>NC_135532.1:18564995-19764995 GCF_045843805.1 Urocitellus parryii | reverse complement strand
GATCAAGGCCACTTGTGGACAGAGGGAAATCACACTGCTACTATGAGCTTTTGTTTGGGATTTTTATTCTTTTCTTCTTTAATTTATTTATTTTTTTATGAAAACACATACAGGGCATTTTGGTTTTACAAAAACATGTTGTAGATAAACACTTATTCCTACTCAGACATTATCAGCTTTTAACAGGAATGAATTCTTGACACAGTGTTTTGTAGGTAATTAGGCAATTCAGTAATCTCCAGAAGCAGAAAATAAATGAGTACCTAAGGGTGAGTGGCCAATATTTGAAACACTAAGCATTTCTCCTTTGAAATGCAAAGTCTATAAGCAATATGGCAATTAAAATTAGTCACTTCCAATAGAAATGGCTGAAAATACAAAAACTCATTAGAAATCAGAGAAATATAACCCTTGTTTGTATAAGACTTTCACATTAAATATCATCCGTACATAGTCTTAAAGGCATCAAATGGGAGCAATCATTGTAAATGATTCTATTAAACACTCCTAATATTAACCAATAAAAGCAATATCATAGTAACAGGCTTATTGCCTAGTTATTCTTACTCTTTATTCTTACTCTTTGCAAAATGTGCAAAGACAATACACAGTTTTCTCTGGGTTTATGGTTATTGACTCTGTTTGGAGTGATTAAATGGAAACATAGTGTATGAAGAAATGGGTCTAAGGGTGACCCGAGGGCAGAAATTTTTTAAGGGTAAAAAAATCTAACTGCAGTCTGTTGAAGAATGAGAAGTCAAGTCACATCATATAAAAAGGACTCAGAGAGAGACAGATCTCATTGTAACCAAGAAAGAAGAGCATTTCAAAACAGAGGGATTTCTTATAAAATCTCCAAGTGATCAAATCCCATAAAGAAGGATATATGATTCCAGGTTCTAAGCAAATAATTAGATGGATTTTACCTGCCATATTGAGGGAAGAAAGGTACTGGAATTGTAGAGAGTTCATTTCTCTTTCATTATGTCTGGCATAACCAGAAGTGAGGCACTATTTAGAAAATTAAGGATACATGGAAATATTTATTGTGTTATTGTAAATGAAGTTGCTACAGGTTTTTGTTGTTAATGATAGAAGGCAGCATAGCATAAGGGCCATACAGTAAAAGTTTCCTTAAGTGTTATTGGACTAATATTTACAACCTGACAGGCAGTTACAGGAGAGGGACATTTTTCACTATTCCAGTGGAGAAAGGAAAAATTGTACAGCAAGTTCCTGAAGAGTAGAAAAGGAATGCATTCAGATGAAAAACAATGCATTTAGACAGGCAAACAATTTAATGGAAATGGAAATATGGAATTAAGTTTATAGTTAGGGTTATAGAATAATTTTGATACAAATATAATTTTGATAATGTGCAAAAAAAGAGTATAAATACCTATCTGTTTGAAGGGGTGGTCTATTTTAATTGGAGAAATGATTTGTGGGATAAAATGAAGCAAAGACCACATACATTTTTTTTTTCATAAGGATTTTGATAGACGTGAATGTGTTTTTTGCTAATATATATTTTGTTTGTTTGGTTAAGGGGAAGTATGCCGCAGTCCGGCTGCAGCAAAATAACCGGGAGGTGATGAGCAACTTGTGTACATTGATACAGCAGGAGTGGGAGCTGTTTATTGTAGGGCAGGAGGGGTATTTATATATTCCACACAGCTTATCTAATTAACATAAACTCGTTACGGCAGTCAACCAATAAGGAATCTCTATACTTAATGGCTCACTGGTGTTACTTCACAAACCATTCCCTCTGGCAAAATGCCAGGCACCATCTAGACTTGTTTACAGACTCTAACGGAAGTTTACAGACTTCCTCCAGAAGAAAGGAAATTTACAAAATTGTTGGTGGTGACAGTATCAGTTCTCACTGACTCACTCTTGTGTCTTTTCCCTGGAAGTCCCACTGAGAATGTTGAAATGTTTCATGGCCAGCATAGGTTATATTTGGCTGGCTTGTTAATTTTGTGCTAAGGTCTTTTAGAGAACTGATAATCTAGGTCACAAATGCTTTCACATATTCTTAAGAACATTCAGTAACTGAGATATAAGGGGATACAAAATTATTATGTTAGTTCAGAGGTAATGAAACCTAAAGAAAAAAAAATGAGTTACTCTGCAATTGAAAAAGAATTTTCAGGAAAGAAAATGTGTACATGGAGGTAGAAATTTTAGCCTGATAAACTAGCAATTTTTGGGGTAGTCTAATTTCCTGCCATTATGTCTAGATTTTACCTATAAAATATTTTTTTTTCCTGTTTGTTAGGCAGGAGAAAGAGCTCTGTGAAGAAAAAAATGAATGCTATGCTACATGAGAAAAAGGTGTTCCAAAGCAGGATGCTCACATACTTTGGTGCACTTTGTATGCACAGAGATTCTTGACCAAATGGAATGAAAGATGTGGAGTTGACCTGTTCTCTATACTACTGGTCAGGCCTCCTATAACATTTTTAAGGGACTCTTTATTCATCAGGCCATCGAGTTGCAGAACTTCACTCATTCAGAAGAACAACCATGTTTTCCAATTTATAGAAAAGTGACTTATAGGCTAGAAGCAAGCCTTGAGACAGGGCAATCCCTCCTCTCTCATATAGAATGCCCACTTCTTATGTGATAGCCTTTCCTTTAATATTACTAGATATAGTCTGAGGAGAGATAACTGGGTCAAATTCCCAGATTTCCAAGGAATCTCCATAATGTTTTCCATATTGGCTGCACCAATTTACAGTCCCACCAGCAATGTATGAGTGCACCTTTTCAACACATCCTGCCAACACTTATTGTTGTTTTTCTTCATAATAGCTGCAATACTGACTGGAGTGAGATGATATCTTAGAGTAGTTTAGATTTGCATTTCTCTGATTGCTAGAGATGATGAGCATTTTTCATATATTTGTTGATGGATTGTATATCCTCTTTTGAGAAGTGTCTGTTAAGGTCCTTGGCCCATTTGTTGATATCAAAAGGATTTAAAAACGTGAATGTGTTTTTTGCTAATATATATTTTGGGACACAGCCATATCAAAGTTTAGAGCAGCACAGTTTACAATAGCTAGAACAGTGGAGCCAACCTAGATGCCCTTCAGTGGATGAATGAATAAAAAAAAAATGTGGCATATATACACAATGGAATTTTACTCAGCAATAAAAGAGAATAAAATCATGGCATTTGCAAGTAAATGGATGGCATGGGAGAAGATAATACTAAGTGCAGTTAGCCAATCCCCCAAAAAACAAATTCTGAATGTTTTCTTTGAAATAAGGAGGCTGACTCATAGTGGGGTAGGGAGGGGGAGCATGGGAGGAATAGATGAATTCTAGATAAGAAAGAGGAGTGGGAGGGAAAAGAAGGGGACAGGGTATTAGCAAGGACAGTGGAATGTGATGAACATTATTATCCAAAGTACACGGATGAAGAATCAAATTGTGTGTCAACATACTTTATATTAAACAAAGATATGAAAAATTGTGGTATATATATGTAACAAGAATTATAATGCGTTCCATTGCCATGTATTTAAGAAAATAAAAGCAATAAAACTAAATTTTTTTTTCTGAATGTTGATATTACAGGCACACAACCAATACATAAAAAAATAAAATTACTAGAGAGCTATTATAGATAATATCCCTTACATTACTATATTTTATATATATATATAGTACCTATAGTACCTAGTATAGTAATGTATATATATATATTAATATATATATATATATATATATATATATATATATATATATGAAATCTGAATCCAAAATAAATAAAAGGATAAGTTGCAATAAAAAATAAAAGAATGCAAGAAATAGTTAAAAGCTGAGCTACAAGAATGGTGCTCTAAATATTAGTGGATTAATATATAGGAAGAAAAGAATAATCCCAAATAAACTTTATTCTCTAGTGATGTACACATATTTTAAAAGTTGAATAAGTACAACTAAATATATACAATATGGTTTAATAAATATAAAACATCAGATCACGTAAGAGGCATATTAAACTGGATAAAATAACCCATACAGACAAATGTTACAACATCTATAGTACCTCTGACCAACAGTGAGCAGGGTAACTGCTAATGAATAGGTCACCCCCATCTATTTTCTTACAAAATTATTAAATATAGGTTCTAAGCATCCAACACCTTCATGTTAGAGGTGCTTAGGGAAGAGATCTTTATGCTCTCTCCCTTGTAATACATTTCCAAATTGCATCTATGTATTCAGAATTGTAAGGAATTACTCTCAAGGGTGTGGTGAAAAAGAATTAATTAATCCTTTCCAGAATATGTGAGATGATCTGCTTGCCAGCCCAGGAACTTCCTAAATCTAATATGCAGGCGAAAATGAAATGCAAATTTAATGTTCTTTACTAAAAGCAAAACTGTCTTCACTAAACTTTTAAAAAATGCAATATTGTGATTTTTAAGGAATATCTTAAAATATTTGAAAGTAACTTAACTGCTCATAGTTTATCTCACAGAAATTAAGGTTTTTATATCAAAAACATATTAATTTGAATTAATATCAGTCATACAGTGGGTCAAAAAATGAAGGGAAAAATATTTGTGTCTGTAGTATAAAATGATGGGTATTAGTTTGAATATTAAATACTTTGAGAAATCATTTACTTTTGTTTTTCTAATTGTTGTAAAGAGTGTATATTTGCTCAATGCAGCGTATTATTAGTAATTTCATTGACAATTTTTTGGAACAGTTGTTAATTATTTTATGTACTTGGATTCTTTGTAATGATTTCTAAAATGCTAAAAGAGAAACATTTTGTATAGAATTATAATACTTTTATGAGACTCAAGAACAATACATTTTACTGGAATATCTCTGCAACTTTTGTAGGATTTACTGCACTATTCTATTTAATTACAACATTCACAAGCATTACTCTGTGTCTATTTCACTTCTAATTACTTTTATTTGAAAAAGCTAATCACTTGCTAGTAATTTTCTTTCATTTACTATTTAATCACAACAGATTCTCAGTGAACCGAGAGACAGATACTTTGCTAATAAATATAGGAAAAAACATAAAATTTAAACTTTAAGAGTATATTGATTTTCAGTATGCTGCTAGACATATGTATTATTTTATTAGCTTTTAAACTTTGAAGGTAATTTGTAAAATGTTCACTCGTATTGTACAAAATACAACAAATATTTATGTGAACTGAGCATTTATATCACATATGGATTCCTGTTAAATTCGTTTTCTTATGTATTGAAAGATTAAAGCAATACAAAATTGTTATTACTATGAAGATAATATAAAAGACATTGGCCATCATCATAATATCCATCCACAATTGCACATTCAGTCTCTATGAATATGTGGTGCCCTGCTGGCACTCCATAAACCAGATGATACAGCCTAGTCCCTGGCACTCTATAAAATATGATCAGTGACAAAAACATGCCCTTATAACCCTGACAATACAGAACAAGGAATCAGCTTTTATAACACACATAAATACCAATAATGATCACCAGTAAGAAGAAGTCTTCAGTGCATTAGGAATTTTCACCATTTCAGAATTTAGAAGAAAGATATTGAAAGACTAATGCCATTCAGTCTTTATAAATTTCTTAATTAACTTTATGAATCCCTTAATTAACTTTACTGGCCACTTCGGAATGAGAAAGGCAAAAATATACTACTTGTGTAAAGGGTATAAAATGCTATACATCCTCTCTCTCTTCCTCTAAAATGCTGACTGGTTATCAAATAAAACGTGCACCTCAACAAAGCTTTCAAGAATTCTTTTTCACATTTATCTTTTGCAACTGAAAAGAACAAAAGCCAGCCTTACACACTTCCCTGCATGAAAAATGGCTGGTTTATTTGACTTGTCAGGGACTTAGAAAGAAGCTGAGTACTTAAAAAGGTTAGTAATGAACATCTCCTACACACCTAAGGTATCTTGATGAGTGGATACTTTTGTTGACCATGCAGTTACAAATGTTTTCAAAACTCATGAAACATTCCAGAAATGTTGACTAGGGAAGATAAGTATATTCTCATAACTGAACCATCAAACAGTATTAAGACTTAGTGAACTAAATCTAAGGTCAAAACAACATGAGTATTTCACACTTAATAATTATGTCAACTACTTCAAGTCAAATTAATTAGGTAATTTGTACATAAAACTATGTTTTTAGCTGACACATCCGTAAGGGAGAAATAAATGGATTTAGTCACTCTGGTTCTACCTAATATGAGATACAAGCTTTTGTTTGGAGAATGAAATCCTACTTCACATACACAAAAATATTGATCCTTGAGTTCTTATATTCTTCTTTCAAATCAATTAGTTCAATAACGTTAGTAATAATTTAATTATTTAGAATTCAGAAAAAAGCAGAATGTTATAAATAATCTGTACATCATTATATTATTTTATAAAAGCCATCTCATTAAAAACAATCACTAACAAATTTTTTTTTATTTTTTAATGTTTTCTAGTGTTTATAAGCACTTCAACTTATAATATTAAAATAAAATTTACAAAAATTAAAATGGAATTTTACTAAGAAATCTAAATGGCATATAATTGTCTGTTAGTAGGAAATATATTCCTATTGTACCCAAACTCAAAGATAGTCTAACCAACAATAATAAAGTTTCTGCCATAACTTCATTCAGAAGCAAAGTAAATACAAGAACAAAACACAGAGGTATCAGTCAACAAAATAACAATCAGTTATGCCAAGAAAATAAGAGAAGATATTTACAGATTGTTAGCAAGAGGATATTACATTGGAGCAAAGCAAATTCCCTGAAGAACTTGGTCAATGAAGAGTTTGAAGAGAAATTGAACTTTGACTGATATTATGCATATATGAAGTATTTTCTTTAGTTTTTAACAAACATCTAGTCTAAGGAAGTGACACAAATGGGAATAGCCTGGGAAAACACAGCACAAGGTTTATGGTAGAATATCAGTAGAATAAGAATGAGCAAAAAGAAATAAACAAGAATATAAAATACACCACAGGCTGAGTGCTCCTAAATAACTCAGATGAAAAAGATTGTAAAATTTTGTGGTTATGTTATTCAGATAGTCTCAAATTTTTAGTGTCACTATAACTAAAAGATTCAAATTTGTCATTACATATATGATATGCCATTTTTATTTCTTTATTTTATTTTATTAAATCTTGACAAATTAAAAATATATAAAAATATTTTTGGGGATACTGGAGATTGGAATTGAATCTAGTTCCCAAAAGACAAATGAGTAACATATAGATTATTCCTTAAATATATATATAGTCTACTAGGAGATAAGAAATGGGTGCTTAGGAAATAACATGTGCATTTAAAGTAATTTCACTAAATATAATGAAATATTACTGTCTATTAAGTTATAATACTTGTTTTGAAGACATGATTGATCTACTGTATCAACATGATTAATATATTAGTGAATAATTTGAATACAATGAAAATTTTATGTTTGCTTAGGTATGGCTTGATTCATGAACAACTGTAGATGAATATAAGAAACTATACTTCATTAAAAAGAGACATCCAGGGGGGCTGGGGATATGGCTCAAGTGGTAGTGTGCTTGCCTGGCATGGGTGGGGCACTGGGTTCAATCCTCAGTACGACATAAAAATAAAATAAAGATCTTGTGTCCACCGAAAACTAAAATATAAACATTAAAAAAATCCTCTCTCTCTCTCTCTCTCTCTCTCTCTCTCTCTCTCTCTCTCTCTTAAAAAAAAAAAAAAAAAAAAAAAAGCATGGTGGTGCATGCCTGTAATCCCTGTTGCTGCTCCAGAGGCTGAGACCTGAGACTGGAGGATCACAAGTTCAAAACCAGCCTCAGCAAAAGTGAGGCACTAAGCAACTAACTGACACCCTGACTCTAAATGAAATACAAAATAGGGCTAGGGATGTGGCTCAGTGGTAGAGCGTCCCTGAGTTCAATCCCCAGTACCAAAAAACAAGACAAAACAAAAACTTCATGCACAAATTGACAAAATAAACACACCTACACAACAACTCAGTTTAAATCATTCCAGTTTATGTAAATGTCCTTCCATAAACACAGTGACTCACAGGCTGCAGATAGTCCAATGCCCAATTCATAGGCATATTTCAGGTCTTTCTCAAGATTAAGTGAAATTTTAAGATTTATCCAGTATTTAATCATAAAATGTTCATAAATCTGGGGTACTACTTTTAATAAGCACTTATATTTTACTGTGCTGGTGTCATTGAGGAAGCTATTGAGTAGTTTGTTCCAACCCACTTTCCCATAGATCTGTAGATTTATTGTACAATTTTTACAGTATAACACTGTCGGAGACTGAAGATGCTGCCTTAAAAAGTTCACAGTGTTGTAATTTAAAAAAAAACTCGTAGGGCTTAAAGAAATAAAAAATACAATCAGAAAAAGGGAAGGGGAGATATTTAAATAACTTCAGTGATAGACACTGGGGAAAAAAAGATGAGGAAAAAAAGAGCAAGCATAGAAAATATGTTGAATAGTCAGGAATTACCCTTGGTAAAAGTCAAGTCAATTAAAAATGAAAAAGTCCCTAGCAAAATACCTTGCAATAAACATATTTTAGAATCTGAATCACCAGAGTAAATTATTTTTTTTCTCTCAAAACACATTAATAAAGCAAGGAAGACCAGATTAGATACTGTTAGTGCTATAAGGAGAGTTCTTTGACAGGCCATCCCCAAGATCTTTAAGACTAGAAACATTATGAAGTTTAATGTCACATGGTGTAATGTTGTTTGTAGAGATTCAAACCTGTAGTAGAATAGATAATCTGCAATTTCATGGTCCTAAAACACATTACCAGTATATCTAGCTAACAATTTTTTTCTGTCCACAAAATTCTAGTTACAGAAACCTTGTTGAAATCAGCTTTCCCTTATTTTCTAATGAGTTGAGAAAAAATATTTGCCACATGTTTATTTTTCATTTTTAGAAGAATTAGGCATTTAGCTTTTGAATATTATATTTTGTAAACATTTATATTTTCTCCTGTAAAATAAGTATAACATGGAGCCTTATCTGTCCAAGAATTAGAGCAGAAGATTTATGGTTTTGTTAGAAAACAATTTCATCTCTAACAAGATATAATATGCTTTATGATCTCAATCTTATGCTAAATTAACAACAACAAAATATTTTGATAAGACAAAAAACTGATTGGACCATAGATCTTTTGGATAACAGATTGAAAAGTGGAAACCAGGAAGAAGATACAGGATGTTTTTGTAGATAATTTACAGAGGAAATATAATCTGCCTCCAATTAAGGGGAATAGGGCTTATATCTTATATCCTAAGCTCTATTTTGATATTATTTACCTTATAGAATGTGCTGCATTCAGTTCTTACTGAATTTTATAATTATATATATATATATATATATATGTATACATATATATAAATTATACATGTCAAATATATAATTGCTCTCTATATACTTGCTATATTTTATAATCATTAGTACTATATTTAATAAGCCAATTGTGGATTCAGAATTTCTAAAATGTAACCAAAACAAGAGAGATGCAGTCCTAGAACTTTATGTAAATCTGGTGAATTATGAATTGATATCGTGAAACTTCCTTTGATTCTTTCACATCTCAATAAACCATTTAAACTTTCTCATTGTGCACAGTTTAATACTTGCTTGTTTTGTGAAGACAGGTCCCATGTTTACACAGAATGTATCAAATTATTTAATATTCTATTACAGCTTAGAAATAAACTGTGTATCAAGTTTCCTTTGGCCTCTCAATGGAAAAAAAAAATCTACCTACATCAGGTCCCAACAAGTTTAAGAAACAATATTTTGGATGATCTCATGTAAGTAAAGACTTTGAAGCATATGAAAATTTTATTTAGGAGTTCCATGTAGTAGCTATAAGGTGGAGGCAACCATCTTACCCTATTTCCAAAATGTATCTGTAAGCAAAAATATCAACATGAGTTTCGTAGTCTATGCTCCAAATAAAAAAAGAAGCATGGGAAAGTTCCTCTAGATATTGGGTATTGATTCTTTTAATAGCTGCTTCTCACATAGGCAGCTTTACTGTGGAATTTTCTGAAACATATAGTAATAACGATTTATGTATTTACCTGAGATTATTACATATAGATAAATTTGTAGGAATATTCCTAGTTACTTCATTTAAATGAGGAAGAAATTAAAATTATTCATACTCTTAAGGAGAAATTTAAGAACAATGTACTTAAGTTGAAAACACCATAAATAATTTATGGCAGAAAAAAACTGCTAAATTTTATCCTTAAGTAAAACATGAATGTCACTTTGGTTCATCTGTTTTGTATTGAAATATAAATGGAGAAAATCCAAATGCAATATGGGCAGTGTGAATGCTTTTTGTTAATTTTGTAATTGAGATACATTGTGACCTAAATTTCTGTTAGAAAAAAAATTCCAATTTTGACAAACATTCACTTCATTTTTTTTTAAAGATGCTTTTAAGAGTACTCTTTGAAGACAAGTAAAAAATGTCCCCCAGTTCATTGACATATAGAACAAACAGAACATTGGCATGGGTGAATACAGCTACAGATAAGAAGCCCAGCTTGACTTACGCTGCTGAAATAGTGATTGTACTGGCAAGACAAAGTCTGCATGCTGTTTTGAGTTGGGTGCCAGGGACACCCTGAAGCAGCATAGTTTCCATTTTAGATGTTAGCTCTTTCTTTAGTTATAAAATGGCATCTGTGCTGTAATAGAATTTGTGGTGAATTTATATTCTAAAGACCTAGATCTCAGGGGGAATGCTGTAATTCACTAGTTAGGAGATGTTAGATAGATGATACCACTTTGTGATTGTGTCTTCATCTGAATAAAATGATGTATTTATACTTGCAATGCTGAAGGGCTGCTGGGATAATGTAATGAAATAATAATAATAATAATAATGTAATGAAATAATATAATGAAATAATTATTGAAAATCAGGTAGGAAATGCAAAATGCTACCTGCTAATATCTCAAACTGTCTCCTTGCCTTCTTTTTTTCAATCATACTGGCCTCCTTACTATTCCTTGATATCCCAAGCAATATACATCAGGGTTCAGGCATTTGCTACTCTTTCTGATTCAAATGAAAGCTCTTTCTCCAGGTCTTTACACCAAACTTCTTATCTCAGTTGTTGCTTTTTTCAGTCACTTTATCTAAAATTGTCTCCCACCTGCCACACTCCACCCTCAAATTCCTATTTCACATGCTTACTTTTACTCATAATATGCTAAATTTTTTTTATTTATCTTTTGCATTCTTTCTCCAATTTGAATGTAAATACTATGAAAATAGTTAATTTCGGTTATTTGTTGGCTGTCAGATTTCCAGAGAAAACCATGGGACAATAAAGGCTGGATATTTTATTTAGAAATGAATCAATGCTGTGTGCTCAGTCTTCCTGTTTTTAGAAGTAGAAGAAAAGAAATTCAAATTGATAAAATGAGGAGCTGCCTCTTTTTATTTTTATGTAAGTAGAAAGTGAAAGAAGTTAATTAAAGAAGGAAAGAAAGCACAGAGAATGTATTGCCAAGCAAGGATGATGGATTTTATTTTTGTCATGCTGTCCTCACTATTGGACTCAACTTCCTGGAGGCTTGAATTGAAAAAATTTGTCATCCTGGCTAAGACAAAATTACTTCACTCAATTAAAACACCCACCTTAAGGGCTGAGAATGTTCAAATAAGTGACAATCTGTGCATTCATTTTTGGCATTTCAGGATTTTTTTCCAGTAGAAGATATACATATTGTAAGAGATTACATGGTTTAATATAATCCACTGAGGTCATTCAAAAGCTAGTCTCTCTGGTTTGTAAACACAGTGTCAATTCTAATCCCCCTTTAGAAAAATATCTCCACTTACTCATTGCTAACATTACAGCCTTTTAGAGCCCTTAGAAATTCCATAGACCATTGTAAAAAGATGAGTCAGTTAACACCACAGCTTGTAAAACATAAAAGTAGTTGACCCAATAAAGAATGTGTATTCTCAGAATCCATTTAGAGTTTTGGAACACTTAAGCCTTTCAAGCAGTTGAATGTTATAAAATAATATATAAAGCACCCAGAGCTAGGATAAGCTTTCTGCAGAGTTTAAACATTAGGCTACAAATTTTTGCTTTTGTTAAAAATGAAGGATGACCCACAAAGTGTGGGGGGGAACTATTTGTAAATGACAAGTCTGAGTGAAGACTATTATCTAAAAATATACAAAGAACTCTAGAAATTCAATAATGAAGTATACAACTTGATTTAAAAATGGGCAAAAGACTTGAACACACACTTCAGCAAATAAAATAAGCAGATGATAAGTACACATTTGAAAACATGCTCCATATCATATGTCATTAAGGAAAGAGGAATGATAACATTAAGGTACCACTACACGCCTATTGTAGTGGCCCAAATCCAAAACACTAGCAAGTGTGTGGAACAAAAATGACTTTCATTCATTGCTGATAGTTATAAAATGGTCCACCCATTGTTGAAGATAGTTTTTCAGGGGCATATTATTATTGTTGTTGTTGTTGTTACTGTTATTTTGTAAAACTTAAAATATTCTTACCATAAAAGCATTCACACTCCTTAGTATTTACTCAAATAATTTGAAGTTATTTCTATACAATAACCTGCATCTAGATGTTTATAGAAACTGCTCATAATTTCTAGAACTTGAAACCAAATAAGACATCTGTAGGTCAGTGGGGAAATAAATTGAGGTACACCCAGTTGATGAAATGCTATTCAGTACCAAGAAAAAATGAGCCAGTAAGTCATAAAAGTCTAAAGATGCCAATCTGAAAAAGCGATGCACCGTATCATTTCAGCAATATTGTCATATAGTAAAAGGCCAAACTCTGGAGCAATGTTGGCTTGGATTATAGACACGTAGATAAATTAGTGGAACTGAGAGAAATTTTAGGGCAAACTATCCTGTTTAAAACCACAATTATAGGTACCTATCATTATTCATTTGTCAAAACCTGTATGTGTGCTGCACCAAAAGTGAACGGTAATGTAAACTCTAGACTTTGGATGATAATGTTAAGTTAATATTGGCTAATTGTGGAGGATAATGGTAGTGGAACAGACTGTGTGGGTCTGGGATGGGGAGTATAAGAACTATCTTTACCTCTGATCAATTTCTCTGTCAATCCTAATTGCTCTGAAAATAACGTCCAATTTTAGAAAATATCATCTAAGCCCCATTTTAAGTGCCTATGTCAGAGATACTATATCAAGTGGAAAAGTTAACTGAGAAATATTTTTTTCATCCAGTTTTAAATTCACAAAGATACTTTTATATTCATTTAGACCTTATGACCTCATTAATTCAGATCTCTTCATTTCAAATGCATGATATTCAAGCTGGACTGAAGAATGCTTTTGTAGTCTTACATGTCTCCTCCCCTCTAAGATTTCCCAAGGGGGAAAAGATTGAATAGAAAATATTTATTATGTTCAAAATAGCCATCTATTTGCAAGTATTTAAAGTACTTTAACTGGATCATTTACACATGAATGGCTGAAATAGTAGATTACAAAGCTCTTGTCTGTATAAAAATGCCAAACTGCAATTTTTAAGTTTGAAATATTTTTTGCTAAATTATAAGTCAATAGACATTCTTGGTTTGTAAAATTATCTTTAAATCAACTAGTTTCGTAAATGTTTCTGATCCTGCCTCTTACAGCTTTTCAAACAAATTTTGAAGTTACGTTTATTTGGGTGGAATATTTGTAGCTATTTATTACAAAATTTATTATTCCTAACTTTTATCTTAATGTTAATAATATGTATTTTAATATATATTTATAAATGTATGCTTATATACTTCATTATATTGTAAAATATGAACAAATCTATTTAAGTAATACATATTTTCTCTACCAAAAAGAAAAAATAAATAAATCCGATTTTCAGATACTCATGCATTCTATATTAGTGGTCAATTTTTCTTCATAAAACTATAAGCAAAAGGAAGTTAAATACAGATAGATCTTTTTAAACAAACATCAAGCAGATCTAAACAATAAACACAATGCATTATACCCATTCACTTTGGGTGATTTTATGCATGAAACATCTTAAAATATAAATCCTGAGTTTGAAATTATGATTTCTTTCCAATTAGATATTGCTTCACTAAGCCTTGCCATTCTTTATTTTTTTCAAAAACACTTTTTTAAAGTTCACCATTTGAATTATTTTATTCAATGCAAACCTTTTGCTAACAAACACTTCCTGGAAGAAGCTGACTTTTTGTTCAGTTAGCTGTTTAATTTTTTTGTAATAATTTATTTAAAGCAGTACATGAAAACATATAAATTGTACATTATTAATGGGATAAAGCAAAGCTTTGATAAATATATATTGCATGATGTTTAAATAAATTTAAACATATTTCCTCAAACATTAATCATTGCTTAATGATAAAAACTTTCCAAGTCCTTTCTTCTAGCTTTTTAAAATATATGTTACATTACTTTTATGTAAAATGATACTACTGTTCAGTAGCTCACAAGCTTTTAAACTTCACTTCATCTATGTTAAATATTTATTACAAATCAGCTGAATATATTTCAGTGCTCTAACACTAAGATAGAATTTCCACTGTGATGCCTGTCTTGATCCTGCTGGGCAGAATCTTCAATTATTAGTCTGCTCAATGAGAACTTTCCCTTGTATTTTTTCATTATAGTACTTACCACATTGCATGCCATTATTGACGGTCTGTCTCTTCATTCCTCTGTTTCTGAGGAGAAAGAACTTTTGCATGCACAATCCTACATTTTAAAAATGAAGGTTTCCAATTATTGAGTGCTTATATTGAACCTACTAATGTGTCCATCTATCTGAATGTAAATGAAGTCTGTTCTAGTAGTTGTTAGATTACATAGTTTCACTCCATGTTTTCCATAATGATGGCAATAACACATGACTTAAATCTCTTGGGACTATTCTGGATGAATGTTGAAAAAAATATCAAAACAATTTAGAAAAAAAAATTCTCTAATTCTTTGCCTCCATGTTTCTTCTTGTTAGCCTATTTTTTAAAGAATCATATAAATAATTATTAAAATGCTTTTCCTTAATTTCAGGAAATATTTGTTTATTGGTTCTTGGAGTGATTTTGCAAAAATTTTGGATGAAAATTTAGGAGACTTAGAAAAAAAAAACAAGATAAAAACCTTATTACAGAAGATGATGGAAACTAGTGGTAAGCTAATTATTGAGAAACATTTACCCAGAGGTTGATAATAAGGACTGAAAACTCCCTAAATTTTTTTTTTCTGACAATTTTCAGACTGACATAAGGTTCTATAAGGTCAGATTAGTTTCTCGTAAACACAGGGACAGCTAACACTGCTGGGAGACATCGCCATGGGTGGCAGAGTTTTCTGTTAAATGAGTTGTGATGTTCAAATAAAGGTTCTGTTTTAATTTTGTTCTCTCTCTCTGAAATATAAAAAGACAATACTTGTGTTGATTACCTGCTTTTTGTAGTAATTACAAGACAATTTCCTTTGAACAGTGTCTGTCTCTTAATCACAAGTAACAGCAGGTACTGAGCAATTGATATGCCACACATTTTACTCTGAGTAACACCCACAAAACAGCTACATTAAGTAAAATACTGACGAGTTCTAAATTAAATGATGCTGTTTTTTTTTTCCACTTGATTTAACAGGTATAGCAAACCTAATGGAAATGCATTCTAAATTTATATATTCAAATGAATATAGATTATTTTGCTGCGGGTGTGTTCTTGTTGCTGTTGTTAATTACTGTTTCTGAAAAATTATAATTTCAGAAATGTGGAAAGTAAAAGCAAAAATGCTCATTCATCATATTACTACTTTCTTAGCTTATGTAACAGTAAAAGCTTAAATCCCTCTTAATCAAGAAATTCTGGAAGTAACAAATAATCTTGACTTAATGTGATTAAAGAATAAAACAAAGAAACAATACATGTATATGCTACAAGAGGCATGGAGAATATTTTTGCAATATAAATACCAGATAATTTTCTTTGCCATCATACAGAAGAATTTTTAAAATTTGGCAATAAAAATTCAATAAGAAATTGATTTAAAAATGAAAAATAAGAAGTTTAACATTATAAGTCATTAGTAAGACTCAAATATAGGTCTGGATAATATTAAATACTACTTTTACTCATGTGAGGAGAATGCAGAAATGATCAATAAATACACTGGAGGTGATCACATTCAAACACTATAAAAGAGATTTTGTGAAAATTTTAAATAAGTGATTGGTTCATGTCAATGAAGATTTTGAAAGCACATACTCCTTCAATTAGCATTCCCAACATATCATAGAAAATTAATCTCCTATAAGAATATATTTTCAAGTCCTTTGGGCATAGTCCAAGGAGAGGAATAGCTGGGTCAAATGGTGGTTCCATTCCCAGATGTCCAAGGAATCTCCATTCTGCTTTCCATATTGGCTGCACTAATTTACAGTCCCTCCAGCACTGTATGACTATACCTTTTTCCCCACATCCTGGCCAACACTTATTGTTGTTTTGCTTCATAATAGCGCCATTCTGACTGGAGTGAGATGATATCTTAGAATAGTTTAGATTTGCATTTCTCTGATTGCTAGAGATGATGAACATGTTTTCATATATTTGTTGATTGATTGTATATCCTATTCTGAGAAGTGTCTGTTCAGGTCCTAGGCCCATTTGTTGATTGGGTTATTTGTTTTTTCAGTTTTTATTTTTTGAGTTTGACCCAGCTATTCCTCTCCTTGGACTATACCCAAATGACTTAAAAACAGCATACTACAAGGACACAGCCACATCAATCTTTATAGCAGCACAATTCACAATAGCTAAACTGTGAAGCCAACCTAGATGCTCTTCAATGGATTTAAAAAAATGGCATATATACACAATGGAATTTTACTCAACATTAAAAAAGAACAAAATCATGGCATTTGCAGGTAAATGGATGGAATTAGAGAATATAATGCTAAGTGAAGTTAGCCAATCCCCCAAAACACAAATGCAAATGTCTTCTCTGATATAAGGAGGTTGACTCATAGTAGGGTAGGGAGGAAGAGCATGGGAGGATTAGATGAATTCTAGATAGGGAAGAGAGGTGGCATGAAAGGGAGGAGGCAGGGGACTAACAAGGATGGTGGAATGTGATAGACATCATTATACAAACTACAGGTAAGAAGACTTTGAAGTGAGTGTCAACATACTTGATATACAAACAGAGATATGAAAAATGTGATATATATAATTGTAAAGCAAAATAAAGGCATGAATTGGCATAAACATACTTTATATACAGAGATATGAAAAATTGTGCTCTATATGTGTAATAAGAATTGTAATGCATTCCACTGCTGTCGTATATTTAAAAAAAATAAAATCAATAAAAGAATATATTTTCAAATATACTTTATAATATTACACCAGAGAAGTAAATTAAAACTAAAAGAAAAACATCAAAATTATCTAAACAAATGTGAAATTTTGGCCATATGTTTATCTAATGATGAGTAAATTGTGACTCAATCATATCAAAGAAAAATTTCACTGGACAGATTTAAATAGACCAGGATAACTTTATTTGTGATTATTGTAGGAGGGGTCAAGCCCATTACAATAGGGGAGAGACTGAATTCAATTTCACTGATAGAAAATTTGGGAGAGTAATTAGTGCTGGTGTGACATAGTGTAAAAATACTGGAGGACATTAGGATTAATCAATGTGATTGGGCCCCCTGTGATTGCGATTGCTTAATGCTATTTATTAAAATTAGGCATCTTCTCTCTCTCTCTCTCTCTCTCTCTCTCTCTCTCTCTCTCTCTCTGTCTCTCTCTCTCTCTGTGGGTTGATAGCAGCTCTGTCTTTTCTGATGATCACATTTCAATGGAAAGATTCCTAGGTCCAAAAGAAAGCAAGCCTTATGCTAAAATACTGACCAGAAGCTGAGAAAATACATTCATCTCAAAGGGAGAGATGAAGAATTTACAAATGTAAATTTCTAAAGTAAATGCTCTAAGAAAAGGAAGGTTGGGAGCCAGAATTCAGGAAGAAATGGGTCTAAAGTTGATTAAGATAGAAGGAAACATTAAGACCATCTTGATCAATTACAGACTAATAAGGAATAATCTATTAAAAGTGCTGAGTCAGCAATAAGATGGCATCATTGTAGCTCTTTTTGAATTTTCCTTATGCTCCTCCAAGGAAAGATAAAGACAGAAGAATGAAAAAGTCATCATAATTAGATGCTATTTGGTTTCCTTGGAGAAACCAAACCTGCTTACAACACCTTGATCTTGGACTTGCAGCCTCCGTAGCTGGGAGAAAATAAATTTCTATTGTTTAAGCAAGTCATTCTGTCATGGCCTGTGTTTGGCAATCTTTGAAGACAGTAGTTGGAAAAAAAAAATGTTTCAAATTCCTTCAGAAAGGAAGGCAGGTAGAACCAAACCACTAATGGCAGGAAAGAGTTGTGTACAGAAGCTTAATGTAGGCTAGTGTGTGTGGGAGGGGGAGACTTCTGTGGGGCCCAAGAACCTGGTAATCACCAAGAATTCACACACTGAAAGGACATCTTGTCACATCACAGGCCAGCCTTAAGTGCCATTCTGTATGCTGCTGATAAAACTGGAAGAGTGATTATAAGGAAGAGAAGAATTGCTCTGAGGATTTAGGAAGCTTGCTTGGATCCAGAGATTTCTCATAAATATGCAAAAACGGAGCTAAGTTCCACAGTGAGACAAAACCCCAGGGAATAGATCACAAATAGATCTGGGCAGACAATCTCAGAGGAAAGGAGAAAATGATATTTAATAATGAATTTGAAGAAGAAATGGAGGCAACAAATATTACAAACACTTTGCAACAACAGTAACAGAACTGATATAACAAATGAGAAAATTAAAAACGTATCATCCCATCCAGCCAATGGCAGAAAATATCTTCAAACAGTACCCAAAGCGTTCAATTTTCTTATATCTGAGCAATTGAAAGGACTAGCTATTGAACTACTTTCAATCATGTTTTAAGTGAAAAAAAGATCAAACATTCTGAATATTATACCTCAAGTAATTGAATGCGTATTAGAAAAAATATGGCAACAATCTAGAAGAAGATTATAAAATGAGATAAATGGTATTAGGAAAATTATACAAGAGATGGGAAAATATGAGTCAGAATTACAAAGCTCAGAAATAAGAAATCCAGTCAACAGGGAAAATGTAAACATAGCCTATTTGCTCAATAAATAAATCAGTAGTATCAGGGACAGTTTTAAGATATTAACACTAAACCAACTCAGAGATCTTAGGAAGTGTTTGTTATGAACTGAATTGGGTCTCCCCCAAACTTCATACATTGAAGCTCTGATCTCCACAGTGACTTTTTTTTTTTTTTTGGAGGGCTTATGGAAGGTAAATGAGGCTAAATGAAGTCTTAGTGTGGAGACCTTTTGCAATTGAATTGGTGTTCTTGTACAGGTAAAAATTGGCACTAGGAGAGGGTGTAAACAAAGGAAAGGCTTTGTTAGAACACAGGGAGAAAACAGCTACTTGCAACCTAAGGAGAGTCTCAGGAGAAACCAAACCTGCTTAAAACACCTTGATCTCGGAATTGCAGCCTTTGGAACTCGGGGGAAAATAAATGTCTGTTGTTAAGCAAGTCATTCTGTCATGGTCATTGTTTTGGAAATCCTTGCAGACAGTAGTTAAAAAATGATTTTAAATTCCAAATGAAATTAAAAGATGTAAAATTTTGAGGAAAGATTTTAGATGTTGAACCTAGACAAAGAAGACCAATTTCACAGATGATAGCAATTCTCAAAAATACAATTAAAGCACTGGAATAAAACTACTATACACTAGTTTGTCAGATTTTGATGGCAATGTATTTTTCAAGAGAAAAATGGAGGAAATGAGAAAGAAAATATAACACAGGGATATTATTTATAATGACATAAATCATCAAACATATAAGTCACAGAACAAACTTCACAAATATGCTTGAAGAAGCAATTTCAAAAGGACAAGGGGTATAACACACACACACACACACACATGATTTGGTGAAGTATTCAATATCTCTCTAGTACATTATATTTCTTATTGTATATTCAGAGTTATTTTATTTTGCTTATAACTAGGGTCCCAGGTTGATAGGTGCCCTTTAAAATCCCTTTCCCTGCATTCATAATACACTATAATATAAATGACTAGAAGGTCAATGGTAGTAAGTCAAGTCTGTTTCCAGGTAAGAAAAAATTATAATAATAAATATTCTCCACTGTCACACAATGAACTTCATTTATTATTTGGGTTTATAATCTGAATTTAACCTGTGGAGTTAAAGAAAGATTGAGATTAGGATCTACTAAATCTCTGAAGTTATTCATGAATTGTGTAAGTAAAAATAAAGAGCAAAAGCCATATAATAGCATCAGACCTGAAACATAAAAGATACACTTTTCTTCATAAAAGCTTTCTGCAGGCGAAAATGCTACAGCAATCATTTATTGCAATGAGTGTACATAATAAGACTTCTGAATTAAAGCTAATGAAATTATATAACAAATCCAATTTTACATAACTTAGTTGTCTTAGGTCAGCTTTCCTGGAAAAAGACTGGAGATAAGTTTGCACATAGCCTGTTTACTGGAGAATGAAGGAAGTGGGGTAGCTCAAAGGAAAGACTGGGGATGCATTGCAGTCTCAGAAGTGTGACACTCATTCTTGGAAGTGGGCTGTGGGATTAGGATGATTCAAGGACTTGATGGTCTACCACTGACTTGAGGTAGACCATCAAGTCCTTGAATGTGCACTGGTCTAGGATGATAGGGTCACTTGCAAAAGAAGGCTGTCTTTAGCCAGATGCAATTCTTCAAGGTCATCTCAGCTGAGCTCTCAACTGTCCATAATCTCAGCTATGGAAGATATAGTACCTTGAGATTTGAGACTGAATCTCTCTTTTATTTTTTGTGGCCCTGGAGATTGAACCTAAGGGTGCTCTAATGCAGAGCATTAGAACTGCCCTAGCAGTTCTTTTTTTTAATTTTTAAATTCTTCATCATCATTAATGTCGTCATCATCATCATCATCATGATCTTTTTCATACTCTATACTGAACCTAAAGGAGCTGTACAACTGTGGTACCTCCCCAGTACTTTATTTCCTTATTTTGAGACTGGAGCTTAATAAATTGCAGAAGCTGGCTTCAAACTTGAGATCCTCTTGCATTTTTAGTATCTGGGGTTACAGGCATGCACCACTACACCTGGCTCAAGATTAACATGTTACAGAATGTGTTATTGACCATCCACTGCACTGCTTTACACTATATTCCTCATATAAATAATTCTGGGAAGACTTCCTGCAAAACAGTTGCTCTCTTTTTCTGGGAACTTTACACAGGGAAGGTTAGATGCTATCAGTAATGCTCATCATCTGTCTTCTACTAAGCATTCCAGATTTTTATGTCCATTCAGATGGCTTGACTGGTGAGGAGATGGACTCTCAGCCTTGCAGGATCTAGACCCTGAAAAACAAGACCACCTCAGTTTATGAATACTGAAAGCACCCTATGAATCATCTCAATGCCATAGATATTCTCCACCCTCATTTTTCTTTTCATCTTACGTTTTCCCCTAATTCTTTCTTTTCTTTGTTATTGTGCCAAAAGCAATTCTCAGCAGATCTACTCTCTTAATAAATATCATGTGTATGATAGAGTATTGCCAACTATAGAAATAAGACATGGCAGATATCTTGAACTTAATCATTTTGCATTAATTAAAATTTTATCACTCTGAAGAGAAGCTTCCCACTTTGCCCTCTTTCCTATTCTCTGCTTGTGTGTTTGACAGTTATTAGAGATCTCATTTAAGTGGAATCATGCAGTATTTATTTTTCTTTGGGTGTTTCATTGCCCTTAATATAATGGAGCTATTATGTACAACAGTATGGCAGTTCCTTAGGAAATTTTTTTTAAAAAATTGAAATACTGTATTATCCCCAAATACCATTTTTAGGTTTCTATCTGAAATTATTGAAATTTGTATCTTGACAAGATATGTCCCCTCTCCCATGCATAGCAACATTAGTCATCATAGCAAGATGGAGAAACTACCCAAAGTTTCATGGACTGGTAAATAAATAAAGCAAATGTGGTATGGCGCACATACATGGTCACATAATACTAAGTGTAGAAAAAGAAGGAAATCCTGACATACTTGAAACATGGGTGAATCTTGAGGACATTATGCTAAGTGAAAAAGTTCTGCTGTCATTTTTAAACAATACCTTCATCTTTCAAATCAACATGGTCCTTTGTACCCACCAAAATCATGGCCCCTTCCTTGTCTGTTCATCTCTTTAAATAATGAGCCCAAAGTCACTGAGCAACACTGATAGCTTACCTTTTTCCTCTCTTGAATTTAAGACCTCAAAATTCAGTAGTCTAGACTTATATGAAAGGGAAGCACAAATTCTCCAAAGTCCTGTGGGAGGCAGATGTAGGCAATTCCTTCTGCCTTTTGATTCTTTGATACTTGGCTTACTGTTTTCCACATATTGAGAACATAAATTTATATAATCATATTTGATGTCTAGCTTATAGTAATTCCTGAATAATGAAACTCCATCTACACAAGGCACCATCTCCAGACTGAAATATAAATTCAGTTGGTCGAACTCTACTCTTTGGTACGGGCAGTTTTGCATGGTGCAATTGATGACATAGTCTGTATGTCTAACTACCTTCCTTTGCTGTTACCTGGGTACTTGGTTCATTTTAATATCATATAGCATCCTACATCAGCAGATCAAGTATTTTTATAAGCCCTTAGATAATTGTGTTCCCTTGAAAATGTAAGCAAGATAAGCAAAGCCATGTAGATAATATGTGTCATGTACAGTCAAGATAAATCACTCTCCTTGCAGAATGAAAGAAGTAAGCAATAGTTAATGAGTTATTGCCATTAGGTCCTCCATGTGGCGGTGCTATCCTGAGGACTTATTTCCAACAGCAGCCTAAGCTCTGTCAATATTTATAACAGCACATAGTGTTAGGCCAATGCAGCCTTCATCCTGTGCATTGTGGTCACATTATAAATGTGTTCATTCTACCATTGTTGGACTGGCCAACTCCATTTGGTTAGACATCTTCCCACTTAGTTGTATATTTCTTGTTTCATAATAGATATTCTTTGACAGATGGAAACATGTGAAACAAAGGTTTTTACATTTCGTATCCTCTTAATAAGTCTGGCACATGTTAATTCCCCAAATTTATTTATCCTCAATATTCTGGTCTTTCTGCCTTTCTTTTTCTTTAATTTGTTCTAATTAGTTATACAGGACAGTAGAATGTATTTTGACACATTGTACACAAATGGAGTATAACTTCTCATTCTTCTAGCTGTACACAGTGCAGGGTCACATCAGTAGTGTAACCATACATGTAAATAGGGTAATAATGTCTGTCTCATTCTATCATCCTTACCTTCTCACCCCTATGCACAAACCAGAGTTCTTTCATTACCCCTGCCCCCAACTATGGATCAGCATCCACTCATCAGGAAAAAAAAAAAAAAAACATTTAGCCTTTGGTTTTGTTGGGATTGACCTATTTCACTTAGCATGATATTCTCTAGTTCCATCCGTTTACCTTCAAATGCCATCATTTAATTCCTCTTTAAGTATGCTGATTTTAAGTTCTTTGGGTATGAGCCAAGACATGGGATAACCGGGTCAAGCCATTCACATCTATCCACTAGTCTCTATATTTGCCACACTTCTTTCCTTTTCTACATAAGTTGGATTGCTAAGTGTATAATCTAATTAGCAGTTTACCTTTTTCATTTCTTTTGCAGCCATTCTTGAGAGAAAGCTGTAGAACAAAAGCAGTCCACTGTTAGAGTGTATTATCAAACTGACCATATGATTGTCTTTTCCTCTCTACCATCAAGTCAAGCAGACCCCTTCATGTGATCATAGTGTGAACCGAGGGAGTGGAAATCTGCTAAAAGTAGATGACATTAAAATCATCTACTCATGCAGTTTACTTCTTCGTGTTTGTTCTTGTTGAAAGCTGTATGTATCATATCCAAATTATGATGAACTGTGTGGGCTGTTTCTACCTTAGGAGTTTATGGATCTGACAGTATATAGCTACTGAGAGGCACTTCTGATTACATGATTATTTATACTCCTTTCCATGTTCCACCTTTCACAAGGCTCAGTAATGTGCTGGCAGCTGTTTAAACACAATTTTCTATTGCTTAGGACATTGCCTTACCCCAAAATACTCAGAAGCTCACATTGTGATTGTCCGTTGCTATAACCACCTACAACTGTCTTTTCCAGACAATGCTACTTGTACTTCAACCTTGGCTGACTTCACTTAGCCTCACTCAGAGATAATAGCCTTTTTTGTGTGTTTTATCCAACATAAAGGAAGGTACAATGTTGCAAGACATGAGATATGATACTTCAGAAAAGACATGCTATCTTCTTAGTGTGTAGAGCATGAGATATAATCATTTGTCCTTTACTTAATTCTGGATGTAGTAGCATGGTCAAGATTATAGATTTCCCCAAAACTATTTGCAGAGCATGTTCCAAAGACATCATAGACATCTCCTGTCATATGAAGAATAGGTTTTACCAAGTTCTAAAACTTAGTTGCTACTCCTTTCTTGTACAATTTGATTGTTTGATTGTCATACCCTTCTTTTGAATGTCCAGAAATATTCAAAAGTAAATTTGGACAATTTTAGAAGAACAGAGAATAGGTAACATAGCACTGTGTTAAGATCACCCCATGCCAACATATTTTAGTTTTTTAGGAAAGTATTCGTATCTATAATGCTATTAAGAATGAGTTTTTTTTTTTAAATTATGTTTCTATGGTGAAAGACAGTGGCAGGAAATGTAGTTTTTCACATGGCTATCCAAATAAACACTCTACTACCTTTGGAACTTGTGTTTTCATAATTGTCAATTTGTTCAATTACAAGTGGGTCAGGATTCCTTTTATTTCTTGACTTCAATGTGCTACCCACTCTATTTTTATTGTTGTTTATTTTAATAGCAATAGGCCACTTTGTTAAATAACCAGGCTATTTATTTTGCATATATTCACCATGCTGTTGCAGCACTCTCACTCTGGGACTCTGTCCTTTGGTCAATGTGTTCTGTATCTGATAACTTTCTTCAATCTGGAAACCATCAGGCCTGCTCTCTGCCTCCTGATCATTCATCTTTGATTTCTTTCATAGTATGATCAGGAATGAAAATGAAGCTTCTGATTTTCTCAATCAGATCTTGTTTAATCAATTAACCACCATCATCATTTCACTGTCCAGAGTATCAATGCAAATCAATGCAACTTTGCAAATATTATTGCACTTGAACATCTCTAGAGCCACCATCCTTTATCACTCCTCAGTGCATTCTCTTTCACTGGAATCTCATGGAACTTCACCATCTAAAACAAACAAACAAACAAACTGTTGAGAGCCACAGCCAAAGGGGCCCCAGCAAACTTCCAGCTGCCAGCAAACTTCAGCTGCCGGCTGATGATTGGCTCACAGCGGCCCCAGCAACATCTAGCTGGTTGGCTCTTCTATGGTGATGTTCATTGGGCTGTTTCCCCGCCCTTCAGACTGCCAGCTGATGATTGGCTCACAGCGGCCCCAGCAACATCTGGCTGATTGGCTCCTCCACGGAGCTGCTCATTGGGCTGTTTCCCTGCCCTTTCAGACCACGGAGCTGCTCATTGGGGGACTTCTTTGGCTCTGCCCACGCGACCCAGCCAATCAGCCTCAAGAGCAGGAGGATATGGGGAGGTGGTGAGGCTTGTGTGGGTGAGAGGCTTGTGGGAAGCCGGTGGTGGCAGTTGGGCTCTGAGGGTTTTTTCCTGAGGAGCGGTTTTGTTTGACGTTTGTAGTTCTAAAAATAAAGTTAGTTTCTTTTGACAAGTGGCTCCTGAATTGTGCCCAGCCAGACTGCAGCATTTGGTGGCTCACACAGGGAGCGACTGAGGGTAAGTAAACTGCTCGCCCCTGAGGGCAGGGCGAGAGGATGGGTAGCCATTCTAAGTTTCCTCTTTTGTTTTGCTTCATTTTTGTTTTAAGTTGCCTGTCCCTGGAGATGAGTGAGACGGAAGAAAAACCGCTCACATCTGAGGAAAAACTAATTGCGTCTGAGGAACAGATAGGGAGAAAGGACGGATGCACATGTCAGGAGGATAGAAAGGCTATAATGAATTTTTGTTGTTCCATTTTTATTTCATTCTGTCTCGGTTTTGTTTGGCGTCATCTTGTTGGGTTGTATTATAGTAGAAATACGGGATCAGAAATTAGTAAAAATTATTAACAAATTAACAAAAAAGTTCAATTATTACAGTTTATGGTTCTTCCGGGACAGTTGAATGCCTCCAACCAGGGATGGGATGATTATCATTAGATCTTCAGTAGATATTTCAATACCAAAATTTCATTGTAAAGTTCACTTCCTTGGAACATGTCAGACATCAACTCTATAACTCCTTTCCCTAATTTGAAATATATAAGAAGGTGAGATAAATTAGACTTATATCCTGGTTTCCATTCGAATTTACATTCGTAAGCATACATTATTCTATTCTTCTTGAGGGGCATGAATAATTTGCCCTAGGAAGCCTGTGTCAGAATTCTTAGGCATTGAGGAAAGGATTGGCACAGTTGGGAAATAGAATGCACCTTATTTAACAGCTTGTGGCTTAGTTAATACCTTTAAAATATTTAGATATGTTGCATATAGATCTCCATTTCTACTGTTGTTCAGCTATCAATAACATTATTTCATGCTAATTCATATTCCTCCCCTGAATTCCTTTCAACAATCTAATGATCCATCATATGGCCTCAACCCCTTTAGCTGAAATCAACTTATAGTCTAATTATAATATTGGCTGAGCTTGTTTTCACTACTGCCAAAGTCACTGTGATATTTTTATTTGCTCTATGACCATCACAGAACTGAAAAAAATGTTGTGTAAAAGATATATAAATTTAAATTATTAATTTAACACATATCATGCACATAGATCTACTTACCTCTATGCAACATTAATATTGGGGTATATTACAAACAAATTTAAAGCTGAAGATGACACAAATATATAACCAAATGTATAGAAGAGCAAGAAGTACAAGTCCTAGCACTGAAAAGAAAAAAATAATTATACTGTGTTTAATAATTTAAAGGTTATTTTAAACTTCTGTCTTACATATTTGAAGAATCATTACAGGAGACATCTAGAAACAAAAAAAAAAGTCTAATTTCTACAGTCAATATACTAATTTAGAATGGACAGAGTAAAAATGTTCCTTTTTTACCCCCACATTCTCTCTAGCATTTATTAATGTTTTATACTTGAAGGCTGCCATTCTAACTGGAATGAAATAAAATATCAGCTGTTTTTTATTTGCATTCCCCCAATTGCTAAAACTATTTTTTTCATATATTTGTTGGCCATTATATTTCTTCTTTTGAAAAATATCTATTTATTTCTTTTGCTCATTTATTGATTGGATTTTTTAGTTCTGCACATATTCTAAATATTAACGCTCTATCAGAAGAGTAGCTATTTTCTCCCATTCTATAGGTTCTCACTTCATATTCTTAATTGTTTACTTTGTTGTCAGAAACCTTTTTATGTTGATGCCATCTCATCTGTAAATTCTTGATATGGTTTCATGAGCTTTAAGAGTCTTATTGAAGAAGTCATTGCCTATTCCTAGAAGTTAAAGTGTTGACTTTATGCTTTCTTCTACAGAACTCTGTGTGGAGTGTCCTCAAAGGACAAGAAATGGAGCCAACATACAATGATCCACATATACTACTCCACAGTATTTATCCTAAAGAATTAAAGTCATCATACTATAGCAATACATTTATAACCATATTTACAGCAGCACAATTCATGATAGCCAAATTAGGAAAACAGCCTAGGTGCAAGTAAAGAAAGGAATTTAGAAAATGTGGTATATACACACAATGGGGTTTAATTCAGCCTTAAAGAAGATGAAATTATGTCACTTGAAAGAAAATGGATGGAATTTGAGAGCATTTTGTTAAGCAAAATAAGTCAAACTAAGTGTTGTATGCTTTCTCTTATACGAGGAGGCTAGAAAACAAAAAGGAAAAGAAAGTTGGGGAAGATCTCATGAAAATGGAAGGGAGACCAGCAAAGGGATCAGGCAGAGGGAGGAAGGGAGAAAAAGAGGAAATATGGTGAGTGGGATTGACTAAATTATATTGTTGTATCATGGCCATACATGAATATGTAGTAACAAATTCAACCATTCTGTATAATTATAAATTACCAACAATATGGGACAAAAATATATAAATACAAATGGAAGTATGATTTTCAGACTGTAAAATTAAAATAAAAAGAAATAGGAATTACCAAAATTTCAGCAAATAGGTATGAATAAGAGTTAAAATCAACATTAAAATGCTTTATTTCTAAGGGTTTTTAAAAAGCTTAAAAATAATTGAATTTAGTTAATTTGAAAAATGATTCAATACTATAATACAAAAGTATTAAAAAATAAAACAGCATACTCACATGATTAAATATTTATTTATCTATTTAATGGCATAAAAGGTACCATTTTGAATAACTAATAAAAAGAGAAATAATTAAACAATATGATTATACATACTCTGAGAAAAATGTTATGAAAATATAAATAGAAAAATTGAAGGAAATAAATAAGTATGCTGTGCTAGAGATATGAGCATATGTGTGCATATATATATATAATTTTATAAAATATTTTATAAAATATCATTTTGAGTTTTTATATTTAGTATTGAAATTTTAATTAGTATTAAAACACTGTTTATATAGGACTATAGAAATTCAAGCTTTAATTTTATCACACAAAATCAGCAAAACTAATAAGTATGGGTAAGACTGCACATCTTTTATGGTCATTATAAAAACATAAATGTGGCTGATCTCCTAAAGAAGCACTGTGTTTTCTTATATGCAATACTCTTTCTTCAATATTTCATGAAGGTTAATAGCTTATAACACATTTGGGTAGCATAAATATAAAATGTAATTGACTTAACTTTGCTTATTAACATCTAGAATACAGATTTAAGTGATGCAGAATAAAGATAGCAGGAAAAATGTCAATTGAATTTAAGCCCCCTCTGAGATGAGTTATTTTCTCTCCATCTTGTTTACGACAAGACTAACATCTTGTGTTAGTGGATGCCATAACAAAGTACCACAGGCTTCATAGCTTAAAATTTTTTTTGTTCTCTTCTACCTCTGGTGCTAGAAGTCTGAGAACATATTTGGACAGGATTATTTCTTCTGATGCATTACTTTAGCTTGGAGATGGCAAGCTTCCCCCTGTGTTCTCTTGTGGTCTTTTGTCGGTGCCTGTCCATGTTCTTGGCCAACTACTTTCTTCTTGCAAGGACACCAGTGATATTGGATTAAAGCCCATGCTAATGACTTCATTTTGACTTAATTATCTCTTTACATACTCAATATCTAATTAGAATCCCATTCTGAAGTACTGGAGGTCAGGACTCCAACATATGAATTTGGGACTTAATTAACTTTTCCAGGTTCACATAGAAGAGATGTTACTCTGTGATTCTAAAAGCTATTGTGTCAGAAAGGGCAGAGCAAAATATTTTAATTAAAGAAAATAACATAGAATGTCTTCTTTACAAAGCTAATAAAATTCATCATTATAACAAATGTCATCATGAATCACAATATATGAAAAAATAAAGTGAGTATCTGTGCTTTGGGTCAACATCACACAAATATTTGGCTTAGTCTTTTCCTTCTGGAAGTAGTTATCTACCTAACAGATACACATTGATATAAAGCTACTACTAGGAAAGATTTTTCCTATTACTCTTTCTATTATTATTCATCCAATCATACTCTGGTTTTAATACATTCACTTCTAATTTCATTTCTTTCTCTTCAATATTTCTTTTGATATGTTCCATTAAAAATCAAATAATTGCTTATATTAAAAAGTCTATATTAGCCAACATTAGCGATTATATATGGTTTACAAAAGCATTGCATGATAAAATTGATGCTGTGTTTTAGTCAAACTCATCCCTTTCCTCTTTCTTATTCTCTTATCTGTACTTTTTCATTATCCTCAAGACTCCCTTCTATTCCTGTCCTGAACGCCTCTAAATATTCTTTCTCCTTTTTTCATCTCATTTACAAAATGTTTCCCAATATAAATGGACAAGGCTTCCATTAAGGAAGAAAATCAGTCTAATTAAGGCAATGATTTCAAAATGCAATCTCCTAAAGACTATTTGCATGTTGTACACTGAGACATTTTAACAAAAATAGACTTCCAATTAGTAACTTTACAGGTGGATTAACAAAAGTAAACGTAATATTCTTTAATCATCTGAATGAATTATGACATTTCTGGTTATCCACCTTAAAAGCACTTTCCCACTTCTTCTTTTCTAAGGAAACCAAAGTATAAATTTTAAACAATGGTGCGGCCCTCCTGGATATTGACTATACTAAATCTGAATATATAAACTAAGGAAAAATGTGGTCCAGCACTGACCAATGAGATGCCAGAAGACCTACTTTGTGTTGGCTAATGAACAATCAATCTTAGGTTAACACTTAAGAGTCTGTTCTATTTGTTATCCTTAACCTAATACTTAGCTTTAGTCTAACACATTTAAGATTGACCTAGTAGTTTGTTAGTTTTTATTTTGTTCTATATTTTCTTAAGCAGAAATACACTTAATGGTTCTAACACAATTTGTTTATTCATTCAATTTTTAATAAACATTTGTGTGGTCTATAGTTTGGGGAGACTAACTTATAAAAGGATTTCAATGTAAACTTTGTGTCTTTGGGCAATTTCTTGGAATTTAATTTCTAAGCTATTGATTAGGAGTAAATTTTATATCATAAGGATTCTTCAAACTATTTTCCATCTTTACCAGTAATGTTTAAGAGTGCTGGTAACTCTCCATCCTGACCTGCACTTTGAATGGTCAGCTGTTTGGTTTTCTTTTTTTTTAAATTATTCTTCAAATTTAGTAATTCTACTTGGTGTTGGTAAATGATAGTACCTCTTTCTCAATTTAGTTTACATTTCACTGACAATGAACAATGTAAAATACATTTTCACGTACCAATTTGATATTGATAACTCTTTTAAGTTCAAATTACATGTTCTGAACTGGCTTATTCCTATTGTTGATGTATGAAAATTAATAATTTTGTATGAAAGTCCTGCCTCCTGTGTATTAGCTGTCTTCACATTACTAGAACAAAATACCCGAGGCAATGAACTTATAAAGAGAAAACTTTTATTTGGCTCATGGTTCTGGAAATTCCAGTTAAAGTTTGGGTAACCCCATTTCCTTGGGCCTCTGTTGAGGGTGCCAGATAGCAATGTCAGAGAGTGCATGATGGATCAGACTACACATAAGTCAGGAAATACAGTGAATGCAGTGACTAAGAGGATGGAGCTCACAATCCCTTTCATGGTTATATTCCCAATGACCTAAGGACCTTCTACTAGGCTCTCCCACTCCAAGGTTCTACCACCTCCTGTTACTGCTATGTCATGTATCAAATCTTTAACATATGGATATTTGATACAAACCGTAATATCAGTTCACACATTACAAATATCATTGCATCAATCCATAACATTTTAACAGTGCTTTCTAAAGAGCAGAGAAAGGTAACATTATAAAGCCCTTTTATTTTTACCTGCTGATTTTGTATTTATAGAATCACGTCACTAAGTTTATTCCTATTTATTCAACAGTTTTATAGTTTCATTATTATATTTAGCTCTAGTAGCTGTTACACATTATTTTTATATTGTAGAATTCATGATTTGAGTATTTTAAAGTATGGATGTGCAATTGATTCAGTATGATTTGTTGAAAAGAATATGTTTCCTCTATTAAATTGTTGGTTTTTAGAATTTCAATTATCACTAATCACATAAAGATATATATTTAATTATCTCTTCCAATAATCTGTACTTCCATGTTATTTCCAATACACTAATTATGTTTTAATGAATAATTTTATAATACATTTGCAAATCAGATAGTACAGATTTTCAGCTTGTCTTCTTCATGCTCATATCTCTATTGACAATTTTAGATCTTCCATTTTTTCATATATTTTTAAAATCAGATTGGGGATTTCTAAAACAAAACCAAAAATATATAAACCCTGGATTTTTATTAAGATTTCTTTGAATAGGTATATCAGTTAAAATCTTAATATTGTGTCATCTGATCCATAGTTTAGATATATAAATTTTATGTATGTATTTTTTATACATATACATATATGTCTTATTGCATATTCCAACTGTTCACTGCCAAGATATAGAAATACAACATAATTTTTTATATTGAATGATATTCGTTGACCATATTAAATTCATTCATCAACTTTAATAAGGACTTCTGGAAATGCTAATACTGTCTTGTTACTATAAAGAGGTTTTTTTTTTTTTTTTTTTTTTTTTTTAAGAACATTGCTGCTTTAGTCTTGGGCATAGAAGAAATCCATTCCAGTTTTTACCATCAAATATGAAATTGTGTGGTTGTATAACATTTGGAGCAGCATCCTGAGGAAATTCTAAGGGCCCATTTTGACTTTCACAATACTGTTGAAGCACCATTACTATTTAGTTTCAAGGACCAGAGATGCTGCAAAAATATGCTCCTACTGATCTAGTTCTGGGGTCAAAAAACATGAGATTTTTCTGGGAGATAATGAAAGCACAAGTTTATGTAAGAAATTTCAGTGTCTTAAAGAGCTGCATTTTAACTTGAAATGTATTTTCTGTAATATTTAAAATTTTATATGAAGTAAATCCTTGTGTATATTACTAAGTAACTCTGAATTTCTGTGTTGCACCAAGGCCTTAGTAATATTTTCTTTGGACAAATGGATTGCCAGTGATTGGCCTCTAATATTTGAACACTTTATCCTATATTGTAAGAGGGTATATTGGGATACAATATTTGTCAGCAAGACATACCCATGAAAGAAGCCCTTTAATACAGTATCAAAAACTCACTATGTTAAAAAAAGAGCAGGAAATGGACTGAATCTTAGCATTGTGGCAAAATATTTTCAACTTTCAGAGTTTTATTATGGATTAATGATAAATGTGGGCAAATGTAAAAAAAAAAGTTGAGTTCGTCCAAAAAATGTTCCTTGCTGAAATATAATATAGCAAATATTACAGGTAGGGAACAACAATAAATCGGAATATATTCAGGGTATATTGTGAAAAAAAATCACCAGGAACACAACATTAATCTTATAAGTATTTTAAAGAAACAAAATCAAAAGCTTATAAATAGTGAAGGGCATGATCCGAGAAACTGCAAGATACGAGAAATATGAGTTGCATTTTAAAAAGTAATATACTCTACGGAATTGAGATTTGTAACTCATTATCTGGGAAGAAATCGAAAAGCCTTTAGCAAAATGTATGTCTGCATTCAAAAGTCAAATAGAAAGTGGAACTGAATTGTTAAAAGAGTTCACAATAAAACAAAAAGAGAGAACTGCTCTTTCAGAAATTAGCTAATATTCACCTAAATTGCTGAATCTAATATTGGTCATCCTAACATTAGAGTAATGTAATTTTAATACGTTCTTCATGTGATATTAAAAATGGATGTTGAATTACTGACTTGTATGAAAGGGAAAAACCATGTGTATTTAACAAAAGGGAGAGTGGATGAAGGAGGGAAGAAGCATATTTCACAAGGAATGCTTCTTTCACTGAAAATGGACTGTTTTGATTCACTGTTTTTCATCAAAGCTGGAATTCTCTTTCTCTTATTCATGCTTTCTCTCTGTGTGTGTTCTGTGCCATATTGAAGTAGTTAAGAGATGTCAGCCAAAACGGGGACTAGGAAATATGTAGCAATGAATGGCATCTGGACTACATTGTGGCCTCGCTTGTCACCAGATGTGGTTAGAAAGCAACTGCTAATTTTCCATTTTATGTCAGATTAAATAGCCACTAAATATTCTGTAAAATTCCTGGTAAATTTCAATAAGAAAAACATCCCTTGAATAGTTTTGATTTGTATTCTCTGTTGGCCCTGAGCACGTCACAAACCACTGGCATTCAGCCTTAACAGATGTCTTAACCCTCAGGGATTTTCAAGAGCACCCTAACCTGTGAAAATTTAAATACTTTGTATTGCTAAAGGGTTTTCGTTCTGTTTTACTAATACTTGCTTCAAATCCTTTCTAGAATAGAGGACCATATAGGTAGGCCACTAAACATAAATACAGATAAATGGACAGGATGGTTGATAGTATGATAGATGAATAGACAGACTCTATTCACAGCCCCCACACTGACTGATACACTTACACATAGACACATCAATGTATATTTATTTATATGTCAGTTATCTTGAAACAACTATGAATTATATTTGAGCTCAATTAACTAAAGAAGGTAAAATAAATTTCTTAAGTATGAAATGATACCTTAATTATCTTTGAATCACTTATATTGATATGTTATTGGCCACTGTAAAGATTCAAAAATTAAAATTAAAATTGCAAAAGTATAAGGAAAATAAATAAAGTAGAAATACATGTAATGCAAAATAAAAACTTTGTTTCAAATGATATTACTGTAGTTATTTTGCACATGGATTCCACTAGTCCCTTGATGTATTGATGACTCTCAACACAGCAAGGAGTTCACTCTTAGTAAATAAACTAGTTATAGATACCTTCTAGTTCAATTTCTGTTATGTTTCTTAAGTTGTAAGAACTTAATGGAAACTGGACATTCTGAAGTTGGACGGCTATGATATTCTTAGATAGTTGCCTGTCATATGAGTGGTGAATTGTAGACATAAAACCTTTTCATTAAGTTTAATTACTTTTAAGCATTTATAGTCAAAGTCACTTAAAATATATGGATAGGTAATCCACAAGATACCTGCTGTAATTGCTAATCAATGGTCATACATTAGTATTGCAAGCTTTAATTTCTGGTTTTTACATTAAAGAATTTTCGAGCACATTCTTTCTGGGCTGAAAGCTACTCTTTAATAAAATGGTAGATTGGCAGAAAGCATCTTATATCATTGATATCTTTGGGCTCCAACACTCTATGAACAACTTAAATATAGTTGGATTTATGATCTACCTGAATGTGATTTAAAAAAGCTTCAAAGAAATAATAATGATCTTTGTTAACAATATCACCAATAATTATCCTCAAAACTATCCAAATTATAAGAAAAATTATGTTTGAAAAAGTAAAGTTCTTTCTGAACAATCTTTTCAAATGAAGATTATGAAATAAATTCTCAATTAGTACTGTCCAGAGATATATTACAATTAAATGGGTGTTAATTTGCCCTCCAATGAAGGAAATAGCAATGTTGACTCATATGGGCTCTGTATTTGTAAGTTTACATTTATTGTGACCTTTTATGAGCATAATTATTTTCAATAACTGGTTGTTTATAGGTCTTAACATCATTTGAATTGATAATATATTTTAATATTAATATATAACACATTTCAATATTTCATGTTTTTCTTAATCAATATAGATATCAGAGTATTATGAACTAAATTTGATCAAATAAAAGTATTCAAATTTATACAAGATTTATACACTCCTATACAAAATTGTAATATTTTTAAAAGAAACAAAAAACATAAGTTACTATATTTTTTGGAGTTCTTAAAAGGCAACAAATATTAATATTGTAATTGTTTAAGAAGAAATAAACATGTAATTATTGGAATCAAACAAAATAGCATCCACATGCACAAACAACCACCCAAGTGTACTTATGAACACTCATTTAACTTATTTTACCTGGTAACTGGTTAGCATTATGACAACTAAAAATTTACTCTATTACATTCAATGCTTCAAAGGTTACTGAAAAAAGTAACAACACTAGATGGTTTAGTAGAATATATTGTTTATTATAATAGAGAACCTTTCAAGCCTTGTCAATATTTTTCAGAATGTATTGTACAACCATTACTTATAATGCCCAGGTTATATAATGTCACTTCAAAAAATGATATTGTAAAAAATAACAATTTAGAAGATAATGAAATAATGTGGGAATGATTCATTATACTTCATAATTTATAGTATTCTAGATTCAAGATTGCATTAAAAACCCACATTAGACATTAAATTTTCAGGTTTATTGAATTTTGAAAAATTTAATTATAGAGACTTACTGAGCCTCAAACATTTTAGAAATCATTGAGAAATTAGTGCTATCGTTTTTTTTTTAGTTTTATGATGAAAATTGGCAAATTCCTTATCCTAATAATTCTTTTCCTTCATGCTTCATGTATTCATAGACTTAATCATATATTAAACAAGGATTATAACAATTTTGCCTGGACACTTTGTCTCTTATCTTCCTTTGTCCTTTAGTTTATTTTAGATAAATTGATTAAATTATCCATATCTTCTCCTACTTCAAATTGATTATGCTATTACTCAAAATAATGTGATTCTCTCCAAATTTAAAGTGCAGAAAGAATATTGGCAACTAGGCAGTCTTTTTGAGACCAGCTATGGTCTTAAATTCTGATAACTTTCATTAATGGCAAAGGAGTTTATCCTATAAACATGAGTATAAATCAGGAACAATTTTCTTTTGAAATTACCAGTTGAGATAAATGAAATCTGCATCACATGAAGAGCAATTTTATTTTAAAATATAGATATATAATTTGCTTTAATAGATATATTTTGTTGATATTAGGACCAAATTATAGAAAACAAGAACTAAATACCCAAGTCTATTGTGAATTAATGGAAAAATCCAACCAATTTTTAGAACACTATAGACATGAGAGTATGCCAATAAAAGAACAGTAATGATTAAAAAAAAAAGGTCAAAGCAGCAGCATAACCCTCTGTGTGTACTAGTTTGTATGATCCTATAGGAATGTAAGAAAAAGAAACACATTAGAAGGTTAACCAGTCAATTCACAGGAATGAAAATAAGTGTATATATGTTTTCTATTAGTGCAACTTTGATGTTTCACTAGAAACAAATTTAACACCAAAAACCAGCTTTTAAAGAAAATATCTTTTCTGTAAGTCAAATGTTCAGATATTATATCACACCAACTATTTTAGCTATAGTGTTGTTATATCAATTTTTGTTTTTGTTGATTGATGAATGAGTAAAGACAATGTGGAAATAAGTAAAATTAAGCATAAATCAATCTTAATATGGACAAAGTGCCATTTGAGATAATATGGGTGAGCCTAGAAAATAGTATGTTAAATTAAATAAGCAAAGAGAAAAATTAAATCTTGCATCTCTCACTTATAAATGGAATCTAAAAAAATCATACTCAGAAGCACAGAATAGAAGGGTGGCTATCAGGAATGGGGGAATGGAGAAAATGAGATGTTGATTAAAGTTATAATCTTCTGGGTGTACATTAAATAAGTTTTGAAGAAGTAATGCACAGCGTGGTAACTATGGTTAATAATCTACTGTGTACTTCAGATTTTCTAAGACGGTAGATCTCAATACACGTACACAACAAGAAAGGTATTATGTGAGACAATGGTTTCATTAATTACTTTGACTGTCATAATCATTAAACAATATATTGCATATATCAAAACATTATATTGTATACCTAGATTGCACAGAATACAATTTTTATTTGTGAATCATACCACAAAAAGGGTGAAAAAAAATATGTAAGAATGTCATCACACATCATTACTAATAGAATTGCAAATCATTACTAATCCTATTGTTTTTTAATGTAAAAATGTACCTTAAAACCCTATGCAAATAACCTCATATGATTGATCTCATTCGTTTTTTTGAAAATGTCAATGACTATTCCATTATATTAAGATTACACTCATGTAAACAGTGTCCTGTTAATGGACCCTTAATTTGCTTCCAGTATTTTGGTGTTATGTACGACACTGCAGTGAACATGTTCCCACTCTTAAGTGAACATGCTTCAGTATTAATACCCCAGTATTGAATTGAAGTAAAAAAATGTGCACTTTAATGTTTGTTTGATGTCAAATTTTCCTCTGAAATATTGCCTTAGTTAAACTTCCTCTAAGGCCATATGACTGTGTGTCTCTCTAATTCTTGCAATACTGCTAGTAAATGTGAAGTGTGGTGAGTTTTGCAAAATATCTTTAATCACTAATGAATGCTGCATGTTTCCCAATGATGAGTTTTAATCTATTTGTCATTGTTTACAAAAAATCTTATTCATAAATTTCCCTCTTCTTAAACATTTTTAGTGAATATAAGATATCTTTGGACAACCCTTACTATACTCCTGATTATTAGTTCATATTCAGAATTTTTTTATGAAAATACAGAGAGGCCTGTGTCGGCATGTTTCCCTATAATATTACTTTATGTTTTCATAGTACCTAAGTGTCTAATTTCTGTTGAACCAGTTTTGCTGAGAGTGGAGGATGGGGGTAGATTATTGTTGGGGATTTCCAGAGGAGATTGGTTAGTATAAATTTTAACTTCAAATCCCTATCATACTCCCCATACTAGCTATAAATATTAAGAGAAAAATAGTTATGTACCCATTCATCTGGAAAAAGCATCTAATACTTCTTGTGCTACTAGGCAGATGTACGTTTCCCATTTCTAAACTTAGGAACAGCCTTTTATGGTCATAATATCAAATCTTTTGTATATATCTTATCTCTTGTTTCATAAACATGTATGTACGATGAACTTTTGTTTGTCCTCATACATTTTGTGCTGCTTTAAAAAAAACATGAATTGGAGAGAAACTACATTTTTTCCTAAAAACATTACATTTTTCTATTGAAAGAAGTGGCATATGGACATCAATGATGCATTGTACATATATATGTATATACATATAAATGTATATAAATGTATATATTCACATACACAAATAATTAAATTCACTACAATTGCATAGCCCACTTCTTATGACAACTCAGAGTTTTTCAGTGATTATTATGAGTCCCATGATTTCCTTCATCATGCATTTTCTGCTTCCATAATCAGCACTACAAAAACTATCCCAATGGAAATGCCACTCCTTAGCTAATTCCCACATAGAACTCATTCAAATTTTGCATTTCCTGAGTTGAACTTTCCTGAGGATTTTACTTTCTTGGGTCAGATTCACCATAGTTTTTGGACTTCCAGAACCCTGCAAGTCTCACCATGCTTATGTTTCTATCCAAGTTGAGAACACAAGCCCACAACCTACTACATGCTTTTCCCTGTCCAGAGGATCATCCTCTCATCTAAGCCTCACATGGGACAAGTTTATTCACTCAAATCCTTTTAAGATTATTTTAAAAACAGATTCTTAAGAAAGACATTGTAATAAATGTTTTGAGAAACTGCTCTCCAACTTGTTGCAAGTGTCTGTATAGCTACGTTTTCTGTTGTCCCCTTTTGTTCTTCCTAGGACAAAAGAAAGGGAAACTCAAAAAGATTAGGGTCATCATAGGTGGCAAATTTTACTCTAAATCAATACTGTATTTCATTAAATGGTGTTATTCTGAGACTGATGTAATCTTTTGGTTTCTTTGATGCCTGACCCTTCTCACGTCACCTTGCTGGAGATGTGAACAATTGGATAGTAAAAACATTTTTATTAGGAGAATATTAGTTTTAGGCAGAGCAGTAGACAAATGAAGTGGTCTTTCCCCATTAGCATATACGTAATAACTCTGGAAATTGTTGCAAATATACAAATTATCAGAGCAGAAAATCCCCCCTTCCTCCAAATTTGTGGTAATGCAACAGGGTGCAATTAAATTTTTCTCCAATTTTGTTGACAGAAAGGTGACTTGAAGCAACCCAAAACTCCCAGGGTAAATTTATACACAAATGAGATGTATAACCAATTTTTTTCCCAATTTATGATACCATTTTAATTTTGGTAAGGATACTCATGTCCCTAATTCACTATATTTATCAGGCAGACACATTCTGTTTTAAAAAGATATTGAAATACACACACACACACACACACACACACACACACACATAAAAGACTCTCATAGAACTGAAAAAGCGTGGATGCTTTTTCAACAGTCAGTTGAACTAAATGTGTTAAATTTCAGGCAGTAAAAAAAATGTAGAATTGGAAAGTTCAGTTGTTTTTTTTTTTTTTCAGCAGTGTCACATATATAACAATGTCACCAAATATAACAAAGAAATAAACATTCCCTAACATGATCCTATATTGTTTTAAATAATAAAAAAATGATTTTGTTTTATTTGTATTTTACATTCTAGAGAAAATATTATAGTTTGTGGCCAGCAATTGTCCTTTCAAAGGTGTCATTGTCAGAGCAAATTAATTCATGGCTCACACTGTGCTCTGTCAGCATCTATTGTTATCCTTTTTCCTTCCCCCCTGTCATTCAGATTAATAACATAAGTGGTGCTATATGCTCACAGCTTTCTTCTCCTTGTCATTTGACTCAGAGTCTCCTTTACATGAGTAATTTTTCTTCAGCAAATTTAAATGCACTGCAATATATCTATGTTAAGTTGAAAGTGCTATACAATCATTTCTCTTCTGACGACTCTTATTAAAACTAGTTTAATAGACCTCTCCATGCTGTAGATTTTTATTTCCCAAACACTTCATTTCAGAGAGAATCTAAAGCCTTACATCCTTCTTTGGCCATTTTCAGGGACTAAAATTATTGTAACATTGTTTATGTCATCTTTTAAAATGAGCTTTTTATTAAAAATATTAAAGCAGTAAAAAATGCACAATACATTTGATTTTCTTAAGACTTGTGTTTACAAAATTCTTACCAGCTGTTTATGGAAATCATTCACAGAATATGAATATAAGTATGAAACAGTGAAAGTGGAAAATTATTCTATATTTAATCTTAAGTGCAATCAAAGACATGTAAAGCTTAAATGTGTAGATGTTAGGTTCAAAAGCATTTCAATGCTTGTTTCACCGAACAAGGAAAAAACAGAAACATTAGAGTCATTTTTACTCCTAAGCAGGTAGCTGGTAAAGTAAGATAAGATTTATGGAAGACTTACTGGCTAAGCTTGCATTTTTAAGATGCTGATAAAGTTTTAATATAGCAAACAGAAGCTACTCCAGCATTTTCCAAGCAGATTATTTGCTGCAAGAACAAGGTTTGAGTCAGGCTTCTGCCACTAGGCTTCCAGTTGGTGCCAATGTAGCAATTGCAGCAATCCAGAAATTAACAATTCCAATTACCAAGGCTGGTGGAAGCCTTGATAATTTTGTAGCTGCCTTAAACCCATAAAGTTTGTCCTTACACAGTGAAACATGTATAAACTCTCATTAGCTTCTAGTGCACCTTGGGAAAGAATAGCATCTACCACCCTCTGCCTTCCATGACATGGGAACATTTTTGAGAAACAGCCTAAGTCATACCTGAATGACAGTGGAGAGAGTCTATAAATGCAGTTTTTAGTCTCTAAGTTCTTGCAATATGACAAAAGCAGAACAAAAATGGAAAGTAGAATACTGAGGGTCAGTAGACAATAACTAGCAGAGCAAGTATCATTGACACACAGGCACTGATATTGAAAGTATCCTCTTTCAAGAGAGGATTTTGGTAGTTAGAGTCATAATATGTACATATATTGCCTTTTCTTATTTTTCTCTTTTAGTTGTCTTCTTCATCTTTGTGTAAGGCTCTCCCATACAAGAAGGAATTGTAAATCTGGGTATCTAGGCCATTTCATTAGGATTCTGGAGAGACGGAAATAAGCCATTTATTATTTATTGTTCAGTACTGTGCCCCAATGACTCAAAAATTTTCCTGGTTTTCCAAAGTGGGGAAAATGCTAAAGACGTGTCAGTCACGCTCATATCCTCCTCTGAGCAACCTGGGTGTGTCAGATAGAACTAGATGCTCAGAATATTCAATTCCACTCTCATATAATCTCCTGCCTCTGAATATTGGTGGAATCTATGACTTGATTTAACCAGGACAATATGGCAGAGTTGATGTGATGTCACTCTGTAGGTATGGTATGTTATATAGAATTTGAATTTACTAACCAACTTGGCTGGAGAGTCTCTTTCCCAATTCACTGCTAACTGAAGAATGAAGCTGACATGAATTATTCAGCTGTATGGAGATGAGTACTGAAAATAACCTGATTGAGTTGGAATGGGCTCCTATCCTATTCAAGCTTTTGAATGAAAATGCAGTCCCAATTGAAATCTTGACTGGCCTGTAGAGGACTGAGCTAAGCCACACCTAATAGGAGTTGTGAAATAATATGTATACAATTTTTAAATTTAAAGATAATCTTGTGGCTTAAACAACAAACAATGATTTCTCTCAATTTTTTTTTTTTTTTGTAGGTGAAAATTCAAGATGAAGGAACTCATCAAATTCAGTGTCTGGTAAGGGCCCTTTTCTCAGTTTATTGACAGTTACCTTGTTCGTGCTTCTTCACATGTCAGAGAGAAAGCCCTTTGGTCTCTTCTTATATAAAATTATAAACACTTATACATGTTGATTATACAAAAATAAAGGGATTCAGTGTGTGGTTTTCATACATGCATGTCACACATTAATCATGTTCATCCATTCTCTTCCTAACCTATGTCCTTCTGCTCCTCACCTGGCCCCTTCCTCTTCCTAGTAGTCCCTTTTCTACTTTTGTGTCTGTTTTGTTTGCTTGTTCGTTTTCCACATATGAATTAAAACACCTGACACTTGTCTTTCTGGGCCTGGCTTACTTTGCTTAACATAATGTTCTCTGGTTTCATGCATTTTCCTGAAAATGACAGGATTTCAACTTTTATGTCTGCATAACACTCCACTGTGTATATATATCGTATTTTTTAAATCCATTTATCTATTGACTCATATGTAGGCTGATTCCACATTTTGGCTATTATGAATGGTGCTGTAACAAAAACACGGGTGTGCAGGTATGGCTTTTGTATGATGGCATTGTTTCTTTCAGATAACCAACAAATGGGATGGCTGGATTATATGGTAATTCTACATTTATTTTTAAGAAACTTTCTTTCCATTTTCCATAGTGGGTCTACTAATTTATATTCCCATCATCAGTGTGAAAATGTTCCTTTCTCTTCACATCCTTCCTAACATTTGATATATATATATATTTTTATATTAGTCTTTCTAACTAAGGCAAGATGGAATCTGAGTGTAGCTTAGATTTAGATTCTCCTTACAGCTAAAATATTACTTTTTTTATATGTTTATAAGCCATTTGTATTTTTTATTTAGAGAAGTATCTAATTCACATTATTTACTCACATTTTTATTGCATTACTTTTTTTGTTTTTAATTTTTTGAGTTCTTTATATATTCTAATATTGATCTTCTGCTAGATGAATATCTGGCAAAGATTTTCTCCCATTCTGTAGATTGTTCCCTTAGTTGTGCAGACCTTTTTAATTTGAGGAAATCTCATTTGTCAACTTTTATTTTTTGTTTTCCTGAACTATTGGGACTCCTATTACCTGTGCCAATATCTTGCTGTATTTCTCTTGTTTTCTTATCGTAATTTCAACATTTTGTGTATTACATTAAGGTCTTTGATTCATTTTTAGTTGATATTTTTAGCTGATTTTTGTACAAGAAATAGGGGTTTAGTTTGAATCTTCTACACAGGGATATCCAATTTTCTCATCAGCATTTGTAGAAGAGACTGTCCTTTTTCCACTGTATATATTTAGCACCCTTTTTCAGAATCAGATGGCTACAGTTGTGTGGAATGATTTCTTGATCCACTATTCTGTTCCTTTGTTCTTTGTGTTCTTTTTATGCCAATATCATGCTTTCTTTTTGTTACTGTAGCTCTGCAGTAGGTTCTAAAATCAAGTATTTTTGATGCTTCCAGTTTTGTTCTTTTGCTCAGGATTGCTTTTGCAGTTTGGATTCTTTGTGCTTTCATATGAATTTTAGGTTTGTTTTTCTTCCATTGAGAATGTCATTTGCATTTTGATGCTTTGTATCTTTCAGTCTCTATTTTAATTATTTCTGCTCTTATCTTTCTTTTTTTTTTTTTGTTTTGTTTTCTGATTTTGGATTTGGTGCATTCTTGCTTTCCTTAGACATTGAGAAGCATTACTAGGTTATTTATTCAAGAACTCTCTACATATTTATGTAAGCATTTGTAAACTTAGTACTAATTTTGTTATATCCCACTTATTTGACTCTAGAGTTTCAATTTTCATTTGATTCAGGGCATGTTTAAAATACTCCTCTGACTTCTTCAGTGACCTACTATTGTTCATTCAAAAAGAGTTGTGTCTGATTTCCATGCATTCGCATAATATCTGCAGTTTTTCTTGCTGTCAATTTGTAGTTTCAATTCCTTGTGATCAAAGAAAATGCAAGATGTTATTTCTTTTCATTTCTTTCTCTTTTTATTTTTTATTTTTTGTTGTTGTTTGTTTTGGTAAGACTTGCTTTGTACCCTAATGCATGATGTGTTACAGAAAAAGTTCCACAGGCTCCTAAAAAGAATGTGTTTTTTGCTGTTATTAAATGAAATATTCTGCAAATGTTTATTAAGTACATTTGACCTTTACTGCAATTAAACTTTGATGCTTTTTCCTAATTTTTGTATTGATGATCTATCTATTGGTGAGTATTATAGTTTGTATATGTGCTATCCCCCAAAAGCTCATGTGTGAGACAATATAAGAATGTTCAGAGGTAAGATGATTAGATTGTGAGAGATATGGCCTTATCAGAGGGTTAATCCACTAGAATGTACTAACTTGGTAGTAACTGTAAGCAGGTAGTGTTTGGCTGAAGGCAGTAGGTCACTGGAGGCCTGAGGTTTGTACTTTGTCCCTGGTAAGTGAACCTCTCTCTCTTCTACTTTCTGGTTCACATAAACTGAGTAGTGGTCCTATATTATACCATTCCGTAATGATGTTGAGCATCACCCTGGGCCCAGTGCTATAAAGACAGCCATCTGAGGATTGAGTCTTTGAAACCATGAGCCAAAATAAACTTCCTTCTCTATGTTTACTGGTCAGGTTTGGTAGAGTATGTGAAGTGTACCTTCTGTAGTTACTTTACAATAGGAATGGTAAACTTGGTCAGGTGATGGGGATTTCCTCAGGCACTGTTGTTATTCTGATTCTCTTATCCTCTAATTGCTTCACAATGAGAGTGAGGGGCCACATTCACAGCTCCACCTCTACTGGATTCACCTACAGTTTTGTTGGCCATACCAAATCTGGCCTGTTGTAACTCTGGTTAATGTAGGGAACCATATAGGTGAGTAGTCAGCAACCAATGTGATTTTTTTTTCTTTCTGTTGTTAATGTGAAGATATCTACCTAGAAGGGAGACCTCAGACTCCTTCTGTGTTCACCTAACCATGGTTTTATACCTGGCACCTCAGGTTGCCCTGTTTTTTAAGTATAAATGTCTACCAGTGTTCTGTCATGGCTGGGTTGTGACTGAAGTTGGGCATAATTCCTCTCAGCTGGGCTGGAACTGACCTCAGAATCAAAGTCCTGGTTCAGCAAAGTTATATAATTTGATAATTTAAAACAGAAAAGGCAGAGAAAGAAGGGGGACACAATATAGATATTCTTATCTGTTCATCTATCTATCTAAGAGATATATGTATATATCTTCATTGCTGAAGTTCTTGGAAATGTAAAGAAGGCCAGATGATCACGGGTTATGCCAATTTGAACTTCTGTACAAGTCTTCTTGGGTTGTGCACCCCAGAAGCAGAGTGCTAGCTAAGGGACTTGAATCCCTGGTTCTATCAGTAGGGATATTTTCCAGATACTGGGATGGAACAAATCATGATAACAGTTAATTGAAATTCTTCTCAGCTAAATTTCATACCTGAACAACTTGGAGCAGAATGCTAATCTCTCCAGGAATACATTACACCAGATCTGTTTAGGCTGGGTGCCCAAGTATAAGGGTGCAAAGACCAAAGCCATAGATAGCCCCTGGATACTTCTAAAGGTTTGGACCAATGGAACTACAAAGATCTGTGCTGGATTCAGCAAATATGGGGTCCTAATATCCTTCCACTCTTGATATTGACATCGGTGAAAACACACATGGCCAGACACACCCCTTAGTCTCAGGGATAGGTTTGCTGATTCCAGGGGTTAGTTTCCTTTATTTCCTGTATGTAGTACATGTGCCCTTCACAGCACAAAACTCTCAGCATATATGTTAAAATCCGTCCCCTGAGCCAAGAGTATCTTGTGAGGCTACCTCTGTCCACACAATACATCAGTGTTCCTGGGGTCCCACAGACGTGACTATCAGAGGTTTTTGATCCTCAGAGCAGTACAATCTTAGACAATAAAACCCTCAACAAGATGGGTTTGGGCTATAGAATCCAGAGAGTTTACTGGGAGATGTAGTGAACTCCTCTAAAATTAAGCCTGCCATGTAAACTGTAGGTCTCATATTTATTTAGACCATAAGTGTACAATAGTCAGACTTCAGTGCCAAACTGAGACTTTCTAGTTCTTTTGCTTTCACATTTACATTCTTGGAAGGGAGAATCCTCCTCCTGTAGCCACGATGCTAGGTGCCAGGTGTTGGGGGACTCTATTTCTTTTGATATGCTATGGTCCCTTTTCTGTGCATTCCACAAGTCACCCTCTCTCTGTTTTGATTTCTAGAGCTCAACCATGGCCACTTACTTCCACATGCAGTTACACACTTGATACTCTCTCACATGTATAAACAGCAAGTGCTGATCTATTCTTCCCTCTTGCCTGTTTTCTGTGTGATGTCTTAAGATGCTGCTTTTGTGGTGATTTCTTACACAGAACTGTAAAACTAATACATGGGGTATGTAGAATTACAAATACAATAGGAAAAAAAGAGCAATTTCAGTAGAAAAAATCTTCAGAATGGATGTTCATCTTGACCTAGTACGTAAATAATTTATTATACAATACCCTAGCTCTTGACATTATGGAATGCACTTCCTAAACCTTCTCTCTATTTTCACTTTTCAGGGCAAAAGAAGGGTCAGATATTTTGACAACATTGAAAAGAATGATACCATGTTCTTTTCCCAGAAGGAATGAACATAGAGGCACAGATCTAAGTGTGAAGTTATCACAAAATATTAGCTCTCTAACATTAATGCTATAATTATTTTCTTTGTGTAGTTTAAAAAAATTTAATATTCAGTTTAATGAATGACTTACATTTTGCTGATACAATTGAGTAAAGCTAAGTTGTGAATCATAAAATTTTTAACTATAAAATTTATAAATGCATTAGAAAATATTTGCGGGTATTGAAATTGATAACTATATTTTATTGAAATTATGTTTTATCTATATTAATACTTTAAATGTAAAAATGAAAATGACAGAATAATTTTTATTCAAGCTTAGAATAGAGTGGTTAAGAAAACTTAATAAGTGGTTTAAGATTATAGAACTAGTAATTGATATTTACTTAAACTCTGAAGCTCAAAATCTACATAGAAAAACCTGGCCCTTTCTTTGTTTATATATCACACACTTATTTATTTCCTGGAAACCTTTAATATTTGTGAATATTTCTCAATTTTGAAGAAATTACATACAAGAGAAGGTACTTTAAGATGTAATTAATATGTTTTCTAAGTGGAATTAAAATATAGCTTGGCCTGGGAATATTGCTCAGTTGTTAGAGTGCTCGCCTTGCATGTCCAAGGCCCTGGGTTCAATCCCCAGCACCACAAAACAAATAAAAACACAAAATATAGCTTGTGTTCAAACCAATATGTTTTAAAATATATGATATCCTAATATTGTATGACATTTTGTAATGAAGTTTGCTAAGATACTATTTTAAAGTATGTCCAGTGAGGAGCCTAAAAGGTTTCATTAAGTATAAAATTATATTAAATTAAGATAACCAAAAGAAACAAATATAATTTATTTAGCACAGTGTGCAGAACCTAATTATGAACCTAAATGACACCAATTATGCTTAATCATATTTATTTTCTGCATGTTCAGTAACCTGACTAATGTGGAGTTTTGCTCTAATAACGTTATTTTGTAGTGATTTACTTTTTTCCCCCCATAGTGTCAGGATATACTCTTTCCTACACACATGAGAATCAGTTTTATTTATTCTGTACAGCTTTAAATTCAATGTATTTAATTTCAGTGGATCCTGTGTTTTGAAAAAGTAGAGACTCACAAAGGAAGTAAAATTGCTTTTGATCAACTACATCTTTCAACACTAATTTAAAATGTTTTTATTTGTATGTTGGTCCTTTGTTGTTGGTGTGGGTGCTAAAGTATCTTTCAACTGTTTTGCCTCCAGGCTTCTGTGAGCCTTGGCTATGTCTGAAGAGAGATTGCCTACTGTGAAGGCTAATAAGAAGTCAACCTTATTTGACTAGAGTAGACTTTGATTACAGAACACTTGATGTTATATACAGTTTTGCAAAACAGTCTGGTAAAACATTTCTCTAGATAAATATATAACGACTACTTCTTTCCAAAATGTCTTGCAGAAAATCACAAGGATTTTTGAAATTGTATTATATGCTTGTTGGCTCAATTCAATATGGAAACAGATGAGTTTCCCAATCATATGTGTTGAAACCATATAAAAACTATATAGGTTTTTTTCTAGGTATCATTTAATAAAACCTGCCTATATAATTGAGGCATGGAATATGTTACACATAGCTGAAAAGTATATAATGCTGTACTTTCATAGTACAAAATAATGTAAGTTATTTTCCAAAATTTTCTATATATATATAAAATTAATCTCAATGATGTACAACAATATTCCTATAGTGCAACAAAATATTTTAATATATTGGGAATTAAAGAATAGAATAATATACCCACAAAATGGATTTCTTCAGCTTCAATGTGTGAATTGTGTCTAAATGGAATGATTCAAATCAGAGTCTATACAAATATTTAATATAACAAACTGCACTATAACTTTGCTTGCTTTTCAAAATAAATTTAAAACTTCTCTGAGTTTTGACATATTTGAAATTGCTTCCCTTAAATAAATAACATTTAAAGAAATAATACACCATATTCCCATGTAGCTAATTAAGATTTAGTATTACTTGATATTTTTATGTAGGGATGCTAAATTATATATACATATACACATAAGTTTAAATAAAACCTGGAACTTATGATGCATCATAGGGAAGATTGGTTATAGAGTGTGAATCTTTTCAGATTATGTATTAGACATTATATCTATCTCTTAATTATAGCTAAAGGAATAGGCTTTCAAGATAAAAAATATTATTGAGAATTTTAAGGCACCACAATTGGTAGAATGTATAGGTTTGCTTATAAAGAATTACTAAATTCCTTTGTGGTTGTTTTTCCATTTTATATATAATACTGTTACCATTGACAGTGCTTTGACAAACATTCTGAAGTTGGAGGTAAGTTTACTTATATAAGCTGCTCTATAATTTTTGGAAGATAAGTCTGTTAAAATAAAGTGAGCATATTAATGAGTCTATCTTCAGTTAGAGTAATTAATTAGTTACTGTAATTCTAATTATCATAATATATAATTATATATTTGATCATGTGTGATGTAGGATTATCAACAGTAGCTATGAATCAATAAAATACTAATGTTCTAACATGAATTTTCCTTTAAACCATTAACTTAAATTACTAAAACTATCTTAACTCCAAATAATAGACTGAATAGTAGTTTAAACTTTTATACCAGTTATTTGTAGTATATCAGTTATGATCTTGGTTGCAACTTTCATTCTTTCTTTTATAATCTTGACTGTCCATTACTGAGGCTAAGCCCTTAGTCTGTGGCTTACAGTTATTGGACTGGCTGGTGGATTATTAAAAAAAAAAAAAAAGATTGCTATATAAACACAAACTGTCTCTTAGGAATTTGTATTAAGACGTAATGAGAAATTCTACTAAATAGTAGTAGGATATTATCCAAGAGTAGTGGAATCACATTAATGGTGATACAATAAAAGCATCATTGATAGCAAATTCTGAAAAAATTCTCTGGGATGCCTTGCATTCAGCTACAGTCTCTATGAGCCTCAGTAGAAAACCACAACTACTGTGCTCACACTCCAGAGAGGAATTGTCTCTCTTTGTAATAAATACCTCTTTTCTGTAATGAGCATGACCCTTACAAAAAAGTGAAACAAAAACCATACTGATACTGAATTTTGAAATCTCACTACATCCAATTATCCTGTGAATCTTGTCAGCAATGTGTGCTATGATGTCCTACTAAATTGGATGTGTTGGTGAACAGTTCCTGTATAATATTTGCTTGAAAAATAAAATACATTGAAAATACAACGAGGAAAGAGTTTCATAATTGAACATTAAACACAGAATTTTTTTTAAAAAACCTTGTTTATTAGGTCAAATTAGTGGTAGTCTAAAGAAGTGTACTTTGAAATGAATGCTTTGTCAGGCATGTTTATCTGTTATCTCTTAGCACAGCAGTTGTCAAACAATAGGTATTTTGGTCACTGTATGGCAGCAAAAGGAAAAACATTCAATTAGCATTCTAAGGAGATGTTTTTTTATTGCTGCCAAGAGTTAAGACAAATGCACAAAACTGAAAATAATTTTTCAAGGTATTTCTAAGGCATTCTGTCTCTGCTTAAAAAGGAGAGAAATTACTTTATTATACATTAATTTGCTAATTTCAGTTTATTTTGCTACTCATGGCCATTATAATTTGCCATTCTAGTGAAGCTGATTAGTCTAGGTGGCACAAAGCCAGCAAACTCTATGACTTCCAGTTTTATGTAATTTAAGTGTGATTTCTTGGAATTTAAGTAGTGAATCCTGATGTGCATAATTCCTAATGGTGCATTCAGAAAATGGTACATTCAGAAAATCAACCCATCTACCACACTGCATTTTGAAATTTAGTTCTGTTATACCCTATGTTTAATAGTTAAGAATTAGACTACTGTTAAATGGAATTCTTGTTTGACAATTGATACAGTGACATTCCTGTAACCACAGCATCAAATCTCATGATGCTGCTCCTGAGGATATATGGATATTGTGTTTCTGGGAATGTAACAATGAACAAACATAAAAAGTCCAGCAAAAGCAAATGCATTTCATCAGATAATGGGGGGAAACTACTGTTTCAGTAAGTTTTAAATAAAAGTTAATTGTTAATATTTCTCAGTTTATCAATATGAGTCTTGGTTATGATGTTAAATTTCATGTTGATATTTTTCTTCAGTGTAGAAAGATGCTTTGCTAAAATAAGAAAAAAAGTCATGTTGTTTCAATATATGAGCATTTTCCAGTGTTTCCTTAAAGAAGAGCTTTTTTACAAAAAAAAATTTACCTTCTAAATATTGTATAAATGAAAGTCTGATATCACATTGGATTTGAATACAGGCTAAGGGCCATTGAAGCCTGCTCTGGTACATAAAAACTGCATAACTTTTAAACAGTCATTTAATTCACTGAGTCTCAGTTTCATGATTTTCTGACTAAAAAAAATACCAACTAAAAATATCACTATGAATTCATAAAACCAAAAAAAAACACATTGATGGTCCTGAGCATACTGGTGGTCCCAGTAAAGAAGCCATTAGATTTGTCTTCTCAGGTGTTCACTGAGCTTACCCACTTCATCTCCTGTCCTTGTTTTATTTTTTCTCTCTAGTTCTATCATTTTTTTTAACAACTTACATATGCTAGTGTTAATTTGGTTTGCTCTCTGTTTCCTCCAAATAATGTATAAAATCCATAGGGCAATTTGCTGTGTAATATGTGATCCCTGTGGGGTCCCAACTACCAACTACATAACACTTGAAATAATGAATAAATCAACCATGAATCAATGAATAGTACTTGTTAGCTATGTTACTATTATTCAAGAAATTGTTACATTAATTTTGTTTCTTTATGTTTATTGTTGGTAAAGTCATCCAAATTGATACTTGTATAATCTGTGACAGTCTTTTTCGTAACTAGTAAAAATTATAAAGTTTTTCCATTAATGTGAGCTGTGATTAAGTATGACACATTATTTTTAAACTTTTAAGGTAAATAACAAATTTTAAAGTCCTTTTCTTTATTTGAATTTTTGTAGATTAAAACATATCAATTGCCATGCACAATAGCAAATATTCATGAGTACTAAATATTTGCCAGCCTTTCTTGCAGTAACTGAAGATATTATAAGGAAAAGAATTCCTTCCCTTTTCAGAGTTCACATCTTACTGAAGTAGATATACACTAAAAAAATTAAAATAAAAAAGAAAGCAACATTAGGAAGTAGAAGTGATGATACATGAGGCTGCGTGAGGGGATTAACCTGAGAAGCCTCCTAATTGTGTGGAGTGTTCAATGTAGGCCTCTGTGAGGAAGTGACATTTGAGCAGAAGCTAAAATAAAATATGATGTTGTCCCTATAGGTATTGGTGTAAAGGCTTCTTGAGCACAGATATCAAGTTATAGAGGTTCAAAAGGAAAAGCAAAGCAGAGCAGTTGAGAATCTGAATAAAATTATCTTGGTTGTAAGTGATTGAGGAAGATAAAGCTGGAATATTACATAGAGGTTGGATTTGCAAAGCCTTATGGGCATTATGTGCAATTTAATTTCTTTTGAATATAGTACCAAATCAATAAAAACTCTCAATCAAGAGAGCAAATCAGATTTATTGATTATTGATAGAAGCATAGATTGTAAGTGATAGGAGCAAAACCAAAAGACCAAAAAAATTGTTCACTAGCTCAAGAAGCACAAGATGAGGCCTGCTGGCTTGCACAGTATTAATTTTGGTGGAAGTGCTAAGACATTATTTAAAGATAGAATTGAAGGGAGTTATAAATAAGTTGGATGTGAATGTGAGTAAAGAAATAATAAAAATCTCCAATGTTTTCAATCTGAGCAATCTAATGCACAGGGTCAAAATTAATAAGAGATGGTAAAATAATTAAATGTGTAGGTGGTGGTCAGTGTGTGGGGGAGAGTAAAAATCCAATAGTTCTCTTTTGATGTATTTAATTTCATAAGTTTTTAAAATTTCCGTGTGGAGAAGTCATCTATTCAGGCAAATATATTAGTCTGTATCTAGGAAAGAGATCAGAGCTAAAGATTAATTTCTAAAATTGACTAGTACAGAGATAGTATGTAAACCATGGAAATATATAGTATCTTCTAGGATATGAGTATAAATTAAAATGAAAATAATTCCTAACACTAGTTTTTTTTGTCAATGGCAAATTTATACTTTTAGAAGTGAAGGAGAGGACAGCAAAAAAGACTAAAAAATTGTGACTAAAGTAATAGTGATACAACCAGAGATGGCTGTTTGGTAAGCTCAGTGCTGATAGTACTTCATGAAGTAGGGAGTGATTTACTTCATCCAAGAACAATCAATGATTTAAGTTCTGAAATGACCAAGAATTAAGACTTAACATTGTATATAACTAAAAAGAATAAATTAAAAAAAATAAAGGTGAACATAACCATAGGAGAATGAGTGAAAATTTAATTAGCATGAAAAATTGAGTATATATATATATGTATATATATATACATATATATATATATATATATATATATACACATACATACACAATAACTATAGGATACATAATTTTAATTAAAAAATAGTATGGTGCCAGAGACACTGGGCAAAAGGTGGATAATAGCATAGGATAAATACAGTAATTTGGGTCTTTTGAGGTGGCAAGATAATCTAGTATGTCTATATGCCACTGGGAGTTGTTAAGCAAATAGAAAATATTATAATACATAAAAGATAAATAATTTGGGCTGGGGATGTGGCTCAAGGGTAGCACGCTCACCTGGCATGTGTGTGGCCTGGGTTCGATCCTCAGCACCATATACAAAACAAAAGATGATGTGTACACCAAAAACTAAAAAATAAATATTAAGAAATAAATATTAAGTATTAAATTTTAAAATAAATTTAAAAATAAATATTAAATTTTCTCTCTCACTCTCTCTCACTCTTTCTTAAAAAAAGATAAATAATTTAATGAATACTATTACTGTTTGATACTGATATGAAACTATAAAATCTTGTAAGTTTTTATTTTAGCTAGAAACACAAAGAGACCATCTGAACAGGGCATATGTACAGATTGATCAATGTTCAAGTATTTTTGTGCATTTAGGGAAATGACAGTGGTGATGAAGATGATAATAAAGATATTGATGATGATGGTGGTGATGATGATGATGATGATGATAATGATGATAAAGTACTACTCTACTTCTAGGTAAATGTTTTGGTGAATGTCTGTGTATACTACATTTTAAAAAAGGAGAGAGACCCAGAGAATTCACACGAACCTAGTCAGCAAACAGAGTTATGTCATATGAATTTACTGTCATCTATTTTTACAATCACAAACTTAATATTTTCAATATGTGTAACTATTTTTCATTCCAGGGATAAAACCAGAGTTCACTAAACTCTATTTATATTAATAAGAACTTTTAAAAGCATTTTTTTTCAAAATATCCCAACATCTAAATGGGAGGTATACTCTTAACTACTTCAGATCCTTTTTCTCATCTTAAAACTTCATATTAAGAATGCTGTTATTGTACATTAGGGTGACTACAGATGGAAATAATGTACCACATATTTCATAAAGCTCAAGAAAGAATTTTTCACCTAGCATAATCTGCTCTAATGCCATCCATTTCCCTCCAAATTCTATGATTTTGTCATTTTTTAATGCAGAGTAATACTCCATTGTGTATAAATGCCACATTTTTTTTTATCCATTCATCTATTGAAGGGCATCTAGGTTGGTTCCACAGTCTTGCTATTATGAATTGTGTTGCTATGAACATCGATGTAGCAGTGTCCCTGTAGCATGCTCTTTTTAAGTCTTTAGGGAATAGACCGAGAAGGGGAATAGCTGGATCACTTAGCAGATTATGCTAAGTGAAGCCAGCCAATCCCTAAAAAACAAATGCCAAATGTCTTCTTTGATATAAGGAGAGTAACTAAGAACAGAGTAGGGATGAAGAGCATGAGAAGAAGACTAACATTAAACAGGGATGAGAGGTGGGAGGGAAAGCGAGAGAGAAGGGAAATTGCATGGAAATGGAAGGAGACCCTCAGGGTTATACACAATTACATACAAGAGGAAGTGAGGGGAAAGGGAAAAATAATACAAGGGGGAGAAATGAATTACAGTAGAGGGGGTAGAGAGAGAAGAGGGGAGGGGAGAAGAGAGGAAGGGGGTTAGTAAAGGATAGGAAAGGCAGCAGAATACAACAGATACTAATATGGCAATATGTAAATCAATGGAAGTGTAACTGATGTGATTCTGCAATCTGTATACGGGGTAAAAATGGGAATTCATAACCCACTTGAATCAAAGTGTGAAATATGATATGTCAAGAACTATGTAATGTTTTGAACAACCAACAATAAAAAAATTTAAAAAAGAATTTTTAACATTTTATCATAAAGAAATAATAAATGTTTGAAAAGGTATATATGTATAACCTGATTTAAACAATATACAATATATACATTTATCTAAATGTCACATTACCCTAATACATATAAATTTATATTTCTTTTGTATGAATTAAAAAAAATTAAAATGTTTAAAATTTTAAATTAAGACATATTTTGAAAAGAGAATGGTTGTAACAATTTGTAATACAAAGCACTATTTTAATGTTGTTATTTTTCGATTCTTCTGTATCAAAAATTATTGATTTCTGCTTACATTTTACTCAACTTACAGGAGTTTATAAAATAATACTGATTTATGTTTTAAATCGAGTTTGGGAACATTTACAAGTCTGAACATTTTTGTATGCCTAATGACTATTTCTTCCTCAGTGAATTACATTTATCATCAGTTCTCTTTCTCTGTTGTATATTTTGAAGCATTCATTATAATGAATCGGAATCTAAAATTGGGGGCCCTTAGAAATCATCTTGTATGATAATCCCCATGAATATTTTCCCCATGTACTGTGAGAAAATCATTTTAAGGTCTATGTAAGTATTGTGAAGGAAGAGGATGAGGTATACCACTTCCAAGGGCTAAACATTGCATTAAAGGGAGATCTATTATTTAAGATGTCTTTGTTTAATTGAAACTAGATGTTCTCATTTCACTGATGCTAGTTTTGCTCTTTGGAGTGTCACACAATAAATCTAAACTCCTTTTCTTTTGAAAGCACTTTAATTATTTGAAGGCATAGCATGCCCCTTTATGCATAACTCTTCTCTTTTTCCTATTCTACATCACAGCACTTTTAACTTTTCTTCATCTATCTTCTTTCAGAGACATCTCATTATTCTGATTTCTTTTCTAAGAATCCAGATTTTAAAATTGTAATTATTATATTTCAAAGGGGTTTTGAAATGGCAAAAAATAAGCTAAAATTGTGACTATCTTCAAGAATTTGACTCTAATTTTGTTTTTTAACACATACAACACTTATATTGTAGCAGAGCATTTTAACACATTCATAATCTATAAGTTCAATAAAAATTTTAAAAATGCAAGTTTTAGCCAAATTTAAAAATTATGTAATAAGCAACGGTATAGCAAGGTGGAAAAGTCCAACTACCAACTGCATATAATTGTTTATCCTGGGTAATTTTTTTTTTAAAGTAGGCTACATTATATGTCTGAAGCAAAACTTACAACTCAAAGTAAATTAAAATTCAATTGATTACATTTTTCTAAATCTTAATTCCTTCATGGATAAAATTAAGTCAATGATAAACTATAAGTAGTAAAAATACTGTGAGAATATGCCACATAACTCATTATTTTGTAAGAATAACAAGTAACTGTTTAGTATTTTTATCACTGTAATATATTCAATGTAACAATTATACTACAATACTAAATATTTATGTAGAATGTTTTAGAGTGACATCACAAAGGTATAACTTATGTAATTCAAACTCTGATTTCAGCAATTTATATAATTAACTTGCATATAGATGTGAATATTTTGCAATTTCTTAAAAATAATGCTATTGCACTGAAACAAAAATTTCATTTTTGAAACCGAGGGTCATAGGCAGGCTGTTTTGAGTTCTAAAACTTGTTAAAAGTTTTTAGTATGAAATAAGTATTCCTTGTTATCTGCTACATTACAGGCATGTTCCAAGCCCTTAGCCTGCAATAGTGAAATAAACAGACATTATTTTTCCCAAAATTGAGTTTCAATACTTTCTTTCTTTGTTCTGGAATACTCAATTAACATTAAATTTATAGTCCTTAATTTGTTTTTATTTATTTTCATTCTGTCTATTCATAATCTTCATTTTACTTATTGTATTTTTATTTAATGTTATAGTCATTTTATTTTTGAAACATATTTAGGCTTTATATTTTAATTAATTTATTTATTTTATTTAGGTAAATATATCAGCAGAGGGCATTTTGATTCATTGTACAAAATTGCAGCATAACTTTTCATTACTCTAGTTGTACAGGAAGTAGTGTCATACCACATGTGCAGTCATATGTATACTTAGGGTAATGATGTCCATCTAATTCCACCATCTTTCCTGGCCCCATGTATACTCCCTAATCCTCCTTCCCCTTTGCCTAATAAAAGTTCCTCCATTTTTCCCATCCCCCTCTTTATCAGCATCCACTTATCAGAGAGAACATTCAGGCTTTGGTTTTTTGGGATTGACTTACTTCACTTAGCCTGATAATCTCCAACTCCATCCATTTACCTGCAAATGCCATAATTTTATTCTCTTTTAAAGCTGAGTAATATTCTACTGTGTATGTATACCACAGTTTTTTTATCCATTCATCTATTGAAGGACATCTGGGTTGCTTCCATAGTTTAGCTATTGTGAATTGATCTTTTCTGAACATTGATGTGGCTGTATTACTATAGTAGTATGCTGATTTTAAGTTCTTTGGGTAGTACCAAGGAGTGGGATAGCTGGGTTAAATCATGGTTCCATTCCAAGTTTTCTAAGGAATCTTCATACTGCTTTCCAGATTGATTGCACCAATTTGCAGTCCTACCAGCAATGTATGAGTCTACCTTTTTCCCCACATTCTCACCAACACCTATTGTTGTTTGTATTCTTGATAAATGCCATTCTGACTGGTGTGAAATGAAATCTTAGAGTAGTTTTGATTTGCATTTCTTTAATTACTAGAAATGTTGAACATTTTTCATGAATTTGTTGATGAAATGTATATCTTCTTCTGAGAAGTGTCTGTTTAGCTCCTTAGCCCTTTTACTGATTGGGTTGTTCATTGTTTTGGTATTTTTTGAGTTCTTCATATATCCCGGAGATTAATTCATGTGGCAAAAATTTTCTTCCAAAATGTTGGTTCTCTATTTACCTCATTGATTGTGTTTTTTTTTTTGATGAGAAAAAGTTTTTAGTTTGAGTCAATCATATTTATTAATTTTTAATTTTATTTCTTGCACTCTAAGAGTCTTGTTAAGGAAGTTGGGGCCTAATCCAACATGATGAAGATTCAGGCCTACTTTTTCCTCATTAGGCACAGGGTCTCATCATCATCATCATCATCATCATCATCATCATCATTATAGTACATGCTATTTGTTATTTTAAAAAATTCATCTGTCTTTTTCTTTCTTGTTAGAAGAACTCTTGTATTATATTTTTAGCTTATTCTTTGCCCATTAGACATTTAATATGAATATAAAGTTCCTTTAGATTGTTTCATAAATTGATTTCTACTCCAGGAGAAGGCATAAGATATTTAATTCTAGTTGAATGAAAATAATGCATGACCATGACAATACAGGGAATGTGCAATCTTGTACTCTGAGGAGTCTGTGGCACTAAGACCATGACTTGGGGTCAGACTTTCTTAATCATTTTGATTCCTTTCTCCAGGTAGCCTTCCATTTTCCCTTCATTCCCAGGATTGTTGCAGTTAAAACAGGCAGGGAAAAATCTAAACATGCTAAGAACTGCCTTCTTGTGAGGACTGTGCTATAGAAATAAAGGGTAGATTTACACATCCTCAAGATCTCTGATTCTTAGTTATTTTTTTTTTCAAAATAGCCATAGAGACCTTGCATTGAGCTATCAGGATGTTCACCAACTTCAGCTCCTATAGGATTATGTAGGACAGAGGGCTTCCTGAACTCTATGAGGCTTTAGTGTGAGAAGTATGTGTAACATTGTATTTTAGTTATGAAACATAATATAATCTATCTGTATTAAACTGTTGTCAAACAATTGTTCTCACTTGATCCTTGTTCACAGATTATCTCAAAATGAAAATATTCATTTCACCAACTTCTGTTGCAGCAGCAGTGATCTTATAAGTAAGTCCTGATGAAGAAAATATAAAAACATACATGCACTATAAATTTAATATTTCATCTTCAATACATCTGTATCCTTAATTTAATCTTTTATCTTCAATACATCTGTATCCTTATATCTAAGATGTGTTATATGTCAGCATCATATGTCTAGCTTGATTTTTTTATCTGGTCTGGTTTTGGAGTCTTTAGTATCTTTGTATTTAATCTAAAGTATGATACAATCAAAATAAGTTATATTGAAATTTTTAAAATTTGCTTCATCTCTTGTTTTTATGTTCCAGTGTATGTGTTCATTATAATGACCTTCTTTCCTAGCTACACCTCATCGCTTTTACATTTGTGAATTTTTTTAACCTAAGAAATTTACTTTAGTCTAAGAAATATATCTTAGTGTTCCTTATGTTTTGGGTGTAATGATGGACAGTTATCTCCCTGTAGTTTCTCTGAAAGTGCCATTATGTTGCTTTCTTTTTATGAAAATATATTATTTCTTGGAATGTATTCTAAGATATACATTTTTAAAAAGTATGTATTAACTCTTTAAAGATGCTGTTCTTTTACCTTCCGGATTTCATATATACAGTTGATAAATAAGATATAATCATTGTTACTGTTATCTTGGCATAATATGACTTTACACCGTTTTTTAGATTTTATGTTTTTCAGAAGTTTGATTACGATATTCTAGATGGGTTTGCTTTATCATTATTATTTATCTTGCGTGGGTTTCACTAAGGTTCCTAGAAGTTTAAGTTAACGTAGTGTATCCATTTTGAAAATTATTAGCCATTATCACTTTTAAAACTTCATTTACCTTCATTATCTTTTTTGTGACATTGTCTATGTTGGTTTTCTTTCTATTTTTGAATAAATTTTATTGTGTATATTGAAGTATAAAGCATAGTTTAGGATACATACATAGTGAAATTACTGTGGTGGTGCAAATTAACTTGTCCATCAGGTTAAACTTTTTAAAATCTATTTTTCCATAAAATTCACAACATATAAGCTGATGATTTTAACCACTTTTGACTGTACAATCCACTGGTATTGATTACAGTCACAATATTGTACAACCGTCACCGTTATTTATTTCCAATCCTTTTCATCACTCCAAGCAGAAATTCTGGCTCACCAGCATTAATGCCGCATTTCCCCCTTCTCCCTCTGCCCCAGGCACTCTCCAGTTGACTTTCTGTTCTTACAAATCTTCCAAGTGAAGCCATTGAGTGTTTTTCCTTTAGTGTTTGGCTTATTCAAATAATGTAGTTTTCAACTTCTCAAAGTCTATAATGATGTAAATTAAATTCTTTAATTTTTGGTTTATGACAGAAAAATATTCCATTGTATTTATATATCACAATTGTCTTATCAGTTCCTCTTTTCATAGGATTCATTTTCAATTCTTGGCTATTGGGAGTAATGCTGTGAATTTTTATCTATAAGTATCTGTTTGAGTGTGTGTTTTTAATTATTTGAGGTATATACCATAAAAGAGATTTCTAGATTCTTTGATAATTCCAAGCTTAATTTTTTGATGGACCTCATAAAGGTTTTTCACAGTTAACTGCACCATTTTATTCTCATAAGCCATGTAAGAGTGTTCCAATTTCTCTGTATCCTTGTCAATACTTGTTATTTTCTCTTTGTTTGCTAATAGTAAATTTGAAGTGATCTTACTGTGGTTTTGGTTAGGATTTTGCTAATGATTAATGATGCTGACTTTTTGTATATGTATTGGCCCTTTGCATATTTTCTTTGTAGAGCAGTCTCTTCCGGTCTTTTGTTAATTTTTCAAATTGGATTTGTATTATGTTGTTGATTTGCAGGTATTTCATACATTCTACATATTACAGAGTTATACAATTGAGTTATACAATTCACAGTATTTCCTCCCATCTGTACATTGTCTTTCCATCTGCTTGATAGTGTTCCTTGATGCATTTTTTCCTATATGTTCAAAATATGTAATGATATTAATTAATTAATTCATTCATTTATTTATTTATCTATTGTCTCTATGTATCAGGGTAATGTTGTCTTGTAGAATCACTAACATATTCCCCCCTCTTCTAGTATTTTTGGAAGACATTAAAATATGTTGATTTTTCTTTAAATACTTTGTAGAACCCTGGTTCCATATACTGGTTTTAAATGTGTTGATGGCAGGACTTTTGGAAAACTGTCTCTACTTCTTCCATTTAGTACCGAATCTATACATATCAACTGGACTTTCAGCAACATCGCTATTGATTAAAATATACAAAGAGGAACTAGTAACATGTTCTATTCTGATCACATAACCATTATGGACTTCCTTGGTTTTACTTTTTTACTTTCATTTTTTTTGACTGGAGATTTAATTTAAAAGTACTATGATATGTCTACAGATATGTGCAATCAGGTGTTGACAGGGTACATTACTTCTTAGAGTCTTAGAGGGAAATTATGTTCCATGCCTTTTGGTTTTCTGAGGTTGACAATAATCCTTAAAATCTCTTGGTTTTTGATGGTGTCATCACAATTTCTGCCTTGGTCTTCACAGGATATTATACAAGTGTTTTGTCTTCTTTTATAAATATCAATGATAATCATATTGGAATAATGATTTAAGTTATCCAGTATGATCTCATCTTAACTAATCTTACATCTGTAATTTTATATATATATATATATAGGGTCACATTCTAAGCTTCAAAGAAGAATATGGATTTGTGTGTGTGTGTGTGTGTGTGTGTGTGTGTATAGGTGGGTACCATGCACCCCAGCACAGTAACAGTGGTGAATGGAAGGGAAAAATACACAAAATATGTGGAATATATATATTTTTAGTGCTAATTTCCTTTAAGAAAACAAAGCATGAAAAAAAAGAAAAAGGAATGTTTTCATATTGAATAAAGTGTTCAGACAAATTACACTTAAGAAAAGACTTTAAAAGACTTGGAAGAATGAAATTGTAGGACAATATATGCAACAACATAATATAACAATTAATATATATGTGAACAGTTCTTGGAATTTGAAGCATAATTTTCATGTTTTTAATAGCAATGTCTTAACTATATAAATGATGTTAGTAAACTCTTTAAGCTTTTTGCCATTTGTAGCTTAATAAGGTAAATTTTTGAAGGGAAAAACAGATATTGAAAGTCCAGCATTCTTCTCTGTATTTCTTTACCTCCAAAACTTGGTCATTCAAGAAGAAACTGCTGTGACAATCCTGAACTACAATTTTTATATCCACTTTGAAATGCCGAAACAATTCTGACTTCTCTTTCAGAAATACTTTTCTGTCTTGCTTCTCATCAGATATACCCACAAGAAGGAATATAAGAATTGATAACTCTGTGAACAATGGTCTGCTCCTACTTTCAACATCCTAAACAGAAGTAAAATTTCTCTTCACATTTCTGATGTTCATTTTTTGACATCTCATTTGACCTCTAATATTTTAATGTTTCTAAAAATAGTGAGTGTCTTAAATTCATGATATTTTGGGGTGAAGTTGGGATATGTGTAAACTGTACTCCATCTACCCTGCACAGCCCTTCTGAAACTAGAAATACTGGTTGCCACGGACCCTGGATTTCTGATGACTATTTGTTAACTAATTGGTAGTAATAAATTTATTTTGCCTGTCTTGTTTTGCAAGTGTCCTATGTCATCAGACTAGACCCCAGAATGCAAGTGGTAGAATGCAAGTGGCAACTAGGTCTGCTTTGAACTCCTGCCAGTCAAGAACCCTTGCAGGACTCACACAGCAGTCTTGTACAAAGACCCTGCCAGGCTTTGGGAATTTATCATGAATAGATGATGTGTTAGGGTCCTTCCCTGTGACTGGTAAATAATGTGCAAAGCCCCCTTTCTGAGGACTGTTTACAGCAGACAGTATTTCTGCTTATCAGTGGCACTATGAATTGGATTGAATAGTATGTCATTTTAAGCATACAGGTGCTAAATAGAGTAGTATTAGTAGTTTCACACTCCAAAAGCAAATAATCATTTTCAGAATAATAATTGCAATATAATAATTTATTTCAAAGCAATGAGAAAGATTTTAATGGAAACCATGGAAGATGCACATACAGGTAAAATTTTGAAATCTTTTATTATTAAGATTTGTGCAAAAATATGCTCTATTACATACTGAGCAAAGAAACTCTAGACAGGAGAATTGGATAAATCCCACAGAAGAGATGAAAGACATTTTAAAGTAATGAAAGGCTGATCGCATCTTGCTCAGGATCATCATTAAGACATGAATATCAATTTGTCAGAGACATCCTGTGCCTTAAGCACAAAGTGCATACCTTTGAGATATATGTGAATCTATTGAGAAAAAGATGAAAAGATGATTTCAGAAATGAGAAAGTGCCAGCATCCAAATTTATAGAATGGGGGATGCCAATGTCTTGGAAGAACATTCTGGAAAAATAGAGGAAGCAGTCTTTTTAAACTTGATGTCACAAAGCATTATACTCTGAAAGAAGGTTATGATGACAATAATTAGAAAAAACATTAGGAAAGTCAGACTCATAATGTTAAAGAACACTTCTTTATATATATGTGCACAACACTAATATGCTAAAAGCTATCTAAATATATCTAAAACTACTATTTAAATAGTATAATTTTTTAAAAAAAATTATCTTGTGTTAAGCCACTCTATTTGTGGAGTTTTTTTTATTAACAGTGCCAAATATATGATACAGTAATTCTTCCTTATCCGCAGTTTCACTTTCTGCAGTTTCAGTTACCTATTGCAAACCACAGTCCAAAAAATTAGTGAAAAACACCAGAAATAAGCAATGCATGGTTTAAATTGCCATTCTGGTACAAGAATGAGATATTGTGCCATCCTGCCACATCATGCCTGGCATATGAATCACCCCTATCTCCAGTGTATCCATACCATACATGCTTCCTGTCCTGTGGCAATTGAGACAATGTTCATAGAACTTCCACTGTAACATACTGTCATCGTTGTTCCTTTTTTTTTTTTAAATCAGTTGAAGGGTTCTATGCTTATTTCTTATAGCTGAAACACAATGTTCTCATTATCAAGAATTTATTTTAAGTATTAAATAATGTCCTTGCACTTGTTGAAATATTCTCTTTTTCTCTTTTCTCCTTTTTATTTTTGATATATTTTTTTTAAATTCTCACAAATGTCTGTGAGTTACTTCAGATAAATAAATATCACATAATTTAAGGTTGATTTAAAATTTCAAACAGAATTTTTTTCCTGAAGCTTGTTTTAAAACAAAGCTACATATCAATATTGAGAGTCTCCTCTCCTTCCTAACTTGCTCCTTCTTTTCCTTTTTCCTTCACTTTACTCTTTATTCTCTCCTTCTATCTCATTTCCATTCTTAAAAAAAAAAAAAAAAGAGAGAGGGCTGAGGTTGTAGCAGAGTGGTAGAGAGCTTGCCTCACACATATGAGGCACTGGGTATGGTCCTCAGCACCACATAAAATAAACAAAGGTATAGTGTCCATCTACAACTAAAAAAAAATATTTTAAAAAGAATATAAAAGAGAGATTTTGTAAATTTCTTATATATTATTAAGAATCTCAAATCCCTTTGGTTCTGTTTACAAGCAGCAGTAGCTAATATTGAAACTTTTCTCAATTTTTTTCATAATAGTCAAGAGGTATGCTAAATTCTCCCACATTTATTATCAAATGAATTTTACCAAGAACTTTCTGCATAACAAAAATTCCAGAAATTTAAATTGAATAATTCAGGTCATTGACATCACAGATATATTTTTAAATATTATATTATTAATCTTTACAAGTTACTTATTAGGAATAATTGTCAATATTTATTTATTATATTGAAATCCATTATCTTGAGAGAGACGGATAAATATAGATATTTCTTTCCAGAATCCAAAAATGAAATTTAAGAAACTCAATATTTAATTTATTTACATAACATCTTCTCCCATTAAAGAAAGTAAATATAAAAGTGAACAGATATTTTTATTGAAGTATTAATCAAAGAGAAAAAACGTCCTTGATTAAATAGATTATAATTCATTTTTACTTAACAGCATTTAGGATAATTTATCAAATTTCTGTTTTGTCATGGCCAATACATATTTGAACTTAAAAAACCAAAGTTACCTTTAAATGCACCATAAAATTACAGTAGAGACAATCTGTCAAATACTTAAATTGGCCTAGTGTGCACATTTAACAAGTTTCTATTTTATCTGGTGAAGCTTACTCCCACCCATTATTAGAAGCAAGTGCCTGGACATTATGTATGCTTAATTCATTTTTTTTGGTATTATTTCAGTTGCACAGAAGCTGCTCTGTGAAGATAAACTTTGGACATCCTGACTTATAATATGTTCTACCTTATTTTGTATTACCTTTTATGCCTACAGAGATTTACATTCATTATTATCATCAAATGCCTGCAGATTACCTTTGAATATCTAACAGTGACATGTGCTTTTGATACATTATGAGTGTGAGATTTAATAGTCTTGGGAAGCTTAAATTGTATTAAACTTTTATTAACGAAGGATTTTCTCTATGTAATTGAATAACTCAAAGCTCTGACAACTAACATGATTTAACAGAGATTAAATTTTTACATTAAGTTAAAAACAACTTCCATATTTTGAGTTAAAGTAAGTGAGAATAAACTTTCAGTAAACATCATTTAACATTTATTATTTGGAGATGTTTTTACTTACAGTACTCACAGTCTAAATGATTCTTCATGAGTATTAATTTAAGTAATTGTATTTTTTGAAAGTAGTTTTAGATTATAAATTCTGATGCATTGCAAGAAAAACGAATTCATTGTTTTGTATTAAAACATTTCCTACTTTTTTAATGAACAAATACTATTTTCACATTTCAATGAGACTTATATAGTATATTTGAAGACACTTTTTTGCAATTATCTTTTAAATAGTCAAATTATCAATTATCAAATATCAATTCCTTTAAATAGTCAAACATTGTCTTATTATATTTGATGTCATTACTTTTATCAATGTATTTTAACTCAAAACTATCTGTATAAAGCTATTAAAGTCTTTTCAAAAGTTTAATGTTTTTAATGGGCCCATTAATTTCTGATATTTCATATTAAGATGAAATTTTAGCACAATATATTAAATCTATTAATTACTAATCAAAATGTGGTGATATTATTTCAATATTTAATTTGAATCAGGAATTGTATGTTCCCATGTATGTTACATGTATATTAATATTTACATATAATGATGAAATAATTACTCTTATAATGCTTTTTAATGAATTAAATTTTCTTTACGTGAGACAAGTTCTCCCATTTTTTAATTTTTTTTTACTTTCTTCTAAAACTTCATGTATCTTATTTTTATTAAATTTGTGTATATTATTTATTCAGAATTGTTGTTTTCATAATAGCACACTTTTATAAACATAAGTATTTCCGTTTTTCTTATCTTTTGTTCTTAAAGTTTATAACAACCTTATAGCAAGCTCATAACAACTAGTCAATATAAGCACAGGCATTGATATCAGACCTAGTTTCATTCTTTTCCAACCAATATTTATTTTTCAGTATAACCTGGGAAAAGGTATGCTCTTAGAAAATAATACATTATGAAAGAGGAATAATTAAAGATTCTAATTAAATTTTAAGGAGGAGTTTTGGAGAAGCTACACACACATACACCATTACTGTATTAAACATTGAATGCATTACATATAAAAATTAGTGTTTTAGAATACTGAGTGTTTGCCATCTGCTAAATTGTTCCTGCTTTCAACTGATGACAGTGCTGATAAAGATCATTATGTCATAGTGTCTTCTGTGAGGAAATGACTTCACACATACCGCTATTTGAATCTTTGTGCCACCCTATTGTTATTATCATTTCATAGAAGCTAGAGGTGTAAAATGACTACATTGCATGGGCATTCCATAATAAAGCTGATTTGAAACTGCTCTACAAAAAGCACTATTTCTAAATTATGGATATTTTTACATATCTTGAATTATGTTTGCTACTATAATGATGAAAACAATTATGTGTGTGTGTGCACGCGTGCGCACAAGAGATATATACTGACATGCAATTGAGTATGGACCACATTCTAGATTCTAATTATAATGGGGAGTTTGAACATTCTCAGTGTGTATAAGAATATAATTTTGTTATTTACTGAAGTATAATCTGATCATCTTCCATTGGCAAGAACATTTTCTGCTATAGTTGGAACAATACCTGGAATAAGGAATCTTAGGAACAATACCTAGCATAAGACTCACTTAGGAGGGAATCTTAGAAACAATACCTAGAATAAGACTCATTTCAGTTGTGGGTGGATTTCAGAGAGAATCAGGAGATGAGATACACACATAAGTCACAATTTAAGCATGGGAAGTGAGGTTGAGGAAAGAGGTATGATCAAACCAGAGAGAGATTGTTCTCTTACACATGAATCATCCAGTGACCAGCATCCCAGGGCTATTTTAAAATTAGAAATCTAAAAGCATAAGTGTTTGAAATTCAGAAAAATCTGTTAGATATTGCAGGTATTTTACTCCCAGTAGAGGGAATGCTCAATATTTCTTGAGGCAGAATAGCAAGAATTAAGCAAGAACTGGAAATAAATAACTAGAGCATTTCACTTGCATGAAGCAGAAAGCAGAATTAGGGATGTAGGTCAGTGACAGAGCACTTGCCTAGCCTGTGTGAGGCCCTGGGTTCGATCCCCAATACTGCAAAGAAGGAAGGAAGAAAAGAAAGAAAAGGTAATAAAAGAAAAAAGAAAACATGAACTGAGCAAATAAGGCATAAATGACATTAGCAAAATTAGAGCATATGATTGACATACTTAACACAGATTTTTAGGTGCATAAAGAATAGGGAAAAAAAGGAAATTTAGCCAGGTTGATATGACTATAGTGTGAAAGATGAATGAGGAAAGGCAAGATTAAGAGCAGGAAGAACAGCCTATGAGTTATGTCTAAAATGTGATTCAGAGAAGATTCTAGATAGATAGATGATAGATAAACAGATATCAGACTGATAATTGATATATACAAACACAGACATTATCTCTAGCAGGTACCATTTCTCTTCAAGTAGAAATCAAGGTGTTAATTTCATCCATGAATTAATTATAAATGCCTAAGTTTCAGGCAGCATTTTTATCAAAAATAATTTCCATAGAAATATCTATTTCCATAATTTGTGGGTGTTTTCAATATATGTTCAGAAAAAAAAATCCTTCCAGGCTTTTCTTGACCTTTCTCATTTTTAGGAAACCTGATGCTTTCTTGTCAGCTAACAGACATAGTCAAAGTCTCTCTCCCTCTAACTTCCACTTTTGTTTCCTCATCAGAAACTAAAGGAGCCACTGATTTCTTCCACAGTCCTCAAAAATAAATAAAAATAAATAAACACTCTCCGAATTCTTCAAAGCACAAGATTATAAATATATATTATTTCCAATGATGATTTTCCAATGATAAGAAAAGTGCAATAAAAAGCAGTTGTTCTTCAATATTTGCATGCCCCAGGATCACCTGGAGAATTTGATAAAACAAAGATTCCTGTACATTTATCCAAGAAGTTTTAATTCAACAGGGCTAGGGTGACCCCACACACATTATATTTTTTATCTTAATATCATCCAATATTTATTTGAGGGTAGGTGTACTAAGAGGGGTACATTTTTGTAGATAACTTTCCTAGCGGTTCTTCTAGTTTGTAGACCTTCCTCTATAAGTCGGTATAGAGAAAACTACTGTCAAAGCTGAAGCATTACAAGGTGTCGGGATAGAGAAAACTACTGTCAAAGCTGAAGCATTACAAGGTGTCCCTTATTAGACTATCTTTTTATCTCTTTTTCTTCTGAACTTAAGTTGGACAAAACTCATTGACTCCACTATAAGCATAAACAAACTTATTATTAAGATGCTTAGGGTGAAAAAAAAAAAGAAACCAACGTTTTGTCCTGAGAGCCCTCTTCTTATTTATATAAAGATTGTATTGTCAATTTTTCAGGTATAGACCTATAAATATTATTTTCTAAAGATGAATTTTTATGGAAAAATTTTAATAAGTTCTGAAAGCGGCTACTGGATCCTTCTCATTGACTGTTATAAGAGAACTGAGGATGAAGTAATACTGAAATGTTTAATAATTAAGCAGAATTTTCTGGAAATATAGAGAGTCTAAGTTGCAAAAATCAAGAAATTCTCTAAGAAAGTAATGGCAAATAGTAAGTCCAGGGCACAAATATTTAGTTTAAAGGTAAAGAAATTGAGAGTGGAACACATAATTCTGTTCAAAGTAAAGGAAGATTTATAACAGTGTCTCATAGATGTTCTCAGCCAGATGAAGCTTTTCAAGGATCATATGAGTGAAAACTTACAGACCTGTTCTATTGAGTAATAAACCTTATGAGGGGGTCACGTCACCGGAGATTTTTCAAGGACTCCTAGTATAAAGAGGCTTGTTTGAATTGATTTGTGAGCTTGATTTTCTTTAGAGAAGTATATTACAATTTGATATTTTGGAAGGTTACAATAATTTTCAAAGAAATTATATCAAATTGGACAGAAAAATGGCAAAAGTGTTGGAAAATAAGAAAGGATTTTGTACCCACTACCAGCTACAGATAAGATGCAGGCAAAAAAAAATTATATATATATATATATATATATATATATATATATATATATACACACACACACACACACACATAAGTGAAAAAGAAAAAAAAACATGATTTAGAGAGTAGAAGAAAGAAAGAACACAAACAATAGAGCCAGAAACCAATGCAAATCATTTCTGGGCAGTAGAGCTGGGCCCCAATTAAAGAACTGGCAATATGTTCTGGGCAGGAATTCAGAACTGCTTTGAATCAGTGGCTGCTGAGGATCTCCTCTTTCTCTTCCTTTTGAGAGGGATTGTCATTACTCACAATTTCAATTCAATATTTTCATTTCAAATTTATGTATGTGTGTGTGTGTGTGTGTGTGTGTGTGTGTAGAGAGAGAGAGAGAGAGGAACTTTGATATACTGTGCTATTTCTATACACTATTAATTTATATATTAATTTATTCAAAATAAAAATTAAAACACTTGGTTCACTTAAAAATACCAAACAAACCTTTTTCCATGTTAACCTAAAAGACATATTTTTAAGGAGTAGAATTCCTCTACACTTTTTGCTGAACTTTTTAATTTCTTTGCAAAACAATAGCAACTGTATTTCCATATCTCTGCAATCATTGGGTCACAATGCATTATTTTTTTTATTCTTAAGTGGAAAATGGTGTCTGCAAGAAACATGATTAAAAAAGAGAGATATTATAATAATTTTCAGATATTTGTGGTTCTTCTTTTATGGTACTACAACAAATATTAGGTGGCAGTTTTTTTAATTGTAATGTGGAATCTTACAACATAGCAATGGACTTTTTGTATTATTTCATATTAAAATTCACTTACCTATCTTGAACTTTGAATGAATCTTTCCTTATACATGCTTTTCTATCTTCATGCTTTGGTCATTTGGAATATATTGTTTGGTTGACTTACAGAGATGTTCTAAAAGTTGACACATTTCATTATTTGATATAAATTTTTGCCACTTTCATTTGATGAGTCTTAAATATTGAGAGTCTCTTAAAGTTATAGTGAAGGGCACCAACTTTAAAAATTAGAATGTTTTCTCAAATATTGGATTTTATAAGTGGCAACAAATACTGTCAGTTTTTTTAAATGATTCTCTTTACCCAAATTGCCCAAAACCCTAATTAATCTGAATATCCATAGTTTCTCTGTCAGTACTTCTTCTAAATAAAACTGTAGTTTATGAAAAAAAAGTCACTTTATTTCACAATTCAATCATAACAATGCTTTTCCTGAAAACCGTCATTGCAAATTAATGAATACTTTCTTCATATAGAATTTTTTAAAGGATTCTAGAATTAAAATGTAATAAAATTTAACAATTTTACTGCTTTATCAAGCATATTCTTAAGTGAAAATGGCTCTGCCCCATCCCAGTGAGCTCATGGCAGTGCAGAATATTATAACCACTGATCCAGCTTAGAAAGACTGCCTTTTTTGGTGTCTAGATGGAAGTGGATTTGTTCACCTTGATTTCACATTATTGCAATGTCAGCACAGTAAAACCACCAATATTGTCTCACCATTTATGTGACAATGAAGTTCCTGGGAACTTCAGAGTTTCTCGAATCATATCATGAAACTCAAAGATTTATTGATTATGTATTTGTCTGTGCATCTCAATAAATTTTGCCCAGCTTGTCCACTTTTTAATTTCAGAGTTTTCCTTGACATTTTACTGGTGTCTTAAAATCTCACAAAGGTAATACTTTACAATTTTATTATCATCATCTATTCTGATTGTGGCCTCTATATATGTCATGTAGCTTGTTCTTCTCAAACTATATCTTATCTGTAAACTCAATTGATTATGTTAAATTGAAAGTGTTATTTTTTCTAATAGAGGGAAACATTATTTTAAAGAATTGAGAATTCACAGATATACAGCCAATTTCAAATATTCAAGGTTTCTGCCTGAAAAAAATAGCTAATTAATTATTGACTATCTTCAATGTATTAGTTCATACTATTTTCTAAATCTATGTTACTGGTTTATATTTACTTCTACATTGTTCTTGCTATATTTGTTCAATAAGAGATAATCACTGAATAATAATTTTAATACTATTTTCAACAAAATGTTCATGAAAATTAAATCCTTAGGTATACATTTCTCTAACATTTGTCAACATTTATTATTTATTGAGTTAGTTATTTTTAAAGCATCTTCACAGCAATTAATATTCTAGAACATTAAAATCTAGAAACTGGACTCTTGAAAACATTTAGAATAAACTTTATATCCATTCACCTTACAATCATATGCTTTAATAAGTATTATTAAGAAGATTTGATATATTCTAAAATAAAATATTCTTCATTTTTGCTTTCTTAGTATTATCTATTCCCTTTAAAGGATCTAGTTCAACTGAATAAAGAAACAAAAAGAAAATTCAAAAGAGATTTATCCTATTGCCCTACTCATCTTTTTCACAGTTGTTTCTGGATAAACATTGATCTTCCCACTTCCACTCCTGGAATAATTCAGATACTAATGGGAAAGAGTGTAACTTTTATTACATGATTGCTTGATTTTCACATTCTATTTTTTTGAATTATATATGTATAGTTTATTGTATTTCAGTATTACCCTAATACAATTGTTTTAAATTTGAATGAAAGAAATAAATATATTCCTCAGAAAACAAACTATATATGTGGAAAGCATAGGAAAAGATTCTGAATATTATGTCTTTAATAAATTATAAATTAAACACACCTATAAAAATTTACAAAATTTCAAACCTGACAATATCAAGAGCTGGCAAAGATGGGGTACAAGAAGAACTCTCATATATTGCTGTTGGGATCACAAAATTGGACAGCCACTCTGGAAGACAGTTTGGTAACTTCTTAAAAATCACAATATACACTTAATATGGCCCACTAATTGTATTTCTCAGTGTTAATTCAATGGAATTGAAAACTATGTCCACACACAACCCACATACAAATGTCCACAGCTTCTTCATTCATGATTGCCAAGAACAGTAAGCAGCTAAGAGAGACTTCAGTAGCTATTTACCTGTTATTAATGTAAACACTGTGATATATCCATATACTGGGAAACCTCGGTTGTAAGATTCCTGTTAATGTCAGAAGAGATCTGTCACTTGAATCTTACTCAAGAAATTTTGGAGTCAATTGTGTTGACATTTTAGGTACCACAGCATCAGAAGTGTCTTTGAGAAATGAGAGCATGGCTGAGTGTGAATTTGTTTACCACATAAGGAATCTCAGTGATAATTTCACACATTATTTGGTATAGAGCCTTTTGCACCAAAGTGAAAGCCTGATGCACAAATGTTCCTCCCACTTTGGACCAATTGGACCGACTGCAGGTGGCCTTGTGGATATGATGTGGAAAACCCTCCCTACATGAGTTCTATAGATGTTACAACTCAAAGAGATTTCTCCAAACTTCTTTGCCACTGTCTGAAGGCAAATCCTACCTAGTCTCTTGTTTCTTTGTTGAAATATGCCTAGGCCACAAGACTCAAAATTTTCAAATTTCCATGACCTTGTACCTCTAGAGAATCTAAGGAACTCCCGTTGCTCCTCACCACTGAATTAGACTTCATTGGCCACATCTCATGAAAATGCTGGCGATAACAGCTCAAGAAAGTTTGAGCCTATGAATAAAGGACCTATGATTGATAATAGAAGGTCTTTCCAAGAAATATATGACAAGGTCATGTATATCTGGCATTTGCTTTTAAACAGCATGTTCCTGACATGGTGCAGCTAGTAGACTTTTTTATATCACGTTATCCTATTATGGGTATTGTTTGGGAGCTATGCTGAGAATCATAATTTTAGTCTGAAATAAGAAAAATGTATGTCAAAAAAAAGAATAATGTCAATTTTCACCATGATGGCGACTTACAGAGTAGATTCACCATGCCAGAAATCCCTGTTCTTCACCTCTTTAGCATCTTCTACTCCCCCTGATTTCTTGGCAATGTTTAACATTTTTAATGTTTTGACTTTTACAGAATGTCACAAATTTGGAATCACACAAATATCACATTTCAGACAATATATTCTTTCTGGCAATACTTATTTATGATTCCTCCATTGTTTTCACATTCTATTTCATATATTTTTTACTAATAAAAATTATATTTACTTTAAAACATACAGAGTACTATAAAATAGCTTTAACTTTTTTTTAATCACCTTTTGTATTCAGTTAACAGAACAGCAATTATTTCATATAAGCTGTAACCTCAACAACTGAAGAAAAAACTACCATGCCCATTTATAATTTGTGCTGCGCACCAACAAGAACCTGTTTTAAATTTCCATGCCAATTTACAATCCCCTAATGGTACCAGGCAAGGTTAGTACTATTGGAAATGCCCCCATATCATTTGGTAGTGTGTTAACCATACAAAAAGGTGTAGGTATTGAGATTGTAAGGTTTAAGAGCAAATTTCATACAGCCTTACACTTTATATTTTTTCCTTTAAAAGTAGTGCATGAGGATTAAACACTTAAAAGAAAAACTGTAGAGAAATCCACTTATTCATTCTCGTCTTCTTTCTTCTCTTTTCTTCCTCCTCTTGCATCATCTGCTTGCTTTTTTCAGTCTTGACAACTCCTTTCTCTGCTGCAGCTTGCTAGACATCATTACCCTTTTCCTGTTTTTCCTTCTGCTCACCAGCTTCATTTTCCTATGACTGCTGGCCATCTGCAGCTTGCCCTTCTGTATCTCTCCAGTTTCTTTATAACATCACCAGTGGATACCAGCATGTTCTTTGAATTGGTGGCAATGCTCAGAAGTGAACAGGAAAGTTGAAGGGGTCTGTCTCTTGGGTATTCAGGGATCTTTGCATTATTTTTTTGTTTTGTTTTGTGTTGTTTTTTGGTTTCCCCTTTAGCAGGGGTATATAGGGCCTTCAGTTCTCTTTCACAACACGGCTTATTCGCCTTTGCCAGGTCTTCAGTTTTTCATTTCACTTTAGCAAACATGGTCTTCCAGCTCTCAGAGCAAACCTCTCAGAACTCTGAGAAGTTGACTAAATCATCTTGGTGCTTCATCATGTGCTCCACTCTGGCAAGTTTGCCCGAGGAATACATAAGATGCCAATTTTGTCTCTGGGTCTCTTAGGATCTCCTTTGTCTATGGCTATTTGTTTTCCTCAGCAAGGCACAGAATTGTCCAGTGGCTTTGGGCTCTCATTTGCCCTGGCACTGTCACCATGAGCTCAATATGCTGATAATATTTAATATTTTTCATATTTTATGTATCCACATAATAAATTAATTTTGTTATTGTTAGTTATTTTTAAAACATCTTCATAGAAATTAACATTCTAGGACATTAAAATCTAAAATCTGATCTCTTGCAAACATTTAGAATAAACTATGTTCCTTCATCTTATAATCATATGCTTTAATAAGCATTATAAAGAAGATTTGATATATTCTAAAAGAAAATATTCTTCGTGACCTATTCATAAATTTTAAGAGAACTATATTCTAGAGTTCAGCAGAGTGATTCAAAATAAACTTCATTTAATGATTAAGTTTACATTCATACCCTGCTCTCCAATAATAATGAGTCCAGAAATCTGGTTTGGCTCTAAATTACCCAGAATTCAGAACATGTAAGAAATATTCTTTTTCTATCCCAAGACCCCTCCAGGTACATCAGAAAGCCAAATCACAATGCTGAGACTTTTGTGAGAAATGCCTGTGTCAGGCATTGAGATCTAAACTATACCTTCTATTTTTTGTTTCATTATGTATCTACAGGGAACACTAAGGCACAGATTTATAGATTGCATTTAAGTATCAAAGGAAGCACATTATCACTCTCCCAGAAATTTACTCTATTTTTCTTATCATTTTTTTAGTTCTACTATGGAGTTGAGTTCTACATTAGCCTTTTAATGTACATTTAAAATAGTATTAATAAATGTATAAAATCTTTCAATATTACAATCTAATTTTTAGTATAATCACATTATTCATCCTAAATTCTTCATGTTCACTTGTAGTCTACCTCTGTTTTTAATACCAGTTGTAGTTTACACTTATCTTTTCCTCTCTCCCTATGGTTTTGATTTTTGCAACAATTTTATATAAATAAAATACTGTAATATGTAAGTTTTTTGTGTTTAACTGCTTTCATGTAGTTTGAAGCTTCTGTTTCTTGTATCATTAGATTTTTCATTTTTCCTCTTGTGTAAAATACATCCCAATTTGCTTATAATTAGCAGGTGGAGGGATTATTGTTTCCAGCTTGAGGATAATAGTAATTATTATGCTATATAGATACCTATATGCAGGTGTTTAGTGGGCATATGCTTTCACGCCCCTTGAGTTGAAACCTAGGGTAAAATTGCTGTGTCATATGGTAAATTCATGTTAAATAGTTTCAGAAACAGCCAAAGATTTTTGGAAATGATTATATATTAACTCTCATTTTAATGACTCCAGGCTATAACCATTGTCTATTACTAAGTTATAGTAAATGTTATTTTAAAATCTTGATGGATATGTAGTTTGTTTCTAATTATTAAATTTTGATTAAATAATTTAAGAGATGCAGAAAGCTGTATGAATAATATTTTCTAGAGGTTAATCATCATTTATTCAATGAGGAAGACAAAAGTGTCTATTATTAAATAAAATCAAGGAACGTTGATATAAACACTATTTAACTGTGAGAAGGCAACTCTCATGCAGAGATGAATATGGGCACAGCAAGGAGCTTCTGCTTTTCATGGTAAGCCCAGCTGTCATTTATGCTGTTAAATCACATACACATTTTTTATTTAAAAAGATAGCATTAAAAAGAAAGAATAAAAGAAAAATTCAAATGCTGAGGCTTCATATGGACTATATTATAGCCATGTATCAGAAAAGAACTAGCATAGATGACAGGCTTTTTTTCAAGACAATTTATTTTATCTCTTCTCCTTCCCTTTTCTTTCTTCTTCTTTTTTTTTTCTTCTATTTTTAGGATTCTTATGTGTCAGTCAAAATTGATCTTTATATATATATGTTACTTTCTGTTTAATATATAACTTTCAAATTCCTATATACAGTTCATACCTTCAGATTTTGTAAATTTCATACATTTTCATAGTTTCATAAATTCAGTTTTTATAGGTTTTCTACATTATTTTAGTCTGATTTGATTTATTTCCTTGATAAATCTATTATTTTCTTCTATTAACATTACATTTTGATCATTTTACACTTACATAAAATATGGTTCTTTAATGACAATCTTCTCAGTAAAACCACTAAGTAATTACACAAGAGTTAATAAGGAGTCACACAAGAAATACTTCTGCCCACAATGAACTAAGGACATCATTTTTGCCCCATCCCCCAGAAAGTTTCCACCCCTCCCAACAGAACTAGCCTGGGAATTATCACTTCTTTAATCACAATTGATGCTTGGGGAGCACTCAAACCATGTCCAAGCCCCAGAAATCCTCCAAGGGAATCCTGCTTTTATAACATTCAGTTACAATGAGGAAACTTTTAATATTTTATTATATAAAAGTCTTAAGAATAAAAAGAATTTTCAGAGGTTACAAAAGTATCCATGTCTTGACACACTAAAAATGTATTGAAAGCTGATTACCGAATACAAAGAAAAGGTATAAATTGAATTCAAAATATTATGCTGATAATATTTAAGACTGTTTTCATTTCATTATTAATTAATTGTCTATAGAATGCAAATTATAGTTTCTTAAAACACAGCAGAACTATATAAAATTAAGATGGTGGCATACTCTTGTGAATCCAATGGCTTAGAGGCTGAGGCAGGAGGATTACGAGTTCAAAGTCAGCCTCAGCAAATCGGTGAGGCACTTAGCAACTCAGCAGGTTCCTGGCTCTCTATAAAATATATATATATATATGGGGTTGCTGGCAATAGGCTCAGTGGTTTATGATCCCTGAGTTCAATACCTAATACAAAAAATAAAATAAAATAATTAAGAATTAAAAAAACAAACAAACATCTTAATTTAACACACTGATTTTAACACATTAAAATGATTATTAACTATACTGGTGATCCTACCGCATGGGATTCATGCCAGGAATTCAAGGATAGTTTCAAATATGTAAATCAATAAAAGTAATTAACAGAACGAAGGTCAAAACTCTATAATTATTTAAATAAAATCAAAAAGTGTACTTGAAAAAACCATCAATCATCTTTTTATTATAAAAACTCTCAACAACTTGGGAATGTACCTCAACACAATAAAGGCCATAGCTTACATCATATTCAAGAGAAAACAGTTGAAAGCTTTTTCTGTAAGATCAAGAGCGAAACAAGAATGCCCATATGGATACTTTTATATAACATAGCACCGGATATTCTAGAATAGCAATTAGGCGAGCAGAAGAAATAAAGGTTATCTAAGTTGGAAACGAAGAGGTTGAATTGTTCCTTTTGGAGATGATATGAATGTACATGGAAAAAAATGAACCTAAAAACTAGATTTTAAAAAAACCTCCTAAAACTAATAAAATAATTCAAGAAGATCATAAAATACAAAATGAACATACAAAAGAGCTTAATAGTGTTTCCATACATTAAGAGCAAACTATCTGATAAATACATCAAGATGACTCCCTTTGAAACTGCCAAAAAAGAAAGAAATGCAGAGGAATAAATTTAACCAAGTTGGTAAAATATATTTACTTGAAAACTAGAAAACATTAAATAAATAGATTAGAGAAGCAAGCAAATGGAAATATGAAAAATTAATACTGTTAAAATGTCGGTACCCAAATAACTTACTACATTTAACATTTTCCCTACTAAAAAAATCCATGATATTCTTCACAGAAATACAAGAAAACACTCTTAAAATTTGAATAGAAACAGAAAATACTCTGAAGAGCCAAAGTAATTGACAGTTGGATATATCAAATTACCTGACTTCAAAATTCAGTTCAAAGTAATAATAACCAAACCAGCATGGTACTAGAATAAGAAGGAGCATACAGACAAACAGAATATAATAGAAAAGTTATTTATGATAATAAAAAATATTTATGATTTTTTAAAATTTCAACAATTATGCCAAGAACATACAATGGAGAAATGACAGTCATCTCTGATATTCAGTGTTGGAAAAATCGAATATCTACTGCAGAATAATAAAACACTGCATTATCTCACACTGTTAAACATAGATCAATTCAAAATAGATTAAGGATTTAAGTGTAGCATCCACAACTATGAAATTACTAGAAGAAAATCAGAGACAAAACTCTATGACATTGGACAGGAAATGAGTTTTTGTTGTTGACTTCGCAGGAGACTGAAAAAAGAGAAAATAAACAATAAACAACAAACAATGGGGATTACATTAAACTAAAATGCTTCTGTATAGAAAACGAATCAACAGACTAAAGAAACAACCTCCAGAATGAAAGAAGATATTGTCATATTGTACATCTAATAAGAGGATAATACCACATATATGATTGAGGTCCTTTGCTCATTTTTAATCTGGTTATTTGCTATTTTGCTAATTGGTTGTTTAAGAAAATAAATAACAACATTAAAAATAAACAAAGGACCTAAATAGATCTTTCTCCAAAAAAAGGGATTTATGAGAATTTCTCAAAAAATGAAAATTGAAATACCATAACAATCCAAAGGAAATAAAATCGGTATGTCAAAGAGATTTCTTGGATCTATTCATATTGTCCAAGATGTGAAAACTACCAAAATGCCTTTAATAAACAAATGAGTAAAGAAAATATGGTGTTTGTGTACAATAAAATACTATTCATTTATATAAATCAGAAAACCCTGTCATTTTTGATAGCACAGATCATCCTGGAAGATATTATATTAAATGAAGTAAGTGAGGCACAGAAAGACAACTACTGCATGACCTCATTCATATGTGGTATCTAAAAATGTTGATCTCGTAGAAGTTGAGAGAAGAATAGTGGTGACCAAAGAGAGCGCCTGTTGGTGGGTATGCTTGGGGAAACATTGGTCAAAGGTTGTAAAACTATAATTAGATATAAGGAATACATTTAAAGCATAGTAAATACAGGGTATTATTGAAAAATGCTTATGGTTTTGATAGTAAATATTCCAAATAGTGACTATAGTTAACAATATATTTTATTTTTAAAAATGCTGAGTGGACATTATCTCACAACAGACATGCCAACAATGTGAGGCAATGCATCTGACTCAACAATAAATATGTACTTCAAAACCTCATGTTATACATGATCCACATATCTATTTTATCTGTCAATTGAAATTTTAAAAAATATTAAAAATAAAATAAAGGCACCAAAAGGTACAAACTGAAATAAAAGTATCTTATTAGCTTCAGCTATACAGATAATTTTAATGGAGTCAAAGATTGTTGGTCATATAAATCAAAGTTGCAATCATCTTCACAGTTAAAGACAAAGTCAGCATTCACATATATAAATCACAGTTAGCAAAGCATGTTATCATGTTTGTCTTTTGTGCAATAACACTTTAATAGGAGGATTTGAATCTGTACTTTTTCAAATCAGAATTTGAAACTACGATATTGTTTAACAGAGAAATATACCTCACATAAATATGACTGTGGTATTATCATTCTGATACTCCATCTAGTGATGTTAAGAGCATTGAAGTTCATTTTTTTCGTAATTAGGCCACATGTAAATAAAAAAGTTAATACTAAAGATGACTCCTCTTTTAAAGCAATAGAGATAGTACCTAAAATATTTTTGAAAAAGAGTACTGACAATGTAAAAGGAATTGAAAATGTCTCAATGGGATGAAAAGTAAAATGAATGTCCTTTTCACAAGTACAGAGTTAAATGAAAAATGTGTATGACAGTGTTAGAGACATTAGGAACACATAAATGTTAAAATTTGTTTAATTTTGCTTTTTATGATAAAGTTGACTGTTGCTGTTGGGACTTTTTATATTTTATCCTGATTTTCTTCAAAGATTAGTCCACAGATGAAGACATCGTCTTCACTAGACTGCAAGAGAAGATAAGAAGGTTAATATGAAAAAATACTCTGAGATAGGCATATAAAAGTCAGAATGCTTTCAATTTAAGTTTCATGATCTAGCACACTCAAATTTTATGGTTCTCAGGAGATATTTCTTCAGCCAAAAAAATAGTGGACTTAGACACTTATGTCTCTAAACTGAGAAGAAAACCAGTTAATAAAACTTACACTGTTGTTTCATATATCCTGAAGCCTTCAATAAACGTGGTGTGTATGTGTGTGTTTGTGTGTGTGTTGTTTTAGCCCTCCTTTGAAGTCCACACATAAGAAACCAAGCAAAATGTGAGATAAAAAAAAGAGAGAAAGGAGAACAAAATTAGTGTTTTTATAGAAATTACAATATTATTAATTCTAACATTAATATACTTGAAGCAACCAATAATTTAATAAGTTTATTCCTCATCAAGAACAACAAAACAATAACAAAGGAACAATTATGTCAGTATTGTAAATTTGCATTAAAGACCTTAAAGACCAAATGTAGGTAAACCTCATCACAGTCCTCCATGCTACTTCAAAGGATATGGAAAGAGGAATTAGTGGAATTCTGGGAAAATAAAAAAAGGAGGGGGAATAGGTCATATTTTCTTAATTTTTTTTAAAGTAAGGGACTTGTGTGAGGACAATCTAAATTTAAGATATACTTAAAAATACTTGCCCTTAAACTTAATATTCCAACAATGAAAACTGAAGAAGAGGAAGTTTTCACTTGGTAAAGGGAAATAAAAACATAGAAAAAAAATTTCCTCTTCAAAGATGTAGCATTAAAAAGAATTTCTGAATTTAAGTATCAATTATACATGAATTTTCATGACTTTCTGAAATTATACAGATGCATTAAGTACATACTTGTATCTAGAACAATTCTCCAAGAATTGAATTAAATTGGAGAAACTTCAACACAGGCTTTAGGGGAAAAGATTTTAAATGGTTTAAATGCTAGAGAAAAACTTTTATATGAATATTTCATGTTAGTAAAATATATACATACAATAAAAGCATTTATTTATTAATGTGCATGATGGGGTTTTAGTTATGTCTCAGGATCTTTAATTGTCAGAAACATTCATCCGGAAGAACTTAAACTGAAACTAGTTCAGCGTCTTGGAATTACAATGGTCTCTAACTAAAAGAACCTTAATTTAAATCTGATTTCTGAAGTTAGATAGCTATGAAAATATTGATTTCCTAAACTGACACAGACTTTTTAGTATTTGTGTAAATCTTACCTAAAAGAGATAAAGTGTTTCGGGAGAAAATTCTCTTTATGTAACTGTATAAGCTCGAAAATAAATTCCTAAAAACATACAATCTATCAAGATTGATTGGTGAAAAAACGTGAAATTTCATCAGACCTACATGTCATAAGAAGATTAAATCAGTGGTGAAAATCTTCACCCAAAAGGAAAAAAAAGCAAAAACAAGACAAAATGACTTACTAATGAATTCCATTCACAATTAAAGAAATATTAATGTCAATCCTTTTAAAATCTTCCAAATAATAGAAGAAAAGTGTATACACCTAAGCTCATTTTATGAGATAGGTATTACTCTCACCAAAACAAGACAGAGAGACTGCAATAAAACTATCAGTATCTCTGATGCACACAAATGCAAAATCTTTAACAGAATACTAGCATATCAAATCCTATGATATATATATATATATATATATATATATATATATATACACACACACACATATTTTATTTTATTTGTTTATTTAATTGCAATTAATAATAATAAAAATAAATAAAGGTCATCCAAATAGAGGAGAATTAGTATTCATCTTTTGGAGTAGGTTCCGATCTCACATGTAGCGAACACCAAAGACTTCACTAAAAGACTATTGGAACTAATTAAGTAAAGTTGAGGGATAAAAAACTGACACACAAACATCAGTTTAATTTCTATATAAAAAAACTATCTGAAATAGAAATTAAGAAAAGAATCCCATTTATCACAGCATTAAAAATAATAAAAAAACTTAGGAATCAACTTAACCAAGAAGGCAAAAATCTTTGTACACTAAAAACTACAAAACACTGATGAAAGAAATTAAAGACATTACTAAATGGAAAGACATCCCACCATAATCAATCAGAAGACAGTATTATTATAATGTTCATACTATCAAACACAATCTACTGGTTCAATGTATTCCTTAACAAATTTTCAATAACCATTTTGTGGAAAGGGAAAAAAAAACAAAGCTAAAATTCATATGAAATCACAATGGATCCCACATGTCTGAAACAATTTTAAGCTTGAACAGTATTGAGGTTTCATACTTTCTGAATTCAAAACCTATTACAAAATGATTAAAACAGTCTGAACCTGACATAAAGACAAACACATACACAATTTAGGCAGAATAGACAGCAAAATAATTAATCCAGCATGAATGGTCAACTGCTGGTTGTCAAGTGTACCAAGCAAACACAATGCGGGGTGGACAGACACTTCATCAAATTAAACTGGGAAAAATAGAGTTTCTGCATTGGAAAAATAAAATGAGGCAGCTATCTTATTGTATACATAGTTCAATTCAAAATGAGCTCTTGGCTAAAACTTAAGACTTGGAACTGTAAAACTTGTCAAAAGAAACATTAGGGAATAGATTTGTAGCATTGGTCTTGGTGACAACTTCTTGAACATGACAACAAAAAACACAGGCTACAAAAACAAAACTGGTCAAGTGGGAGTATATCAAATATTCTGCACAGCAAAGGATATGATCAACAAAGAGAAAAGGCAGCATGCAGAATTTAAAAACCACAATTCATATATCTGATAAAGTGTTAACCTCCAATACATATATGAAAAGTCTCTAACTCAATAACTAGTAATAATAACTTGAATTTTAAAAAAACGTGCAAAGGATGTGAATACATATTTCTTCAAAGACATACAAGTAGCTAATAGGTATATGCAAAGATGCTCAAAACCAATAATAATTAGGAAATGCAAATCAAAACCACAATAGGGCATATGACTTCATACCTGTTAGAATCACCATTATCAAAATGATGACAGAAAAAACAAAGCCAGGTTAAAAAAGTATGACTAAAGACTTGGAAAAGGTGGAACTTCTATACACTGAGGCCAAGGATCTACAGTAGTGGAGCTGCTATAGAAAACAGACACAGTTTCTTTGGAAAGTTAAAATGGAATCAACAGAGGAATGATGAAAATCCCACATTTTGGGTGCTAATTCTGAAGCATTAACATCAGGATCTAGAAAAGATATTTGCACTCCCGTAATCTCTGTGGCATTATCAACAGTAGTTAAGCTAGGAAAGCAGCCTGAATATCCATCACTGGGTGAGTGGGAAGGAAATATAAATACACATACAAGGGAGTACTACGTGGCCAGATAAAAGAGGAAATTCCTGTCATATGTGGCAACATGGATGGATTTGGAAGACATTATGGTAAGTGAAGTAAGCCCTCACAAAAGAAAAAGCACTGCAGGATTCTGAAACCAGAGTTTTGAGACAAACCAGAGTTCTGGATTCTCTGCTAGCAATATCAGGCAAGACTAGATCTCTGCCTCTGCTGGCAGGTGAGTTCTGCATAAGATAGAGGTCTCTGTAGCCAAGATGTGTTACAGCTTTCACTGGTGGGCCAAGCCCTCCGATGTTGCAGTAGACCCCAGCGGCTCACCATCAATTTCGGAAAATGAACTCCAGACCAGAATAATTGAGTGTAAAGGTAGGATTTAATAAGGAACTTGGACAGAACTTTTTTTTTTTTTTTTTTTTTGGCCGGGGTCGGGGTGTGTTTAGGGGAGGTACCATGGATTGAACTCGGGGGCACTCAACCACTGAGCCACATCCCCAGCTCTTTTTGTATTTTATTTACTGGTTGGGTCTCACTGAGTTGCTTAGCAACTCGTGGTTGCTGAGGATGGCTTTGAACTAGCCATCTTCCTGCCTCAGCCGCCAGAGCTGCTGGTATTACAGACCTGGGCCACCGTGCCAGCTAGGAATAGAACTCTTGCAGTGCAAAATGGGACCCAAAAGAAGGTTTTCTTGGTCCTGAGGTTTATATAGTACTTGGTGCACTGCTATGGGTCCAAATATGCTAATTAGGGTTTGAAAATGTACCCTATTGGTTAATTCTATCAAATGTAATGCTATTGGTTAATTCTTGAGTCCCAACTTTCATTCAAGTCTGCTCCACTTCCATTTTCTGGAGGCAGGTCAGGAAGCAGGAGGTTGAGGTCATGGGATTTGGTGCACCCAGTCATGCATCCGTGCGGTGCCCAGGCCGTGCCCTGGGAAGATGACAGTTGGCACACCTTGGCTCACCTTTGCTCTGGCTTGCTTGTATGATGGGCTCCATGTGGCTAGGGCTATGCTTGTCACCTGAGCTCGTACCCATCCAGCCACCACGCTGGGACTCCACCACTCCACCGCTTTGCTGTTCCTTCTCCACAGGGACCAGTAGGCCGGCTGCCACGTGGCTTGGCAATCAGAGATGGTTAAATTCCATTTAGGTGAAGTATCTAAAGATATCAACTAACAGTACCAGAAAGTAGAATGATTATTATAGACTGAAGGAAGGCAAAGTTATTGAACAATGTATATAAACCGTGATGTGCAGTTGAAAAGTTCTATGTATCTGCTGTAGCTATCTGCTGTACAACACTGTTCTTACAGTTCATAATACTGTATTGTGTGATATGAGGGTAGACCTCATGTCTTATTTTTTTTTTAACCACAATTTAAAAATTTGAAAAATCTGTCTTTAGGTTGTAACTAAAACAGCAACAATGGCAATGCTCTTATCAAGCTATAATTGGCTTTTACCAGACTGCAAATATCTTGATGAGTAGAAACCATTTGCTTTTTTTTTTTATTAGTGTCTAAAACACTACCTTGAGAATGAGAAATGTTTGGAAATGCAAGTATTGAATTTAATAATCAACTTAAGCTTGGTTTCAATATTACCGGGATTTTATAAACTACATAATATATCAAAAACTAACAAACTCCAAATGTCATGAAATTTTAGGAATAAAGCAAGAGCTAAAAAGTACTTGCATAAATGCTTTTACTGGTTCCTCCAGCCCATCTCCCAGATTTATTTCTTAAGCCATGTGAAGGAAAGAGGGTAACAGTTTTACCAGATGCCCTCCTGCTTATATATCCATGACTTTCTAAGAGCCACACCCATTAGCCTATTAATAAATAAGTGTATAAAGTTAAATAATTACATACTACCTTAGTGGTTGACAGAATGGCGATGATTGGCTATCACTGTAAGAAGTATATTATTATAGATACTCAATAATTATATCTCTGGTCCTGACATATACTCCCCATTCCTGAAGTGTCTACTTAAAGTGGTTCTCAGATCTTGCTCACATATTAGAAATAAATGCCAGGGGTGGTGGTTGCACACCTGTAACCTCAGCACCTCCAGAGGCTGAGGAAGGAGGATCACACATTCCAGGCCAGCCTCAGCAATGTAGTTGGATCTTGTCTCACGTAAAAATTAAAAGGGGCTAGAGATGTGACTTAGTGGTACAGTGTCCCTGGGTTCAATCTCTGGTAATGAAGAAGGAAAGGCGGAAGGAAGGGGAGGAAGGAAATGAAAACAGAAAATCCCTTTGCTTCACTTCAATTCAGTTAAATACAAATCCGTAGAATCTATAGAGCACCGGTTCTGGTGTCAAAAGTTGCACAGATAGTTTCAATAGGAAACCAAGCTTGAGAACTGATTAAAAGCTTGGAACAATAGTGAAGTCCTTTAAGAATCAGCTGATCTGGAGCATGACTGACATCCCTTAAGTGTGAAGGAAGTCTTTGGATCTCACCTCCCACTAAGAAAGAGGCACAAGGAAGGGCTACACTGGTTTTGAGAAGCAGGCTTTATGATACTTAAAAAGAGTTTTGTGACCCAATTACAGGTGGAGTCTGAAAAGCAGACTTTGCAGAACATACGAAATAGCATGAAAGTGGCTTTGCCTCTTTCTATTTGACCCAACTTATTAATTGTTTAAGATGTGTTCAACAGATGAAAATGCATTGTGATATTTTTAGAAAATTCTAACAAGAGAAGATATATGTAGACCCCCATGATTTTGGAACAATACTATTTCTCTCATAGCAGAGAACTACACTCCACTTGAAAAACAGCTTCATAGTTCTATAGTATACCCACCTGATAATGCATCTGTCCATTTGTGGGATAGAAGTTGGCCTGAGTTGTGGTGTCCAGCTTTGTGTATCTGATTTCATCCTGAGCTTGTCCAGAAGGTGAAAATACATTGCATGAAAAGAGCCTGGCGTGATTGTGCACATCTGCAATCACAGCTGCTCAAGAGGCTGAGAGGAAAAGAATCACATGTTCTAGGCCAGGGCAACACAGCAGGACACTGTCTCAAAATAAAAAGGGCTGGGGATATAAACCAGTGGTACAGCACCTCTGTGTTTAATTCTCAGTACTGCAATAAATAAATAAATAAGGAAGGAAGGAAGGAAGGAAGGAAGGAAGGAAGGAAGGAAGGAAGGAAGGAAGAGAAAAAGATGCATGAAAAAAATGTCCTACTATCTCACATCACCTAAATGTGTTACTGGCACTTTTTCTCACATCTATAGCTCTACAACTGATTTCCTGTGATAACACAGAGGAGGAAATAAATTGAGCATTGCTGGCAAACAGATTGGAATAATTTGTTAGAATTAGATGAAACCATGCAATTTCCATGCTGCTGTCCCATTCTGAGGTGGACTTAAATAAATACTGTAAAGGGGAATCTTCTCAACTGGTAGAGTTGCAAGCAGTACAGTTGTCATTTAATCTGTACCAATAAACTATGGCCTGACTGGGGTATATACGTATGCTGGCATGCAGAAGAGGGCGATTTATCTGTGGTTCACAAATAAAAGGAACAAGACTAGAAGATCCAGTATCAAGGGGAAATGGGGAAGAGTGATAACAGAGAGAAGTACCAGAGTGAGAACAAAGCATTGTGTTATTTTAATGCTTTTTGTGAAATCTCCACTGTACAGGATGACATTAGCAACACTGGACAAGCTGAATCATTTTCTGACCATTAACCATGTTACACTATAGCAACTCTGGTGATGTCATGGTGAGCTCATGAAGAAAGAGGCCATGGAGAAAGAAAGCGCTCCATGGACCCTGCCCTGTCAGTTCCTTCCCACAGAAGTTCATCTAGCTAAAACAACTCCAAAAAGAGCAATTATCAGTAGCAGAGAATAACACTATTCTTCAACTACACCATCCAGAAGCCAGAGATGGTGTATTACCATCTGAGCTTCTTCCAACTTTGTAGAACACCTGTTTTCCTTAACAATTTAAAAATGAGCTCTAGACATGGTTTTGTCTTTCTTGTAGACTGTGCTTCCATATATAGCACTTCCATATACTTCTACACAGTAGAAGGCCAAATGGATCAATTTAAAGTATCCCCCATACAGTTTGGCCTCAGGTCAAGGTGACCATTTTTACAGCAAACAAAGAGACATGGCAAGGGTGCATAGATATACATTCCACCACCGCTGTAAAATGCACCCCAATGTCCCAGACCCACAGAAATCCAGATGCACTCCAGTCCTTTCCTCAGGGAACTGCTTGGGAAATGCATTCTTCATAGACCCATAACCTGTATTGTGGGACAGAGAAATTTGTTCCCCTTTGGAAACTGTCCTGGCTGAGAAAATCATGAGCATTTCATTGAAATAGAAGACACACATGCAGCAGGTTATTTTGAATTATTTCAGCTAGAGGACCAGCATTCAAAGAAAGGAATTACTATACTTGCTACAGAAAACGGCTTTAAATGGTCTCAGATTTAAATTACCTCAGGAGTAGGGAAGAGTATTTCCAGAACCCAGCCAGCACTTTGGGAATGTCTTGGTGCTTTTTATACCTTGAAAGTTAAGACAAAGCCACACTATTAGCAACTGCCATCCAAGTGTGAGGCAGATGAGGATCTCTGTCATCCCAACTTAAATCCTGGAAGATGTGGAGAGATGAGGATCATTAAGGTTCCTGCATCTTAGAAAGGATGGCAGTTTCATTTGCTCTTGAAGGTTTGGGGTTATACCAATCCTTTTTGTAAAGAAAATAATAATGTGTGTATGTGTGTGTGTGTGTGTGTGTGTGTGTGTGTGTGTGTGTGTGTGAGAGAGAGAGAGAGAGAGAGAGAGAGAGAGAGAGAGAATTTTTAAAACAGGATGTAAGCAAATATAAGCCCAAATATGAGCTGTATTTCACTGAATACATGTGTCCCCTCAGGTCTTGGGCATATACTCTCCTCTTGTGCCTAAGTAGCATTACCCAGGATTCACATAAGTCCAAGGTCAGAAAAAGTTGCTGTTTCTGCTTTCACAACAATTACCAACCAAGGAAACTTATATTCCTCCAACTGATAAGAAAAGACCTCTGTGCCTCTTCGCTTACTGAGCAGAGATGGTGAAGCTCAGGTAATCCAGGTATAGAAGAGTTAGCTCTCCAGAGTTAGTCCCAGTGGTTTGGGATCTGTGAGTTATTTCTCTCTTCTTTTCACAGACAGTTCAGAGAGCAGCAAATTCATTGAGCCTCTATGAAAATGGCCTTTGAGACCAAACAATCAGCCATATTCATTATAAAACAAACAAAAATAACACACCTTTTCCTTTTTGTTCTTTATATTTCTCTTTTGACCTTGTATTTCTGCTTTCATGGGATTGCATGCTACAATAGGGTTTTAACATGAAAGTTTGTCTTCAGGCTGTATTTTCCAGAGAATCTAGACTAGAACGTCAGCCAAGTACCATCTAAAAAATATATTTTAAAAAAGTGATTACAGAAATAATAAGGTAGATCTAAAAAGTAACATTTATTTTTATCATTACAGTGAGAATTCAACTGATGATATAAAGCAATGATTATATTTCATGCAGAACATCTAGGAAAATAAACCTTCTATAATTTATTTTGCTCTTCTTTTGGAATCAATGTGTATTTAAGAACTCGATTTCTCCCCAAAATAAGTTCTATTCAAGCATTGATCTTTGAGGTAGCAATCAAGATTCTAAACACTAAGTTACTGGGGTAGCATTAGAACCCCCCCCCCACCTTGACATACAGAGCCCTATAACTATCAAGACAATTGATTTCTTTTGGACAATGATCACAATAAAGCTGGTACCCTCATCACTAAGTCACTCTTTTCTCATTTAGATTTGTGTATCTCCTCCTATCCTATTGTTATGGTTTAGATTTGAAGTGTACCCCAGAAACTCATGTGATGAAGGCTTGTCCCCAGTGCAGCAATGTTCAGGAGTGGGGCATGGTTGGAGGAGCAAGGCCACTAGAGGCATGCCCTTGGTGACTATATCTTGTCCCTGGTCTCTTTCTCTCTCTCTGCTTCCTGAGTGCCACAAGATGAGCAGCTTCCTTCTCTTCTGCCATTGGTAGCCGCAGATAAATATTTCTATCAACATGAACAATTATAAGATAAACAATTAAATGTTAATTAATGCAAAGATCTTTGCTTTCAGAAATTTTAAACCATTGATTTTATTGTAAATAAATGTCAGATACTAATATTATTATATCAGGATGACTCTGTTTTATGTAAGAATCATCCAATTATTGTATTTTTGATAAATTGCCTCAAAATTTCTACAAAAATATTTGGATAATGTTGTGTTTCTGTCATCACCATGAGGTAGAGTATGTTCAAAGCATCAAGTCAGTAATAATATAGACATGACCTACACAGAATAAGGAGATGGACAATACTAGTTGCATTTTTATAGAATAAAAAGGTTCTATTTGTTAATGTGTTTAAATGCTCCCTGCTTTACATTCCCCAAACTACTAGATCATGTGCTTCAAATATTTTTCTGCAACCATTTGTCCTTACCTTTTGATCGATCTGCTTATTTCATTCATGTGCTGCATAGGCCTTTCGAACACAGCAGCCAGAAATCATAGGAGTTGAAGTTAATTTACACATCCTTGGCTTGAAATTCCCCACTAGTTTTACATTCCACTCAGTTAAAAGACAAGTGTTGGCCTATAGTGGCCCAAACCCTCTATGGTGTCTCTCATCTCTCCCGCTGTGACACAGACCTTGCTTCACCACACCAGGGGTTCACACATTTTCTCTTCCTGAGCACATGTTGTCCCTTTAACTTAGGGAGATAATATAAAGGAAATATCACAAATGTTTTTCACAAAATCAGTAGTAACTTTGACAGCTTATATGGTGCTCTCAAGTGCATGTTATGAAACTACTACACACTTTTCTAAACTCTCAAATATAATAGCAGCAACAATAACAACAAAAGACACACACATTTCTTTAAACCACACTAAAAGCAAAACAACAACAAGAACCATCTTTCTATCAAGAAAGTAAAATAACATTTTTACTTTGAATGAGCGAATAAGTGGTTTATGGCCATAAAATATAGAGACAAGGGAGCAGCTCATTTTAAATGTTATATTAACAAATAAGTTTCTTTGTTTATAAAGGTTAAAATTATAGATACCATGTTACTTTTCTGGAGATTGACAAGTGTGACATTTTCCTCATGAATTTATAATTGGTTAAGATTTCTTTTCTCTCTCCAAATAATCGTTTACTTTCACAACAAACTTTTTATTATCTTTTTCATAAGAAAATTTGGCATCACTGCATAAAGTTGAAGCCCCACAAAGCTAAGATCTGCCCTGCTTTTTCCATACTAGGCACCCGAACCCTTTGAACTCCTAATCAAGGTCCCCTGAACAAACCAAATAAAAAGGCTTCCTCCTCTATCTCTGTACTTCCTGCCCCTCCTATATTTTCTTTTTTGGTTACATTCAAATTTGCAATCCTCTAGGAGTCCAAATTGTGGCATATTGTTGGAATCAAATTATTAACCATCAAGCTGAGAAATGTTTTTAGAAACTTATTTAGAAGTTTCTCATTAAAAAAAAAAAAAGAAGAATCTTCATTGTTTTAGCTATATTTGTTTTGGGGAAATATGAACCTAAATTAAATATACCACTTTGTTATTTTTGGAAAATAAAGTCTAAATCATACTAAACTTGATATAATGAAGAAATATATGGTTACATTTTTTTACTGTTAATATACATACAGTTTTTCTTCTATGTATTGGCAATAGCCAGTCATATCTTTATATTTTGCCAATTACTTTCAGAGGACACAGAGTTCTAGAAAGAAAGATGATTTTGTTTCAGTAAAATGACGAGTATAACCTTTTGCTCTTAGTTAAGTGGCTCTTGCATGGTGACATTAATCAGACCCAATTACCCAGAATACTTCAGAAACATTTCACTGCTAAGGGTCCCAAGGAAAGTTGGCTGAAGGGAAAAGGGAGTCATTCAGTGGGAATTTTTGCTTTTAATTAAATTTTGTGTTATTTGGCATTTGTGAAATGAAAAATGTTGTGTTGACTAAAAATCAATACAAACAAATATTTAAAAATCTCATAAGATACAAAATGATAAATTAGATACAAACTATAAATAAAAGCTAATTTTTTTTGACATTTAGAAGTATAGTAGTCTATCTTTCCTATGAAGAGAAATGTTTTCATAATTTTATTATTGTTTCCTATCAAAATGTTGGGTTTAAAATTTGAGTCAGTCTTTCTAGGAAATAAGAATGATACCACGATGTCTTATTATATTGCTATTATACTATTGACTTGATCCTATTTGAATAAACTCACAGTTCAACCATGAAAAAGTGTCTAAGTATTTCCTAAGTTTAAAATCAGACTAAGAATTCTTACCTAATTTCTACCTCTTATTGCTTTATGTTTTTTTATTTCATATTATGATATGGTTATTTATAATGTTAAAATTTATCTGAGCCCTTCTATTTTGGGAAAGAAACCGTGTTTCTAGAATCCCCCCACCACTGACATTTTGTGCTCTGGAAAATGACCTGCCTCAAATCTTGCTGCAAAGATTCACCCTACCATCTAAGAGTTTAGATAAAAATTACAAGTGAGCTTTTAGTTTATTTATGACAAGGCTGAACACAGACCTTCCATATTTTCATTTTCTGTCTCACAATTTATTAGCTGAATTGTTTTGTAACCCTGATCAAGTAGAACGAAATTAACCAGAAATTTGGTGAAGCTTTCCTCCTCCTGAGACCCCTGAACATTGGTCTACCCACACTGTGAGCCAGCAAGCAGTCCCTGGCACCAGGGAGAGTAGACTGGCCTGGGCATAAAACATTTGCTCATCTATTATCCAATCATGCCACCCTTTCCTTTTGCCTCCCCACACCTTGTCCTTGCTGGTTTTGTTTATTCCTCTGAAGTAAAGAGAAACCCTTTTTGCCTAACACTTATGAATCTTACATTTAGAATGCTCTCCTCTCTCAAGACAAACTTTTCAAATAAAACCTCTCCTCACCTAAGTTCAATGTGTTTTAAATTCAGCATTATATAACTTGTTTACATCATGGGACTTTCTGTGAAGGGTAAATGGGAAATCTCTGGACTGATTTTGTACCTCTAAATGTCTCAAAAATAAAAGATTGAAGAAAAAAAATGTTACTTTTTTCAGTGTGTATATTCTATGCATTTTGAGTGCTTTTTTTTCTTTTATTTCATAATTTCATTACTGTTGTGGAAAACAGGACAAGAAACACAGAGAGCTTTAAATGATTTTGGATGAAGGCCTTGAGCAGGGGAGAGGTCATAAGCTGGTTTCTAGGCAAAAGTTTCTCCTCAGTTTTTTTTTTTTTTTTATTTTTTACAAGTTCTGTTTTACATGTTTCCTCTTGTACATGATTAACACCCAAGATCTACTCCCAACCTCTTTAAGAAATTGCATTTATACTGGAATTTTTAAAAGGATTTGTACTCATGAATAATAAAATTTCTAAAATCTATTTTGAAAGAAAAACTGATCACACATATGTGAAAAACAAGTAAACAAAAGAGGGATTTGATTTTTAGATGTTTGTATCTCTTCAAAAGAATGTAAAACTAGTATATATATGTACTTTTGAGTGAGTATATCACATGCTGGCCTTTTGATGTTAAAGGGGTCAATTCTTTTCTCAATTTCTTTCTGAATACTCATGGAGATTCTCTCTTTGACCAAATTCTTGGTTCCCTTGAGCTCTCTTCTGTGCTAGGCCGTGACTTTTCGGCTTCCAAATTCACCTCTGCATTTTCTGGTTTTAGTAAGTATCCTGCTAATTCAATTTAATGAGAATCTCCTAACCTCCATAATGGCTGCCTCAAGGTTGGATTGATTTCTTCATGCTCTACCCTCTCACAGGTGAGGTTTAAGCACCCTGACTTCACTTCAATAATAATTCTGTGGACTGGGGATATAGCTCGGTTGGTAGAGTGATTGCCTCACATGTACAATGTCCTGGGTTCAATCCCAATAATAATAATAATAATAATAATAATAATACTATTAGGACAATTGTACAATAATATCCCACTTACACTGAAGTCACCTCTTAAAAATTTTCCATCCACTGATCCTGGTTCTTGGCTATAATTCACAATTGTCCAGTTTGTATTAAGAATTGAGCCTATTTTCTCTCCTTGTGTGACAAACCCCATTGTAGTAACCTTGAACAGAATCTGCCCAATGATGCTTCGACAAATGTTATGAGTGCTTTTTTCTTATTTTGTTTTGAATTTTGTTATTGTTTTGTTTTTGTTTCTGAGGATTGAACTCGGGGCATTCTAACACTAAATACATTCCCAAGTCTTTTATTTTATTTTTTTATTTTATGATAATCTTGCTCCATTGCCAAGTCTGGCTTCTAATTTTCGATCCTTCTCCCTTAGCTTCCCAGACACTGGGTACCACCATACCCAGCTATTGTTCTTTTCCTTGACAATACCATTATCAATTTCCTGGATCTTATCTAATTACTTTTTCTCTCTTTCATCCTATGTTACTAGGCTTTCCTAGTTCCCTGATAACCACTTACCCAGCCAATGACTTTATAAACTGCCTCTATATCAGTATTAGACTGTTGTTGATTTTTAGAGAATATTTTTTAAAGCAATAGAAAGAGGGGGAAAAAAAGAAAATCCAACCACTGTTGTTATTGTGGATTTTGTGTCTTATATATTTCCCAGCTAAAGCTTATTTTGAAATTTAGTTGATCATTTTCTTATATATATTTTTAAAAAGACATATGATAGCAAAGGATTACTGGCTGCCAAAGTGTATGGAATGGGATAAGACTTCTCTGCTTCATGTTATAATTGTGCATATGTGTTATTACACATTTCCAAACTCATAATGATGTATAACATTAAGTGATCTTTAAAATAAGCTGTGAAGTTTGATTGGTCATGATGTATGAGTTTATTATCAGTTGCATCAAAGGTACAGCTCTGTTGGGTGATATTGATGGTGGGAGGCTGTCCTTACAGAAGGATAGGAGGTATAGGGAAATCTCTGATCTTCCTTAATTTCTGTTCTAAAAGTTAAGAGGTTAATAATATTTATAAATAACCTGCTTGATAGTGATTTGTTAAATATTTAATACAAACTACATAAATATTTTATTATAAAAATGATAAATAGTTCAAATTTTGTCGCATAAAATTATATATATGCATTTATTTATATGTAACTGTTGCATACAATTTATATAAAATTTTGAGCAATAATTTCTTTTATTTTTATCCTTACATCACTTTTCCATTTGTTTTCTTAATATCGCAAAAAGATTAGTTTTTAGCAGAATATACTCCCTCCACTGACTTGTGACTGGCAGACAAGCGTTGGTAATGACCACATAAAAGAGAAAGAAAACAGAGGGCCTGAGGCCAGATTCAAATAATCCCCAAAGTGGGAGATTTCAGAAAATATCTGGGCTGAGAGTCTCTAGAGGTATGCATTTGTTTTGGGACTGAGGTACTTCCCAAAGGAATTCCCAATGAAACCCTACAGAATTTAGGTTTAGCATTTAACTCACATAAAAGGAAAACTCAGGAAGCAACATATGATTCCAAATTTTACAATTATTCAAAACACTCTTGCCCTAATCATTATTCAATATATATTACTCATTAAATAGTAATAATTTAATAACATATCCCTGTGAGACATGCCAAAAATATAAGCACTGGTCATTAAACATATTTAAAAACAGAATTTCTAAAGTTTTATCCAAGACTTAACTTAAAACCCAGTACACGGAACAGTGGGGAAAAAATTTGAGAAAGATAAACCTATGTTGGAAGTAATTTTTTAACCATACAAATATAATATTAAGTTCCATTGAAAAGGAGAATTGGAGTGAAACGTTTTTGTGAGTTTCAAAGACTTGAAAGCTGAATAAAGTAATGTGAAACTATTAAATAAGGTGACCTGACCTGCTAAAAGCAATTTAAATCGCTAAAGGAAATATTCAGCACTTTTCACATGTAGATGGAAAAAGTTGTCTTCCAAAGGGTCAGTTATGTTAGAAGGACTAAAACAAATGGGAGAATTTCAGAAAATTGCCCTTTGGATACTTAGTGTAGAACATTATAAATGACCTTGTGCCTAGTGAATCTAGTCTGAAAAGATTCACTCAGCTTGTATTGGCGAGAATAAAACAATTTTTAAAAATGTTAATATCTAGTTATTCTCAGCCCAGAGGCAATTATTTTTTTTCTGGAAATCATTTTGTGGATCTTATTTTAACTTATGATTACAGAATGTGTTTTGAATTTCAAATCTGAGAAAAACTAATTATGAACAAATATACTTTTATGTTAACCGTAAATGTAGAATAGTTTATTTGAAGAAATACCTATGACACAGAATTATTTTGGTTTTGTCAGAAAATATATTGAGTAGTCTGTATTTCAAGGGATAAGGAAGAAGTAGTGGTCAATAAAATTTATTCTACTAGGAAAGTAAAGTAATGAGGTCTAGTTATAAAATAAATTATATATATATATATATATATATATATATATATATATATATATATACTTGAGCAAAGAATTAGAGCTAAAAGCAAGAGTAATAGAAATGATATATTTCTTGACAAATATCTACTTCATAACACATTTCTCCACACAGGCAGTTGTGATGATATTCTTCATATAAATGAGAATAGCAAAAGTACATCCTCATATCAAATGCTGGATTTCTGTATTTTATTATGTAAGATAAGAAATGTGATTCCATGTAGGTTTACTGTGCTGAGACATGTCTAATTTTTTCAAATTCAATTGTACTTTGAGGTCATGATTTGACAGTTGTTTACTGGTTAGCCTGACTCAGGTAATATCTCACAACAAATGCAACTTTCTTTGGAATACTAGGCTCCAAGTTTGGTATGGACAGGAATTTCTGTTAATATCCAGAAGATCTGGGACATTGTAGGAGCAAAGCACCTTTTTTTTTTTTTTTTTTTTTTTTTTTTTTTTGAGTCCAGAAAGAGAGAACACTCACACACAGCTCATACATGAAGGAGAGTCTGTTATTTACAGATAGCCAGCAAAACACTGTGGAAAACTGGGATTCCTGTCCAGCTGGTCCCTTAAGGCTCAGGAGAGCTACAGAGGGGAGTTTGAGTCTCATCTGTTTGTGCCTCATTTGCACAGTACCTAAAAGATCCCAGAAAGCACCCCCCATGCCAATGTTTTATATTTCAGGATCAAGGAGACTCACTAGGATAAAACATTGAAGTAAAACTCTTTCTAGTGGCACTAGAACAAAGCTCAGGCGGCCCCATCACTCCCTATCTCAGTACATGGCATTCCCAGCACACCACACACTTACTCTGGTTGAATACCCTTTACCAAAGAGGGAGAACTGAGTTGTTCCAAGGTCACACTGAGAGCTGACTTACAGTTCAACATTTTTTTTTTTTTGGTAGAATCTATGAAGAAAATGAGTACATTTTCAAATACATATAAATTGTTCTATAATATTAATGCTTCTATTTTTCTTCAAGAGAATTCATATGAAAAGATATGTCATTGTGTAATGATAGAAAAATATAGGATGGTTTCACTTTTGATAATTATTAAATGTTTGACATTGGGCAAGATGGTCATTTGAATTTCAGTGTGTTGATTTCTAAAATGTAATTCATATTTTTAAAGAGACCTATCTTTCTTGTTTTTATAAGAAAACATTTGTATTATCTTGTATAACCCTGAGGATCGCCTTCCATTTCCATGTGATTCCCCTTCTCACTCCCTTTCCCTCCCACCTCTCATCCCTGTTTAATGTAAATCTTCTTCTCAAGCTCTTCTTCCCTACCCTGTCCTTGTTTACTCCCCTTATATCAAAGGGGTCATTTGGTATTTGTTTTTTAAAGATTGACTAGCTTCACTTAGCATAATCTGCTCTAATGCCATCCATTTCCCTCCAAATTCTATGATTTTGTCATTTTTTAATGCAGAGTAATACTCCATAGTGTATAAATGCCACATTTTTTAATCCATTCATCTATTGAAGGGCATCTAGGCTGATTCCACAGTCTTGCTATCATGAATTGAGCTGTTATGAACATCGATGTAGCAGTGTCCCTGTAGCATGCTCTTTTTAGGTCTTTAGGGAATAGACCGAGAAGGGGAATAGCTGGGTCAAATGGTGGTTCCATTCCCAGCTTTCCAAGAAATCTCCATACTGCTTTCCAAATTGGCTGCACCAGTTTGCAGTCCCACCAGCAATGAACAAGAGTGTCCTTTTCCCCGCATCCTCTCCAGCACTTATTGTTGTTTGACTTCCTAATGGCTGCCAGTCTTACTGGAGTGAGATGGTATCTTAGGGTGGTTTTGATTTGCATTTCTCTGACTGCTAGCGATGGTGAGCATTTTTTCATGTATTTATAGATTGATTGTATGTCCTCCTCTGAGAAGTGTCTATTGAGGTCCTTGGCCCAATTATTGATTGGGTTATTTGTTATCTTATTGTCTAATTTTTTGAGTTCTTTGTATATTCTGGTTATTAGGGCTCTATCTGAAGTGTGTGGAGTAAAGATTTGTTCCCAGGATGTAGGCTCCCTGTTTATCTCTCTTATTGTTTCTTTTGCTGAGAAAAAACTTTTTAGTTTGAGTAAGTCCCATTTGTTGATTCTAGTTGTTAACTCTTGCGCTATGGGTGTCCTATTAAGGAATTTGGAGCCCGATCCCACAGCATGTAGATCATAACCAACTTTTTCTTCTATCAGATGCCGTGTCTCTGATTTAATATCAAGCTCCTTAATCCATTTTGAGTTAACTTTTGTGCACGGCGAGAGATAGGGATTCAGATTCATTTTGGTGCAAATGGATTTCCAGTTTTCCCAGCACTGTTTGTTGAAGATGCTATCTTTCCTCCATTGCATGCTTTTAGCCCCTTTATCAAAAATAAGATAGTTGTAGTTTTGTGGATTGGTTACTGTGTCCTCTATTCTGTACCATTGGTCCACCCGCCTGTTTTGGTACCAGTACTATGCTGTTTTTGTTACTATTGCTCTGTAGTATAGTTTGAAGTCTGGTATCGCTATACCACCTGATTCACACTTCCTGCTTAGCATTGTTTTTGCTATTCTGGGTCTTTTATTATTCCATATGAATTTCATGATTCTTTTATCAATTTCTACAAGATATGCTGTTGGGATTTTAATTGGCATTGCATTGAACTTATAGAGAACTTTTGGTAATATCGCCATTTTGATGATGTTAGTTCTGCCTATCCATGAGCAGGGTATATTTTTCCATCTTCTAAGGTCTTCTTCTATATCTTTCTTTAGGGTTCTGTAATTTTCATTGTATAAATCTTTCACCTCTTTTGTTAGGTTGATTCCCAAGTATTTTATTTTTTGGGGGGATATTGTGAATGGAGTAGTTGTCCTCATTTCCGTTTCAGAGGATTTGTCGCTGATATACAGGAATGCCTTTGATTTATGCGTGTTGATCTTATATCCTGCCACTTTGCTGAATTCATTTATTAGCTCTAATAGCTTCTTTGTAGACCCTTTTGGGTCTGCTAGGTATAGGATCATATCATCTGCAAATAGTGATAATTTAAGTTCTTCTTTTCCTATTTTTATGCCTTTAATTTCTTTCGTCTGCCTAATTGCTCTGGCCAGTGTTTCGAGGACTGTGTTGAACAGAAGTGGTGAGAGAGGGCATCCCTGTCTTGTACCAGATCTTAGAGGGAATGCCTTCAATTTTTCTCCATTCAGAATGATGCTGGCCTGTTGCTTATCATAGATTGCTTTTACAATGTTGAGGTATGATCCAGTTATCCCTAATTTTTCTAGAGTTTTGAACATAAAGGGATGCATATGTCATTACCTACATGTGTAAGTAGACAAAAGCAAGTACTTTATAATTATATTAATAAAGACCTGCCTTTAAGATAATGAAAATTATTGCATTATTCACACAATGCTATCATTTTCTTTTAATGAGTGCTATCCTGGTTGACACTAAAATATCACCACACTTAATTAACTTATTTATTTGACACTAAAATATCACCACACTTAACTAACTTATTTATTTCAAAATATAAACATGCATTTTTGGTAGGCCACTGAAAATATAAATGTCTACTTTATAATTGAAGGTCTGGTATAGCAATGCCACCTGCTTCACGCTTCTTGCAAGGGATTGCTTTGGCTATTCTGGGTCTCTTATTTTTCCAGATTAATTTCATGACTGCTTTTTCTATTTCTATGAGGAATGTCACTAGGATTTTGATTGGAATTGCATTAAATTTGTATAGTGCTTTTGGTAGTATGGTCATTTTGACAATTTTAATTCTACCTATCCAAGAGCAAGGGAGATCTTCCTATATTCTAAGGTCTTCTTTTAGGGTTCTGTAGTTTTCTTTGTAGAAGTCTTTCACCTCTTTTGTTAGGTTGATTCCCAAGTATTTTATTTCATTTTTTGAGGCTATTTGTAAATGGGATTGTTTTCCTCTTTTTCTTCCATTTCAGAGGATTTGTCACTTATATACAGAAATGCCTTTGATTTAATGGGTGTTGATTTTGTATCCTGCTACTTTGCTGAATTCCTTTACTAGTTCCAGAAGTTTTCTGGTGGGATTTTTTGGGTCCTCTAGGTATAGAGTCATATTACACTACAGAGCAATAGTAACAAAACCAGCATGGTATTGGCACCAAAATAGACTGGTAGACCAATGGTATAGAATAGAGGACACAGGGACAAACCCACATAATTACAGTTATCTTATATTACACAAAAATGCCAAAAACATACATTGGAGAAAAGATAGCCTCTTTTACTAATGGTCCTGGGAAAACTGGAAATACATATGCAACAAAGTGAAATTAAACCCCTATCTCTCACCATGCACAAAACTCAAGGACCTAGGATTAAACCAGAGACTTTGCGTTTAATAGAAGAAAAAGTAGGCCCCAATCTCCATCATATCAGATTAAGCCCCTACTTCCTTAATAAGACTCCTATAGCACAAGAATTAAAATCAAGAATCAATAAATTGGATGGATTCAAACTAAAAAGCTTCTTCTCAGCAAAGGAACGATTCTGTGAGGTGAATAAAGAGCCTATAGCTTGGAATCAAATTTTTTCCACTTGCACATCTGATAGAGCTAGTGCTCTATCTGATCTAATCTCTAAGGTACATAAAGAACTCAAAAAGCTAAACACTGAAATAACAAATAACCCAAGCAATCAATGGGCCAAGGAACTGAACAGATACTTCTCAGAAGGTGATACACAATCAATCAACAAGTATATGAAAATATGTTCAACGACTCTAGCTATTAGAGAAATGCAAATCAAAACTAAGATTTCATCTCACTGGAGTCAGAATGGCAGCTATTAAGAATACAAACAACAATAAGTATAGGCGAGGATAGGGAGAAAAAGGCACACTCATACATTGCTGGTGGGACTGCAAAAATGGTGGAGCCAATATGGTAAGCAGTATGTAGATTCCTTGGAAAACTTATAATGGAACCATCATTTGATCCAGCTATCCCACTTCTCAGTTTATACCCAAAGGAGTTAAAAAACAGCATACTACAGGGACACAGCCATATAAATGTTTGTTACAGAACAATTCACAATAGCTAAAATGTGGAACAAACCTAGACGCCTGTAAGTAGATGAATGGATAAATAAATTGTGGTTTACATGCACAATGAAATATTACTCAGCTACAAAAGATAATAAAATCATGACATTTGCAGTTAAATGGATGAAATTGGAGAATATAATACTAAGTGAGGTTAAGCCAATCCCCCAAACCAAATGCAGAATGTTTTCTCTGATATAAGGAGGCTGATTCATGGTGGGGTTGGGAGGGGAAGCATGGCAAGATTAGACAAACTAGATAGGGCAAAGGGGGGGAGTGAGAGGGAGGCGTCAAGAGGTGTAAAAATATTTGGAATGAGATGGACATCATTACCCTAAATGCATGTATGAAGACAAAAATGGTCTGAATATACTTTGTATACAACCAGAGATATGAAAAATGTGCTCTATATGTGTAGTATTAATTGTAATGCATTCTGCCGTCATATATAACAAATTAGAATAAAAAATAAATTTTTTAAAAAATGTCTACATTATTACAAAAAAAAAAAGCAAAACCCAATTTGTCAATATTACATAGACTCATTGGTTTGAACACTGAACAAAGAGATCTTCCTCATTGTCTGTAATGATGTAACTCTTGGAGACCTGGTGGTTACAGTGTCCTTTAATTTTTTTTTTTTTTTTTTTTTGTGTGTGTATGTATGTATGTGTGTGTGTCTAAACCAGGACCAAGTGCCAAGAATAGAACAATGAATAACAGAAAGGCATTCTTGATCTAAGCAGCAGCCAGAACTTCCTGTGAAAGATACACATTCAACAAATAATTACCCAATTGTTTGTTATTATAATAAATTATATAAAGAACAAGACCATGTCCATCAGGAAATGTCTATCAGACCCTGGTCTGGTCTTGGTAGAAGGCAACTTTTTTTTTTTCAGATTTTTTCATTGCTGTGAGTAAAATCCCCACAAGAACAAATTACTGGAGGAAATGTTTATTTGGGGCTCAAGGTTTCAAAGATTTCAATCCACAGATAACCGACTCCATTTCTCTGCACCCAAGTGAGACAGATTTCATGGGGGAAAGATGTAGTAAAAAGAGGCAGAGAGACAGAGAGAAGGGAAAGTGGTCCCAGGGAAGATGCACCCTTCTAGAGCATGCTGAAGCAACCTGCCTCCTCAATTCAGTGTATAGTTACCTGCCTCCATTACCTGCCTTCGGTTACCACCCTGTCCCTCCATTCAGGTTAGGTGAACTGATTAGGTTACAGTGCTCACCATCCAATCATTTTACCTCTGAACATTCCTGCATTAATAAAGGAGATTTTGTGGGGGACACCTCATATGCAAATAATAATACCTTCCTTAGGAAAAAAGGAGGATTTTCATAACAAAAATTGAAATATTACTTCTTTATTTAAATTATTCAATTAATTGGAAACATAGCCATTATTCATAACAAATTTATTTTATTCACTAAGAATTCAAACTAACTAAGCACAAATAAAATTGAGTTAACATCTGAATAATTTGTGAATGAAATGTTTTATTTTACCTCCTTTTCATTTAAGAACTTTATTGTAAGCAGCAATAGTAGGATACATACCTTATAAATAAATATAATTTACTTGCCATGATTTTAGAAAAAGTCCAGAACATGTGCAAAAATTGTTATTATAAAATTATGAAAGTCTTACTGTAATGAATTGCTTTTGCTAATGGACATAAATGACTAAAAATTATTTTTCAGAAAGTACAGCAGGTAGGTGAAAAGACAGGAATAGCTGGAAGAACATTAACATCTGGTTAGAGAAAAATTTATTCATGTTCTCAACACTTGGTCTAATCTCTAGATTTCTCCTCACCCAATATTAAATGACTGAATTAGGCCCTTATGACAAATAGTCTCTTTAAGCAGGCATTCATTTAACAAAATTAAGTAGCCAAAATAGGAGAGATGGAGTCATTTGTCATTTTCTCCAAACTCCCATTTTGTGTGAGGAATAGGGAATCTGATGAGGGGAAAGTACAGATTTAGAACAGGTTGTTCTGCATGCGGTGATCTTACATGACAAACAGGGCATGATTAGAGAACATTTGTGCCCAGGACCAGGCTCTTTCTGAGTCCCCAAGACAAGTGAAGCCTTAACAGAATTGTTCTCATAGTTTTGATGCACTGCTTTTGGATCAAGGGTTTTGAAATGCAATGTAGACAGTCAAAGCTGTCTGCATATGTTGAGATCTGATTTTCAATGGGAGTGAAGAGGAATAGATTTAAAGCATAATTAGAAACAGGCTTAAAATAATGTTTACAATAAAAGAAAAGCAGATAACTAGTAAAGGTAATGAGGAGAGACTTTGGAATAGATAGCAACTTTTGATGACTTTTCTTTTTCCCATCAATTTTTCAACACTGTGATCAAAAGACTTGACAGGAACAATGTTAGAATAGAAGATTATTTTGGCTCATGATTTTGGGGTTTCAGTTCATGGCTCACTGACCTTATAGCTTTGGGCCAAACATAATAAAAAGGTCAGGAAATGCCAACCAGGAAGCAGAGAGAAAGTTCTGCTCACCATGGACAAAGTATACATCCCAAAGGCTTGACCCCAGTGATTTATTTCCTCCATCCATACCTTATCTGTCTATAGTTCCTTCCCAGTTTATTCATGTAAGTGAATTAATCCACTGACTAGGTTACAGTTCTCATATACTAATCAGTTTACCTTTGCACTATCATGTATATGAGCTTTTGCAGGACACCTCATATCTAAACCATAGAACATATTGTTCTCTGAATATGGACCAAAAACTTTTTAACTCAGCAAACTAATTTCCTTTGAATGATCACTATGTACAAATATTTGTGACAGTTACAAAATAAACAAACAAAAAACTATCTTTGTTAAAACAAAACTACAAAAAAATGGGATTTTGTGGAGGTCAGGATCTTCTGAAGAATGCAAACTTTTTAAACAATAATTTTTCTAGAGTAAGAGTTGCGGAGATACAAACAAATGCCATCAATGTATCTCCAAATCTCAACACATTACTCACAAACCTTAGGAACTCAATCAAATCTGTAGAGTTAATGTGGCAGTATTAAGACTCCTTTATGATACAAGATCTTAAACATCATACTAAGGAAATGCATGTAAATAAATGAAGAGAGAGTTGACACTGAGAAATCCTGGTAATGTCTGAAGTCCAGGACACTGCTGTATAACACTGGCTTTTTCTTCTTTCCATGAGGGTAACACATGTCTTTCTTTTGTTTGTTCTTTGACAGTACTGCGCCTTTCACATATTTGGCTATCTATTCATATATCTGTATGTATATATTATATATATATAAAAATACCTTCTAAAAACTCTAACTTATCTACCATCTCAGAATTTATAAAGCCAAAGGAAAAAGGGTAGAAAGAAAAAGAGGCAGAGATGAAGTCAAGAAAGAAGAAGAAAAAATATTTAGAGCAATGTCAAATGGATAAGATAGAATAAAACTTTTAAAATATACCTTCAGTTATAGCAAATATACTAGAGTTTATCTAGTAAATCAAAGGTAATTTTTGAAATTTAAGGCAATTTCAGCCAAATAAGAGAGGAACCTTATTGCAAGCAACTTAAAATACTATTATTAAAGAAAAAATTTAAGAACAACCTATTTTTGTTCACTTTCTCTTATTCAGAAATAGTTCACATATGATTAGATTATTCCAATTTTACAAAAGTCAATGGAGAATTGTAGAGGAATTTTAGAGGAGCATAGAAATTGAATGTAACTATCGTAGCTGTTAGTTCATTGCTTATATTGCTAGAGACTTCATCTTGTTATAACAGTCAGATATGATTTACTCCCGCTTTTCTCTGGTTTATTTCATTTTTTAAAAAAAATCAGGTTAACTTTTCATGATCAAGGATTTATGCCAAAAAAATTGTCGACTTTTTTTTTAAACAGCATTCATATGAACAGACTGCTTCTTTGATAGAACAGCATATCAAAAGACAGGGGGAAAACATTTCTTGATCAATGTACGCTTGGGAGAAGTTCACAGTGCCAAAATGTAACTTTAAACCAGGTATTTCAAACTCGTACAAGTGAAACCTCAATAGCATTCACTCCATTGAAGATAAAAATCAATAAAATATGTTTAATCTAGAAGAACAGTGCACTTTGATTGTGTTACTTCAAAAGGTGTTGGAATTATGCAGAAGCAATAGTTTCATACATTTTTAAACTATTTTTGGAAGTATTCTTGCTCTGGGATTATCCATCTTCCTTCAAATTTTTTTGAATGATTATCCAAAATGTTTAGTTGTCTTCATGTTTCATCCTTACCCCAGGTCACTTAGACACCTGTGCCAAGCATGACTTTCCTCATGAGTGATCTGTCACCTAAGGATTAATCTAAAAGTAAAAGGCAGGCTACCTTAATTTAAAAACAAAACTCTTTCCATTCTTTCTGATGAATTATTTGGTTCCTTTAAATTATTAACTCAAATTACACAGCACCAATTTTCCCTGTAAACTTATCTTTTAAGAGATTAGAATGACCTGAACAAATAGGGGAGGTTGTAAGAGATTTAAATGTCACGTTTTGGTGACTACCTTGTTATCAACTAACTACTGATATAATCAACAAGACTTTAATTGCATTGTACATGAAATAACTGATAATCAAAACAAAATCAGTGTTTTGATTAAAGTATATTTATTTAATTAAAGTTTTCCTAATTCCCATAAATTCTGAGAATTCTGAGAATCCACTTTTAACAGCAATCAGTAAACAGTACTGAAATAAGCAGAAAGTGAAACATACAATATATGTAGAATTTTCTTAAGGTATCTACATAAATGTCAATCTATGGAATTTGCATACCCAGTATTTTCAAATGAACATGGAATTTACATTCAGTTATAGCAAATATATATATTATATATATTATAAAAATATATATTATATATATATATTTATTATATATATTATATATATATATATATATAATTCATATTATCTCTGTTCTTCAGGACAGTACTGCCAACCAGTTCTACTTAATTGTTTCCTCTATTTGAGTATTGTATTAGGTAGGAAGATTTTCATCAAAAATGGAAATGGATTAACAAAAATGTAAATTTATCTCACATAAGATCTGTAGGTGAGTGGTTTCAAGTTGGATGCAGCGGTCTCAGAAAGTATTCAAATACTAGGTACCCTGTGTCTATGTTTTCTGAAATCTCCAGAAAGTTATCATTTTCTCTTGCCTCTTTTTGATCTCATGGATGTTGCCATACTTCCTGATCATTACAACCTTAGTTGTGTCCAAAGAGAAGAAAAAAAAAAGTAAGGCATCAGAAGTTTGTTCTTGTGATATCTCTGCTATTAAAAGGTTTTCTAACAACCATTCTCTACCCCTTGCAGCTTTCCTTATGCTAGAATGAGCAGAACTGCATTGCATGGCCGCCCATGACTGTATGGGAAACCGAAACTATGAGTATCTGCAGAAAAGATTGGTATTCAAATGACTGGCTGAATTGATCAGGATATATCCCTGCAACAAACACTTAATTGCCCTAAAAATGATTAAGGTTTTATTGCAAATGAAGAAGTGAGAGTGTGGCTGATAAGTTTACTAAAAGTAAATATAACTCTTTTTTTTTTTTTAGTTTTTAAAAAGAAATTTTATCTTTACTTTTGGTTAACATGTAGAAATTGTACATTTTAATAGAGTTCAGTGAGATATTTTAATGTACACATTTGTGTACTAATCAAACTTTAACCTTTTTTTTAAAAAAAAAAAAACCCTGTCACAGGCCCCACCTTTCCTGACCTCTAGTAATCACTATTCTGCTTTTGATCAATATTTCTTTTTTAGCTTCCACATATGAGAAAGAATATGCAGTACATGTATTTCTGTGTCTGACCTATTTTACCTAACATGTCTTTAGTTTCAAACATTTTACTTCAAATGGCGGGATTTTGTTCTTCTTTATGGTGGAATAGTGTCCCACATTCTCTTTATCCATTGATATATTATAGATGGGCATCTAGGTTGGTTCCATGTCTTAGCTATTCTGAAGTACTATATAATAAACATGGTATGCTAATTTCATTTTCTTTGAATATATACTCATAAATGGAATATAGCTACCCACTATCATGTAGTAGATCCATTCCATTGCTACGTTTTTGAGGATACTTCATACTGTTGTGCATAATGATCACATTTATTTACATTCTCACCAACAGTATATGAGAATTACTTTTTGTCCAGATCCTCACCAGCATTTGTCATTATTTTTGTTGTTGTTATTTTTACACAGGTAAGAAGGATTTTTTCTTTTTTTTCTTTTTTTATTTTTTTATTTATTTATTTTTTTATTGGTTGTTCACAACATTACAAAGCTCATGACATATCATATTTCATACATTAGACTGAAGTGGGTTATGAACTCCTAATTTTACCCCAAATGCAGATTGCAGAATCACGTCAGTTACACATCCACAATTTTACATAATGCCCAATTAGTAATTGTTGTATTCTGCTACTTTTCCTATCCCCTACTATCCCCCCTCCCCTCCCCTCCCATCTTCTCTCTCTACCCCATCTATTGTAATTCATTTCTCTCCTTGTTAATTTTCCCATTCCCCTCACAACCTCTTATATGTAATATTGTATAGCAATGAGGGTCTCCCTTCATTTCCATGCAATTTCCCTTTTCTCTCCCTTTCCCTCCCATCTCATGTCTCTGTTTAATGTTAATCTTTTCTTCCTGCTCTTCCTCCCTGCTCTGTTGATAGTTGCTCTCATTATATCAAAGAAGACATTTGGTATTTGTTTTTTAGGGATTGACTAGCTTCACTAAGCATAATCTGCTCTAGTGCCATCCATTTCCCTGCAAATTCTATGATTTTGTCATTTTTTATTGCTGCATAGTACTCCATTGTGTATAGATGCCACATTTTTTTTATCCATTCATCTATTGAAGGGCATCTGGGTTGGTTCCACAGTCTAGCTGTTGTGAATTGTGCTGCTATGAACATCGATGTGGCAGCATCCCTGTAGCATGCTCTTTTAAGGTCTTCAGGGAATAGTCCGAGAAGGGCAATAGCAGGGTCAAATGGTGGTTCCATTCCCAGCTTTCCCAGGAATCTCCAAACTGCTTTCCAAATTGGCCGCACCAATTTGCAGTCCCACCAGCAATGTACAAGAGTACCCTTTTCTCCACATCCTCGCCAGCACTTGTTGTTGTTTGACTTCATAGTGGCTGCCAATCTTACTGGAGTGAGATGGTATCTTAGGGTGGTTTTGATTTGCATTTCTCTGACTGCTAGAGATGGTGAGCATTTTTTCATGTACTTGTTGATTGATTGTATATCCTCCTCTGAGAAGTGTCTGTTCAGGTCCTTGGCCCATTTGTTGATTGGGTTATTTGCTATCTTATTGTCTAATTTTTTGAGTTCTTTGTATACTCTGGATATTAGGGCTCTATCTGAAGTGTGAGGAGTAAAAATTTGTTCCCAGGATGTAGGCTCCCTATTTACCTCTCTTATTGTTTCTCTTGCTGAGAAAAAACTTTTTAGTTTAAGTAAGTCCCATTTGTTGATTCTTGTTATTAACTCTTGTGCTATGGGTGTCCTATTAAGGAATTTGGAGCCCGACCCCACAATATGTAAATCATAGCCAACTTTTTCGTCTATCAGGCAAAGAGATTCTGATTTGATATCAAGCTCCTTGATCCATTTTGAGTTAACTTTTGTGCATGGCGAGAGAAAGGGATTCAGTTTCATTTTGTTGCATATGGATTTCCAGTTTTCCCAACACCATTTGTTGAAGATGCTATCTTTCCTCCATTGCATGCTTTTAGCCCCTTTATCAAATATAAGATAGTTGTAACTTTGTGGATTAGTCTCTGTGTCCTCTATTCTATACCATTGGTCCACCCGCCTGTTTTGGTACCAGTACCATGCTGTTTTGGTCACTATTGCTCTGTAATATAGTTTGAAATCTGGTATCGCTATACCGCCTGATTCACACTTCCTGCTTAGAATTGCTTTTGCTATTCTGGGTCTTTTATTTTTCCATATGAATTTCATGATTGCTTTATCTATTTCTTCAAGAAATGCCTTTGGGATTTTGATTGGCATTGCATTAAACCTATAGAGAACTTTTGGTAATATCGCCATTTTGATAATGTTAGTTCGGCCTATCCATGAGCAGGGTATATTTTTCCATCTTCTAAGGTCTTCTTCTATTTCTCTCTTTAGGGTTCTGTAGTTTTCATTGTATAAATCTTTCACCTCTTTTGTTAGGTTGATTCCCAAGTATTTTATTTTTTTTGAGGATATTGTGAATGGAGTGTTTTTCCTCATTTCCGTTTCAGAAGTTTTGTCGCTGATATACAGAAATGCCTTTGATTTGTGCGTGTTGATTTTATATCCTGCCACTTTGCTGAATTCATTTATTAGTTCTAGTAGTTTCTTTGTAGATCCTTTTGGGTCTTCTAGGTATAGAATCATGTCATCTGCAAATAGTGATAATTTAAGTTCTTCTTTTCCTATTGTTATGCCTTTAATTTCCTTAGTCTGTCTAATTGCTCTGGCCAGTGTTTCGAGAACTATATTGAATAGAAGTGGTGATAGAGGGCATCCCTGTCTTGTTCCAGATTTTAGAGGGAATGCCTTTAACTTTTGTCCATTCAGAATGATGCTAGCCTGAGGCTTAGCATAGATAGCTTTTACAATGTCAAGGTAAGTTCCTGTTATCCCTAGTTTTTCTAATGTTTTGAACATAAAGGGGTGCTGTACTTTGTCGAATGCTTTCTCTGCGTCTATCGAGACGATCATATGGTTCTTATCTTTAAGTCTATTGATGTGGTGAATAATATTTATTGATTTACGTATATTGAACCATCCTTGCATCCCAGGAATGAATCCTACTTGATCATGGTGCACAATTTTTTTGATGTGTTTTTGTATTCGATTTGCCAGAATTTTATTGAGGATTTTTGCATCTAGGTTCATTAGAGATATTGGTCTGTAGTTTTCTTTCTTTGAGGTGTCTTTGTCTGGTTTCGGAATCAGGGTGATGTTGGCCTCATAGAATGAATTTGGAAGAGCTCCCTCTTTTTCTATTTCCTGAAATAACTTGAAAAGTATTGGTATTAATTCTTCTTTAAAGGTTTTGTAAAACTCCGCTGTATACCCATCTGGTCCTGGGCTTTTCTTGGTTGGTAGTCTTTTGATGGCTTCTTCAATTTCATCCATTGATATTGGTCGGTTCAAATTGTGTGTATCCTCCTGACTCAGTCTGGGCAAATCATATGACTTAAGAAATTTATCGATGTCTTCACTATCTTCTATTTTATTGGAATATAGGTTTTCAAAATAATTTCTATTTGTCTTCTGTATTTCTGTAGCATCTGTTGTGATATTGCCTTTTTCATCCCGTATGTTAGTAATTTGAGTTTTCTCTCTTCTTCTCTTCATTAGCATGGCTAAAGGTCTGTCGATCTTATTTATTTTTTCGAAGAACCAACTTTTAGTTTTGTTAATTTTTTCAATAGTTTCTTTTGTTTCAATTTCATTGATTTCCGCTCTGATTTTAATTATTTCTTGCCTTCTGCTACATTTGCTGTTGTTTTGCTCTTCCTTTTCTAGGGCTTTGAGATGAAGTGTGAGCTCATTTATTTGTTGGTTTTTTCTTTTTTTGAGGAATGACCACCAGGCGATGAATTTTCCTCTTAAAACTGCTTTCATTGTGTCCCATAGATTCCGATATGTTGTGTCTGTATTTTCATTTATCTCTAAGAATTTTTTGATTTCCTCCTTTATGTCTTCTGTAACCCATTGATCATTCAGTAACATATTGTTCATTTTCCATGTGATGCAGGATTTTTCCTTCCTTCTTTTATCATTGATTTCCAGTTTCATTCCATTATGATCAGATAAAATGCATGGTATTATCTCCACCCCTTTATATTTACTGAGGGTTGCCCTATGGCATAATATATGGTCTATTTTTGAGAAGGATCCATGTGCTGCTGAGAAAAAAGTATATCCATTTGATGATGGTTGATATATTCTATATATGTCAGTTAAGTCTAGGTTATTGATTGTGGTATTGAGTTCTATAGTTTCTTTATTCAACTTTTGTTTGGAGGATCTGTCCAATGGTGAGAGAGGTGTGTTGAAGTCACCCATAATTATTGTGTTTTCGTCTATTTGATTCCTGAACTTGAGGAGAATTTGTTTTATGAATATCGCAGCGCCATTATTTGGTGCATAAATATTGATAATTGTTATGTCTTGTTGGTGAATGGTTCCTTTTAACAGTATATAGTGTCCTTCTTTATCCCTTTTGATTAACTTAGTCTTGAAGTCGATTTTATTCGATATGAGGATGGCCACCCCTGCTTGCTTACGAGGACCGTGTGCGTGGTATATTTTTTCCCATCCTTTCACCTTCAGCCTGTGTATGTCTTTTCCAATCAGATGTGTCTCCTGGAGGCAGCATATTGTTGGATTTGTTTTTTTAATCCATGATACCAGCCTATGTCGCTTTATTGGAGAGTTTAAGCCATTAACATTCAGAGTTACTATTGATATATGGTTTGTACTTCCATCCATGTTTGATTATTTATCCTTTTTTTAAAAAAATTAGTTTGTTTCTCCATGATTATCTTTCCCCTCACCCTCTGTCTTTACCGAGGCACTTCCCTCTGATGGTTTTGGTTATTGTTTTTCATTTCTTCCTCGTGTAGTGTTTTGCTCAAAATGCTTTGCAATGCTGGTTTTCTGGCTGCAAATTCTTTTAACTTTTGTTTATCATGAAAGATTTTTATTTCGTTGTCATACCTGAAGCTTAATTTTGCTGGATACAGAATTCTTGGTTGGCATCCATTGTCTTTCAGTGTTTGAAATACATTGTTCCATGACCTTCTTGATTTCAGTGTCTGTGATGAAAAATCTGTTGTTAATCTTATTGGTTTACCCCTGAATGTAATCTGTCTCTTTTCTCTTGTAGCTTTTAATATTTTCTCTTTGTTCTGTATATTGGATATCTTCATAACAATGTGTCTTGGCGTTGGTCTACTGTGATTTTGTGTGCTCGGTGTCCTGAATGCATCTTCAATTTGTATATCTGTTTCCTTTTTTATTTCTGGAAAGTTTTCTGTAATTATTTCATTCAGCAGGTTACTCATTCCCTTGGTTTGAATCTCTGTACCTTCTTCTATCCCGATGACTCATAAATTTGGTTTTTTTATGTTATCCCATAACTCTTGGATGTTTTTCTCGTGATTTTTTACCAGCCTTTCTGAGTTGGCTAGACTCTTTTCAAGATGATATATTTTGTCTTCATTATCTGACGTTCTGGCTTCTACTTGCTCCACTCTGTTAGTGATTCTCTCAATTGAGTTTTTAATTTGGTTTATCGTTTCCTTCATTTCTAGAATTATTGTTTGATTATTTTTTATAATCTCTATCTCCTGATAAAGATGCTTAACTTCTTCTTTTATCTGTTTATGTAACTCATTCTCAATGTGTTCTTTTGCTGCTTGAATTTGCTGTCTCATATCCTCTTTAAGGTTCCATTCCATCTGTCTAAGGTGTTCCTTGAGTTCTTTATATGAACATTTTTCCGATGACTCTAGGTCCTCCTGAATATTTAGGCTGTCCTGCATTGTTTGTACTCCTTTTCTTCCTTGCTTTTTGAAGCTGCTCATGTTACTTCTTGTTCTGTTTGACTGCTGAGTTACTGTTTACTCCTATAAATTTATTTGATGCTTGGGAGGAAAGGTATTAGAAGGGAAGGGAAGAAGTCACTAAAGAGAATGAGAGTAAGCAGGTAGAATTCAAGGAAGGGGGGATAAGATAATTGAAAAGAAATGAAAAGACAAAAGAAGAAAAAAATAGGAAATAAAAAAAAGAAAAAGAAAAAAATTTATAAAAAAAAGAATAAAACAAAAATTAAAATTAAAATTGGAAGAAAAAAAATTTTTTTAAATTGTAAAAAAAAATTTAAAAAACAAGAAAGAAAAATGAAAATGAAAGAAAACCCCAAATCAAAATCAAAAAAAAAAAGAGAAAAGAAAAAAGAAAGAAAAAAAAAACACTAATAAATGCAGTCTTAGAGTTTGATTAACTTCTCTTCCAGTAGGTGGCGCTGTGCCCACCAGGCCAAGTTTCTCCTGTCAATATGCGGGAACCAATCACTGTGCAGCAGCTCCTCCTCCCAGACTGGGCGAGTCTCCAATCCTGAGTGCCTAGGGCCTCCTCTTGTGTCTAGTCACTTCCCCACTTTTCCTCTAGCCAGGCCCCTCTCACGGGTGCCGCTCACCACAATACTGGGTACACGCCAGGTCTGCTGCTCCCGGGAGCCCTGTTTTCATGGACGATTGGGCACACTCTCCCAGATTGCCTGTCCCTCAGACCCTAAGTTTGTGGAGCTTAGGGCTGAGAATCCTCAGCAAATTTTACTTGCCCTTCGGTAGCCACACCCCGGTAGCAGGTGCACGAGACCTCAGCTGTCAGCTCTGGTGGGAGTGGTAGTTCCGCGCCGCGGGTCCCTCGCCACCTCTAATTCCCTCGGTCTGGCTACCGCGCTCACGGGAGAGCTGGGAGGGGCCCTTACGGGAGAGCTGGGAGGGGCCCTTAAGGTTTCCCCGATGTGTGGAGAGGGAAGGCTAGGGGATTACACACCTGTAGCCGCAGGATTCAATGAAGTTATCTCCTCCGCCGCAGTCTGGTGACGTCAGTTCTCTGCCATGGTGGTATCTCTCGCAAATGCGACAGTTCGTTTCCCTTTGCCGGGTAACCAATGCAATGGGTGGGTCCTTACTGTCTCTCCCAAGCCCCGTTTCAAACCTGTGGCCGCTACCTATGAAGGCTCGGTTGGCATTACCTCCGTAGGATCAGAAGGGCTGACCAGTTGTTTCAGCTGGATGGATCAGTGCTGAGTCGCAGCTGTTTGTCTGCGGGAATCAGGCGAATGGGAGCTTGAATTCAGCCGATCCGGGCTCAGTGTGTGTTCTGAGAGTCCAGATTGATCACCCCAGATCCACGTCAGCTCAGCATTGCTTAGTGATCCTGAGCAAACAGATTTAGGCTGTTTACGACTCCCTATGCCTGCACAGCTGAAGAGGTCAGAGACTTGATCTCTCCGTGCCCGCCGCCATGTTGGAATCCCTCGGTAAGAAGCGTAAATATAACTCTTTATAGGAAACTGGTGGTTTTCAATGTTAACTATTTGTAATATATTACTTTATGTAATATATTTTTGAAACCAATATATAACATCAATAAAAATATCATGTTGGTAAAATTTTAAGGGATTGTAAAGCTGATCTACTTCTATAGACTCTGTTTGGAAGGTTCTAGTACATCACTCTACCACCTACCTTCACAGAGTTTTATTTCTTTGAGATGATAGAGAGATGCAACATATATACAGCTCAGCAAATGGAAGTGGATATTTATTTGTACCTATTATTTGACAGGCAATATAATGGTAACTGTGACATATGTTCCATATTTATTTTCAAAATAATAACCAAGATAACCATGAGTATATGCATTTATACATCAAAGAATTAAGACTCAGAAAATTTTACATGAGTTGTTTATATTTAATATTCCATTTGTAAAAACACCAAAAATAAGAACTTAACTACATGAGTTTTTCTCACATCTTCTGGATCCTTTCCCTGATGTCAGCTGTATAAATGTAAATATGATATGAATGCAGGTTAAACAGCACAGGTTCAATTGTTTAATGAATGACTTTTGAGCATGTAGTATAATGGGGAAAACACATAAAATATTAAAATCAAAATACTTAAGATGAATTCATTTCCCCAAGATTCTATCAGATTAGAAGAATATAAATGTCATGAATAGGGTGTTCACATTGTATCAGAACAATGAAGAGACCAAGCCCTTCTAATCCCAGGCACAAGCTTCTTGTCTATGTATTTGAACAGAGTCTGCTCTATGTATGTTTGTGTATATATATGTGTATCTGTGTGACACTGTTTAAAAATGTGACACTGTTAAAAAAAATAGGAGGATAGAAACCAGAGTCTAGATAGAAAGAAATATTAGGACTTAAGTAGAACAAAAACATAAGTTGAATAAATAAGAACATGCAAATAGACAGGAAAGCAGAATCTAGCATTCTGGGTAAATATTTTGTCTTATACAAAGATATACAGTATCACAGGAGTAAGCTCTGTTATATCTGTAATAGTTAGATCTCTTTTGTTGTAGAGTGGGAAATGGGTTTGTGGTTAACAAGAATGGAGACTTGGAGATGAGCTGTAAAATACCAGAAGAGAGTTGATAAATTGAGCTAAGATAATAGAAGAATTTGAGAAAGAGATGTATGGATGTATTTTGGAAGGGTGAATGTCTGGAGGTACAAGGCTACCTACACAGCTCTCCATATACATTTACCTTTATTATAACTTATCGATGCACGGTATATGTTTGTTTGTAACTTTATGCTGCCACACTTCATTGCTCTTGCACTAGCCCTAACTCAACACTCCTGCCAGAGATTCTGTGTGTGCTGTCAAACTGAGTAATAGATCTTTGCTCAGTTCTGAGAACTTCTGAGCCATTAACTCAGAATGTTATATTCCCATCTGGAATTCTTGTCAAACAAGTAGTCTCATAACAAATTTCGTAGAGACTCTCTAACTCTTGAGTAGATTTTAATAAATAAATAAGTTAATCAATTAATTAATTGATAGATTTGATAAATATACTGAGATAAACCCTGAAATTTAAAACAAAGTAGTTATTTTTGCATGTTGAGAAGAGTAGACAATTTCATGATTGCTTTTATTCCCCTAGGACAGTTTAGTCCCTGTACTTTGGAGAGATATCTGCAAATGTTAGCTTTCTTTTATTAGAGACTCCATTAGAACAAGTTCAGGAGCTCCGCAGGATAAGTACAATGTCCTACCCCTACCCTATTTTAGATCCAATAGAAAGTGTGTGTATTTAAAAAAAAAACATTAAAATAATGTGCTCCAATTTAATGCTTACTTGTTTGGGAGAATAGTTCAAATATGTTACATTTTGTTCTCAAGCATTCCTTTATTTTAGCTATGATATTTAACATCATATTGAAAATCTAGTTTGGGTTAATGGTCAAGTTTCTATTTTAATTCTCTGGGACTAGTTGTATTTTTCCTAGCTCTGCCTGCCTTGAAGCTTGCAAAAAGACTCTGCCTTCTTGTTTCTCTCTCTCTCTCTCTCTCTCTCTCTCTCTCTTACAAACACACACACACACACACACACACACACACACACACACACACACAAAGACAGATGTACATGTGCATAAGTATTTTACTTGAAAGTCTATAGAGCCATGGTCACAGTTTCCAATTGCTGTATTAAGTGCTCTGTAGTAGTGAGTATTCTCTGGTGATACATGACAGAAAGTCAATGCAAACTAGCTCAAGTTCAAAATGAGATTTATTGGTCCATGTATCCAGGAAGGGCAAGGGTGAAACTGAGGTTGAGAAGAACAAGGAAATTGAATATCTTCAGGATTCTTTCTACATCAGTCTTTTCTGCTTTCCTTCCTAGGTTAATTCAGTTATGTTCCAGTGCAGCGAGCCTCTCTACATGAGGGATATATTATTGGTAGTTTTGGATTTTCACTAACAATTTCATGATCTATCAGGTAATATCTTCCATACTAGTTATAGCTAGTAAAATTCTGGACAATAAATCAGTTTTCTGGTTTGGATCATGTTTCTTTCCAGACATTAGGGAAAGTGGGTATTTTTTTTAAAAGAGAGAGAGAGAGAGAGAGAGAGAGAGAGAGAGAGAGAGAGAGAGAGAGAGAAAGAGAGAGAATTTTCTAATATTTATTTTTTAGATCTTGGCGGACACAACATCATTGTTTGTACGTGGTGCTGAGGATCGAACCCAGGCCACATGCATGCCAAGCGAGCGCGCTACTGCTTGAGCCGCATCCCCAGCCCAAAGTGGGTATTTTTATAACAGAATAGGAAAATGAAGAAAATGTGAGAGAAAATGCTCATATTCACACATGCATTCATGCAAACTTCTGCATGTGTATGTAGAGAAGAAATAAAAATCTTTGCTTCTGTACTTACAGACACTATCAGTGTAGGTGACTTGTCTTCCCTGGCTTGTCTTCTCATCTTTCACCTTTTATTTTCTGGAATATGAGTAGGGCAGAGACTGGTCCAGTAAATGCTGCTTTTAATAAAGTGTATTTTTTCAGGAATGCTGCTGTTAATATCAATCCTTCCCTGAACACCCTTCCATTCATTCCATCTTCTGTTACATGGTCTTCAACTTCAATATTTAAGGGATTTATTTTTCTCCTACACTCTCACGAGTTATTTGTGCAAACCCAGATATCTCTGTTACCCTGACATTTCTAGGAGAGGAACTGTCACACACAGGTGTGTGTGAGCTACTTGGCACAATCCTAAACATTTTCTATTCTTATAGACTATGAAGTGAAGAGTTTCCCATGAGCTGAAACATCTTCAAATATTTTTCTGTTGTTATTAAAAAGTTTTGGCTCTAAAATTCCTGTTTAACCTGAAACAGTGTATATTTAATTTTTTGCTAGATCATTCTCAGATTTTGATGCTTCCTGATTCACAATCTATGTCAAAATATTTCTGTAGTTGCTGTCCAATATTGGGTCTCTGGTTCTTATGTCATATACAAATTGCAAGTTTTCCCATTCAAGTTCTTTTTCTTTCTTTCTTTCTTTCTTTTTAAAAATGTTTTATTTGTTCTTTTTAGTTATATATCCCATCTAATTTCTTACATCACATTTCTAAGAGACATAAAGTTTGGAGTAATTTACAATAGAAGTGTGAGGAATTAAAAAGATGTCAGTTCTTTCTTATGTCCTTATGTAATCAAAAAGCAAGTAATATGTGGAAATTCTAAGAGAGTCTTCAAATTCTCCATGTGCCTGAGGGCCCTGTGAAGCCCAAGGGATTTAAACTTATGCAGTGGTTGTAATTAATTTGTTGTTTGTTTTCATTAACAACCTCACTGCCTTTCCCTGGCGCTCCAACACCAAGAATGACTTGGAGAAAGCACCTGTTCCTGAATACTAGTCTTCTGTCGCTGTCATTTTCTATTTAGCAGTTACTTTAGCTTTTAGTAATGCATATGCAGTAGTGCATAATTATAGTATATAATTATTCATGAATTTTCTAGATTAGGATCTCAAATGTAATAGACTCATAAAAAGAGTTATGATTTCAAAATTAGATATTTACTTAATATTTGTTTTAAGAAACTCACCTCTCAAAAATGTCAATGGTTGTTGAGTTTCCTAGATGTATTAGTTTTCTCTAGCTGTACAGCAAATTGACATACATGCAGTGGCTTAAAACAACACCCATCTATTATCTCAGAGTTGGACATGTTATAAGTATGGGCACTGTTTTCCGGCTCAACATCTCACAAGATTGGAAGCAAGTCAGGTGAGGTGGTGCAACTCTGTAATTGCAGTTAGTTGGGAGGCTGGATCAGGAGGATCAGAGCCTCATCAAGTTGATGAGACCCTAAGCAACTTAAAAGGACCTGTTCCAAAATAAAAATTAAAAAGGACTAGAAATGTGGCTTAGTAGTAAAGGGCTCCTTAATTCAATCCTCATGACCAAAACAAACAAGTAAGGCAGAAAGGAAAGCGTTGCCAGGGGTGGGTTCTCACCAAAGACTAGGATCATCTGCCAAGCATACTGTTTGTGGCAGGATTTCTTTTCTTCCAAGTAGAGAAGCAAAGTCTTCATTTCCTAGCTCTCTGACTGCAGGGTACACTCTTAGTGCCTAGTGGCCAGTTTTCCTTAGCATCTGTCATCAAGCCTTGGAGAATCTGCCTGACATCAAACCCCATTCAGGCTTTGAAGAAAGTTTTCACCAGGAAGAGCCTTGTCTCTTTCAAAGGCTTATCTGATTTAGTCAAGCTCAGGGAGAATTATCTCCTTATCTTAAAATTAAATGATTTGGGGCTTTAATTATATTTACAAAATGCTTTCATAGCATCATTAAGATAAACATTTAATGTATAATTGGGACAAGTTGTGTATTACATTAGATGATGGGAATCTTGGGGACCATTCTAGAATTCTGTTAGCATTCTTACTCTTTTTTTTTTTTATTGTTGGTCATTCAAAACATTACATAGTTCTTAATACATCATACTTCACAGTTTGATTCAAGTGGGTACAGCAATCTGTATATGGGGTAAAATTGGGAGTTCATTCTTACTCTTAATTACCTGTAGGAAAATGTGAAACCATGCTATTACTCTTGATGAAATTTATCATGTTTTCTTAGATAATGGATCTGTAATAAAAATAAGTATAATTTGCACATACAAAAACACACAACTATAAATCTATGATCATATAGTGGAGCATCTGAGAGACATCAGTATCAAAAACCTAGAGGAGTTAAATTGAAACATACCAAAACCTTTATTTTTAATGCTCAATCACTCTAAGAGTTACGCAATTAAAGCATGTAGACAGTTATCGATTATTCATTGTTTATGTTTGAATTTTATTATAGTTAATTATGCCTGAAGTTTAAAAATTAAAATTGTTCTCCAAAGTTTGATTAAAACACAGTGACAGCTTTCTGATTTCCCTAAATATTAAACCTTTTCTGCAAATATTTTGGTATTTTTTCTAAATACTAAGCTTGCTTGAATTGCTTTTTTAATTTTTAAATTTAGATATTTTATGTGTATTAATTAACTTGCTACTTTGTAAATAATAGCTATCATTTATTGTTGTTGAACACAGACAAATTTATCTCCTTTTATTCTCACAATATAATTACATAGTTAATATGATTAGACTAATATCTGGCACTTATTATTGTTATGTAAGTGTTACATACCAATAAGCATGTAGTATATTTTTATTAAATATTCTATGTCTCTAGATGCAGATACACACACACACACACACACACACATCCATTACATTTATATCTCCAGAGATGTAATTATATGTACATACATTACAGTTTTTACTGGCATTAAATATTATGCTATGTATATTTGGATCTCTTATTTTTAACATGCAAATCACTGACTTAACCTCAAGAAATATATCCACAATCTCTCAGTCCCATATTAGTATGTCTAGGTACATTGAGTATTTGAGAAATTTTATGACCATGGAGAAACTCTCAGGAAGATTTTTGTTCTGCTTCTTTCTAGATTGCTATCTTCTATATATGCTACCATCTGTCATTGTGCACTCTACTTTCCTCATTGTTCTGAGCCTTAGGCAAATTTTTGAAGGATTTTTATGTGTAAAATATCATTGTTATACCTTTATATTTAATTGACCATTTGGTTTGAGGGGTATTCTGGGGTCTTCGGGGAGGCTAAGTACATCTGGCCAACTCTTGATGTCATGAAGGTATTTTACTTGACCATGTGCATAACAGGAAGTGATGCAGATCTCTGGGCTCCTCCTGATTCACAGCCTTAGAACACTTGGGGAGGATTTCCAGAATCTTCTGAGCCTACAGGAGTGAAAAACTCTTCATTGATCTTAATTCAATCATCATGTCAAAGCTTGTTTCCTCCTTTTAAAAATGTATCAATAACTTTATGTACTTTGATACAGTTACAATGATTATGAAATAAGATCATATGTGGCAAGAAAATCCATAGTTAGAAGTGACAGTTAATGGCTTGGGATTATGGTCTATGGCATCACAATTTCTGGATCTACATTATGATTTTACCATTTGCTTAGTTGCATGAAGTTTGGCAAGTTTTTTTTTAACCATTTAAATGCTCTCATATCCATTGGTAACATTAGGATAGTAATACAGACAGTCCCCAATTCAGAGTGATTCAGTTTAGGATTATTTTTACATTATAAGGTGTGAAAGTCATATGTTTTCATAGAAATCATGACTTTAGATTTTCAATTTCGATCTTTTACTGGAGACATGATATGTGTTACACTGCTCTCTCATGATGCTGGGACATGGCAGCAATACACAGTTCCCCATGGGTCATGAGATCTCATGCAGAAACAGCTAGTATTCTACTGAGGACAATGTTGCTGAGCTATGGTGGTAAGGAGGTTAGCTGGATCCAATGCATTGGCAAATTACAGTATTTTGAACTTACAGTGGGTTTATCAGAACATAACTGATAATAAGTTAAGGAACATCTCTAGTACCCTCATAGAATCTTTCCAAGGTTTATGAGGAAATAGAAATATGTATAAATTATTTAACTTAGAAAGTAGATGTGCAACAGGTATTATATCAGTACATCATTTTTGAAATCACACTAGCCAGAAGTTTATAAGGTCACTCAAAAACATTGATTGTTTTATAAAAATTTCTACCACTCTCATTGTTACTGTTATTTAGTTATAGAATATTTAAGATTAGTTTAAATGTCAACCTTAATTAAAACACTTTTGTGAACAGCCTTGTCAGTATTTTTTGTAAAATATGATTAAACGCATGGACTATTTAAAATGTTTAAGCTAAACAGATACAACAATATGAAATCTACATTTGATATATATTTCAGGCAAACTGTAGAATTTCATGACTAACATCACAGAAAAACTATGAAGCTGTTTTTTAACTACCCATCATTACATAGTTCTTTCTTGAAGAAATTCACGACTGACAACCTTGTTTCCATCTGGAGACATCTAACATCTGTGGTTGTAAACATCAAAACACAGCTGTTGCTGTTCTGAGTAAGCACTCAAATTTATTTATTTTTGACTTAAAAAAAATCTTCAGTTTTCATCAAACATCATAGTTGTTAAGCCCTGTTCTTACACTAAGAGGAAAAACATTTTTAAAAATAACTATATCAAACATTTAAGAACACTGTTCTCAATTGTATTTCATTAAGATGGAATACAATCTCATTTAGATATTTTTTAAAAGTATATTGATGTATTTTTGTTTGTTTTGATTATAAACCATAGAAGTTAAAGCTACCAGGATGTTAGAGATCCTTGAGAGAGTTTTCAGATCAAATGATATTTAAAAAAAATAATTTTTAAGAGGGCAAATTGAGTTACTCAAGGTCAAGAGATAGAAGGCCTAATTCTAGTGTTTTGCTGTAGGGATTTCACATTAATTTTAATAAGAAAACTTTCTACAAAGAAGCTAATTTAGCATCTTGGTATAATACTAAACTTCATAATTACTTAAAAAATGATTCCAGGGCTGAAATTGTGACTTAGTGCTAGAGCACTTGTGTGAGGCACTGGGTTTGATTCTCAGCAACACATAAAAATAAATAAAGGTCCACCAACAGCTAATAAAATACTTTTAAAAATTATTCCATGTAAAAAATAACATATTAAAATAATTTTAAATATTATATATATATATATATATATATATATATATATATATATATATTTTACTGTGTGAATAATGCTAAATCTTGAGTCATTTCCTAAATTCTGAATCATAGTTCTAATTCAATTTCAGCTAGATTAGCAGATTAATTTCTCCAAAGATGCTCACCAATTTTGATTCTGTACTTTCTTGTTAAACTAAGATGTTTGGTTTTAGACCTCCTAAATTTTACATTCCTTCTTCATTTAAACTCAGGCCATTCTCATTTAACACACTGTTTGTTGTATCTCTCAGCTTCACTGCATCCTACCAGACAGACTTACCTGAGTTCTAGGCTCTGCATTCTGAATCCAAAGGCCACTAACTACATCCAGATCTCAGCACAATTTCTGATTCCAGCTCCTTTTGGTTACCCTCTGTGTAAAAGGGAAAGATGATTAGACTCCTTCATCCTGAAGAACTTGGTACCTGTAATTGCACTAGGCTTTGGAACATGGTAACACCAATTCAGTAAAGCCACATTTTAATTACCAACATCACTGATTTGCAAGTTTGTTGTAGTTTGAGCTTGAGTCAAAACATATGCTGCTTTTTATAAGTGAATTTCAAAGGCAGAAAATTTTCTCCTTTGTATAAATGTGTCACCATGAAGGAGTAAATTAAGCTGAGATTGGTAGAAATGAACAATTAATGCTATGTGGGGATCCAAAAGTGCTACCAATACCGAGGTAGTAGTTATTCCTTCCACAGTTAATATGAGAACAATTCAAAGGAGGCTTACAATATTTCCCCTTTGAATACAGTTAACAGATTTTTAACTTTAAGCCTTCCTCATAAAAGCAAAGAAGGATTATATAAGGTACATAGCACAGAATATGAAGCTCCATCTGTGAGATTTGAAAATAATGATTATTAACTCATGTAATTATTGTAAGAATTAAATTAAAATACTAATACAAATCTGCATCATAAGCAATGTAAATTTTAATATAGAAATTATCAGTGAAATAGTATATGCTATTTATATATTAAACAGTGTATAATCTATTGCTTGTATTCTTTGCATAAATATATAATGCATAAATATATAATGCATAAATATATAATGCATAAATATATAATGCATAAATATATAATAAAAGGTTATATATAATGTGTAGTATACTCTATACAATGTTTGTAATGTGAAATGTACTATTTAGTATGTAATTCACACAAATATGCTGTTTTCTCCTCTCTTTCTCCCTGAAAGAGAGGAGAAAACAGAATATTCAAAGCTACAAAATGCTTTGTCATTTTCTTTGAGAGATGTCCAAGAGAACTATTCATAGCAAGATGGATTCTGTGATTCAAAAAATTGTGGATTTTGTAATTTTAACATTGGTGCCTAGTGGACTTCATTTCAACTTTTTCATACAATTCTAGTTCCAAAATGAAAATTCAATATTTTAAAGTGGCACAAAATCCTGAATTCTTACTCCCCAATCATCAATATTCCAGTATGCTAAAAGTAACTTTCTCGTGTCTTTTGGAAATATGTAAGACTTCCCTCTTCCTTCACTGTCCATGATCACTTTTATGTGTTACCAAAGGCATGAATGGGGCAGGAGGCAGCTAGACTGGGCCATCATGTCAATTATTGAACCAAAGTGGGTGCTAATACATAAGTTATCTAGTTTGTGAACATCTAATTCACCCTTCTAGGAGAACAGCTTTTACCTTGCACAAGTTTCCAGGTTCAGTCCTAAAATCAGTATCTGTGACATGCCAAAGCCACTATTCTCTGACTTCCTGAACATTAACTTTCTGTTTAGAACTGAGACCATACTCATCCATTAGACCACAGTTCATTGCTTATTCTTTCTTCCCATTCCCACCTGATCTATTTATTCTTGATGGAGTAGACACTGATGAATGAAAAAAAAAATCTGTGAATTGCTGGAAAAGGAGAAATACATCATGAGATGTGACTATATAGTTCTCTAGGTTTTCTAATACTCCGTGACTTCCTATAACTTAGACTGTGTAGAACCACAATTTCTCTTTCTACTCTAAAATCCCTAAGGAATTAAAAAAATATATAGTTGTGTCCTTTGTATCAGCTTTGTATTAAAATCCATTCAAATTTTAAAATCTAGTTTAATTTTTATAGATAATTCTAAGGTTAAAAAGAACACATGAATTTTTTTCTGAAGAGATATAGAGTTTCTTCCTAATACTCTGTTTAGTGAATAAAACAGTTAAAAAGGAGAAAAAATAACAACAAAAACAACAACAAAAATAGCCAGATGTTGCAAGGCATACCTGTAATCCTAGCAGCTTGGGAGGCTGAGGTAGGAGGAACATGAGTTCAAAACCAGCCTCAGAAAAAGTAACATGCTAAGCAACTCAATGAGAGCCTGTCTCTAAATAAAATATAAAATATGGCTAGGGATGTGGCTCAGTGGTTGAGTGCTCCTGAGTTTAATTTCTAATACCAAATATAATAAAATAAATAAAATTAAATAAAATTAAAAAGTATATCCATCAATTTAGTTTTATGTTTTTCTTGAAAAAACATTTGATCAAAATAAATTACTTTCATTATTTCATTTTCAAATATTGAAAAAAATATTCATCTGTCATATTATAGCTGATTTAATAATTCAAAAAAAAAAGAAAAAAAATACTTGGTCAAAAAATACTCTCTTCTTCAAAGATAATCCACTCTGTAATTCACTAAAATAAGGATCTGGTCTTTAATCTTTTTCTAATAATTTATTAAATATCTACCAATTCTCCTATTTTGTACACCAAAGATCAGTGATGTATGAAATTGAAACAGATGTCAGCTATTGAAGAACAAACTAATGTATACTTGGAAAAGAAGAAAAATAAATATATTTCCTAAATGCTTACACCGTGACACATAAATAATATTGTCATTTGCAGCTCAGAATCACCATTATCTCAAAATTTCAAGTAAAGAAATAAACTCAAGGAAGTAGCTTGTGACTTAGTCCAAGATCATTTAGGAAATTCAAGATGGGAATTGAATCCCATCAACTATAAGTTCTCCCAGTCTGTCCAACACACCCTTCTACAACACATTTAAAAGGAATGCTATTTTCTTAGATACTACCACAAGGGATAAAAATGAGAACAATCTTGAGAAATATTGACAGAACATGTTGCCAGTCAGTATTTTTGCTGGTGTTTTAATGGGGTGAATCTGGTACTGGCAAAGAATGGTTCCCAGATTTTAACCTTTATTCATTGGGATGCCATTTTGATATGAGAACTAAGAAAATTTAATACTGATCTTGAAATATAATTTTTGTATTTATCATTACTCACATCAATGCACATTCACTTAATAGCTAAAAATAGATGACCAGCCCAATCTGCCCTGATTTGAATTTTAGTTTTGCCAGGAATTGGCTATATAAACTTAGGCAACTCCTTTAATGCTTTCTGGTGGTTATGTGGAATATAAATGTTACTATCCAAAGGGAACTGGAAAACTGACTGCTACATAAGAGGAACCATAGCATATTGTATGTAATTATTGCTTCATTTTAATATTTTAATTCTGGGATAAGACAGTATCCAATTTCTGGGATTTGGGTAAAAGGTGTTTTAAAAACATCATGTCACAATAGCATCACCAATGTGTAAGAAGCATGAAAGTTATTTTGCCAAGGTAATATAGTCAGAATTGTCCACCCTTCTCATTAAAATTTGCCTTTTTTGCTTAAAAACTATAAACACACAGGTTCATATCTCAATTAGCAGTTATTTTCCTACAGGATAATTTGATAGATAAGAGTATATAATTCACAATTAAAATATCTTATTCCTTTGAAGATTTATGTGAGTTTTTTTTGGTGAATTATGTCTCCAAGTAAGGTGCAAAAGAAAAAAAAAAGCTTCTATTAGATTATGTAAGAGATGCTGTTATTACTACACAAAGGGGAGATTGTAAGACATCACCTCCCTGAATGCCTCCTTTCTATCCCCAAAAACCTAGACAGTTAAGCCAAGAGCAAGCCAGGGATGCAAAGTCCAGATGCATATTGTTTTGAAAGACACTGGTGTTCTCTTTTGTACACTGAAACTACAGCAAGTTGGTGCTATATGTAGAAAGTCATTTTCTTACACATGCACAGGACAATTGCTCCTTGGGTTGCTTGTCATACAAACTAAGCAAGCTAATGCTGCTGTCACTGCTGCTGTCACTTAAGATGTAAGTCATGGCCACAAAACTTAGGGCGCTTTGGAAAGGTTGTGTCACTCATCTAGCTTGCCACCACTGGATGAAACACTGTGAGGGATAAGAGGCATTGCTTGGCACAGCACTGTGAGGAACAGAGGTGCTCTCAGCCTGTTGTCAATAAACTCTTCTGGAAAAAGGCTCTGATGTTTGTAAGCTTTTCCCAATAAACTGTAGGTCTTCCATGATGTCTTCTGGTGCTTTCTTTGGCCTGTCTACAGCCTACCCCTCTGCCCTGGCACAGCTAGACTATAGTGGAGACAGAAGCTATGTCGCAAATAGCTTGCCTGATATCATTATCATTGCTTTTGAAAAATGCTGAAATGGTAAAATAATCTATTACCTAAAATATTTTCAATATGAATCATAGTTAAAGTATTGTTAACGGAAATATACAGTAATAAACTAGACTTAATTATTGAGTATTATTGAGGGTCTACTATTGCTCACTAACAAAGATGGGTAGAGATGTGAGGAGGCAAAATACTCTGTTGCATCTACACTGGTATGTAATTAATAATAGTTATCAATATCATTAATAGTCTTTAGTAATTTGGAATAATTATCAAGTATTAGTCTTATGAATAATTTTCAATAATTACTTTGTAGTGATCAACAAAAATACTTAATATATTAAAATGTAAAATATAAAATTTTCATTGATAATATCAATAATTAAAATATCTAAACTTTATTTGTTTCATTGCTTTGTTAGACATTTTTCAAATATCTCCCCTTTTCCAAGAAAAATTAGTCTCATGGGTTGAGCAGTATATTTATATTGAAAGCTTGTCAAATAGAGGTGTCTTGCAGCATGTATTCAAAGGGATACTAGAACACAAAATTTCCCAGAAATCACCTTTAAATGTTACTGAATTTTGCTGAGTGTTCCAAATATTTCTCATTTGGTTGGCTTATATTTTTAAACTCAAGATTCAAATTTTTATACTATACTTGAAATATTTCTTGCTATAATCATTATAATGGAAAGTAAGTATTGCTGCATATGATATTGCCATATAAAATTACTTGTATTAACATTACCAATTCATGAATTATTTTATGAATGCAATATTTAAGTTTTATGCTTATGCCTCTTAATATTTATTAATGCCATTTATATTATTAAATATAATATTACCTGATATTAGAATTTGTTATTTTATGTATATCTAACATAATTAAATTGCATTGTAATGCAATATTAAATTTTAATAGTTTATTATATTAATAATAAATATTTATCAGAAAGGCTACTAACCTTAGTTATTTGATATGTTCAATGTTTTTAGAGAAAAATAAAGTATTCATATTGTACTCTTAAAAGTGTAACATTTTAAGAATAGTACTTTGAGTAATATTCTTCATATATTTAACAACTTGGAAATAAAATAGAGAATAAAATCTTATGTTTATAACTGGCTACTTTTCTTTTTTTATTTTTTTATTTGTTATTTTTAGATATACATGACAGTAAACTATATTTGGACATAGTATACATACACGTAGTATAACTTATTCTAATTATGATACCATTCTTGTGGCTGTACATGGTATGGAGTTACACTGTTGGTATATTCATCTATAAATATATGAAAGTTGTGCCCAATTCATTCTACTATCTTTATCATTATTCTTGTTGAATTTGTATTAGGAGAATAGTGATTCTTTTATCACAAAGTTTATAAATTTTAATGTAAAGAATCATTTTTAAAATAATAAAAATTATGGCTATATAAAGTGGAGAAATTTATAATATCCCTGTGGCATTAACATGTATTGATATAACATCTTGCAATTATTTTAATCGATGGAAATAAATACATAACATTCCAAATAAAAATTACAGCATATAGTCATGGGGAATATAACAATATTAGCTTTGACAAATCACGTACAAGATCACTATATACCCACCAGGACAGTTTGATTTATCCTCAATATGCCTATCAACTGCAAATAACATAAATTATTACTCTCAACTGGCAAACAAAAGGAAAAATAAACAGATACAATTGAAGATTCAAATGCATATTATTTAAAAATGAAATTAAGTTATATATGCTAATAATAAAATAGAAATAGATACTGCTGACTACACATTAGTAGTTATTATTTAAATAAGAGATAATTTCTATATTTGATTGGATCCACAAATACCATACCCTTGAAAACCTAGTTTTAAAGAAAATTTTGAATAATTTGATCTATGCACAGACAGCAAAGAATAATAGTTTCTTTTCTATGCAGTAGTGTTCCATATTTCCCATTGTGATTGTTCCAATTTTTCTTTCAGATGATAATCAGTAAAAGTTCACAAAGAAAATTTTGTTACATCCCAGTTAAAAATAATACACAATGTTTATTTGCTATCCTACCAGAAAACAACATTTCTTTGAATAATCATACATTGTCTTTTTATCGTGTCTTTTACTTTTCAAAGAATCATCACTATCAAACATAATCAAATATCATATTTATTACACAGAATTTTATATTTTTAATGATTTGAAAAGTAGTTGTCTCAAATTGTCTTTTCAATATTGACTTCCTACTCTGGATATTCCCTAACGTTCTTGCTTCCTTGAAAATCTTTCACACTTGAGCAATTGCAACTGTCACCTCTTTATAAAATATTTTCACATCAATATATTGTGACTTGATCTTTTTTGTAAATCCACTTTTGCCTTTTTAAGTGCCAAGATTTCTTTCACCAAAAATTTAACATGAATTGCTATAGCAATCATCATTATTGTCCCATGAATATACCTTCATTTGGAAGTCAATCAAAGATGTTATGCATGACCAGCCAGGATACAATATAGCAAAGTGGAGAGGATTCAAAAAGACATTCAAAAAATGAGGGAAAACATTACAAAGACGAACATGATATTGTTCATATTAAAAATGAATCCATGTCCAAAAAATGTAGTATTTTATGTAATTTAGATATTAGTGATTTCACAATCTTATTGGAAAATTCCCTGTGGAAAAATCAGTGTCCTTTTCTAAATGCCTGGAGAGTTTTAGGGCTTAGGGAAAAAATAGGCTTTTCCTGCTTCTCTGTAAATATTACTCCTGCAGGCTCTTGGTACAAGAGTTATTTCTATTATCTCTTCCCCATATTATTCACTAAAAAGGTATGTATCAACAGCAGAACCAAAGAAGTTCTCTGTTGGAACAATAAAACATACAAAATATATTATTTCTGCAGAAATCCTGACCTTAACAGTCAGATGAAATTGATGTATAGCTGGGAATTGGTCTCTTGCCATATTTTCCGTCAGATTTCATTTCTCTATGTTCCTTCTGCCCATCTCCCTCTCTCCTTTTCCTTTTTTTTTTTTCTCCTCCCAATGCCCTTGTTTTTGGCGGGCTCCACACCTCCAAAGCACATACATTTTAACTCTTGATTCTTCCTGGATGGTTCATTTTTTACTTCCCCCTGTTCTGAAGAACCACATTGCTATCTCGTCTTCCTTAAGTCAATTCAAAATTCTGTAGTTGAGAAAGTGTCTCAGGCCATTCTTTCCCTCAGGTTCCAGTTCTTTATTGTGTTCTCTCTATCATGCGTTAGAAATAGAGTTTGGCAGTACATACAGCTCTGTATCTGAGTCAACTGTAGTTCAAGCTACTTAAATCGGTTTTCATGATTCTGTGTCTGTGTGTGTGTGCACACGTGTGTAGCCTACCATGAGTAGATAGTTAATAAAATACATAGTAAATAAATACACAGGTAATAGCTTGCAAAATTCACTAACATTTATATCTATAATAAAGACTACCAGCTTTCATTTTTAAGTAAATAAAATAATTATCATAACTTTTAAAGCTCTACCTTTTTTTTCCCATTGGATATTGACAAATTATATTTACGGGGTACAAACCAATGGTATGAAACACATCTACACCATGGAATGATTGAATCAAGTTCAATGATGCTTTTATTACCTCAAATATTTATCATTTATTCCTCCTAACTGAAACATTATACCCTGGATCAACATCTATCTCTCATCCCCACTCTCCAGCCTCTGCTAATTACGAATCTACTCACTGTAAAAGTCCACCTCTAATGAATTGGTTTATAAATTGAATTAGGATTTTCTAGTGCCATCATAATTTTTCAAATAAAATGTTCCATGGCTCTTAATAGGAAGTTAGGAAGGATTTCTTGGGACACTTTAAAACAGAGCTACTCTTCATCAGCCCCTGAAAAAAAGGTGAAAAACTATTCAAAATTTCTTCCCAAGACAGAGTAAAAATAAAAAAAAAATTGTAATATAATTTTCAGCCATATGAATACCAGTTAAAAATTTATAATTTATTTAAATTTCTAGCATCTTTTAAAAAATATTTATTTTTTAGTTGTAATTGGATTTTTTAAGAAGAAAATCACTTCTCTATATATTGGCAGAACCTGGATTGGTTATAGCCTTTACAGAAAGAAATCTAATATTCATTAACTATTTATATATTAACTTATTAATGTAACTGTATTGTATTATTAACATTGTATATCACAAAAAAACTTTACATCACATATAATGTGATATATGTGTATATATATATCATATATATAAACAAAAATATAATCTTCTATGATCCTGAGATCATACATCTGGAACATATTTCACAGATAAAAGAGCCATGACCAGCAATGATCCATGTAGAAATGTATTTTCTAAAGCTCTTTTTAAAGTGTCTAAAACTTGGAAAATCTTCCTCTTCTACTATCTGGCTCAAGATTCCAGTCCAGTAATAGAAATTCTAGAGATTATCTCCTCTAACTTTCTCATTTTAAATCTCAAGAAATGAAGTCGAGATATTAAAGTCACACAGCTGGTAATTTGCCCAGTCATCTGGAATAGAAATCCATTGATACACAGTTTCACTTTTACTGACAAGGAATTTATGTACTGACATAAAAATTCTCTTTTCAAAATTAATCTCTGAAGGTCAATGAAACATATACACGAAAGATTCTTATCAGCTTGATTCTTAAAGGAGAAGGGCAGACATGATATGGGGAGAGCTGCTTTCTTGGTATGAGAAAAATCTCTCTCGGGTGCTTTCTGGAAATGCACAGAAACCTGCATTCAGAATACAATTCGAAAAGAAGTTTTGAAAATATAATTTCATTATAACGTTAATTGGGGATTTTGGAAAGCATAAAGTAACACAAAGAATGCATGCAAAATTACCATATACTTTATTGCTCAGGGATAACTTCAATTAATGTTTTATTAAACATGGTGCCATGTAGGATTCATCTACATTTTCCATCAATTGTGAAATTGAACCACCACATTAAAAACTTGTAAACTTTTACATTTTTGGAAACACTAGAGCTGACTAAATCACCAAAGCTTACTCATTTATTAAACAAATCATCCATATGTGGAAATTCAACATTTATATTACAGTGATTGCCATACATTTCATATATTGATTACTTTCTCAGCATATAACAATAGAAATAGAATATAAGATGAGAACTATGTATGTTGAGTTTGCACAGTTTTTGTTAGTGTAGCATTTTGGTCAAATTATTTAGATGTTAGGTGCAAAATTATTATTCCTACAACTTTGTGAACATCTGTACATATATTTAGTACACAAACCTTACTGATTATTATGTAAAATATTTACCTATTTGACAATGAACTACAATACATTATTATTTCAATTTTTTATTAGTTATTTGATTTTCCTTTTTTACATTTTTTATTTTTGGTAATTATTTATGTTATTTTAAATATTATTCCTTTCTTATCTGTTCAGTTTGCATTTGCACTGGATTTAAAAATTTTAATCTTCAGAAATATAAGAAAACGAATTTCTGTCTCCCACCTTCCCTCCCCCCCCCAAGTTTGCAACAGTTTGTTACAGAAACTTTTTGGAAACCAATGCTTTATTTTCTATATGCTAGTACTATGATATAAGCTTCAGGGACCTTCAAATAAATAAGTTTAGTATTTGTATTTTTTCTACTTTTTAAAATTTCAATGTTTTTCCCTTCTATTGGTATTGGCAAAAAACTTTCTCCAGTATGTAATTATAAACTTTGTTTTCTCTGCTTTTAGCAAATTAGCTTCTGCTTCCTTAATCATTAATTTCAATCCCTTATATTAATTTTATCATTATTTTTCTATTTTCTCCTCACTTTAGAATACAAATTCATATTATTATGAATAATTTTATAATTAATATTTTACTCTATGATTTACTTGAGAATGTAGGTTTTGTCACATCCCTCAAATTTTAAAACAGATCATATTTTCTTAAAATGCTTTCCACTTAACATGAGTTAAGTAACATAAAATAATTTTCCCATTAAATATTATGTTTCATACTATATTTTTGTGTCATGTTTCTTATTTTATGTTGCATTGCATCTATTATTTTTATGGTGTATTTCTAACTATTTATGGAATGATTATCAACTGTATCAGTCATTTTGAAATTGCATGGTTGGAAAATGAAACGTACTAGTAAGAAGAAAAATAATAACCATGATTAGGTGCTCATAAAATCATAGAAATAGTCCATAAGGATCAATGATTCAGGCTACAAGAACAAATTCATGAGCACTAAATTGCAGTAAATTTATGGATTGATGGACTTTCTAAATACAAGAAAACTAAAGTCAGACATGTATGAACTGTTCAATCACTTCTTGAGTATTTATATGAACCTTGGGTAGATAAAGGATGTGGTATTTTCTGCATTTGTCAATGCCCTAGTATGCAGAGAAAGGGACACCAATAGTTGAGCAAGTTTTGCTAAGGACCAATGAACTGAAGAAGCTCTGTTAGCTCCTCCTCTCCAATCACTGTGTCTTTGACTAAGAAATTTATTTAGAAATTTTGGAAATCTGTACATGAGCATTTAATTTTTTCATACCCATCAAGAACCAATTTAACAAAGAATATAATCAGGTTGCATTTCCCTTTAAAACCTTTGCATACTCTTTCTCACAGAAAAACACCCATACATACACAAATACCATACAAACTCCAATAAAGAAGAATATTCAGAATTAAAAAAAAAAAGAAAAAAAGTCATCTCATCAATACTTGAAAGAAGCAGCAATTTAAACCAAAAAATATAATTGTGAATAATATGTTGGAAAAAAAGGAGATAAATAGAAAAAAAGAAAAGCTGGTACTCTAGCTCATGAATAGAATTGATATGAACTGGTGATCACAATTTAGGGAAACAATTTGTTAAACAATTTACAGTTAAAATACACAATGATTATATACAATGTCACACACCTTTTTCTCTTTGAATCACACCTCCATAAATTATCTGAAATAATGGTTTTAAATAATACATGCAAGAATTTCATTTTAAAATTCACTTACTATATCATGAAATTGTATACTGTCAAATCAAAATATTTTGAACAGGAGATAATTAATAGTTTACAATAGGAACTTTATCAATAAGATATATGTTGAAAATTCTTAAAATTTAATGTCAAACATTCAAAATGATATGTACACTTGATTGCTCTCATGTGTACATATGAAATAACAGCAAAATTTAAAATTTCTATAGAAGAACCAGGTAGAGTGATGCATACCTGTAACCCCAACAACTAGGGATTCTGAGGCATGAGGATTGCAAGTTTAAGGCCACAATAAGACATTTTTTTTTTAATTTTCATTTTTTTATTGATTGTTCAAAACATTACAGAGCTCATGTATATCATCTTTCATACATTTGACTTAATTGGGTTTTGAACGCCCCAAATACAAATTGCAGACTCACTTCTGTTACATACTCACATTTTTACATAATGGCATATTAGTGACTGTTGTATTCTACTACCTTTCCTATCCCCTACTAACCCCCTCCCCTCCCCTCCCATCTTCCCTCTCTACCTCCTCTGCTGTTGTTCAATTCTCTCCCTTTTTCCCCCCCTCCCCCTTGCCCCTCATAACCTCTTATAATTTTGTGTATCACTGAAGGTCTCCTACCATTTCCATATGCTTTCCCTTCTCTCTCCCTTTCTCTCCCCCCATTCTTCTTAGTTTACTGTTAGTTTTTTCCTCCTGCTCTTTCCCTTCCTGATCTATTCTTAGTGGCTCTCTTTATATCAAAGAAGACATTTGACATTTGTTTTTTAGGGCTTGGCTAGCTTCACTTAGCATAATCTGCTCTAATGCCATCCATTTCCCTGCAAATTCTATGATTTTGTCATTTCTTAGTGCTGCATAATACTCCATTGTGTATAGCTGCCACAATTTTTTTATCCACTCATCTATTGAAGGGCATCTAGGTTGGTTCCACAGTCTAGCTATTGTGAATTGTGCTGCTATGATCATTGATGTGGCCGTATCCCTATAGTGCACTATTTTAAGGTCCTCAGGGAATAGTCCGAGAAGGGCAATAGCTGAGTCAAATGGTGGATCCATTCCCAGCTTTCCCAGGAATCTCCATACTGCTTTCCAAATTGGCCTCACCATTTTGCAGTCCCACCAGCAGTGTACAAGTGTGCCCTTTTCCCCACATCCTAACCAACACTTATTGTTGTTTGACTTCATAATGGCTGCCAATCTTACTGGAGTGAGATGGTATCTTAGGGTGGTTTTGATTTGCATTTCTCTGACTGCTAGAGATGGTGAGCATTTTCTCATGTACTTGTGGATTGATTGTATGTCCTCCTCTGAGAAGTGTCTGTTCAGGTCCTTGGCCCATTTGTTGATTGGATTATTTGTTATCTTATTGTTTAATTTTTTGAGTTCTTTGTACATTCTGGATATTAGGGCTCTATCTGAGGTGTGAGGGGTAAAAATTTGTTCCCAGGATGTAGGCTCTCTATTTACCTCTTTTACTGTTTCTCTTGCTGAGAAAAAACTTTTTAGTTTAAGTAGGTCCCATTTCACAATAAGAAATTTAACAAGGCTCTGAGAAACTTAATGAGATCCTATCTCAAAATAAAATATTGAAAAAAAAAAGGTTCAACATGAAGCTCAGTGCAAAAGTGCTCCAGGGTTCAAGTCCCAGTACCAAAAGATAGAAATAAAAATAAATAAACAAACAAAATACCTGTAGAGTAAATGAACATGTGCCTAGACAACAGAATTAGGGATTATGTTTTTCTGCTTGCAAATTTTCAAAGGCATTTAAATTTAAATTAATAAAATATATTAACAAAATCAAAATTTCTATCTATGCTACATTAAAAATGCATATAAAATACAGAGAATGAAATATCAACTTCAAATACAGTTTCCTCACTTTTTTCCCTTCAATGAAATCTTCAAAGCAAGATCTGGACAAGCATTTCTTTGAAAGGAAGACTTGAATATTATCGTTTAATTCATATTATACATGTAGTGTAAAATTATTCCTGGCTCAATATTTACCTTGTGTTTCAGTAATTTTCTATGCTCTCTCCCTCTACCCACCCCTCTCTCTCTCTCTCTCTCTCTCTCTCTCTCTCTCTCTCTCTCTCTTTCACACACACACATCTCTTTTATTTCATTAAATTTCATGAAAATTTAACCTCTTTCTTTATTCTGCTCTCTCTTTGCCTCATAATGGATCTGAGGTCTGGCCTTCCACTTCTGAGCTATTATCTATTGATAGTAGCTGTGTTAATGGTCATATAGAAGGCTTGGGGGACACTCTAATAAACCTACAATTACTGGGAGAAGTAAACAAGATTATATAGATATGTGAACAGAATTGAGAAGAAAATTTAAACCACTCTGGGGAGTTAAGGAAAACTCCTGGCAGTGTCTACAGATGCTAGGGTGTAAACTTGGTTCACAGAAATTTATTTTCCAAAGTTTGTTCATCCCAGACTAGTAAGATCATTAGATGGAACAAGATGTTCACCCTTTAGATTACAGGAAGCAGATTACAATACCTTGTTTCCATGGAACTATGCAAAGCAAGAACACCATTCTGATTAACATGAATTTCAGTTAATATGGTACCAAGCAAAGTGAGAACTGCCTGTACTTACTAAGAGACTGTAATTCTGTATTTATTATATACAATTATTTAGTACATAACAATTTCCCTGTGGTTTGATAGAATCAATATATTTATATTGTATGTATGAGTGCATGTATAAATACGTGAACCCAAGGACTACATTGTCCAACAATAACTCTCTGGAAATTACTTTCTTAAGGAAATTATCATGCTCTCTAGCTTACTGTCATTCTGAAGAGCAATATCAGGCAGAAAATTGTGCCATCCCTCTCAAGAATATTATGAATAATTGGAATCTAACCAACAATAACAATGATTTCCATAGAAATTCTGTGTAATAAGCTCATGGGAACTAAATTGACCTACTTTCAGTTAATGTCATGCATGGTCTATGCCTTCCAGGGCTCTGTATTAGCAAATTTTAATAAGGCCAAATGTGATGCTGTGTCACAATATAAAAAACTAACTGATAGGGCATTTTAAACACAGCCTAGCTTAGTATCATTTAGCCAGGCAGCCAGTGTTCCACAAGTGCTGTGCCAGAAAAGTTTCTTGTCCAGGATGCTACCAGCAGATGGTATTCAACCAGCCATATGCTGCAACGCCTAGATAAGCTTAATGACACAACTCCTGCTACTTTATTCAGTAGTGAAACCAACTGTGAAAATTAATACATAGGAGGGGTAAGTGACAGGAGGAATGAACATGGAAAGAATGTTACACCATCAGTTATCACATGATTCTGATCACTTTTTCCTACTCTGTGCTGCTTTATTTGGGGAAACTAAATTTAAAATATAAATGGATAAGTGTAGATAATAATTTGTGTTTTGTTAGCTTCTACATTATGTGCATCTTTTAAATATTCTGCACCTCAGTTTCTCCATATATATAATCAAAACAATATATTTTATGGGCATCCTAAAGATCATTTAAATGGTTTAAAATCTATGACGTTTCCAAATTTCTTTGGCCAAAGCTTTTCAATCTCTGAGATGGCCGCTTTTTCCTATATAAATACCAATTTGGGATTTTCACTATTTTTCCTAGCATAAATATAAAAATGAAATACATTTTTCCATTGCTAATATGTTGCTTATTCCAAGAAACTCGTATAAAAGAGTGAAGTGAGTACCTTAGAGATTTTTATCATATAAAATAATTGTTAATTGGCAAAACACATACTTAGTTTAAAGTCTCATGATTGGACATGTACCTATTTTTATTTAGTCTCAGAATGTGTAGGCTATTCATAGAATATAATGACATTTATTTTCCAACGAGGCTAAGAGTTTTGCATTCTTAAAGAAACAGTGCCTTATAAGTCTTCTCTTCAGTTAATGATATAGCATTGCATGTAACATTATTTTTAATAAAAAAGAATGTATTCCCTGGCCAAATATGAAGCAAAGATGGATTCTAATTGTGATAAATTATCATTCTATGTAAAAATATCTGAATTACGTGATCTTGAGTCTACTTCATGATAAAGACTTCTATTTGATATATGCAAATGCTGTATTTATCATTTTATTGTTTTGTAAGAAAACATCTTTAGAAATCTTCAACTAATATTGCATGCTTTTTTATATTTCCTTCATCTTTCGTTAAATGACAAATCTTGTATTAGCATATAAATTTGAAATAAAATCAGTACAGTGCTTGTACACTTTTTTTTTTTAATCTTGAAAATGCTTTCCAATAAGAGAGTTTCTCAAAGTGAACATGAAAACTCTTTCAACAATGGTAGCTAATTACAGGCACTGAGACATTGTTATCTAATATTCAAAGGAGATGTCTCACAACTGCCAAGTTAATTCTCTAAACCAAAGTTCTGTTCATGTTCTTCTTCAATAACCATTACTTGCCCCCCACCCCAACCATTGCTTACCAAATTAATTAAAATAGATGCACTTTTGTATTCAGGCCAGGATACAATGTGTCCCCAATCTGCCAACCCTTTGTTCTCTATCACAGGTCTCCCTAATCCTGACATTCATTTCAGTTAAACTGGGGTATTACCAACTATAGTCCCTATTTATCTTGGACTTTCCTAAATTTGAGTTATATATTTGAGTTTATATTTATGTTTATGTTGTTCTATCTTTCAATTGAAACTATTATCTTGCCCTTATTACTGCTAATAGAAATGCATTTTTGTTGTTGTTCAGTACTAGGGATTGAATCCAGGGGTACTCTACCACCTAGCTATATCCCCCATCCTTTTTTGAGACAGAATCTCACCAAGTTGCCAAGTCTGGCCTGAAATTTTTGATACTCCTGCCTCAGCCTCCTGAACAGCTTGGATTTCAAGCATGTGCCATTTCACCCAGAAAACAGAAATCCTTCCAAGTATAGCTGAAATAGTATTTCCTCCAGGATATCTTTGAACTATCTGAATTATTCTATGACACAATCTCTCAAGGAAATTTTTAGTTGTCCTTATCCTACGCCTGTACTGATTTTAACTTATGATACATTTATTTGTATAATTTTTGTTCTCTTTAGTCCAAGGACACTATTTTAATACCTATTGCCTAATTCATTATCACTTCATTATCACTATGGTAATCCATCTGAATTTTCAAATAAAACTTTCTGATATAACTCACCCCTATAAGGTTGATCTACTTTGGCTCTATATGACTGGCTTTCTGTATGCATTGGTAGCTTAACCCCCACATCCCTCTCAAAATTATTCATCAAATCTGCTTCCATCAGTTGGATAGCTGGGAAATGGAAGTTTTGTCCCTTTTCCTACTTCTTGAATCTGAAATTGCCATAAAAGTCATGAATTTTTTCCTGATTTATAACTCAAAAGATGGTGATATATTTCTGTTTATGAATCTGATGGCCTGATCTAATATCATGAATCAAGAGAAAAAGAAAGGGAGAAAGAGACAATGAGGAATGGATGATATCTTTTTTATTATCCTTAACTACATGCCTAGGGTTTCACCAAATATGATCACAGATTTCTACTGGGAGAAGTCATTTCCGCATCACTTGCTTTTGCAAAACCATCTGTTTAAAAAGGGGTATCATACTGGGGAAGGTCATTTTTAGCTTAAGTTCTATTGGATAGACTCAGGCACCACTGTTGTGAAACTTGGTGGAGTTTCTTAAAATCTGTGTCACTACAGGATGGATCCAAGCTTTCTTTACTTTTGTAAGTGAACAAATTGTGCCAACAGAATTTGTTTAGGTAGTACTGCCAACCTCCTTACAACTGACACTGAAATGTTTTTACCCATCTCCTTTTCCCATTCCACTTACATGGTTTCTAATTGGTACTTAGGACTTGTTAATTATGGTTCCTCAGAAAGAGAGAGAGAGAGTCTATCTACTCTGATGATTTCATCTTTTCATCTATAGAACCCACTAATACAATTTTTTTGGTCTTTTTTCAAATGCTATATTATTTTACCTTTCATATTTAGTCCCACAAACATCAGGGTCTTTTTTCTTACAATGTAATTATTTTTCATATATATATATATATATATATATATATATAATCTCAAATTAATCCAGCACATTTTTGCATTTATCAAAAATCATACTAAACTGTTATTTTATTCATAGGATTCATCATATCTTGAAACTCATTTATTCTTATATTTGCTCAAATGTAGACATCTCAAGATAATTACTTGACTACCTGGAAGAAGTATCAATTAGATGATTGTTTTGATCTGTTCTTCCAGAAATTATTGATTCTCACCTGAAAAGGGGACTAGAGGTATGTTATTCTGTAAAGAATAACATGAGATAATCTACTTATAAAAAGAAGAGGTTTACTTTGGTCAATAGTTTCAGAAATTTCAGTCCATGATTGATTGTCCTGTTGCTCTTGGGCCAGGGATGAGGCAGTACATACGGGAGCTTGTGGTGGATGAATCCTATTTGCCTCCTGCCAGAACCAAACCCTGAGAGTGGAAAATGTGCAACTCAGTCCCACTTCTTAAAATTCCACCACCTCCCAGTAGTGCCACAGGCTGCTTTAGGTGAAGATGTTAAGACATGGGCTTTGGGGGAAACTTTCTACAAACCATAGCAATAATAGTGTATTAAAATTAGGGCATTTGTCAGTAAAAGGATGGAACTGGAGAATATCATGCTAAGTAAAATAAGCCAATCCCCCAAATCCAAACACAGAATGTTCTCTCTGATATGCAGATGCTAACCTACAACACGGGAGAGAGGAAGATTGGTATTTCATTAAGCTAGAAAAAAGGGAATGAAGGGACAGAAGGGAATGGTAATAGGAAAGACAGTAGAATGAACCTGACATACATTTCCCATTCTCATATATTAATACATGATGGTAAGTCCACATCGTCTACAACCACAATAATGGGATCCTAATTGGAACAAGTTATTCACTGTATGGATAATATTTCAAAATATACTCTACTGTCATGTAAAAATAATAATAAAAAGTATTCAGAGAGATAGGAGTTTTGAAACTGGTTAGATAGTATGCATGAACTATTTCTGTATATAAAACAATTAAGTATGTTTAGATATTGTTCACATTAGAAGAGGCTTTATATGAATGGGTATGATATAAAGTTGTTTCCTCCATTCCTATATGTGGGTTGACTGTTTCTCAAGAAACTTGATAAATATTGAATCCATTAAAGTTTCCCTAATTCTACAATAATAGAGTGATTTAATTTTTTTTAATTTCAAATCTATCTAGTTATTTTTTGCAATTTTTTTCCATTTTTCACTTCAATATTTTTATACATTCTTGATATTTACTATTAAGATAATACAAAAAATACAGGTTTATAATTAAACATCAGATTTCTATACTTGTTCTCAAGTTGTACTATATGTTCTCATATGAAATAATGCAGTTCATGTTGATTTCTATTTTTAGTAGTATGTTTCTACTTTTTAATCTCAAACTCTGATAATCACTGAAAGTTTGGGCCTCCTTTTTTCTCTTCTTTGTGATGACTTCAGACAAAAACAAAACAAAAAAATAGCTCTAAGCAAATAATTTGTTACTTTTCTTTCCTTCCTCCTTATCCTTTACCCCAGTGCATTTTCTTCAATGTCTTAGAGGAGAAGTCAATACCATTTCTAAATCTAAGGTCATTCATTCTCTTCCACAAAACAGGCTTATTTCATTTTGTCTGTAGCCATTACTTTTCCCAATATCAAGTTGAACACACAGGGAGATAATGCTCATGGCTCTATCACATTTTTATTTATTCTGAAGCCTTTACTAATTCCTGGTAGACTCATATCACAGCCTTTGACTTACTGTCAAAGAGATTTCCCTCACTGTGGTCATATTTTTAAAAATTTATTTGTTCAAAATCAGTCTTGGCAAAGAGCTTTCAAATTGATATTGCTTAAAGGTAATATTTGGGACTGACTATATGCACTAGGTCAGACCTAGTGAGGTAGTTTTTGGAAGACACACATGGATTTAAATTTTTTAAGTCTATATCTATGGATAGAATAAAAAGTGAAAGCAAGAAATTATGACACTTTAGAACATAAATCTTTTCTTTCCAAAAGTAACATCTCTAAAAGTTTAACTTCTGCTATGCAGCCTGATATTTTAAACATACAAACTTTTTTTTTCCAAGAGCAAAATAATTGAGAAGAGAAAGAAGATGGGAAAGAATTTAGTAGAGAATCTACCTGATGCTGTGTGGAGTTCAACCTGAACATGACTTAGACAAGTTATTATTTTTTTATTCACATCCTTGTCATTGTTGTTATCCTCATCAATAGTTTCTTTTTATATCTTTTAAAAAGTATCTTTTCTTCCCATTCTATTATCTTTTAATACTAAAAGTGTCTTGGAACTCATTGGAAGGACTAGAATAGCCAGCAGAATCATGTATTGTTTGAAAACAAGTGCAAAATTACCCATTTGTGTTGAATAGAAAAACGTAATAAAATCAAATCATTCAATGCAGTCATTTAGTAATCTCACTTTTTGCTCTGCACAATTTAATAAGTGCCATCAAAATAAAGTGTAATCCAAATAAATATCTGTAACATTCCAGGACACAAAAATTTTACAGCAGCTGAGATATCCAAATATATTGACCAAATTTCCCAAACCACATCCATTTTTTTCCTCCTCTATTTCTTTGCACCCAGAGATTTTCAAGTTTTTTTTTTTCTTTTTTTTCTAAAACCACTGCCTCATGACTGCTTTTGCTTTCCTAAGGTCTCCCTGTTGAGCACTGGCTTCTTATGCTGGTATCCTTCCATGGCTTATGTCACAGTTGTCCACCAGAGGCACTTCCTGCTTTGAATTGCCCAAAGCCAGGACACCCAAAATGTGGCAACACTTCTCTTTTCCAACCCTCATGGATGAGAGTGCTTTAATCTCTTGTTTCAGATACTTGGGGACTCCTCCTCTTCCTGTAGTCTTCTCTTTTCATTCTGTGCATTGTGCAGAGTGGTGATTTGGACCAGGGTCTCTGTTTGCCCTGTAGTGGTGCACTCGTGCTGGGAGTTTCCTGTGCAAAAGTATGGGTCAGGATTGTGTTGTTGCTATAGTGATGCCCTGCAAAAGGCACAGAGGTTCTGTGCAAAAGCATAGAGTTCTATAAGTCTTGGCCTTAAGCTCAGGCACCAGCTCTCATGGAAAGAGAACTCTGAGCATGACAAGATAACCACAATATTTTGCCAGTGTAGTGACCTCTAAATCTGCCTGCTTAGTAGAAACTTTGGACAATGGGTTTCTTGGGTGCCACAGGAAGCTGCTAACCTTGCAAAAGTAGAACTAGTACAAAATGTTTCTAGTCCTTTAACTTTCTAGTGCACAAAGAACAAGACCACTATAGTTTTTAAATTCCTGATTGTGAGATCCTATATAATAAAACATGCTGTCAGCTTTGGGTCACTGCTTCTCCATCAGAGGTCAGTGTGCCACTTGATCCCAGCTTTCTCTCTAAATGTTTGTGTTTCTTTCCTAATCCCCCATCACCCCTCTCTGGTTTCTGAATTAATGGCCCTGTGAGTCTAGGCAGTGCATCTTTGCAGCATCACTGTTTGTGTAACAAGAATTACATTCACCTTTGTGAAAGTAGTTGGTTTGGGGGGCTTTTTAGGCTGTTTAATCAAAATCTCAAAGAGCCTTCTGTGTGTCTATGTAAATGATTACAGTTTTTGTGCCCTCCAGACAGTATCCTACATGCATATCACAAATCCTACAAAAGAATAGTCAGCTAAAAATTAAAAGTAATAATGAATAAAATGCAAATATATCTTATGTGTATTATTTTATGTACATACACACCAAGACAAAAATGGGATGTGGTCTATTGTGCAAGGTTAATTGGATCATAACATGAATCTCGTGTTGCTCAATCAGAATCCCCATTGGGCTCACACACTCTCAGAAGCCTAGTTTTATTTAAACAATATATTTGTTTGGGTAAGAAGAAAATGTTGAACATGGACTTTCAAAATGACAGATACATCATGAAGCATTATTGGGATTTTTATTTCTAATGGCCTCTCTGACTGGTCTATTATTCTTTAATTTCTTTTGCAATGTGTACTGAAGTGATTCTCCATGTAGTCTGCTCCTGTATTTTTACTCAAAGAAAAATTCAGTCTTTTCATGCTTGCTTTTAGTTAATGTGGAATAAGATCACATAGTGATCAAGTTCTGGTTCTTTTTTGAGAAAACATAGAGATGAAATTTTTAAAAATTTAAAGCAGTTTAAAGGTTAAGTACATTTTTTTTGATTCTTTGGAAGTAATACAAACTAAATAATTATATTAAACAGTATAATGTGAGAAAAGGACAGGAAGTTTCCATAAGAAGTGATTTTTACTTTTATACAAGATGGAAAGGTGTTATGGTTTAGATAAGAGGTGTCTCCTGAAAACTCACATATGAAACAAAGCAGTAATGAATGTTCAGAGGTGAAATTGTTAGATTATGAGAGCTATAACCTAATCTGGGGATTGATCCATTTGATAGATTAAAAATTTGAAAAGACTAATGTACTGGATGGTAACTACAGGTAGGTAGGCTGTGGCTACAGGAGGTATGTCACTAGGGGCATGCATTTAGTGTTTGTATTTTGTCCCTGGTACCTTACTTACTCTCTGTTTCCTGGCTTCCAGGAGCTGAGCATCTTTCTTTTTCCTTGCCCTTCCACCATGATATTTCACCCTAATTCAATCCCAGAGTGATGAAGTTGGCTGACCATGGAATGAATCTCTGAAAATGTGAGCCAAAATAAACTTTTACTCTTCTCAGTTGTTCTTGTCAGGTATCTTGGTCACAGTGAAGAAAGTGTGACTAACACAAAAGGGAAGAGATTGATATTTAACAAAGACCAGAAGTTATCAGATGCTTGGAGAAGGTTACTCCAAGAAGAGGAACGAACAGGAGCAAAACCTCTGATAGGAACTTGATTTCTAATAATAGTTAAGTAGATGATTCCATTAAAGGTGAGGAACAATAACTCCAAGAATTTTGGACTAAGCAGTTGGAAGGACTTAGTTGTCATTAACTATGTTGAAAGAAGAATATGTGTGAAACAGGTTTGGTACTGGGTGGATGAGAAAACTTAACTATGTAAACATAAGTTTCAAATATGAAATGGGTACTAATGAAAATGTCAAGCAAAGTGACATGAGTTTGAAGTTCAGGAGGTAGGTCAGAAATTAAAATATAAATATGTAGAGTCTGGATAAAAACATCAAACAAGGGTAAACAGAGAAACAAAGAGAAAACCAGGGCCTGAGCCTTTGGAAACCTGCAAGCCCCTAGCCCCCCACCAAAAAAAAGTAAGATAGAATAAACACCAAAAATGTTATTATAGAGGAATGGACATGTTGGGGGAAAGGCAAACCAAATGTGTACACTATGAAAGAGAAGGGAGTTGTGCATTCTTTTGAAAGTGCTCATGTATAAACTCAGATGTGACCTAGAAATTGTTGGAGTAAAGGAATGTGGGATTGAATTTGAATAGAAGTTCAAACCATATTGCAGTTGTTTCCCAAAAGGAAATGAAGATGACATGTATAGACAATTTTAAATGATTTTGGAGGGTGCTAGGTGAAGATCAATAAAGAAACAGACTTGTGACTAGGAAGGCAAATGGAATAAAATAAACTTGTGTATTTTCTTGTTTCAAAATGGGAGAAATAATAGTGTGCTTTGACATTGCTAAGGATACACTTCAAGAGATGGCAAGAGAAGATGGTGTAGAAGAGAAGGATCGGAGTTCTAGTCTTGAGCAGGTGGAAGGAGGGAGGAGCTGGTGCCCTACAGAAAAATAGGGACAGCTTATCCCAGAGACAGATAGAAAGGCAGGTGCTTCAGTGCAGGTGCTGATCGGCGAGTAGAAGTATTATATCAAAGAGGAAGAGATGCAGGGACCTTCAGTAGCAGAACACTGGGGTCCTTTTCTTCTGCTTTAATGTCCTTTTATTATGTGAACTACCAATAATAGCAGTGATGTCAGCTTGTACGGAGATAGGGCTCATGAAATCCTTGTGAATTTCTGTCTGTATCAAACTTATAGTGGCTCAGCTTTTGACTACCATAATGTCTTATAACTTCATAGTTAATAAAATGATTAGGGTTCGTGTTTTGCTGCCATTTGATAATAAAGAATTAACTCACTGAACAACACAAAATGTACTTAACCCAAGATTAATATATTTTCATGTTATTTATTAACATAGCAAATATCCATCTGGGACTTAACATATGCTGGAAATAATTTTAAGCCCTTTACAAATATTGTCATTTAATATATGACAATGAAAACTGTGCATTCATTTTAGAATACATAATTTTACTGAGTTTTAAAAACTTTTCTATATTTTATTCTTATTTGCTGGAATTTTGAGAATCATAAATAAAAGTGTACTGACTTGTGTATGATTTAATATTTTTCTTTTTACTCTTTAACAGAAAAACGTCTAGTTACTCACATTTTTGAAATTATACAAAGACTATTTGGAAATTGAAATATTTTCATTTGCCTTAGTAAGGAGAATGTATTGTTCCTAAAATTAATAATGTTACATATCAGAAAAACCTGGCAGAGTTTGGATTTGAATAAATGCTGTATATCAATCCTACCTCAATGATTTCCATTGTATAGAAAAAAATACTTCACATTTTATTCTTTTTACACATACTTTATCCTTAACTATTTAATTTTACTTTGTTTTTAAAGATGCCAGCATTCTTATATGGAATAAAAAACTGAACTTACATCGATTTTTTAAATACATGATTGGATTTAAATAATAGATGAAATATCAGTGAATAATCATGAAATAATAAGATAATAAAAAGAAGACAAAATGTTTTTATGTCATTCTATTGATTCTTATTAATTTTAGAAATACTGTAGCTCACAGAATTACACTTTTTCAGTATCCATAATGATTTTATAATTAATGTTTTTCATTTTATTGTCTTGCACCTTTTATTTCATTATATATATTTCAATGTTTACACAATTTCAAAAAGAATAATTTTATTTATATGCCACACTCAAATCAGTGTATAGAACAATAACATGTAAAATGTTTTAACTTGAATGTAATTATTGACATTGTTCCCAATATCTATTTAATTTTATAATAATATACACAATGATATTAATGTGAAATTGTTGTATTTACAATGACTGTTTTTAACCCCAAAGAGGATTCCTGGTAGATAAAATTTAAGCAAACTGCTTTTAATTCTATTTATTGTATGAATAAAACAAATAGTAAGGCTACTTGATAATTATTGAAAACAAATATTTCTGTTTGATTCTCATTTTTAGTAGCGAAGTTTGGCTAATCTTGTATGATCTTCATAAAGATAATGGAACCTGATAAGTGCTTTAAGTATCTAGAATTGAAATCTCTTGATTTTTTAAGAGAAATTCCAAAACAAATGGTCATTGAATAAAACACCCAGATAAACTGCATAGGCTACAGTCCTGTCTGGATTTAGGGACTCATGCAGAAGGAATTAGTTGACAATTAAAAGTTAGAAAAATTAATAAACACTAAGGCTCCATTTCTAAAACAAATATGAGTTAATAGTGGTTGTAAGAACTTTTTGAAAAATTTATTTTTGTACACCAACTTAGGAGTAAAGAAATAAGAGATATGGGGGAAAGAATACTAAATGCAGAGGGGAAAAAAAGAAAATTGAACACGTTCACATCTTTGTATCCACTTGTTGTGTATTCGTATGAGCATATCTATTTTGATGTGTGGGATGTATTTAGAAATGAAGTGTGTTTTTAGAGAACTCAAAAAAAGTAAGTATAGCAGATGGATACTGGCACTTTGTGTCTGGGTTTTGGGAAGGTGAGTTGTCTGTCATGGAATGTACCCCATAAAGAACTGAGAAAACAATAAACAATGCTAGTAGGTATTGAGATGGAGACTGTGATGATGTTCAATGAATCAGGTAAAGGAAGTACAGGGGTAAAAAGGAACTCAAGTAGTTGTCTGGATGGTCATCCTTTAAAGATTATATTATGGAGAAAATGCTGCACTTTACTTTTCAAATATATTATAACTTGAACTTCAGACTTCCAGTAGCAATACAGGTATAACAAGTTTCAATTATAGAAAAAAATGTGCATGATTTGTCTCTGTAAATATTTATGGTTATTAAATAAAATACCATGAAATAAATGAAAGTGGTCATCTTCTGTGATTATGTAGATTCATCTTATTATTTCATGGTAGTCCCTAACATCTTGAACACCAACCTGAGAATTCCTGGGCCTCTGTTAATTCTCCTGTAAATGCAACAACAACAAAAATTTTCTATAAGTAAGATGCCAAGGGAATTAAATATAAAAATACTTGTAACATGTATAAATGTAGCTAATTCTAGAAGATCAGATTAATGTCTTGTCTAATAGCACTGATGAATTTAAAAAAAAATTTTGATGTGAAAGGTAAATAAATATTTCTTCAAAATATTTATGTAGTAATTTAAGATCAAGATTGGTGAAAATTTCTACTTATGAGCCTTTCCAAGTACCAAAAAGGACTTGGTGATCATTATTTGAATACAATGTGTCAAAGAGTGTTAGTTTATTCCTCAATAATAATTATCTTTGATTTAGATTGTGAGACTGTAAAACACCATATGCTATCTAGTGCAGAGTTATTCTTAATCTTTGACAAACATGTTAAATAACAGTGATGATGCTCTACAGAATCGGTATACTCTCATAGTTGCATCTGCAATTCTAGAATAATATTACTATTTAAGATTATTAAAGTCAATGCTGCCCAAATAATTTAGAAAGGCTTTTAAATAATGGAGTGGATAACTCTATTTGATATTAATGGAGCATTCATAGCATAAATATGGCCATGCAGGATATTATAGAGAAAATTCCAAATCCATTTATTATTGTAGAATTGGAGCTATCAAATATCAGAAAATTGGACCAGAAGAGAAAATAAGTATAACCAATGTGATTCTTCAACCTGTACACTTGGAAAAATGAGAAATTATACGCCATTTGATTCAAATGTATGATATGTCAAGATCATTGTATTGTTATGAGGAACTAATAAAAAAACAAGGAAAATTAAAGTTTATTGTATTGTGCTTACCTTTAGTATTTAAAGAAATACAATCTAAAATGAATAACATTAAATTCCTAATAGATCTATATATTTTAAATACATTGAGAAAAGAAAGGTTAAAAATATGGTGCATATAAAAAATAGAAGAACTGGAGGAATATGCACATTTATAAATAGCATAAATATAGTATTATATTGTCCTTAACATAAGCAAAAATATTTATATTATATATTTAAATGTACACTTTGGGAATTTGTTTTAAATCAACGTGCAAAGGTATGATTTAAAAATATATATAAGAATAGTTTTCTCATTGTTTTTCTAATAGTAAAAAATAAATATTCACTATATTACAAAATACATATATGATAAACTAATGTAAAACTGTTACCAATTAAACAATAAATAAATCTTTACATTCCTTATGTAATAAAGTAACAGAACATGTTCATATCTCCTAAGATTATCATAATGAAAGTATTTTTTAAGAATGATACTTTTGAATTGTGGGACTATTAACTGGCTGATTTTCTTCTTTGTACATCTTATTTTTTTAGAAAAATGTATGACTTTGTTAATAAATAAATTTAATGAATTTAAAATTATTAAAATCACAAACCAAAAACTAATAGAAAAACTTTAGGAGATTTTCCTATACAATTCAACATAGAAATTTTCAAAATAATATATTATGAAGAAAAATTTAAGACATAAATGAATTGTTAAGAAAATTTCTATACATATGAAAAGACATATCATTTAAGGTGTAATAATTTCTTACAACATATTTTTGAATAACTCACACATAAACAATACTTTTCCATGAGTGAAGGACAGGGGGAAAAAAACTGGTAATTACTAGAAGTCTTTAAAAAATGAAGAGCTATATTTAAACCAATTATATTTTCAACATTGTTAATAAGAAATTCGAGTTAGACAATGTTTTGTAAATGTGTTTACGTCACTGTGACCGAAAAACCCCAAGAAGAAAAACTTAGAGGAGAAAAAGTTTATTTGGTGTTCATAATTTCAGAGATCTCAGCTCATTGGATGTCTGGAGGGGCAAATGAATTGTAGTTCTTTGAACTGCACAGAGACAGAGGTGATGCCTTTCTTGGGAATTTTTTAGTGGAGAAAACCACCTGGTTATATGGTGATGCTCTGTTGAAAGGGAAATTCCTTGCTAGCCAAGGAATTTTTATTAGTTCATAACAGTAGGTTCCAATGCATGCTGCCCCTGCTGCCTGGAGGAAAAGAATTATAGACACAAACTGATCAGCCCTACTTGGGCTGCTTTTAACCTCAGCTTCAGCTCTGTTTATCTTCAAGAAGCTTTCTCACAATAAATCCTTCTGATGCTTAAACCTATATAATAAATGTGCCAAGCTTGCTGGTGGTCAGTCTTCCTCCACAAGAGTCAGGCTGAAACACCAAACTCCAGGTTTTTTCTCTACTATTGTGTCTGTCTGTTTTTTTCCTAATCCTCTCATCAACCTGTGTTCTGAATAAACTGTTGCAGGGGACATGAAAATAGAATACTGATTCCTTAACTCTTGGCCTGAGATGAGAAAGCACATCATGGGAGAGGGTCGTGGTGGAAGAAAGCAGATCAGTAAAATCAGGAAGCAAAGAGAGGACTCCACTAACCAGGGAAAAAATATAAAATCCAAACGCACACTTCAAGTGACCCAACTCCTCCAGTCACATCCTACCTGCCAACAGTTACAACCTAGTTAATCCCTGTAAGAATGTTAATGCACTGATTAGGTTAAAGCTTGCATAACCCAATCATTCCACTTCTAAGCTTTCTTTTATTGTCTCATACATGAGATTTTTGAGAGATACCTCATATCGAAACCGTAACAGAAAATGAAAAACCAAAGTTCCTTCTGTTCACTAGTTGATTTTTTTCCAAAAATGCTATTTGTTCATTATATTAGTTTTTAATATTATATAAATAAAATATTAATATGATTTAAATGTATTAAAATATATATGTATGTCATGTGACTAAAATATAGAAAATATAATAATCTTTCTCTCTTATAGTTTGATATTTTTAAAGGTAGCCATATTGTTGTATACTTTATAATCAACCTCAAAAAACATAAAATGAATATAAGATATATTAAGATATGTATATATACATATATATATTATACTCATTATATATGTATATATGTAACTTTGAAATATAATAGTGTGTTCATTTTGAAAATTAAATTGTGATTTAAGAAATTTTTACCTAATATATTTATTCCTGCATCTAAACTTGAATCTAAACATAAGGTTTTGCATGTATTTTAGACAAACTAATTTTAAAACATCACAATGCACAATAAAACTTTTAATTATACCTTGTAAAACTGTGGTATTCATTTCATGTTTTATTATCTTTTTTTTTTTTTTTGCTTGTGGCCATATTAAAACAACACATTATCATCAGCAATATAGTGATACATTAAAACTATATTGCATTTAATTAGTTTTGGAGTTATTTACACCTTCCATACACAGTAACTTTCCTTATAATGTAGATGAGCGAGAACTGCTTCCTGATTTCATCGCTAGTGTGAGAGAGAGAGAGTGAAGGAGAGAGAGAGGGGAAAACAAAGAAGAGGATTAGGTCTTCATTATAAACATTGATGTGATTCAATTATGACCAATGCATTTTTTTCATAAAATTAGAAATTAGAAATCTAGATCTGTGACAATACAGACTGAACATTTTGAGAAGTGACTGATAAATATCATTAAGTACACAAGACAAGAAATATGAAAAGATAGTTGTGTCATGAAGATATATATTGAAATGTCAGAACTGACTACAAGTATCAGACAGGTAGACCATAGACACTTAACCCCAACTAATATTAAATACCTAACTTCACAAATTAAGAATGTAAAACTTATATAACTTTAGACTTTTCACTGTATGTTTCTGATTCTTGTAAAAGATCTATTTTTAAAAGAGAAAAAATAGTAATATCAAGAAATAAAATATAGATACATATAAGATTACAAAAACATCATGTTCAAAGAAATAAGTTAAACACCAAGGACCAGTATTGTATGATATTCTTCAGATGGAACTGCTGTAAACTACAAAATTATGCTGAAAACAGATCTGCAGTTTCTTAGAGAGACAGGAGCATAATTTGATAGGATGTGGGCAGTAGGGTATGTTTTGAGGTGATGAAAATATCCTTGGATTAAATTGTATTGATTTTTGTTCCAGGATATTAATCAGCAATTAACTATACACTTAAATGTGGATAAATTTTAGATAATTGAGGAATGTATACCCCAATTAAGCTGTTAATTAAAAAAAATAAATAAGGAAATAATCCTAATACCAATAAGGTCCTCTAATATCTTCATATATCTCTTATTCAAAGACTCCTCTTTTAGTATGACCTACAAGGTTACATAATCCCAAACACTTGATCTCATCTCCTCCTCAACACTGAATTTTCTATTTTGGTACAAGTTCTTATTTTTATTTTATTTTTTATTTTGAAACAGTGTCTTACTAAGTTGCTTAGGGCCTTCTAAGACTGAAAGTAGCTTTGAACTTCATCCAGCCACATCTTACTTGCCCACAGTTACCTCCCAGTGAATCCATTTAATAGATTAACCCACTGATGAGGTTACAGGCCTTATAATCTAATCATGTTTCTCTGCATGTCCTTGCATTGTCTCATATGTGAGCTTTTGGAGGACATCACATATCCAAACCATAGTAATGTTTAACGTTTAGTGTGTGTGTATGTGTGTATACATACACACTCCACACGAATAAATAGACATACTTTTCCTATAGGTATGTGTAAGTATATACACATATGTAGTCTATCTAGTAAAAACCTATATTTATATGAATGCCATCTACTTTAGTCAGCTTTTAATTATTATATTGAATCATTTATTTACTTCCTCCCATTCTGTATCAGATAAATATTTCCAAGGGTCATTAGAAAAATACTATAGTTTTCTCAAGTCAATTATTCTTTTATGTGTTTCTTACTTTAAACAACTATTCCCTGTCTGCTTATGATTGATTTTCAGAATTGCTTATCCTTATAAGTATCAACTATTCACTCTTAATTGTCAATAAAATACTAACCTTATTCCCCTTGTTGTTTGCTTTATTAAACTGTCTGTCAGCCACATTATGCAAAAATATTTGAAACAGATTGTATTCTATTCTGCTGTGTTTTCAACAGATGTCTACTTAATTGGAATTTCTCATAGTTGGGCCAATTTTGTTACTTTCCTAGAAATATAAAAAGATTACAACCATATTTTATTTTTTTTTCTGTTTGAACAAAGCCACAACTTTTTATTTAAAAAGTTCTATATGGATTCTCCCTAGCTTGCATGAATTTATTAATTATTAATAGTTATATATTTTATTAATAAAACATTTAACTGGTTAGTGCCCCTAAAATTCACATAGGAGAGAATGGAGAAGCTCTGGTGAGGGATCCAAAATGCAAAAAGAAGGAAAGAAAGAAAATACTTGAATCAATCACCATGGGATAGCAAGCAAATAAGGTATCAAGGCTAATATAGGTTTTCTAGGATGCACTGATTATGAAAATTGAAACAAGCAAATATTTGAGCTTATTTCTTTTGTGCTATAATGTGGGCATAGGCCTAAGATCCATGTTCATCAAATTCTTAAATAATGCAATTGTCTCCCATATTTTTCCAGAAATCAGTACTTAACAGATTTTGATGATTTATTATGATAGAAATATACTTTGACAAAATTTTTAAAATGTATGTGTGAGAAAAGTGGAGGTGTGCATTTAACATTTTAGAATCTGTGTTTATATTCCCAGTCCAGATTTTCCCCACTGAGCTCCAGATTTTTTGTCATCAATTTTCTCTATTGATCCTCACATGAAGTTTAGTAGGTGTACAATTGATCATATGAGGATATAAAACATGAAATTCTTAAAGAAAACATTTAGAATGTTTATATCACGTCACTATTTGATTTTGTGAATTAAATTATATATAAACATAAAATTATACTTTTTACAAAAACATGCATCTCTAAAAGAATTATTATCAAATATAAAAGGAATTTGTGTGTGTGAGTTGGAGTACCAGGGATTTAACCAAAGGGCATTTAACAATAATCAATAGCAACATAGTAGTTCATATAGGTGCTCTGGAATTTTGAAAATATATTCATCAGTAATTCATGTCCACTTTCAGGTAACACTAAATACTTCATGAGTTGTATTTCTTAATAATAAAATATTTCATAAAAATTTGCCTCTCCTGACCATTGTATCTTTCCCAAAATTCATTTCGCTTAAACATAAGCATATATCACAAAACCAGGAGATCAGGAAACACCAAGTGTATACTTCAGATGACATTCCACTCAGTAACAGACCACATAAGTGATAATGGCCAACTTCAGCCTTCTGTATCTCAGGTTCACAGCATCTGTTGATTGTTTCATTTTCTCTTGTCCTTGATATAATCACACGTTGTTTTTCAGCATTGTCCCTAAGTGTACAAAATCTACTGCTAATGCTGCCGGTAATAGAATGATAGACCTGGAAAGACTATTAAAAGTGATTACAGACTAGGAAGTAGTAGTATCACTGTCGGCTACTTCTTCCCTTCCACCATAGCTAAGAGCTTGAAAACAAGAACATAGTGAGGGAATCTGTAGAGAATCCTTTTCACTGAAGGTAGTGATACTAAAAAAAGAAAACTAAGAAGTGCCTATTAGACTTGGAGAAACTTCTAACAATCTTGATTGAAGACCACACACCGAAGCATATTTCTTTCAGTGCTGGGAAAATCATGGCCAAAGAAAAAACTTTCATATATCTATATGAAGAAAATCAGTACAAATTGTCACAAGATCTAAACAGAAGGCATAGATTAGGATATATATTCTGCCCTACATGCAAGTTTGAAATACCTTAGATCACAGAGTTAAACAAAAAGCAAGAAAAAAGTAGGTGATTTTTTTTGCAAGTCATTGCACTTTTTATAAAAATTCTGTTTGATGTTTGAATTCTTTCTCTCAGTACAGATGTACATTCTCCTTAATACTTCAGGTTTGTGTTGTGAGAAAGATATAAAGTATGTCTTAACTTGTTATCTAATGTCTCTGTAGTTATTTTTACCATGGAAATTGATAGTTGTAGCAACTATTCTGCAACTCTAAATATGGACCACATTTAAATTCAGTCAAATGAATAAACAGGTGTGTGCTAGTTTAAAGGAAAAATAAAATGTATAAAATGCACTCTTGTCACAGTCATTGAATTAAAAAGAATATTACAAATTTATATCTGTCATGTATATTATTCAAAAAATACCCACAGTTATTCCGTATGAATTGATGTTGATTTTAGTTCAATTTATCCTGACATGTATCTTCATTTTGTGTTTTTATGATAAAAATCATCATCAATTCATGGTGGAATAATTCATTTGATACAGTATAATTTATATTATAGATTTTCTATCATGAATTATTATGGGTTTAACTTAGGTTTGTTAAAATAATGTCACTTTTTTAATGTTGTATCCATGATTCTCACTGTGAAAAATTGGGCAAACTTGTGGATTTTGATAACAAATTCATGCTTCAAATACACTTAATGGATGAAACTTGCCATCATATTTTGTGACTTCATTTGAACTGAGGCATTTTCTAAGATAAGCTTTGACATTTTATGATTGTTGATATAAATTTCATTGTGCATTGTAAAGGAAGGTGAAATAGTCAATATATTACATGATAATATATATTTATTACACATATACCATGTGTTATGGTTTAGATGTATTGTCCCCCAAAAGCTTATATATGAGACAATGCAAGATGATGTGAAGGAGAATCAATTTGGTAATAGTCTTATGCTAACCAGTGAAGTAATCCCTGGTGGGATTGAGTGGTAACTGGAGGTAGGTGAGGTGTGGCCGGAGGAAGTGGTTCACTGGGGGCATGGCTATGGGTATATCTTTTGTATTGGGAGAGTGGCATCTCTTTCTGCTTCCTGATCACCATGTGAGTTGCTTTTCTGCACCACACTCTTTTGCCATGATGTTCTACTCCAAGGAATAGAACAGGCTGTCCATGGACTGAGACCACTGTATCCATGAGCCCCTGAATAAATTGTATTTTCCTCCCCATATAAGTGTGCTGGTTAGGTATTTTAGTCACACAAGTGAAAAAGGTGACTAAAACACCACAATAGTTCTTATGATCTTCATTTTATGTCTACAGAGTAAAATTCTTTTTTTTTATTGTTGGTCGTTCAAAACATTACATCTAACTTGATATATCATATTTCACAGTTTGATTCAAAAGGGTTATGCACTCCCATTTTTACTCCATATACAGATTTCTGAATCACATCAGTTACATCAATTACATTTCCATTGATTTACATATTGCCATTCTAGTGTCTGATGAATTCTGCTCTCTATCCTAACCTCTACTATCCCCCCTCCCCTCCCCTACCCTCCCCTCTTCTCTCTCAACCCCCTCTACTGTAAAACATTTCTTCCACTTGTATTATTCTTCCCTTACCCCTCCCTTCCTCTTGTATGTAATTTTGTATAACCCTGAGACAGAGTAAAATTCTGATTGCTTTTATGCTTTAGTAGTTATTTTTAACATACAATTTGCATAGGTATTTTCAAACTTTAACACAACAAATTATGTCAGAAAATAATTTTGCCATACAACATTAGAAATAACCCTTAAAAGATGCCCAAAAAATAGACTGAGAATTATAAATTACTATAGGCAGAAACAAATACATGAATTACTGCATACATTCATATGTAATCTAATATATTACTAACCCACCTTGTAACTTATATCTAATTGGGGGTATCTACATCAGCATCAGGCTTACCATCTATCACAGAACTAGGAGCATGTTTCTGTCATTCTAATTAATTTCTTAATAACACTTTTATACATTCCCTCTCTCCTCCATGTGAGAAATATAATAAATATTGTATGAGGAAACTAACAGTTTAGTATTTTATATTAGTATTGGCATGTCAGTTTAATAATTTAAACTGAGTTGTCCTTAGTTATCCAAAAATAAATTCAGCATCAATCCACCTGAGCCTGGCACATTAGTCAATGTACTTCATTAGTAAGGCTACCCTAGAATTTCTTTAATGGAAGGATACAGAGGGGCAATGTGATTGGAAGGAGCAGGATGTTCAGGGAAACTGCTTGCATGAAAGCATTACTTATATTGGATTTTGCAGGTTGTTGTCATGGTACAGAAAATGATGACCTTTCTTTTATAAATCCAAAATTGCACAGCAATCACATTTTTATTTTATTTTTAAGAAAAATGCAGGATCAGGATAATAGAGATGAGGATGTATGTAGAAAAACTAATTTCAGGTATTTCATTTTACCAATTTTCAGAAGAAAAAAATAAAATAAGACCCCCTCCCCCAAAAAGGATCCTTGAACAATGAGATATTTCTAATCAGTTGAGTAAGCAACACAAATAAAAGAGTACTTCCTTAAGACACACTCAATTTAGTTTTGCAAAAATGTCAGCATCTAATATCACAATTAATCTCTCCAAAAATACATAGATTAAATTCCCCAAAAGCTGATCTATAAAATAAAACCTCTCCACAAGCCATTTCCACTACTGGGTGGTTACTTCACATTTTAAAAACACTCCTTATCTTTTCATGCTGACTTTTAGAAGCTTCCCCATTTGTAACATTTTCTATACTCAGTGAATTGAATTCTCTTTTTTTTTTTTTTTGGCCTGTCTTTTCATGACAGACTGATTTTATCAAAGCCTAGGACTACCTCATTCATTTTTCTATTGCAGCATGTGGCAGATTTCAGAGCCTTCAGATATACTTCTTTTTCAATGAAAGAATAAAAGAACAAAAATAAGAATAAGAGAACAAAAAGATCCTAAGAACGGGAAAAAATAATAGGTTATACAAATAACACATATAATAACAAATGCCTTTTTTAAGGGTCATTTAATCAGTAGTTAAGTTCCTATTGTTTCTCTTATACTTATTACAATACTTACTGTGAAAGTTCAGACTTTCAAAGTGTCATAAAAAAATCTAGAACGTTCATATCTAGCCACATATAAATTCCAAATTTCACAATCTACTTTTAAACAACATTGCACTCTATATTGCTATCTAAATCTATTGATCTTTACAGAAATCCATCAAACCATGCATTTTTTTTTTTAGATCACCTGTACTGTGGACTTGGGGGGAAAGAAATCAGAATTTGAAAAATTCCAAAGAAGCAATATAAAACAAAATTTTTGGTTTAAGGTAATTAATCCTTAAAAATCATGATAACATTCCTGTTCTTGAATAACTTCCCATGCCTAGTCTGCCAGTTGAGTTTTGGTCCTGCAGGCCTCAGGCACAAAATCTGCTTGCCTCTCTCCTCCTAGCCCTGCACAGACTGCTCCCAGCTGGCTCCCTTTTTTGCTCCAGCCTGCAGCAGACCAGGATGCTGTGGTTTCAATGTTTCCACCTTTTAATCTTTCACAAATATAATACAGATAATCTTAAAATAAAACACCTTATTGTCGATTCCCAAGAGGAAATAAGAGAAAACCAAAAAATATGCTAACTTAAGATCTAAGAAATATAGAAGGAAAATTCCAAATTTCTCAATATGTTAAAAAAAAACCCTCTTTTTGTTTCTTTCTAGAGCTTTTAGTACCTGCTCCATTTTTGTAGACAGTATCCTGAGAGTTTCAAAGTTTCTTGATGCCAATTGATTACTGGTGAAGTTAGAATTTTTCGTGGCAGCACAAAGGCAATGATGCCCTCATCCCCACTAATGGTTCTCTCTTTGTCATTCAATCAAACTCTAATCTAGATTCCCTTGTAGGAGTGTTTTTGCAAATGGGATTAAGATTATTAATCAGCTGACAATAAAACAGGGAATTATGGAGTTTTACCTGAGTTGACACTGCAATTAAAATACATTTAAAAAGCAGAAAAAGGAAAATAAGGAGTTGTTGTTGTTGTTTTTTTTTTGTTTTTTTTGTTTTTTTTTTTTTTTTGACGATCTAACTACAGAGAGACAGGAGAAATGACCCCAAAAAGGAAACTGCTGTAAGTGATTCATGAAAATGACAGCAAGCAGGCTCTTAAGCAAAGATTTCTGTTACAGCAGGAATCTCAGTTCTACAACAACAAAAAATTGAGTCTGGTCAGCAGCCTGAATGAGATTGGGCAGAGATTATCTTCAGAGGCTTTAGATGGTACTTTACCTTGATCCTGGCTTTGTGAAATTCAGAGGAGAAATATCAGTTGACTCATCCTGGATTTATGGACTATAGAATTAAGAGATAATAAGTCTGTGTTATTTTAAGCTACTAAGCCTATGGTGACTTTTTTGGCACAAATGGCAATCTAATACAAGTGTGAAAGTCTGCACTTAATTATTTGTAAATTATTTTATCCTCTTGGTTGTGCTCTCTTAAGTATTACACACACGCACACACATACTCAGAGTAGATGAGGAATAATTAATTCAGTGACTGGAGGTCCAAATAAAAATTTTCATTCACTTACCAAAATGCTGGGTCGCAGGCAGATATTACAGAATTGTCTGAAGATTATGTATGCACAAAAACATGGCAAACCAGCTACAAAACCACAATTAGTCAATAAAGTGTGTGTGTGTGTGTGTGTGCGCGCGTGCGCGCGTGTGTATTTGAGAGAGAGAGAGAGAGAGAAGAGAAAGGAGAAGATTAAAAGAAAAAAAAGAAAACCAGATTCTAAAAGCCCTTCAATCCTTTATACAACAAACAGAGCATGTTCGTCTCCTCCTGTGCCAGTCAGTGGAAATTCAATGCTGAGCAAAAGGAGGCCTGGTTTCTGCATTGTGGAACATTTAGTCCAGTGGGAAACCCTGACTTTAATCACACCATCATTCTGGCAAGTACCATTACAGCCCAGGCAGCCTAGGCAGGCCTTGCCAACCAATTTCAAGACTTTAGTTTTTATCCCATAAACAACTGGAAGCTACTGCACAATTCAATTTCAGATCTTTAGATTTTGTGTCAGGAAGAGAGGTAACTTGACCAGATTATGTTTTAGAAAAATCCCTTTGATGTGATTATATATATTAAATGATTGGAAAATGGTAAGCCTGGTGGCAAGAAGATTGCTTAAACTATTATGTCCATTGTGTAAGTGATGAGAGAAAAATCATAAATCATCTTCAGTTAAAATTAAAATAAAAAAGGGAATTTAGTGATTATTGAGAGGGAGAAAACTAATTTAGAAACTATAGTATATTAGGAAAAGAGAAGAATATAGTAAGTAGAAGAATATAGAAAGTTGCTTCCATCAACTGAAATATATGTAAGGAGAATCTATAGGGGTATTTTAAATTAAAACTTTTCATTAATCTAACTGAAATTCCTATAGCACATGCAAATAGTGATATTTAATATTGATATTTAACGGGATGAATACTGATTACCCCAAAGGTGGTCATGTCAGATCACATGAACCTGTAAAAGTTAATTTATAAATTTGGCAATGGGAATATAGTGAACATCTTGAGGTGGGGGAATTATCCTGGATTATCTCAAAGCTCATGGTATAAGCACAAGGGTCTTCAAAAAAGGGAAACAAGAGAATTTAAGTGTGAATAAATAAGAGATTTGACAATGGAAGAAAAGATTGGTATGAGGTTCAGAAGACGCAGCAAACCAAGAAAAAGAAGCATATTCTAGGAAATGAAAAGAGCTAGTGGATAAATTCTTTCCTCAGAGAAGAATTAACCCTGCTCACACCTTGACATTAACCCAGTGAGACTGATTTGAGAATTCTGAACTGTGCAAACATAAGCAATACATTTTAAGCCACTAGGTTTGTGGTAATTTGTTAAAGCAACAAGAAGAAACTAATACAGAGGATGTTTATGTATTCAAGACTACCTCTGGGCAAGGGATACATAAATGGATGATTCATATCTTAATATGTCTGCAACCCACCAACAAATTCCCATTACAAATTTGATCATATAGCTTTAAGATATGAATATATGATCTTCCAAACCATCTGATTTAAAGACAATGCCTTTACTTAGGTCCCTGTTCCTCTTTGATACTCAATTTCTCAAAGAAAAATCACTTGAAGTCAGCAGCTTTTGCCTTATTCCATAAACTAAAGTCATTAAAGATTTTATGATAGTATGGTCTGCAAACGTAGTCTCAGAAAATATAGTGCCTTTGAGGACAACAGAGGGGAGCCATCATAGAGTCCAACAGACCTGGAAAGTGCCCAAGAATGTTGGAAGCATTCACAGTGCTCTCTAAACTTCAGAAGGAAACAACTGCCCACAGGGAAAGGCTGTGTGGCATCCCTGTGGAAGCTGAGATCAACTGCTACAACTGGGAAGCCTTTGGGGTTTCCCAGCCTTGGCTTGTTTGAACAGGAGCTCTCCAAGCATCCTGGGATGTTGGTAAAATAAAGGTGGCATTTATAACGGATGGAGGACTTCAGACCATGCACATACCCCTCTTCTCTTTTCTGGAAAAAAATATAAAATTATCAGATATTTTGTGCAATTAGAGGGATGCTATACCAACCCCAGTAGCGAAAGGGATACATTCTATCATTAATCTTTGGCATAGATACTTAAATTTGGGTTTATGATAGTCTTTTCTAAAAACTAAAGTACTTGTTTTTTAGTTGTAGTTGGATACAATACCTTTAGTTTTATTTATTTATTTTTATGTGGTGCTAAGGATCGAACCAGGGCCTCAAATGTGCTAGGCAAGTGCTCTACCACTAGCAACAACCCCATCCCCATGATAGACTTTAAATATTGAAAATATAGTAATTCTTGCATGCTTTTTCTTGTGAACTAAAGTTATTCTCATATAGAACTGAAAGAATGTATAACTTATTAAAATTAATAGGATAGGTCAGCATAGCTGATGAATATAAAACCATTACATAAATCCAGTTAATTTCTGATACTTGTAATAAAAATAGCTGATTCAAAAAATGTTTATTACTTTTATTGGACAAATGTTTTTAATTTATGGTAGAAGAAGAACCCATCTTGGATATGTATTAATGAGATTTATAAACAATGAATAAGTTATTCAGTTATTTTTGGACAGATAAAATTTATTAAAGTAAATTAAATAAATGTGATTATAATTTGAAGGGACAATAAAATTCAAAAACTTCAACATAGAACAATTGATACAAAATTTAACTTGCTAATTTAAAAAAATCAATAAAAATTCCAACATGCCACTCATGGAATATATTGAAAGTGTAAAGAGTTTAAATATGTTTCTGAAAATCATCAACAGCAGAAAAATTGCCCTATAGATATAGAGATTAACCAAAAGCCAAAAAAAAAAAAAGTCATTTGATACTTGAATTCTTACAATGGAATAGAATAAAGAGAAAAAAAAACAGCCTCACACCACAGTGGAGGCAGGACATATCACTCGATGTCAAAGGATGAATTAATTAACAAATAGTGACTGTGTGATTGATTTATGCTCAGGGAAAGAAAGAAAAGGCAATACCTCTACTTCATGTCCCAACAAAACAAAAAATCATGGAAGAAGGATTAATTATTTAAACATAATGGCAATATCTTGGTATTTTTATTTAAGAGACTAGTTTGTTTGTTTGTTTTATACATACAGCCCAATAGTAAAACCACAAAGAGAAGACAAATTACTGTGACTAATTATCTTAATCTGAAGAACTCACATTCCTTAAGAGAGACTGAAGAGTTCAATTAAATACCTGGCCACTCTTAACTGCAACTTGTATAATAAAAAAATAAAGTAATCCAGATTACATAATTGACTCCAAGAAAAGAAGAAGGGAACAAATATGTCAATAAAAATATGCAGAAGAAAATATGTAATTCACTGTAAGGAAAACTGAATGAATAATAAATTTAGGAACATATTCTTTAATTCACCAATGAAAATAAAAATGTAAATACAGTAATAATAAAGTAAAATTTTATACTCACCCAAGTAGCCAATATCAAAGTTCAATAACCTACAGTATTGAGCTGGTCAAATAGAAATGGGTGTCCTTAAGTGCTTCTAGAGAAAAGTTATATTGAAAAACAATTTTCCATGTTCAACAACATTTCTTTCACTCTATTGTATTTAGTTTTTATAATTAAAGGGCTTTACCAGCCCATTTTAGTTTGTATAGGAAGAAGCATTTAAGCATTTATTAGTGTCATATAAAATAACAGTGGATCTTATCATCAATGACATCCTAAGACTGGACAGACTAGAGGAAATTTATTGAAAAAGTATGAGTTATATATCACAGAATTTCTGCTTCCCAATATCTAAGCATTGTTACATCCTGATACATGCTTGCATTTGCCCAGGTACATTAGTCATATCTACAAAAATGTACACTGAATAAGATAAATACCAGCATGACTGGAAGTAATGAAAATCTGTCTTTAAAGAATGACAGACATCCTCTGTTTAAAAAAATGATGAATGTTATCCCTTCATTGTAATAAACCTATTTTCTTTTATACCTTTATGACATTAATCAATAAGTCTGTTATATTCAGTCAAGAAGATAATTTTTAAATGGGTACCCAAACCAAGGAAGTGCTCTACTTTGTACATAGTCTCTTAATAAATCACTGTCAAGCTGGCAAGGATTTAATAAATATAGTTTGTAAGGAAGAAAGCACATAGATGATTAAACAATTAAAATATGATATCTTAATTTCTGTCAGAATCCAAAATAACCTATACCACTAAATCTAGATGAAGAAAGGTAGAGAGAAAATTTGAATATATATATACATACATACATACACACATACGTATATATATATATACTTATATATAACATATATATCTGTATATATGTATTATATATACATATAACATATATATATACATATATATGTATACTATATTTAATATGGAGGAAATAGATAGATGGGTATTTTTGTTAATATGCACATTGTGTTCCTAACACAGTCAAAGTACAGTTTCTGGGGCCATGAAGGAGAAACACAACCCTCTCTCTTGATTTCTTTTGAATGGATGTTTTATAAGGATTTATTCTTCCTAAGAGTCAGAAAAAATGGATTTAACTTGGCTGAAGCCAAAGGGGAATTTATTGTCTCAGTAAAAAATGTCCAGAAATTTGGCAGACTTCAGGAGCCACAGGCAAGTTTTAAGAGTTCAGATGGCTCCAGGAACTTGCAGGAACCCTGTCTCCGATCTCCTTGCCTCCAAGTGTTGGTGTAGACTTGCATCTCAGATGCATTTTGTTTCTTAGTTTTCATTCTGATCTCAAGATATAATATTCCAAAGCTTGAATTCTTTTAGCTTCTCATTCAATGAAGATGAAAAATGCTCAGAAATCTAAGGACATTGAACAGTTAAAAAAAATCAATCGGTTTAGGCCTGGATTTTGCTCTTATGACTCAGATGAGTATTACTGTGAATCTTGATCCCATGGGGAATATCACTATGCTAACACGATGAGATAAGTCAAAGAAGAGGAGACTGGGTGCTCTCCTAAGAAAGTCAATGTTGTGAATAGTTAATATGTGGAGCTCAGTGCAAAGTGAAAATTGAAGTATCCATGGTTAAAAAAAAAAAATTAAGAATTTTAGGCATTGCCAACCAATCATTAAACTGAGAATGGGGCCCTGTTCTACTCTTCAGGTGATGTGTCTCTGAAGTTCCTTCTCAGTATGTTTTAACCACAAACGGGATAAATTACTGGTGGCAAATATATCATAGGTCCTATGTAAGAACTATTTAAGCTCATTGAATCCAATTATTTACCCTTCTAAAAATACTAGTATTTTTGAGTTTGGGAAAAGTTCTAAACTTAAAAAGCAAATTAAGTCAGTATGTAACATGAAACTTACATTCTTTTCTTTCATAAATGTTGTTTAACACATCTTTCTAAAATTCTGCATTTGTATTGTTTACATTCTTTTTTCTTCTTTTTCGTCACTTGTGTATAATGATATCTCCCACTCCCACCATAATGCACATTTCCTGATTGCTTCCCCTCTGACTTCCTTTCATTTGCTCTGATTGTTAATTATACTGATCTCCTCTGTTTTCCCAGAGTAACTTCGTATGTCCCTCACTTTTTGTCACTATAACATTCTTTCCTGGAGATATTTCTGTTTTAATTATCTCTGAATATAACTATGACATCCATAGTATAGAGTTCAATACCTTGCACCTAGCAGGGCCCAATAACTATTTGATGAGTAAATGAATATAATTATTTTCTTTCCCACTGTTATGCTTGTTTGTATCCTTGTCTCTGACTGAATTCCATTTAATTAGATAATATATATATTATATCAGGGTCCCAGCAGAATACCTAGTACTAGGCAGTTCTCAAAATGAAACAAAATTTGATTTCAATTTGGGTGCTTAAATCCTGTATTTAAATTCAACATTTACAATTCAGAGAGTTATATTTTGTGTTGCTTAATGTCCAACTTTCCCATGAGTGCAGAATGCACCAAAGATGTAACAATATATCTTAAATTAAATATATTTCTAAAACATTTATTATATAATTTTCTTTATTGGCAAATTGCATTTTTTCAGAGCTGCACATTTGTGTGTGTGTGTATGTTTGTGTGTGTGAAAGCCAGAGAGAGAGAGAGAGAGAGAGAGAGAGAGAGAGAGAAAATAAAGGGAGAGAGAAGTTTACCTTTAGTTATCTTAATTATGTTCCAAAATCCATTTTATTTTAATTTAGGAAAGCATTATACAAACATGAAAAAGACTGGCTTGCTGGATGACTTTATAATTATGTTTCATATGCTAGGCTGTCATTACTAATTACTCACTCTTAAAAGTGAATACCAAATATGTGCTACTCCATATTCTTAAACAAATGATATTAGCACAATATTATTTTCTGGTTAAAGATCTTACCAGAGTACAAATATGTTTGCATATCTTATCTGTAATTACAAGGGTTACTGTAGGAGAAAAGTTATTAATATTGTGCATCAAACATTAAAGAAATGGCTGTACTGAAAGAAATAAAAAGGCTGATAATTTAATTATCTGCATAATATTTGATTTCTTTATCATCTGGCTCATTGGCCTTCTGCCTCAGTACTTACCATAATTTTCATTTTTTGTGTAAAGTTAACTCAAGTCACCAAAAAGTCAACAAATTTCCCAAGTAATGTCTGTGACAACAGAAAAACATTTCAATATTGGCTTTTATGTCAAAGACTTCCCTAATAAAATATTTTATAATAATTGGAGTCACTTTATTTTTTCAGCCCTATACAATGTGTATCTTTTATTACTCAACATTTTATGCTTTATTGAGAATTAAATCTATAATATTTTCAAGAAAATGAATTATACATTGGTATAACTTCTTTGTCCTAAAGAACATTTTATATGTTCATCAAATAATTTGTTCATGTACTTATACTTCTTACGTTTGTATGTATACATATGTATACTTATATATGTTCATCTAATTATATTAAGAGCTATTAATGAGATTATAGATATATATGAAAATATATCTGCTCGAATCAGAACCAAAACATATTATCTCAACATCTATTCCAGTGACTCCACAATTATGAGACCACTGAACAGGTCAATGTATTGAATGTTTCAAAAACAGGCCAGTTAATTTTATAAATATAAATTCTGGTGAATGACTTAGATATCTGGGCTGTAGCTTTGTCAATAATGATATGAAAAACTTGACCAAAGTTTTAAACTAATTTAGGTGTTCCCAGGACTGCACATACTTTATTGTATAAGGAATCGTTGTTGCTTATTGTGTAACAAAATAATCCCTGTGTTTACACTTCAGAACAAAAAAAAAACTAAAATCTTGCCCAAAACTGACAAAAGGTCTATGGAATAGTACAGGGTATGGTGACTCAAGTTATCCAGATTTATCAGAAATTTTCATTTAAGTCTATAATCACACTATAAAAATCAAATGGAAAGCTAAGAAATTAGTTGATTGTATCAGTCAGATAGTATAAATCCAATCCTTTTTGATCCTCAAGAGCCTGGGAATATTTTAGACATCACCATTGCCTTAATTTTCTCTTTTTCTTTATATTAAAAGCCAAGCTGATCCTGCATCTGAATTCACTCTTCAAATGTATGGAACAATGTGTTCTGACAAAAATAAGTGCTAAAATCAATACTTTCAAAACATGTTCATAAAAATAGATCATAACAAAGTAAAAGAACTTATGCATATATTCCTTTTGGAGACTGAGATAAATATTTCCTTTTCTCCTTGAAAAGCATTAATTTTCCCATGAAACTTCCTTTATTTAAAACTTTCTTTAAGACCAGTAACAACACTGCCTAATGCAAATAAGATAAATACAGTGTGTGTTATGATTGGGAAAGTTTGTGCATTCCAAACAATGATAACAACAAAATGGTGCTTCTGTAAGTGTGCATAGTATACTTCCAAAACTACTTTGTTTCTCCTTTTAGAGAACTAGCAAATTCCAAGAAAAATCAATTAAATATAGTATACTTGCTATGTAATTGTATTACATAAAAGAGATGAATTAAGATGTTATACATGCAGTAAGCCATCTGTTTCTGTTTTTGTTATATTCATAACACACATCTGTTTTTATTCAGCTATAGGGAAGCCCTTAATCATAATTTATACATCAAAATGTTGCAAAAAAGAATGTTGTACATGTAAAAAAATTCATTGACCTGAAATGAATGCTATAAGCTCAAAGAAAAGCAAATTTTCAAATTAAGACTACATTTCAAAATGAAAATTTTAAAAATTGGACTGGAAAAGGGAGATCTAAATCACTTAAAATATGTACAATATACTGGCAATTATTTGTATGATTCACGCTTTCCAGGGAATTAAGAAAACTAATATTAGAAAGTTAAACAATAAACTTCTATCAAATTTGATTATATTAATATAATTAAAATATAAATATATTCTAAAATACTAAGATATGTGAGCATGTATTTTAAGAAATCATTTCAAAACATGTTAAATGATGATCATTCTAATGTTGTATTTTGAATTAAAATTATTGAACATAGGCTATATATTCTGAAAAAAAACAAAGAAATAAAATTGTGTATCAAATAAATAAAATAATGTTACTGAAGAATAAAGACAAATTCAATTTTATTTGGAATATATACTTTGATTAGTTTAAATGTTTAAATGAAATACCAAAATTCTATTTAGACCTTACTATTTAAAATTTTATTTAGAATTTGGTTTTCAGATAATATTGATTTCATTTTTCACTTGGATTATTCATCAAGATTATCTTCTTACAGAAAAGAGAAACTTTGTACCATAGGATAGATGTGTGTATATGCGTGTGTTGTGTGAGATAGAAGGAGGAGGAGGAGGGGGAATATTGAGAATACTCAGTTGCCTACCAATAGTTTTGATACTCAAGCAGGCCCCTGCAACCTTCCCTCAAGCAAAAGAAAATCAAACGATTTCCCAATACCACTCTGAATTATGTATATACAGAAATTCAAAGGCTCCTCCAACACACACATGCATGCACTCACAACCACAAAACAAAAATCTTTTGATCTTGAACTATAGCACTCTAAGCCATTTGAAAGTCCTTCCCTTGCAGTTCTCAAAGTTTTAGTTGTGTATCATTGTGAACTTATTTCTACATTTTACTGATGATTTTAGAAATGGCCAGAGGATTCCTCTTGAATGGTAAACACACAATGATAACATTTATCTACCTTGTAAATAGCTCTTAAATTTATGCTCAAATTGGAGTCTGAGTTCAACCTTTTATTTCTCATCTGGAAAACTATAATATCTTTCTAACAGGGACCCAGATACCATTTTACTTCCCTACCAACCTTTACAGCACTACCACACACAAAGGTTTTGCATTGATTTCAAAACTTTTATCTGATATACTAGTGCAGTAAAATTTTCTTTTTAGTAATTTATTTGCTGTTCAAAACCAAACTTTATAATATCTGAAAATAATGGAAGTTATTTATTCTCTTCACAGTACAATATTCTTATCCATAAATGGTTATTAATAAAACAACCTTGTAAATTTATCTAAGTATTATACATTGCATACATGTAAAGTATTTCTTGTAGTGCACAAAGTCCAGTGAATCTTCAATGACTACTCATTTTTTGTGATATTTGTTGCCACTCATTGTAATTAATTTGGAATCCTAAGAAAAATAATAATGAAACAAAATAGCAATAGTAGTTTAAATAATATTTACCACCCATTTGCATGTTGTAACATGTTTTTCTTTCTGGGTAGTTATTGCTATGACTAATACACAAATAATAGTTAATATTTCAATTTTTTTAAAGATCTATTTCTTATCAATAAAACAAACTGGAGACTTAGGTAGAAGGTTGTATCGAGAGTTAATGAGTCTTTACTCCATGTGGCTAGATTTCATTCATCTCGTGAAAACTTTGCTAAATAAGTAATTCAGGAAATAAAAAAAACTTCGGAAGAAAAACTATTACATTTTATTTTTAATGTGATTTAATTACAATACAGCATTTTCTTTAATTATGAATATTGACAAAAAATTAAATAGCATTGTGGTACCTATGATTTTGTCACCAACAGAAACCATAACTATTATCAGAATCATAATTATGGTGCTTATTAAATCCATTGTTATGGTTTGGATTTTAGGTGAATCCCAAAGTTTCCATTGTTAATGCAAACATGTTCAGAGGTAAAATGATTATATTATTAGAGCTATAACATTATCTTTTCATCTTAGTTCTAACGGATTAACTGTGTATTACATGTGGACAGGTGGGTTGTAGACAGAGGAGGTGGGTCTCTGTCAGCTGCCAAGAGGTGGAAACTCTTCATCTGCCATGCCTTTCTGCCATGAAGCTTTGCTTCCCCTTGGTTGGACTCAGAGCAATGGAGTCAGCTGATAATAGAGTGAACCTCTAAAACCATGAATCCCTAACAATCTTTTACTCCGCTAAGTTGTCAACTATTTTGGTCACGTTGATGAAAAGCTGACAAACACACCTGTTCAAGGTCACATATGATTATGGTAGAGTTCACACAGGTTCCTTATTTTTTCAACAAAGACTATTGTTAATGACTTTTTCTTAATTACTGTCTTTCAATATCACCTCTCTCTAGTGTACACGAGTGATTTCTCGAATTTTATGGCATGTGGCCAAGATCTGTGCTTATTGCTACTATTGGTACAGACATTCAATCTAAGTCAATATTCCTTTCACCATTGTGAATAGCACTTTAGTAACATGAGGATTTACAGGAACCGGGTGAAAACTGACACACCAGTCAGTGTTTATGGCTCATGACTATGTATTGTCCAAAACTAATAAAATCATCTTTCTAGCTCACACATTTGATTAATCAATCCACTCATGATATCATCAACAATAGCTCTTAATTTCCTTCAGTTTAATATAGAGAAACTTTTTTACTCTCATCTGTTCATACAGACTCACCTGTTTCCTACATAATTATATCTTTCAGTGGCAATAACAATGTAACAATTGCACTTTATTGAGAATGTACTGAATGCTCCATTCCACATTAAATGTTTTATATGAAATATCCCATTTATTTCCAGCAATATTACATTACCTTATACGATATGTAATATTATTTTCTCCCTATTCCAAATTCATAAGATAAATTAATGAGGTTCAGTAAATCACTCAAAGTCATGCAAACCAGAGATGTAAAGTCTGAGATTGATACCCATACCAGTAGACTTCAGAGCCAAAGATCTTTATCTGTGTACAACATTGCAAGAACACCTCATACCTCACCTATGATCTCTGAACCAGGACACCTCCAACATCCTAATATAGTATTTACTATATTGTATTTGTTGAGTTACAAATTTGTAAGGTTAATGCAGATAGGTGCTTACTTAGATCTCTACATCTGTGTTTTTCTTTTTTTATGGTGTGATTCTAACATATTTAATCCTGAAAGATAATAATAATTGTTTTAATTATTACAATAAAATAGTATTTTAAGATTATAGTCTTTTTAAGAATTAAAAGAAAGTTTAAAGCTTTGATTCTTAAAATAAAGTGGAGCTATACTAAAGGTTTAGTACATTTTCAGCTTCATATTTTGAAGCTTGCATTTTAAATTAGAACAAAGGTAAAAATGAAGCTATGAACACAAAATTGTTTTGCCCCCAAAGATCACCTCTCCCTGAAGGTTTCCCTAAAGCTGTTTTTTATTTTAAGTAGACGACTAGCTTTGCTACTGCTGCTTCTCAGGGGAAGAAAGATGCAACATCCTGATAAATTTAACATTTCTTAGACGGAGAATGCCTCCCAGGAGACACAACCACTTGCAGCAGTGGATACAGAATCCTGGTAAACATCCTATGAATGCAACTCTTACTGGAAACCAGAATATCAGCATAAGCTACTTCCTTCTCCCCTGAAGCCTGCATCTGACTTCCAGCACTGTCATCCTCTCTAAGAGTTTCAGAGGATTTATTTGTCTGTATAGGTCCCTTTGTAAATGTAAAGTGAGAGACATTGATGATAAAACTTCTGATAGTTATTTACTTTGTAACTATTTTATAAACATTACTTTATCCTGACTATTAGAACTTCCTGTGAAGCCCTTAAAGATTTAGATGATCCCTAGACCTTAAATCATTTGAATTAGCATCTCCAGGTAGAGATTTTCAGAGGATTTCTGTAAATAACAAGAAAGCCAAATTTTCAGGTTCAGAACTCTCATGATTTCCTTATATAGTAATCTAAAAAGGAAAGACCAAGGCACATCACAGGGATGCTATATAGAGTAGATGTTCAGAAAATAGGAAGTGGTCTCAAACTCAACGTTTACTCATTTTTCAGGGGGTTACTGAGAACAATCCAGTCTACAGGCAACAACAATGTATCACTTTTTTGTCTTTATAAATCCATACACACACACATACACTCACATGCAGGGAAAAATAAACCTGCCAACTTAGTATCTGTCATGTAAATAACAAAACTGATATCATTAAAACAACTTTTCATTAATTATAAATGGTAAATAATATTTCCCCAAAGTCGACACCCTTACACCCTCCAGAGAGCACTCTCTCTCATTGTGTACATCCTGCAAAAATTGTCAAATTACCTTTAAGGGATTTCAGTATGTTGTGAGAACAAGTAGGAATGGGGGGCTTTTTAATGACATCTGGCCCAACCCAGCCTCACTTGTCCATCTCCATATTATCAACATGTTTCCCATTGAAGAATAAAGGTCTTTATTTTAGACCAAGGCACACTTGGCCATTTTGAATGTCTTCAGGGACATATTTGATATTTCCCTATTTTTCTTCATTTTTCCTTTCTGTAGGAAAGTACACTTTATCTGAATGAATTTTTCATCTGTTTATATAAAGACATTCATAATGGGTTATAGTCAAGTCCTCTATGCCTGTATGTCTCAAATTTTAAGGCAGTTAGACATGTGACCACTCCAATCGACTATGTGCATACTCTAATGGTCAACTATACTTTGATAATTATACATCATTTCCTGTTTTCCTGAGAGCATGAATATGAATGGTGGAAGTCAATTCTCCCTCACCCTGTTTGCTAAAACTTTATCAGGGAGTCATTCACACACTTTATTGGAAAACTATATCTTAAGAAATTATCTGTTAAAGCACTGTAACTTTTATCTGGTTTCATTTCCAATTCCTCACATGAGGATCATCTTTTATTTAAATTTCTGAAATCAAGTAATAGACCCAAAATAATAACATGTAAACTTAAATTCATTACAGCATGAACTCAGTATTCTTATGTGGTATATGGGACTCACAGCATAGATTATTTATTTCTTGACAATACAAAATAAAAAAAGAATTGCTCTCTCAGAAACCCATTTTATAAACCCCACATCTAACCAGATTAATTCTTTAAACTCTATGAGGTTCAAACAATATACAATACATATTAATATTGAATTAATCAGTGCACAAATATGCAAGGCTATCATATGAAGGTAATCTTTTGACATTAAAATTGAAATGCACAAATAAAAATTGAGAAGGATTAGATCCACATCATAATACAATATACATATTGTTCACTCATAATTTAGTAAGAGATAGTGTACAAGTTAGCTTTTACCATATAACAAATACTTCCAACTTTTTTGGTTTAATTTGGCAATCCTTTTGTTTAGCTGAGTAAACTGTTCTTCCTTGACTCTTATTTCATCAAAGATGTGTCCACTCTGATGTCTGGTGGTTAGAAACTGTCAGGTTGGGGCATGTTTCTTTTCTATGTCAATGTTTATCTTTAAGCTTACTAGCCATGTCTGTACACAGGGCAGCCTCAGTTTTCCAAGCTCAGTGAAAGAAGAAGGACTCAGCACATGTGCTACATGTGCGGATGTTCAATCAGCCAAAGAAAATTCAAAAAACACTCAACTGTTCCTTTCATAAGAGGATCTACAAAGTTGCAATGCAAAAGAGGATTCCCACATAGATGGGATGAATTTTGTAATCATTTTATAAAGTTGACCACAAATTACATATTCTATTTGTTGTGGAGAGTTCTGTAGAGCTATTTTATCAAAGTTCTTAATTCCCAACACATTATGAGAAACTAGTTTTATCTGATGCCCAGTCTCCCTACTATAGCTATATAGCCACTCTCATAGTTTGTTAACTTTAAAAAAAAATTACTATATTCTGCTACAAAATTCTCCCAGGAGTTATAACTGTCTATTTGCTTTCTTGATAATTTTTGTTTTACATATTTTACTCACTGACATGTTCATTATGGTAGAATGATACAGGGAATTTTAATCTATAATTACTCCTTGTTACTCAATTGCCCTTTAGACACTTCTGAAGGTAGCATTAAACAGCTCAGTATAGGCTAATTCCTGCAAGAAACACTATCTATCTGCTAGCTATTTCCTTGCATGGCTTTTGTTGTCTCATTTTCACTCATCAGTACTGTTAAATAAATTGCAGTTACTGACCCTTTTAAAATGCTCTTCATTGCATGGCTGCACATTCATGCTATTCAGAGACACTTAGGGACACAACTATTACATCCTTTGCAGGAAAAAGAATGGCAATGATAAGTGGGGAGGAAATTAGTGTCAGTGATTTGTAGCTGGAAAATAGTTTCAGCAGTGTTCCAGTCAGATCCTAAGAAGTCCCTACCAAGTTGATGTCATCAGACTGCTTTAAAAAATGATACATAACTGATCAAGTCCTGATGCTCCTACTGCATATTCACCCCTTTCCATGGGTCTTTTTATTACTTACTTATTTTCCCCATTCCTCAGTCTAATAAGATGCAGCAGGATTTAAGTCAGATAACTTAATTTGCTGTCCTAAGTTATATTAAAGAATGACAACATCAGAAAAATAAAGTTCCATGATATCTGGCATTTCTCATTAATCAAAGCAGGAGCTCTGCTACTCCCTGACATTTGACTTTTTCAGTACGCTGTGAAGTGCTCTGTGATATGCAATGTGGGATAAGGTGAAGGATGTTAATTAAAAGAATCTGCGAAGTAAAATATAGGTTATTCATATAAATTGACAGATGAAAGTCAAACGGAATTTTTAAAACATCAATTACAGTCTGTGCTTAACAATTGCTTGCTACTTTGAGTTTTCCTAGTGGATACTTCAAGTTGTCAGACAAGCAACTCTTTTCCAAGAGCTTTTACTTCTCAACAACATGCTAAATATGTGGGTGACCTTATAATTTATTGTTCAAACTAGACATCTTAGGGAGTGTTAAGAGGTGTTATTAGTGACTACATGATGAAATATGCAAACACCTCAATTATTCCAAGCACAACTAAATATATGATTCACTAATAAATATGAGGGCTGTCATAATCCTACACATTTTAGGCTCTGACTCAAACTGGATGAAGAAGTTCATTCACCAGTTTCAGTCGGAAGATGTAAAATGAAACTATGTACCTCTCTTACAAGCAGAAGGAGAAGGAGAACTAAACTAAACTAGGGAAGATAAATCAAACCAAACACAAAACAACACAGAAATTGAAGGGCTTCTCCCTATTGCTCTTGAAGTCCAAATGAATACCAGCTTTTAGACAGTTTGTTTCTTTTTAAAAAAATTTTTATTTGTTTTTATTAGTTACACATGACAGTACGATGACCTTGACATATCATATATTTGAATCAGATGGGATATAATTTCTCATTCTTCTTAGTGTACAGGTTGCAGAATCACATTGGTCATGCAGTCACATATATACACACAGCAATAATAATGTCTATTTCATTCCACTATTTATAAAATAAATTTATTTTTAACTGACAAATAATTTTATACATTTATGAAGTGTAATATAATGTGTTAGTCTTTATACATCATAGGAAGATTAAATCAAGATATGTTCTTTAAATATTCATTTCATTCCTGTTTTCTTGTTCTGTTGTTCAAGGTTTGCCTATCTTTTGCAAACAAAATGATCAACGTAAAGATATGATTGAACTAGTTTTGAACCACACAATATATTTTCTTTATTTTAAATAAGCATACAGGAAGTGCTCAATACAAAAATTAGAGTCTCCTATATGCCAACGGGGAAACCAATAACAAGGGATAATAGAATATCACATCATGCTTAAGTATAATATATTTAAGTCCTTACTTTGTGGCCTCATGATGCATGGCTATTCACTCATAATAATAGTTAACATTTTTTCATAACCGAATTTTCATGCAATTCAGAGGATGCAAAATACAGCTTAAAAATAGGATCTCAGTCGGAGAAATACTGCATCTTTTTCTACCTAGTGCATAATTAAGTCCAATGATTGAAAACCAGTCTCATGCATTCTTAATTCTTCCCAGTAGGGAAAAAGGTCAATATTAAGACACTTTTTGTGTTATCAAATTCATAATTACTCAAGAGGCCTTTATGGCATCATTCTTTATTGAATCAATAAGATTAAATTCATGTTTGTTCACTTTAAGAATGAATGTGCTTAGGGAATATTTCTTCTGATTTGTGCTCTCTTGTTTGTGCCAGGAAAGTGTTAAATTGGAAAAATCAAACACAGAAAATAAATTGTCTCTGGAAAGCCAAAAGGAAAAGTTGAAGAAAAAAATCAATAATATTTGAAACTAGATATAAGTATCCAAGAAAATAGCATCTGTGGGGATTAAAGTGGGAGGATTAAGGGAAATACATCCCCCACTGGTTGTGTGCTTCCTGGCTCTTCTTAAAAATGCTAAGTCAATATAGAGATTAATAAACCTAAGGGGAGAAAACTCTAAAAACTTCATAGCAATTCGTTAGAAGAAATCAGTTTCCATGTAAATTCCTAAGATAGGACAAAGTACAAAATTATATTATATTTTTAATAAAGAAAACATTATAATCGAGATAACTAGATACATACTTAATTTTAAATGCTGCATAGAAGAATAACTCAGTTATTTCTTTGATTTAACAGATATTTCTGGATTTCCAGAAATATTTGATGGTTGTGAACATAATCTTTATTCATACAACCAAAATCAATACCAGTTAAACTATTTAAACTGTTGGTTCAGTCTTATGTACAAAAGTTTCAGTGAAAAGGGAGAAATAATCAGGGCAAAGACCATGCCCTATTTGTATATTTATTCCCATATTCCATCAGAACCCAGCAAACTGACTGTTTAATGATCATGAATCAATAAATTTCTAATTCTGATCCAATTTTAAAGTTTTTTTGTGTTGTTTTATACATGTGACTTGAGATCAACATTTATATTGTATTAAATGTTAAATGTAAGTATTGCCAGAATATGGTAATAAATAAGTGAGTGGTTTTTAATTTTGACTGTACATAATAATTTGGGAGGAACTTTTGTAATATATTATAAAACCCATTTTCAGAGATATGTTTTAGTAGTATAGCATGGAGCAAGAGTTGTAGTTTTTTTCCCCCAGCTCTCTGGATTATCCTACCTTCCACTCATAGGTGAGGACCACCAATTAAAATTTTGGTGTTTGAAAGCAAATGGCTCTGTGCTTATTGCCACAAATTTGTTCCTTACCTAATATACAGCATATTGAAGTCAATCCATTAAAACTTCATTTTACAGCCAAAAAAAAAAATGGGTGTAGTCACATAATAAATAAATACATGAATAAATAGATAGATAAATACCTGAAATGTTGTTTTTCTCTTTGCAGTTTATATCAACTGTATTATTACAAGAATAAATAAATACTCTTCCCTGTTTACATGGCTAACTCCTGATTATTTCTACTCAGATTTGAAGTTTCTTCTTAGAGAGGCTCCTCTAATAACTCTTTAAAAGGAATACCTCTCTCACAATACTAGGTAAACTAATCTATTGAGTTACTTTTTAAGGTTTTTCAACACCTTCACTCATCTCGATTATATTATTGTCTCTCCCTCTCTCTCTCTCTCTCTCTCTCTCTCTCTCTCTCTCTCTCTCTCTCTCTCTCTCTCTCTCTCTCTCTCTCTTCTTTTTTTCCTTCCCTGGGTCTCTTATAGGCATTCTTTCTCATACCGTTTAAGCACCAGTAATTCAGGGACAAAGACTGTCTCTCTTATTGATTGCTGGATCTTCAATGCTTAGAACATGGCCTGGCACATTTTATGTTCTCAGTAAATATTTTTACTGAACACTAGTTTTGCAAAGTTACATCTACCTTTTCAAAGTATGATCTAGAAGAATTCCCACTGTTAATATCTTGTGAATATCTCTCTATTTATCCATCTATGCATCTATTTAAACTGATTTGATAGTTAATCTTTTTAGCTGCTGATAGAGCAGTTAAAAAAAAAAAGCAGCTAGCCTTATTTTGCACATATTGGAAATTTTCAGTACCAAAGAAGTTAGAAAGATAAAGTGGGTATAACATCTTCTTAAGATTTAATTTTCATCTGCCTTTACCATCACCACAAATGTTGGACATGGTGTCAAACAACAAAAGAAAAAGGACATAAGATTGAACTTCTGCTCTGATCCAACCATAGGAATACATTAGGTTTCATTTGGAAACCAAATCACATGTTGATGGGGATTTCCAAAGCATTGTGAAGATAAGAATTATCAAGGTCAATGTTACTAAGTGTCTACAAAGAAACAGCCATGATAGAGTAATGTCTTATCTGCAAAATGCAAGGAGAGCTGGTGATTGTGTGATGAGACTGTAAACATTTAAGTATTTTCGTCACAGTAGCTAAACAGATTAAACATATTGGGAAGAGCAACACAGATAAATATGCTTAATGATGTCCTCAATCCCAACCATTTTATTTGGAATTTTATACGAGTGCTTGGGTAGTATTAGCAAGAGACCCTGAGTGGGGCAGGGAGGTCATGTTCTAGCCCTAGCACTACAGAAAGAAAAAAAAATAAAGAAAAAATTTTACACCAAAAATCAGAAAGAATACAGTTTTTACCTCTGACTAGAAAATTATATGGAGAAAGTAAAAAGTCATTTGATGAAAACAAATAACAATCATATAATTTTTTTCTTATTACATATTTGAAGCAAGTTCAAAGAGCAACAGTGCAATAGAAAGAACCTGAGATGAAATACTAAGAGTGAAATTTTCACATGGAAGAACTGCATTCTCCAGTAAGAAGGGATAAAAGATTTGAGATAAGACCTGGGAGAGTGGTTAATGCTTCTAATCTTAATGATAACAAAATACCAAATGTGATCAGGGAAATATATTACTCTTTTTCAAAATTTTATCTATGAAGAAAGATTATGTAAAGGATAATAGGATACCTATTAATGTACTTGTTCCTAGTAATTTCCCATTTTAAGGACAGAATTGACATTTTATAGATCAGTCAATCATTCTTGAGGACACCAGATGCAATACCTTTTCTCATATCTAAGATCACTGCACTTTCCTGTTAGAATCTAATTCTAATTTTTGTGAGTTAATATTTGATAATATGACTATCTCACCTCTCACTTTCTATGTTTTGATTAAAGTAATTCCTGATAACTACATGTTCTTCAAATATCCAGTTGTTAATCAGATTAATTACTGTATAATAAAAAAGAGAGAGAGGGGATGAAGAGTGAAATCAGCTCCTTCTCAATAATAGAAATTCATTATAGGAAAATATAAAGAATTTTATAGATAATGTTTAAGAAAAAAGATCAAATTTATGCTTAATTTCACTAACACATAGGGCTTATGATAGTATGTTACTAAATTTAGAAAAATTTATTAATTTAAACTTTGTCAATAATCTCTATAACTTTAAGAAGGGTTTAAAACTAACTTAATGGATGGTGAATGTATTTTATTTATTTGTATAATTTTATTCAATTTTAATTTGTTTTTACTTGTATAAATAATGCCATGATGGAAATCTTTATCCATCATCCAGTTAATTTTCCTCATTGTGTAGGAATAGGCTATGTCTATGTTAGTCTCTTTCTAGAGAATGAAGTCCCATCATTCCTACAAATGTTTCCACCAAGAGACAAAATTCACTAATTTATATACTAATATCAATCTAGAAAAAAGAACATTTTGGGAAATAAAATAAAGTCATACTTAACTCTGCCACCCAAACATAAATAATGGTGGTAATTGGATGTTGTATATATAAATAATTTTTCTTTTAACATAAAAAAATTAACACTAAGATAATATTACTTAGACTTTAGAAACTAGATTTAATGTAGTTTATATCATTATTTATTCAGCAGGACTGCACGTTTTCTGACCTTTGTTCTAAATAACAGGGAAGCCTGAAAACGTTTCTGTGTGTAGCTACATGGATGCAATAATTGGAGCAATTCTTCACTCCTTTCTCTTTGTATCTACTGTATTTTTCATCCTAATTCATTCAGGTATTTATCTTTCTCTTTAATTGTGTAATTTTTGAGTGGAGTTATTTAAACAGTTCCCAGCAAATAACTGTATCTAGTATAAAGCAAAACTAACCAAAATATTTCATTCTTTATTTAGAAACCCAGCAGTTGATTGGTACAACAAATTAGTCAAGATTTATTTGTAAAATGATCAGACTAATTTGATATTACATTATCACAAAAAAAAATCCACAATTTAAAAATTTTTATCTAAGATACCTGAAATGTATCTTAGATAAAATGAAGAAACCCAGCATATTATTTTTTTTCAAAATCCTGGGTTAAAATGAATTCTCTTATGAAGACTTCATGCAAATTAACATAAAAGTTGAAATCTTATAAAATACTTTAAAGACTATTTTAGTATCAGTTAAAATAAATGTTCAAAGAGGATAGTGAAACAAATAGCTATTAGAATTTTTCTGATAAATCAGGAAAAGTAAATGTTTCTCAAAATACATATTCATAAGACACACTCCACTAGATGATATGGCAATTTGTTCGTTAATTTACAAAGGAAGACTTCCATAGTTAGCAGTCACATTTTTAAACATAATTTTGATAAACTGCACTAAATGATTGCCTCATCCAACTTCACATATACATCTGGAGTCAGATAGCTTTGGGATTATCTTGTAGTAGATATGAAAAATGATGAGTGTGCTAGAATTTGTAGGTTAGAAGTTTGTGGGAGGAAGAACAAGTCATATAGACCTGTGGAGAAAAATATTGTATGTATTCATTAGAACACTTTTCTTTAATTTTCAAACTTTTATTTTACTATCAATTTCCAAACTTTTTGCAGTGATTCACCTTTCATCACAAATATCTAAGAGATCTTTAATATGTATTTATATATATATATATCTGTGTGTGTGTATATATATATATAATGTAATATATATATACACATATATACACACACATATAGACACATATGTACATATATTCTTTTGGATACCTGTATGTGAGAATTATGAAGTCATGTATCATTTTTCTAATTATAGCTTTTGGCTTAGAAGAGAACATAATTTCAACAACTGAGACATATGTCTGTTTGATTCTGATCAAGAAAGAATCATAAGCTCAGTTTTTTTACTTCACTTTTGGTCAATTCAGATTTCACTTCTCTTTGTCACTGGGAAGCCAGAGTTCCAGATGCCTGCACAAGGTCATATTATCAGCATGACACAGGGCTAGGACTCAGAATGGCACATCTTGGGGCTCTTTTCTATGCCATTCTCTGGAAATCCATTCATACTTCTCTAAGTGATCGAAACTATGCAATTCATTCTTACTGTGTGTTCTCTTTTTCCACACACACACACACACACACACACACACACACACATATTTTATAGAGAAAAGGAGTCTTAGAAATACATATATATTTGTGAATATTATACATTTAGATAAATATGTTTAGATATATATTAACCAACAGCACTCAAATAAAGGCTGCATAATTCTCTCAGCCTTTTTCTGCTTGAACATGCCAAAAACTCATTTCTATTTTGGATAGTCCAAGATGCCTTCCAAATCAATGTTTCTTGCCTTCCCAGCTGTCTTAGTCCATCTGGGCTGTTATAACAAAATGCCATATATAGTAAGTATCTTATAAAGAAGAGAAATTTCTCATAGCTCAAGAGTCTGGGAAATTAGGTTCAAGGCCCCAGTAGACTTGATGTGTGATGAAGCAAATTATTGTTCGTAGATTTGACTCTCTAGCTGTGTTCTCACAGGATGGCAGGGAGAAAGTGGTTCTCTTTGGGCTTCTTTTATGATGATACTGGTCCCATTCACAGGAGCTCCACCCTGAAGACAATGAGTTCCTTAAGGCACTACCTCCCAATCCTATCACTCCTTGTCCTCTGCCTGTCAGATACAGCAGTCTAAATAAGGGATGTCTCTTACTTATCACATTAGAGCTTACCACTACTATAAGGTAGAAACTTGATTCTGTGAGCGTGCCAAGGCTCTACCTGAATGTATGGTTATAAAGTTTTCTTGTAATATTTTGGCACAGGCATCAAATTCCAAAAGATTACTTTGAAGTTCCAAATCTATTAAGTGATTTCTTTGTTTTGTTTACTCTTATTTTTCCCTCTGAATATTGAGGCAATGAATATCAGTATAGTGTTAAAAAAGAGAAAACATACTACCAGAAACAAACATGTTTTACTTTATAAAACTGTCATTAGTTAAAAAGTTTAATAACATACTTTATTTTCCTTCTAATGATGTCCAAGAGGGATATTTATGAGTCATCTGCTCTTCAGCCATGACCAGGAGTCAGAGTTAGCACTCCTTAGCAATCATCAAACACAAATAGCAATAAATGCTAACAAAGATGTGGGGAAAATGGTACACGGTAAATTTTTGGTAGGACTTCAAATTAGTACAACTACTATGAAAATCAGTATGAAGATTCCTCAAAGCCTGGGAGGAAAACCACCATATGACCCATCTCTCCTACTCCTTAGTATTTATCCAAAAGAACTAAAATCAGCATACAACAGTAATATGGGCATATAATGTTTACAGTAGCACAATTCACAATAACCAAGTTATAAAATCAGGCTAGGTCTTCATCAAAATTGAATGGATAAAGAAAATGTGGTATATATGCACAATGGAGTTTTACTCAACAATGAAGAATGAAGCTATGCCACTTACTACTCCATGAAACAAACTGGAGAACATCATGCTGAGTGAAATAAGCCGACTCATAAAGATAAATATTGATTGTTATTTCTCATATATGGCAGCTATGAAGAAAAAAAAAGGGGAGAATAAAAAAGATATCTCATAAAAATAGAAGACAGAGCACTAGAGTAGAACAAGAGACTAAAGGGGAAGGAGGATGGGAGGCAAAGGGAATGTATATAGGAGTGAGATTGATGGAATTATATATTTCTATATAAATATTTTACAATGAATCCCACAATTAAGTATAATTATAAAACACTAATAAAATATTGGTGTTCCTTGGAAAAGTGGCATTGCCCACTCATTTAGAGTGTCTATTGGCACTTGCTAGTTCAAATGAATGATGGTAGTTCTATTCAAAATGAAGTCAGTAGAAAACTAAAATAATGTTCTTCAATTTCATTGGTGGGAACTGGTTTGCTTCATCTCATAGGATAAGTATTTATACTTTTGGATCATTTCTGAAGAACTCTACATTCTCAGATACCAGATACAGAACAGCCACCAGAAAAAAAATCTAGGAAGATGCCTCTTATATAAGTTACATAGTTGACATAATAGAGAGAAAGTTAAAGGTACATTAAGGATAGTAGAATGAATTGGACATAACTTTCCTATGTTCATATGCATACAGAGCAGTATAAATCCACATCATGTACAACCACAAGAATGGGAAATTATACTCCATGTATGTATAATATTTCCAAATACATTTTACTGTCTTGTATAACTAAAAAAAATTTTTTAAAGTACAGTAAGGAGCTTTATCCAGTCGTTTTAGAGCTACTCTGATCCCTTACCATGATGAATTCTACTAAATTAATTAACTTCAAAAAACGGTTTCTGTACCATCTGACACCATAAACAAGAAATCAGATTAAAAACTAGTCAGATGATAGACATGTGAAACAATTTCTTTATTATGACCATGAAAAAATTTCATGTTGAGGAAACAACATATATCCTTACCTGAACAATGGGAATTTTAAAAAATATTCAGGATGATTTTCTGTGCCATTCCACATTTAATTAATTTAAATGTGACAAAGAATAAGGAAGAACTGTAAGTAAAAGGGCAACAATACTGTTTGCTGTTTTCCATAAGCATGTTTTTCAAAATAATGCTGTTAAAACCCTTTTAGAGAAATTTGATGATGTAATATTATTTTATGTTAATAAAACAGATTAAATAAAGTAGTGTGAAAAAAAGGTCCATGATATACATAGAGATGATAGCCATTGGGGAATGATATTTTTATACGCTTCTTTCCACACCAACTAAAAGCACGGGTTTAAATTATATTCAGTGATGCTCTACATTCTCATTTTAGAACCTTTGGCTTCCCATGGGATAACTTAATTCATACCCAAACAGTGAAAGTTATATTTTCTTGTGAATATATGACTGTGGTTCAGAAAGTTTTACTTCCTGCTCAACAATTTCAAGAGTCTGTAATACAGTTACTAAAACTGTGGTGTCCACAACTCCACTCAATGGGATATCTAGTTCTGTTTGGTAAATTACAAAAAGTATCTAAATTTTATAAATCAGAACAAATATCACAAGCCTATCATAGGCCATATTTGAGTCTCCTGAACATGATAAATGGTAACAAGAGCCTTACAACAAGCAAAGTAGTTTGTAAGGACTCAAGTTATGTTTTTCTGCAGTTTCACTCATTATTTATTTATTTTTGGCTATTAATGAGAGTCCCGACTATACAGTTGGTTACATCTCTTATATGGTTATACACTGGCTTCCTAGATCCTAACTTCATTTATTTGTATTCTCATAATTTTGATGCAATATATGGATCACAAATAGCTCATTGAACTTTCTCTTGTTAATGATGAGAGTTTACTGCCATTTACCCTTCTTTCACATTGCCATAAGGTCAATGGAAAAAAACAAACAAAAAACAGGAATTATCATAGTTGTAAAACTGGAACCACAACGTAATATTTATTAACACTGTTTCTTAGGATTTAGCAATACACCTAACTAAAGGATGAGGTCACTGCTCACTGGCATATCAATAACTGAGACATCATATCCAACATTAAAATGAGAATAATCAACACCCTAAAGTGAGCTGAATTCCAACCTGGTGTAAGTTGATTTTTAACCAATTCTCTTTTTATGTTTTCTCTCTCTCTCTCTCTCTCTCTCTCTCTCTCTCTCTCTCTCTCTCTCTCCCTGAATCTCCCCAAATAATAGCTAAGTAGATGCCTTCTTCACTGCAAATTAGGGAAATATCAATAGATTCATTAGGGACATAAATAAGATGCTTCTAAAAATGGGTCTGGATTATTCATGTTTTTGATAATGACAGTAGACCATTCTGAGTGTACATCTTCAAGCAAAACAAAATGTGCTTCATACTGTCATAGATATCTCTGCCCAGTACATCACTGGGATATAAAATGAACAAATCCCTTCCACTTCTCCATGTGTGTAAATGTGAATAATTTATTAAACTGTAATATAAGTATTTTTACAAACGTTAGTGTGCCATATTTCAAAAGAGTTTTTTTTTTTTTTTGAGCATCTCCCAGTGGGGAAATTGTTGAGTGGGATGAATGTCATTTCCTTTCTTATACAATTATACCTCAATTGAAAGCAATATAGTCATAGAGTTCAAAAGGGCATTTTGTAGACTTTATAACTTACTCTCAAAAAGTTATGAGGATAATAAAACATATGATCACTTGCTTAAAAATTTAATTTTCATCCTAAGGGAATGACAATTTAGAGGGTCTAGTGGAAGGTTTTCATTACATAAAAACTTTCCTTAAGAACAGGACACTGTTCATTAAATTCCTTTGTAGAGAAAACAAGAGAATGCTTATACAGAGCCTCCAAAGTCTTCTGATGGTATCTCCAGAAAAAAAAAAAAATTTCTTTACCTCCAAAAAATGAAAATGGATTCAGGGATAGTGACTCTTATTCTCAGGGATGAAACACAGATCTTGACTAAATGGATGTACACAGAGGTTAAAGTCATGAAGTTAAGTATGATGTTAAAAGTATCTAAAAATTTGAAAGCCTCAAAAGAGACAGTTTTTCATAAGCAAAGATACTCTTTTTAATCGTTTTATATAATTGTAGATGGACAGCATGCCTTTATTTTATTTATTTTATTTTTTTATGTGGTGCTGAGGATTGAACCCAGTACCTCATACATGCTAGGCAAGGGCTCTGCCACTGAGCTATAGCTTCAGTCCAAGCAAGGATATCTTGTGTATAATGATGTTCTTGGAATTCTTTTAGGGTCAGTATACATCTGCCTTCCTCAGGTTCACTATAATCACCATAAAATCAATAAGTCATTCTTAAGTATATTGGTAAAGGAAAAAAAAAAAAACGATAAATGCCCTAGAGCCAAAACAAACTCAAGAGTATGAGAAAAATAAAGGGAGCAGTAAATTTGTGATATAAAGATGAAGGTAGGATGCAAAATTTGAGGTCATGCAACCATTTAAAATAAAAATTCAAATGAAATTATAAAGGAAAATGATACTTAAGAAGGTCACTTTTTTTTTTTTTCCTTTTCTGGAAGCACAAAATGAAGTTCAGTTTTGGCCAGAATGTTTCCCAGTATTCATGCCAGTAGCATGACCTTTAAAGAAGTTTAAAACATTTTCCATAAATGAATATGAAGTAGAGACAATAACAAGTTGCCTTTTTTAAATATACATACACTATTGCATTTGAGTGGATCAAAAATCAGTCCAATATACCGGAAAGTAAATGAGATATGGAATGACTAGAGACTTCAATGTATTACTCAGTGTCCCTAGACCAAATTCATTAAAACATTATAACCTAAACCAAAAAGCTACATAAAGTGAGATATTTTATTTTAGTTGATATGTACAAAGGAGTTTCAAAAATTTGAAATTTTACAGAAATATCATTAGAAAATTCACAGCCAATCTCTATCTTCATGAAAAGAGCTTATCCTGTAGTTCTGTTGCATAAACTGAAAAACAACAGTGCAAGCCATCTAACTTGAGACAATCAGAAGTTATTGACTCTTCTATGGGAGAGCTCATGTTTCACAGTCTGAGTCACTTCTTCATTTTGATACCATCTGGCTCACTCTTGTTTGAATGATGAAGGCCACTCTTTTTTTGTTTTTGTTTTTTTTTTTTTTAAATCAAGGTCTATTCATTTCAGACAAGAATAACATCACACCTGATAGATGCAGATAGACTGTGAATCTTCATAGGTGGAAACATTTGCTCTAGATTATCCTGTGAGACTGAAATATTTGTATCTTCTAACCAAATTCTGTAGTTATGATGAGCTCTTCTTCCTGGAACAAAAATTATTGGCTAAAAAAACACATAATATTTATTTATTTATTTTTTAAAAACACGTAAAATATGCAAGAGTGGGACATAAGATCTGAATTCCTGTTAGGAGAAATAGATAGTTGGAGCCTCAGTGCTTTCAAAGCACAATCTGGAAACAGTCTGCCCTCAGAAGGATGTCAGGCCAGACTTAAATACTTGTATCATTCAGAAACTAAATGCTCAGAAATTTAAAGTACTTTCAGTTGTAGTTCCAGCAAAAATAGATACCAGCAATATGCTACATTTTGGGGGGTTAGTTATAAACATTGGGTACAATAGAGAAAAGTTTGTGAAGAGGTTGAACTCAGAAGAAAAATTTGCAGGTGAGAACAATATGTTATAAACATGAAGACAAATTTTGGAACAGCACTGGAAGTACAATCATTTTATTTGGTAGTGGTGAGAGGTCTGGGCAATTATGATTATGAGAGAAATGGAGATAAGGCATTGGGACCATGAGACTTGGAGTTGAAACTTAAGACTTTCTTCAAGGACTGTAAACAGGAGAAATAAGTAATTTCTAGCTAATACCATGGCAACATGAAAAGCAAGCTCATTTTTGTTTGTACTTTGAGGAAAGAATAAACATATCTCCTGAGCTATTAGAACCTTGAATATGTGCATTGCATCCATTTATAGTTTGAAATTGTACACACTGCAGGGTGTACAAATTGAGAAATTAACATAAAAATACTGGGAGGAAAACATAAAATGCTATGAGAAACAATCCCACAACTTAGTAGCACAGGCTGAATATATACCTAAGAAATATCCATGTTGAAGGTGAACTCAGATTAACACCTTAAACTTTATGAAGAAATAATTAAATATGAGTGAGAGTCAGCAAGTATATTGCACAAAATCAATCACATTTTAATATTTAATATAACATAAATCTTGGTTTAAAAAGAAAATAAGTAAGTGTATAATAATTACATACTTAAATAAAAAGTAAAACTAGGAGTTAATCAATGTTCTGTTAAAGAATTGATGAACAGGAAAATAATAAATAAATGAGCTTCCTGGGTGTGAAAAAAAATGTACATATGCATTAGAATGAAAATTAATCAACAGAGTAAATTTTATAAAAAAAGATAAAAAATTCTGAACCTGAAAGAAATCATGAGGAAATATCAAGACATACCTAAGAAAAATGCTGAGTTGCAAAATATAACACAAGGTGAAGAAATATTCACTAGGTGTGAAATAATTTTAAATGGGAAGAATAGAGAAAACAGTCACTGTTCAAAATTATAGTAACTGAGAAATATTTTTAAAATTCAAGAATTCCAAAATAATACCAGGAGATGACAAATTAAATATTAGCCCAATTATATCAAAGTAAAACATCCCCTCCCTCAAGAAAATAAAGCTCATGAACAAATAAACAACAACTTATAATAAAATTGCAACAGGAATAAACAGAACTTCAACAAAATCAAATAAAATACAAAGGAATGCACCTAACAGACATTCATTCACTTTTAAACATAAGGTAGTAGCATAAATATCCAACAACATTAAAATTAAATCATGTGTATGTAGGGCTTGTTGCAAACATGCTATGACAGTTAACATTAAATTTGCTAATGAAGTAATTCACTGTATTAAAAGATTAAAGGGAACAACAATGAATCAAACAATTATTTATTGAGCATATCCTAGAATCTGTTATTAGAGAAGACCAATGGTTCAAACAAAGACTGTCCACATTCTTAATTCTTTCATCTACTGGAAAAGACATGTAATAATAAGCCAAGCAAAAGTGTGCATTAAACATTTTGTTGAATAGGAAACATAAAGACAAAGAAAAGCAAACGTAAAATGTATGTTTGTGAAGTGTTAAGAGATTAAAAACAAGGACACACCCGCAAAATCCCATAAAGAAAACTAATAACAATCAGGACTTTACTAAGAACATACAGAAGATTGAAATATCTGAAAAAAATTTGCCAGGAACTTAAATTATAAATTTCAATACTGTATGAGGCAAATTCTAAGTTAATCTAAAGCATTCTGACAGCATTTTTCTTGGAATTTTCTATTTGTGAAATGTGTATTTATGTGTAAGTGTAAATCAGTTGTTAATAATAAAAGAAAACATCCTGAAGTTTAAGAACAACAAAGAGTATGAGGAACTTATCTTCTTTGTTATCAGCATTTTTCTTGAAATTCGAGTGATTATCAAAGTGAGAAAATAACCAAAGGAAAACAAAAGCCTGTAAAATTGTGATGCATAATAGGAAACTTGGTATATTCATTAATTACATTTTCATTTTTGTGATAAAATAACTGACCACAACAACGTAGAAAAAAATATTTAATTTGAGCTCACAGTTTCAGAGGATCAGTTGTTGGTAGGACCATTTCAGTGCTTTTGGCTCAGGTGAGGGGTAAACATCATGGCAGAAGGGTGTGGTAGAGGAACGCAGCTCAGCTTTTGGTGGCCAGGAAGCAGAGGGAGAGGAGAGAAGGGGCCAAAGAGAAGCTAAACAACTCCAAGGCATGTCCCTAGTGACCTACATCCAGCCATGCCCCATCTGCCTACAGTTGCCATTCACTCAGTCTATTAAAATTTATAATCCATCAAGTGGATTAATCCACTGATACAGTTACCTCACTTATAAAATAATCCTTTCACTTCCTGCAGAAGCACAAAGCTTTCTGGGGAGACCACATATCCAAATCATAACAGTATATCACACGAGACTGTTATAAATCTATAGGTATGTGAAGACATGGTTGGAAAATGTGGATGTGACACTGTCCAAGTTTGGGAGGGACATAGTCTCTGCATAACAGAGCTTAAAATCTATTGAGGGATCAAAAGGTCAAATTAAACTTTTTAAACAATGACTATACTACTTCTAAAGTGTCTGTACGTTTTTACATTCCCACCAATACTGTACAAGAATTTCAGCTTATAGTTATATTTTATTTAAGCATCATATTCACAAAGAAAATTCCTATAGATATCTCACAAAAGGAAACAAGAAAGGGATCAAAGTATATCAAGCAAAAAATCAAGCAAAAATTCCAGAATGAAATATAAAAATATTAAGAGAGAAAAAGAGGGACAAAAGAACTATGAAACTTACAGAAAACAATTTTAAAAATCCCAATATTCCCTATCAATGTTTTCCTTAAATGTAAATGAGTCAAACAATCTAACCAAAAGCATAGAGTGGATAAATGGTTAAATAAACCAATATTCAACATTATGACATCTATAAGACATTTACTTTAGGTTCAAGGGCAAGGATGGGCTAGAAATTAAGGATAGAAAAATGTACTCCATGCAGATAGTAACCCACAAAAAAAACAGGAGAGTGACTATATTTGTCATTCAAAACAGATTTTAAGTCAAAAACTGTTTCTATAGAAAAAATGTCATTATATATTAATGGAAATGTGATTTATCAGAAAGATAGACAATAATATATACATTAGAAATGAATGTACTTGAACATATAAAGAACATATTGACATACCTTAAAGGTTAAATCAACAGCAATTCAGTAACAGGAGCAAACTTTAATATCCTGATATTAGTAATAGATAGAACACCCATACTGAAAATAGTTAAGTCACAAACTTTAACAACAATAAAATTCAAATGGCCCTAAAAGACACATAACAAAACAGTTTTTTTTTACTCAAAAACAGAGTAAACGTATTTCTTAAGTGTAGTCAAGACATTCTCCAGAATAGACTACATGCTAGATCACAAAACAAATCTTAACAAGTTTATGTAAACATTTACAGATATGTGAAACAATATAATCCTGCACAACCATTGGGTCAAAGAGGAAAACAAAAGGAAATTTTTAAAAAATCTCAAGACAAATGAAAGTGGATACATAACTTCTCAGAATTTATGGAATGCAGGAAAGGCAAGAAACCCACTAATATCCCAACCAGTGGAGAAAAATGAAAACTTTTTAGATAAAATCAATGTCCTTTAAGGCAAGGATGCTCCATCTTGTCACTTCTACTTTACATAGTACTAGAAAACCTAGCCAGAGCAAATAGACAACAAAAGAAATAAAAAACATTCAAACTGGAAAGGAAAAGGTCATATAATCTCTATTTGCAGTTGACATAATCATAGGAGCAAAAAGCCTTGAATACTCCACAAATATTTGCTGAAATAAAATAATTTAGTAAAGTTTTGGAATACAAAATCAAATTCAATTATCAATAGCATTTTTATACTTAAAAAGGGAATTAAGTAAACATTCTTTATACTGTATCAGAAAAGGAATAAAACACCACAAACCAACAAGGAAAGTAATTGAAGAAGACATAGATAAATAACAATATTCCTGATCATGGTTTCAAAGAATTAATATTAAAATTTTCAGAGTTTATGCGTGTGGCTGAGGATCCAAATTTGAGGCAACACTCTACAATTTAGATGTATTTGTCTCAAAATATAAAGAAGAAAGCATGCCAAAAAGTTTCCAAGATATTAATATGGCCAATGATTTTTCAAATACAAATATGAATCCAAAAACAGGAACAAAAGCCAAAATAGAGAAGGTATTCCATCAAAAATTTTCTTCTGCACAGCAAAGGAAATGATCAATTTAGTAAATCTCAGTCTACTGATACTTTGATCTTGAATTTCCCAGTCTTCAGAACTATGAAAATACGTTTCTAATGTTTAAAATATGTCTTCCTCATGTTATTTTTTATACTACCTCAATAGAATAAGTCAGTATGGAAGCTCCAGATGGCCCACCCTGTATCCTTGAACATCTCTTCCATTTGATGGTCTCTGAGATACAACACTATCTCAGAGACCATCAAATGTAATCCTTTGTAATAAATCTTTAAATGTAAATAATGTACCCTGCTGAATTCTGGAAGTTGTTGGTCAGAGTAACTGCTAATTTTTAAGCCAAGTCAAACATAAACGTGTATAACTTTTGGGCTCACCATTTTCAATTGACATTAGAAATAAAGGGTAATCTTGTGCCACTGTGCTTTTTAACATGTAGGTTTTCACTAAGTCTGGGTATTTAGTGTCAGTATTGAATTAAATTGCCGGACACCCAATTGGTGTCCTGGGAGAATTGGAAAATTACTTGTTGTAAACGTACACTTTGGGTGTCAAAAATTTGAGTAGAAAAATGATTTTTCTTTAGGTAGTTCTTCTGATGGTTATAATATTTTTTGAGTTTTAAAATGCCTCAATTCGTTTTTCTTTCATTTAAATTTTGAGAGACATTTTTACTGAATACAGAATTCTAGGTCAACAGTTTTTAAAATTTTTTCCAGGACTTTAAAAAATATTGCTTGGCTGTCTTCTTACTTGTATCATTTTTGACGAGGAGTCTTTAATCCTTACCTTTATTCCGAGACGCTAAATTATTTAGGAGTAGCTTCACTTGGATATTGCTTTTATGATTTCCTGTGCGTTTCTGAAGCTCTGTTGACTTTCTAGCTAATTACTCCCCTGTCATGAATACTCCACCCAGTACCCCATGAATGATGAGCTTTCCCACTCTGATGGTGGCAGACAGTATTTGCTGCTCTCTTTCAGTTGTGTCTATTATTGCTTAGAATTCTATTGAGGGGTTCTCTCCTCAGCTATGTGCCTCTTCCTCTCATGCACATACTGATGAGTCCTCAGTGGAACACTTGATGGAGTCTCTCTGCAGATCTCCAGAGCAGTATCTCTGTGAAGCTCTCTCCTTTCATGTTATCTGTCCTGTGAACTCTCCCAGGTGGGCTCCCCAAACTCTACTCGGTTTCTTCAATTCAATAAGACTACCACTCTCTTTGACCTGGTTCTGGCATCCAATGTTTCCCCTGAAGAACCTTTTTGAAACCTTCTCTCAGGTACCACTGCCCTTCATTTCTTGATATTGACTTTCCTGAAAAAAAAAAAAAAAAAAAAAAAACATTGCTTCATGTCTCTGTCTCTGTGTCTCTTTCTCAGTTGTTTCAAATCCTAATCCATGTGTGTCTATTCCTTGCTACCTTGCTGTTTTGCCTTGTCAGAAAGTGAAACTATCTGTGAATTTTTTATAATACCTTTTTATCATTTTTGCTGGCGTATTATCTTTATGTGCTGATTGCATTATTTTAGTTCTTCCCATTGGATTTGTCCTATACACTGTTAACTAATCAGACTCTATCTTCAAGTGGTATAAGGCACTTCATATACACTGTAAAAACCTCACAAAAATATAGTTGAATCTTTCCTGGTGATTTTTTTTTTTCTCAGCTTTGGGTATGGACTGATTGTTTCTCCACTTAACATTTAGACGCTTTCTGCATATCTCAAATTCTTCCTGTGTATACATCTTCCCTGCAAAATATAGTTTCCTTTTCCTCACATTCAATTCAATTTAGCAAGCTTAGGGGGAACCTCCTTGGGTTTCTCCACCTTCTTCATGGTCCAGAAGTTCTTTCTTTGCAGGTCTTTGGTGGCATTATAGGTATTATCTCAGTCATTTCCTGTTTCTTGGGATTCATTTTCCTTTGTTGCCTGATGTGTAAAATCTTAAGAAAAAAAAATCATCCCTTTCATTTTTTCCATGTTTTCATTTGATTCGATATGAGACCATATGTGGTACCTATTTCTAAATCTTGAACAGATATATATGTTTTTCAATGTTTGAATATTTATACCAATATTAATGAGAGATACTATTATATGTTTCATTTTTTTCTGGTAAATCAATATAGAATAATAACAATTGTACTTAAATGCTTAAATGTTATATTATTTTAAATGTCTGAGAAGCAAGGTTATAGATAATGAAGATACACACATGTGGTTAATATGCATGGAGTAAATTTGGGGCTTGATTTATAGTACTTTGTCTTCAAACTTGAGCCTGGTTAATTTGAATCAACATTGACAAATCAGCCTCAACAGAAATCACATAATTGCCAACAGCCTCTTTACTTGTCAAAGGAAGAAGAAAATGAGGTTGGAAGTAAAGTTACATTTTCATTCCTATCCTCATATCCTGTTCTGTCTGTTGACAGGTAATTATGGACATTCACAGATTTTTTTCCCCTCTCACTGAGAAAACACTATTAAATGCCTCCTGCTATATCTCAGATGAACCAGATTTAAATGGTATTAATGCCATTGGTTCTTGCATGTAACAGTTTAAACTTTTAACTTTTACAGAAATTTTTATCATTTATTGACTTCATTCTTGCTTATGATACTACTATACCATTTAATGAATATTTGTTTTATGTAATAAATTCAATCACTTTTATGAACTTGTTCTGGTTTCGGAGAAATAAACTGTCACTGTCCAGCTTTGCCAACTATGCTGATTATTTCCCCTTCAGATTAAGGAATGGAGCTTTGTTCAGTCAGTTCACTGGGCCCAACAACCCTGGGAACATTTTTTCCCTTTATATTCTGGAAACTTGTTCAACTGTTACCTGATGTATCTTACAAATCTTTCCTAAACTTTCTGTCCATTAACTTGTACTGTTTTTATAATCTGTTATTCTTTATTCATGTGTCAATAAAAGTGAAAATTCCTCTGGTTTTCTAAAAGCCTACATGACTATCATTGACATAAGTCACACAAAGTGTCCTTACACTTGTCTTTGAATCATGAAATCTTGGAACCCAGCTGTGCCGGACTCCATTATTTACTAACTTCCAATTATATCATTGGTCTTATGTGATCCACATTCTCTCTTCTTTCCTTCAGCAAAAATTCCTAGTGAAAAGAAGGAATGTTGTCAAAGTCAATAAACATATTTAATCTTTTTCTTATTAGACATTTCTGCCCCGACTGAACCTATTTTAATCCTGTACATTCAGTCACTGACTCTCTATTGCAAACTTGGCACCCTGTCCCACTTTTTAAAAGGATTATATTACCAAAATTGTCAACCAAACATCATGCTCAAATCAGTCAGAGACAAATGATTATGTAAACTTAAGTAATTTGAGAAATTTTGAGAAACATAGATATAACTTTTAGAGAACCAAACAAATATTTACAGAATAATATTTGAAAGATACATAGACAGGACTTTTTATCACAATTTGTCATGCTGTCTTACTGCCTTGATTTTAATTTTTAAACTGGCATTTTTAAATACCTGTGTGAATCAATTCTCTGGTTTCAACTCATATGTTTGTGTGTGTGTGTATGCATGTTTATTATATAATATATATTTATATCAATATCAACAGAGCCAGTATATATACCTATATTTATATATGTATCAGTAGAGCCATAAAAAATATATGTATGTATAAATGTGTATATATATGTGTGTATATATATTTACATTTTCACTCTTGCAGTCTCCTATATAGCATTAATTTACATTCTCATCATTTCAAAATGCTTTCTGTAGTTTCATATGCAGTGTTTCTTTTCTTTTTTTGGTATGAGGGATTAAACCAGGGCCTTTATCCCCAGCTCTGTTTAATTTTGATAGTGAGACAAGGTCTTGCTAAGTTGCTAACACTGGCCTTGAATTTGTGATCTTCTTGCCTCAGCCTGCCAAGTTACTGGGATTATAGGCATGTGCCACTACACGCAGTGTGATGCCCAGTCTTGATAATACAAACTCAAATTTATCCATCTGGCTTTGAGTATACTTATTTGAATTCCAGTAGCTATTTTAAACTTAATAATTGTAAGGTCAAAATTATTAAAAGTTTCTCCAATTTTATCTACTTTCTGCATTCACTGTCTTTAATGAACCCAAAAGTGATCCAATGACCCAAATTAGAAACCTAGCCATCATCTGAATCATTCTAGATTCCCTTAGATCCCATATATTGTATAAGTAATCAATCACAAACTTTGTCAATATTATTCTTAAAAGTTCTTCATAGAGATTTGTGTGTCAAGGAAAAAATCCTTATTTATAATCCAATGGTTCCCTCAACAGCAGTATTTTCTACTAATTAGAAGAAAATAATACAAGGGAAGAAATTACCAATGAGTTCATTCAGAGGGCTGGTTATTAAAGGCTCCCTGTCATATGTTTTACATCAGTTAAGAATTTCAAGACATATATTGACTTAAGGATTAATGATTTCACCACTCAGACTGATTTGGAAAATCCACTTGGATCTCAGGGCCAAGGTGACCTTCTTACTCCATATCAGATGAAATGAACCTATGCACTCATTCTCAAGTCTTTCTCCTCAGGATACAGACCAGTGTTATTCTGCTTAACTCAGAAAACAGGGTGAAAACAAAACAAAGCAGAAACAGCTTCTTGATAATAGCTGCTTTAAGCCATATAGCCGGAGACTGACCTACCAAATGACCCAGATCTCCCAATTTGAAGAAACTGAGAGAAAACAAGAAGGCAGAATCTTTCCTGCAGTAGTTGAACAAAACTTCTTCATCTAAGGAAGTCAAAAATTCTAAGAAAATGAATTCCCCTTGATATCTAAAAATCCAGATGGTCATTCAGATTATTATTATTGCTTTATGAGGTTAGTAGATGTTTACTAAAGTCTTCCTTTCTTATCACTTTTAAGAGCGTAGAAATAAACAGTTCTAACTTTGCAAAATAGTCATGTTTGGTTGTTCACCATAATATGAGACTACATTCACCTCAACATAGTCTTGCACTTAGCAAAACTAAAGCATTTGGCTTGATGAATAAATATCTGAAAACAATGAGAGCATGTTTTGAGAGATGCCAACATTTTGTTGTCAAAAGTGGTATTTATTTTAATTCTGTGGACACAGTTGCTTATGAGTATCAAAAGATAATGCTTTAGGTGGAAAATGTGGTAAGCAGAAAGAGTTTCTCAGAGGTCCTTCACTGTACCAGACATTTACTTACCCTTTATTCACTAACTAGTTCTCTGTTGCTGTTTCTTTAAGACAACTTTATCCATATTGATACAGGAACTGTGGATTCTATATATGTCAGTGAGAATTTCATTACTTTCCACTGCTTCCCTTCTCATGAATCTCAAGATTGCATCTAACTTGAGAACCAATTATTTTATAGAAAAGTAAGAAAATGATTTGTTATTCATCTGTCCCACCAACAAAACACGAAGCAATGGATTAAATCACTGAAGGTGAGATTTAGGTTAGATATAATGAAGAACTTCCTAATATATAAGAAGATAACCACCCCTGTGTCATTTTTAAGTTTTGGAATTGATTATTTGAAAATCAATTAGAAATAGTATCTGTCTAGGATTTGAGGAGAACTGCATTTCACTAGGAAGCCAGAATAGTTAATGTATTAATGATTTTATAATCCCTATATACTAAACTATGAGCTAATTTATCTGTTCGGAAATTGCTTTCACCACTTTTTTCAGCCTACCTGCCAAATCGTACCATGTATTTCCCGTTACTCTTAGATATTTCTTCTTTAAGTCAAATGCTTTAATTTTGCTAAGAAACTATAACTATGGTGAATGAAGATTTATCGTATATTTTCAGAAGGGTTTTGGAATCTCAACATTAAAATAATAATATAAATATGTTTAGACAACATGTGTCAGAAGTACAGTCTAATTCCATATGGCTTAGGGAAATTCAGTTGCACTTTTTATAAAGTCAGATTGTTCTGTGCATCCCACATTGAAAATCTGTTGCTTAATTTTGTAATCTAAAATATCAAACATTGCAAAAGTCTGTGGATTAACAACTTTTTTATATATTATTACAGACAAGAATATAGGTGTGATATTTTAAGAAACATATACTATTATTTTTAATCTTTAAATTTAAATTTATTTATTTATGTCAAAACTATTACTGCAATAAATGTTGTCTCACTAGGTTTCTTAGGAACTCGCTAAGTCGCTGAGGCTAGCACTACAGATGTATGCCACCATACCCTGCCAAAATAATTTATAAAATGCACGTATATTTGTGTGTTTAGATACCATTCATTTTGAGGTAGATATTGTTTTCATTATTATGAAGTAATCAGTTTCTGAGAATCCAAGAGAAACACTACCAGATGATAAATCCATGAATTCTTGTTCCATCAATCTAAAGGTAATTTTTTTAATGGCACAAATATCCAAGTTTGGATATTTAAGTGTTGTTTGAGACATTAGTAATATAACTTGAGTCAAAAAATCTCAATAATGCTATGGAGATTTCATATTGGTGTGGTAGGAAGTGATTAATAAGTTAGAAATATTTAGATTGTGATAAATGTTATTAAGGAAATAAAAGAATGAGGTAATAAAAATTAATTTTGATGGGAAATGTTTCCATTAGACCCAGTGATCAGCAAAGTCTTTAATGGGAATATGATGTATACATGAATCTAAGGACTCAGCCATATTGCATCAGGTAAAACAGCACTTGAAACGCATATGACAAAATGTGCAAGTTCTGAAAATGAACAAAGGACATGGAGGCAGCTGGTCCATTTCAAGCAAAGATTGGGTTCTTGGCTGGGGATATAGCTCAGTTGGTAATGTGCTTGTTTCACATGCACAGGGCCCTGTGTTCAATTCCCAGCACCAAAAAATAAATATATATATATTGGGTTTATATTAGGTTGAAGTGTGAGCAGATGAAAACTATAAAACAAGGACAATAATAATCTTAGGTAATTCCATATTTTATTCTGTATATGTTTTGGTAAGTTGTATTCCAGAAGAGCATACAAACCTTGCATTTCAAGATTATCATAATAATTTTTTCCCAGGTTTTACCACATGGAATCACTTGTCTGTGGTATGGTTTTCTTTAATATTGTTAAATGTCTACATTTCTGGGTGCTTATTATGAGTCACGCTCTGAGATAAACTCATGTTATTTAATTTAATATTTGTTGGAAAGCACTTATAAAATCAACCAATGTTAGGGTTGAGAAAATTAAGGATCAGAGAGATCAAACCAAACAAATGGTCTGGACTTTTGCACACTTTCTGCATCTTTCTGTACCAAACTTTGGACACCTGGTCTTCAAGAGTTTCCAGAGTAAAGAGAAATGATTCTGGTATGTATTTCTAAAACTATAGGATATTATTTATTTTCATGCAATAACAGATTATAACTCATGTTTAGCTCAGGAAAGTTGTGTTTTTTAATAAAATAAGCTGTCTATTATCCTCATTTAAACTGTTCTATCATCATTTGTCACTTCTAAATTTCATTTTTTTTTCTATCACCATGAAAATATAAACTTCAAAACAGTCAACATCTCACAGTATGCAATGGACATAAATACACTGACATGGAGTGGTAAAAAATAAATTCATCTTCAATTTTGAATTAATGCTATTTTCTCCAAAATGTCCATAGTCCATCTTGAATTGGCATTCACTAACATTTTGTTTGGCTATCTTTCAGTAAATTTGTTGATATGTGTGTCTTCTATAATCTCACATACAATTACCTGGGGTCAGCAACTAATGACTTTTGTTTTTATCCATAGAAACTCTATAGGCACTTAATACAAGGCGAGAAATATACCACTGTGAATAATAGTGCTGACTTTACAAACCACTTACCTAGTTTTAAAAACCAATTCTACAACACACTAGCTGCATTACTTTGCACTGTTACTGTGATTCACTTTCTTCATATGTAAGTTGAATCAAACTGGTAGTATTGTTTTGAGGATTAAGTAAATTAATATCTATAAAGATATATAGTATATATACAATTTTATGCAGCTACTATGATTGTATTTTACACATTTATTTAAATTAATGTGACTAATAAATTGTATTTTGGATCAAGTTGTACTAAAGTACATAGGTACATAACTCATAGAAAATATTATAATTTTTATACTAAACAAGCCATGTTCACTTGGCAGAGTAGGAAAATAACTGCCTGAAATTATTGTTATTCCTTGTGATTGTCTATTCAGGGAATCAAAGACAAAGGTAGAAAACAACATAATTGTTTATAAAATAATATTATTTGAACAGAGGAAAAATATAAATTGCCCAGGGATAAATATAGCAAATTACTTCCATAATACTCATGAAAAAAATCTTTAAAAAACAAACAAACAAAAATACTTAAATTAGTAGGATTCTAATCATGCTTATGAATAGGCAGAGTCCCTATGGGAAAGTTCTCATTTATGTCTCCAAATAATGTAACTAGACAATAAAATTCTAAGAATCTTTTTATTATTATTGTTGAAAGGTTGATCCTAAAATGTGTAGAAACAACAGAAAAACAAAAATAATTAGTCATGTTCTGAGGAATTACAAGGTGACAAGATTTCCTTATCAGTTTATGTCATTAATGTACAATAATCAGGAAATGTGATGTTGATATGGAAAAATAAGCTGATGTCACACACAGGAGAACCCATCAACAGACCCAAATACATATTAGAAAATCACAGTATTTACATAAAATGATATAGGAACAATTGGTTACCACTTAAAACATTTCTCTAAACACAAAATCACACTTACTAAAGCATAAAGAACAATATTAAAAGATAAAATTGGAACTATCAAAAGAAGTTTAAAGTAACTACATGACCAAAAAGTTGTGAATTCCTTAAATAATATTAAATTAGTAAAACCCTTTAAAACATTTATATGAAAATATAATATTCTGTTTATCAAAGGAAAAATAAAATGGGAAATCAACCACTCATTGAAAATATATTTGCATGCATATTTACTGACAAATGTTGCTGACCAGAACATATAATTTCTGCAAATCAGTATCAAATGGCAACAATTTGATAAAAAATTGATAAAAGTTTTTAAAATTGCATTAACAGAATAAAATGTACAATGGAAAACAGACATTCATCAGTGTTCAAATTTCACTAAAATGAAGAAAATTCAGTTAAAGTTATAATGATTCAGTCTCCATTTGGGAAAAAAAACTGAAAAAAAATATTATCCTATTAAATCAAGAATGTGGAGCAGAGAGTGAGACAACCATCCTTCTCTGAAATTATGTGACCAGCTTTACTACATTTACCAATGTACATGCCATGTGTCTCCATTTCACTCAGAAAACTTGTAGAACATATACCAAGAGTAAATCCAAAAGAAAATTCATAATATTGAAGGAAAAGATCAGTGGTGATAATGATTGAGTAAAGCTACAAAGCAAGTATAAATGAGCCTCAGGTACACACAGTTATATATAGAAGAAATTTATTAGTAAGAAGATGATATAAATGTTTACATAAATATTGATATAGACATCTTATTACTGGGTTCATATATAGGTATATATATATATGTATATATATATATAAAATGGAAGATAAAATATTAATTGCTAAATGATTATCTTATATGTTGAAAAATAAGTGATTGTTATATTGTTTTCTTACATGTAACAATTATAACTTTACAATATCTTGTCATTGTTGTAAAAATATTTTCTATAAAGTATTCTATGTAGTGGAACTGAGAGCACAGAGAAAAGGATCAAGTGAACCAACAAGGCCTAGGTCATCTAGAAGGACACTTTCCCTCGTAGTCTTTTTCTCTCAGTTGTACAGAGTGATGTGGAAATGACCATCTAATACATAATACATTTTTATAAGGGATACATATTACACACACACACTCACACACACACACACACACACATATACTCATGTATATGGAGATCAAAAGTAAGACTATTTGATGAGTTTTATTTTCCAGAAACTTTACACATATTATTCCTTTAAATCTTTGCAATTGCTTTTTCGACAGATAGCATTACTCTTGTTTTGCATTTAAGAACATTGCCCTTTGCTTTTCATGAATAATAAATTAATGAGATATTGTTTCTGATTTGTTCTAGACAATGAAAGCTGAAATAAATATAGTCTTCTATTACTTGGATAAGAAAAATTGAAAACAAGAAAATATAACTTAACTATTAGCTCCATAATGTCATAGAAAATAAACTAGACTAACTGAAATAGATACATTATGAAGATCAACAGCTTACTCATCAAATCTTGCTTTCCTCCCTGTGTTCACCAGTTCAAAAATAGCTTGTCATAAATTCAGCCCTATGCCAAAAATTTACCAATCTTAAAGCATCCTGTCAAATTCCCTGGCTTATCAATTTATAACTTATTTCAGTGTATTAAATAACCACCTCCATTGATCATCAGATTAGTGCTTTTTAGGAGGAGTTGACAGCTGACAATCTAGAATGACTATTCTGGATTTTGTTTATATACACTTAAAAATAGGTAATTTCACACATTCTTTGACTTTTCAGTTCCCTCTCCTTTTGAGATACTTGCAGAATATTTTTTTGAGTTTTTGAAAGAATGATTTTATTAAATAAACACTGTGAGTTCTAGACAAAGGTTAGTTTTCTAGTCTTTGTGCATAAGAAAGTTAATTTGTGATAATTACACATCTAGCTATTTTCTTCATCCTTTGGTTATTTTTGCAAGAATATGCAAGCTAAAAATATTATCCTGAATGTTGGAATGTGGAGGTATTGGTGGAGAATGGAAAATAATGCTAAAAGCATGTTTTGTTTTGTTTTGTTTTAAGGAGATATATTTTGTAGATTTCCTGCTGGAAAAAAATACTATTTGAAAGACCCTAATTTAATCAATTTGGATTCATCTTATTTGATTTCTTGTTATTTATGATGTGTCATAAATTTTTTGTTTCATTCCTTTTGTTATACCATTAATTAATACCAAATTTCTGGCCAATTGGATGGAATGCCACAATTGAGGCAAGTTAAGTTTCAGGTACCTAAGGAAGAATGCCATGTATTTTTCAGATTTTATTATTTCGTAGTGACCAGGTTTATTGCAGTGTTGAACATAAGTCTTGAGGGTTATTTGAAAGGCTGTGAGGAGTTGGAAGTGAGCAAGCTGTACATGGCTGATCTCTGGATTCCTTCTCTATCATTGACTAACAAAAAGGGATTCAATTTCCAGGAAGCTCATTTCTGTCATCTCAACCTTGATATTACTGTATTGATATCTCCAGACTAATATTATCAGTATGTGTAGAGGCTTTATTTTCTTTGATTATTAGATTATAAATCTTCCTCAGTAATCATTTCTTATCAAAACTTGCATTTCGAAAATATTCTGCAGGTCGACCAATGTTATAATTCCTTCACTCCCACTAATCTTGAGGTCCTTCACCTACATCCCTTCAAGCCCATGAGTATTTCAAAGGAAGTATCCTTTCATACACTTACCTTTCCCTTAACGGCTCAAGCTTATGTTTCTCCATTTAAACTTTATGTCCCTTAAAATGGAAAAGTATAGTCAGCTTCTTTTTGCTTCCAAATGTCATTACAAATTATTTATCTCTTTTACATTTTAATACTTCCTGTGACTCCAAAAAACAGTAATTTTTGAAATTGTGCTCCCTCACTAAATTATTTTCATAACTATTTGTCATCTTAAAAGTATACACATCTTTCATAAGCATAAGAGTGTTTTCCCTGTATTAATTGAATATTTGACACATTTATTTCGAGATGTAAAATCAAGAACTATGTCTTGACATTTTGTGTGAGGGTTAACTGTGTGAGGTTAGGCATAAAGAAATTCATCATATGTGAGACGTCATATAAATTCCATGTTTACAAATAATCTTTATAAAAATCTATCTTTTGAAAACAAACCGGGCAAATTGAGTTAATTGTAGTATTGCACAATTCTCAGATTAGAAGTTCATGACTGCAGAGCATGGTCTGTATTGCTTGCCTGTGAAGGACTGTAGAATGCCACAGGTTGATTTCTGTAAGCAGAAAGAAATTGGATTGATTTTCAAGGGCAGATTAATACATGAATGGTCTTAATGAAATTTTCCTCTGCATTTCAGCGAGCAATAAAACATTATTGTTCTTTGACCAAACTTTGTAAAACAGGAAGGTTTTTCATGAATGGAAATATAGAGGACCCATTATTTTGAGCAGGACTTATCTTAGGAGAAAACCTGTAAGGAAAGGAAAGCAGAAAACATCTATTTTCAAAAAGATTAAAAAATAATGAGTGGATACTATGAATGGGAAAGTGGCTTAGATCACCTTGTGAAGTACTCCATAGAGCTTTTTTTTTTTTCTATTTAATTGCATCAGGGGATTTTTATCAGAGATGTGTTTAAGCAGATCAATCAGTAAGTGGATCTTTAAAGGATGAAACAAAATAGAAAAAAACAACAAGTGTTGGCAAGCCAATTATCAAGCATTTACAAGAGTCAAAGTGAAAGGTATAGAATAGCTGATTTGGAATAGGGACATGGAAGAGAAGGACAGAAAGAAAAGCCAAATAATCTCACAACTGATTGTAAAATAGGGTTAGGAGAGAGAGGTATAAAGTGTGGTTTTACTTTTAGTTGAAAAATAGTCATTCAACCAAATTTTTCATGTTTTATGACATTTATTCAATTACGCTAGTGTTCAGACAGTATGCTTATGTGGTTAAAAATATTCATATGCCGAAATATAGTTTGAGATTAGCCCAATCTAAATCTGGGATCTTGATGACCAGATCATGTACAAGATGATGTCTAGTCAAGCAAAATCCAGGCAGCCCAGATCTAAAACAAACATCTTCATTCATACTTGGTACTGTTTTTATGCTTTATTTTCTCTTTTGCCAAATGGGGCTTTATTTCCCTTTTTTTATTTTACATGGTGTGCTCTAGGACAACAAAACAAGACTGATTAATTTTGAACATGAGCAGTTTTCCTTGGTCATTGCTTTAAAAACAGGCTTGAATTTAGTTAGCTTCTACTGTCTCTGGGTAGCACCTCTACCTAACCTTACCTTGAGTTTCCAGTAACAAAACCAAACTTTAGTCTGATTGCCTCATTCAGTTCTTCTCACTCTCTCAATTTAGTCTGCACTTCCATGAATCTCTACAACACAGAATAGAGGACTGAACATAAAAGGGAGTAGTCAGGCCTAACCTAGTAAAACACTTGGACAAAAAAAAAAAAAAAAAAAAATAACCAATGGGACAGGGGATATGGTTCAGTGGTGGAGCATTCACTAACATGCTCAGGGCCCCGAGTTCTTTCCCTGGCACTGCAAAAAGGAAATAAAGGCAATATTTAATGCACTGAGTAATAGACCATATTATGAGTTGTTGTGACCTCCTGAAAAATATGTTGAACTTACCTGCAAATGTGATCTTAAAGGGACGTAGAGTGTTTGAGGAAGCAAGATGAGATCAGACTAGTTCAGTGCAGGCTATAATCCAATCATTGCCATCCTGGTAACAAGAGGGAAGATTGGGCAAGATAAAGAATGTCAGAGTTTGTTGGCAGTCTACAGGCTAGAAGAGGTATGAAAACTTCCTCCCCTTCATCTTTTAGGGTACAACTTGATTTTAACTTTCAGCATCCCAAATGGTGAAAAGATAAATGGTGTTTTAAACCACTCAGTTTGTAGTACTGTTATAAAATCCATAGAAAATTAAAATAAACAATGATATTTGTATTATTTTCAAACTTTCAAAATATTGATGGCATATTTTTTTCTTAAGTAGTTTGTATGAACACTGTAAGAAGACATTCGTGGTTCTTTTGATATGCCTCATCTCGTCACAATGCCTCATTTAGTGCAGCAGTGTATATTAATTTAAATTGTCAGTCTGTTGTGTGTTTTCAAAACTGGATATTATAATGTTAATATCATACTGAACTTCTGCCAGGGTCAAGAGACAATATACATTAAATAGGGAACACATTTATGACTGTGATCATGAACATACATTTTGAAAGCAAAAAAAAATGGCTATGCAGCAGCTCAGACTTTTCAATATACTAAATATACTATAGAAAAGTAGTAGAGATTTCAAACCTGAAAATGGAAAAAGAAAAAGAAATAGAGATAGATAAATATGTAAGGTGATTATTTTTTTTAAAAAATGAGATCATATTTTTTCTTTTTTTGATGGAAGTATAAATAAGATTTGAGGGAATTGATACTGTGATAATGTCATATTAGAAATACTCTAAGAAATAAAAAAAATGTTGTTGAAGACAAACTTGCTACATAATATAATCAACAAACAGCAAATAACTTTGCTTTATTTGAAAGTCAATAAAAAAGTTTAATTTTATGATTATCATTATATTTGCTTGAGCTTATGAAATGAAGTTTTAGACTCAAATATTTGAGGCCATTAAGTTAATAAATTAGTGTACTAATAATAACAAAAAAAGGATGAAGTCCACTCTTTGTTTTGATGAGTCCCTCAGTGAGATATATTTTTAAGCATGAGGTTGGTATTTTAATCACAGTCCTGAAAAACTGTCAAAGACAAAAGTGTTTCTAAAATTGAGAATATGAAATTGCTAATTTGACTTATAACTTCTCTAAACATGCAAATCCCTCCTATGCATTCATGACACCTCTGTAGACTCATCATCCAGAAAGAATATAGCATCATTTAAGCTAAGCATTATATCTATAAATTCATGCCCTTTTAAAATAAGTATATATTATCGCTTCTTGGCCTTTTGGCTAAGATCAAGTGTTAAAATAAGTATGTATTAAATATATTCATATGACTACTAATCACTCAATGAATATTTATTGTTTGTTGGTTTTAGTCTTATATTCTTAAGTGTTTTGAATATAAAAAGAACAAACAGAAAAATGACTGTCAATATACCATAAACAACAGACAGGAAAAAAACAGAGAGAATAAGTAAATATACTTCTAGAATATTTCAGAAAGCTTCAAATTACATAGGGAAATATAGAGCAGAGTCCCTGTAATGTTTTTTAATGTCTGGGGTGACATTAAGTTTCAAACAAAAATTGCAAAAAAAAATATTCATTTAGAAAATTAGGGTTAAATGATGTCTTTCTGAAGTGCATGGCACTTCATTCTTGTACATTTGGTACAAGAAACTATGCTTATTTCTTTAAAATCCTAAAAGATTGAAACATATGTGAGGCTATATGGGAAATGTGCTAGTCTACCAACTGTGGATGTGAATAAGTAATTTGGGGAAGGCATCAACTCTCTGGGAATCCTGTGTAGAAGGTGAAATTAAAACATTAGACATAGTTTTTATTAGAAACACAGAAAATATATTACTTCACAAGTGATCACGTTCCCTTTGAGGTGTTTGAATACAGAATTTAATTAAAAAGAAACACAATTAGGTGATCAATAGTCTCTGCCACTGAATTTATTACCATGCAGAAAACTTGGACATTCCCTTTGGAGGAAATTTTCTCACTACACAGCCAAGGTTGAGCCATTTTTCCCATCAAACTTCAATATCTGGACAAATTAAGTAATAAAGATAAAGGGGAATTGTAGCTCTGAATCGGCTTAATAGTCAAGCCAAAACAACACATTAAAATCAAGTTTCAGGGAAAAAATGCATAAAGATCTTCCACTGTAATTATCATTTTTATTAAAAAGCATTTTAGAATTCTTAATCCCTAAGGCCATTAAGTTACTAACAAATTAAGGACTAAGTCAAGCATTTTGTCCTCACAAGTATACAGTACAATAGAGTATGGATTTTACTATTTATATAAACTCTGCAGTCTGAAAAACACATATTATGTAGAATATCTAAGAGACAAAGTGGTTAATACCTGATAATAAATTAATCACTGCATGTGTGTCCAAATAACTTAGCTAATAGCCAACTTCCAAAAAAGGCTCAGTTGGTTAATATTGTTCCCTTTCCCCCTCTGTTTCTTCAAAGGTTGCTCACATTAACTCCCTGTATTAAGTAACCCCTTACTGAATGAAGTAATGGTCACATGGTGGACAATCAAGGCAATTGTACTTGGACTAAAGGACCTTGTCTCAGGCACCAAATCTGCTGTCAAATCATTTATTTTTATGAAACGTGAGGTTCATGTTAGATTTTTGACCATCTAATGGGCATTTAATCCCATAGCCAAATAAATGACCTATAATTTCAGAATACATCTAATATTTTCCATTGGTTTGTTTGTGTTTTTCTAAGTGACTATAGTATTGATTTAATTAAATTATTTAAAACAACACCATATGCATTTTATAGTCTATAAAGTTCTTCTGATTCCCTTTTATGCTTAAAATTTGATCAGACATCATAAAATTTGGAGAGTGTTGAGGGTCATCTATTAAGATGGCTGCTTTGCTCATAGTTGTTACAGAATTAAATAAGGTATGAAAACATTTGTAAATATCAATAAAAATATTAGTTTATCTATTTAGTTAGAATCTTCTAAACAAAACTTACTATGTAATTTAAATTTTTCAAAATTGATTCTTCTTTCGGGTAACTATATTCTTTTGCTTCACCAAAGTATACTCTATAGCAAATGACAGTAGCTTTTCAAAATTGTTTGTCTCACATTTAAAATTAGTGTTGCCACATAGACATTTCCTAGCTCTGTGTGTTCATGAAGAGTTTATACATCAGTCTAATTTTATTGCTGACCATAAGGCACTGAGGTAATTACCTCAATTTAATCTTGTGTATCTGAGAAGGCCAAGTTACCTAGAAAGTATGGCAAATCAACTCAGCAGAAAAGTAGTGTAAATGATGTAAATTTATACATTGAGAAAGTGAATGCAAAATCGTTAAGATATATGTAAACTTTGGTTACCAATATGATTTTGAAAATTTAGTCTTTAAAAAAACAATTCATCTCAGTAAGGCATAAGATCTATAGAAACAAGAATATTTTGAAAATAATATCTAAATTTCAATTTTAGTGTATACAGGTAAAAATTGCAACAGACTGATAAAAAAAATACTCCAGGAACAACCCTGTTATGCATTTTTGCCTCTACCAAAATAAAAATGTTCATTATAACAAAAAAAGTCACAATGTAATATATTATGACTGTCAGTAGATTTCCATTTTGTTCTTGCCTTAATTAATAATCATATTAATGAGATATCATACTTTGCTCAGACTTTGAGCTATTTAAATATTTTCCAGATAATGTATCATGAAATATATTGCAATATTAGAGCTTCACAGATTATATAAAACACAATTTTTCCAGGTATTTCATGATTAGAACTTTGTTCTAATGAGTATTTTTCATTTTTATTATCTTCTTATGAGAGGAAATAAAAAATAGTGAAGCCATTTAAAATTCTATGAAAGCAGCAGTGCAATCAGATGATTAAATTGGGTACTGATATCAAGCAGAAATATATTGAAAACTGCCATCATCCCTTATTGGCTGTGCTACTTTGAACTTCAGATTCTTTATCTTCGAAATGTATGATGGTAATAACGTCTAATTAATAAGGATGTTTCGAAGATTTAATGAAATAATGAAAGCAAAGTTCTCATCTCGGTAAGTGGCTCACAGGACTAAATAATTTTGAATGAATAATATTATGTTCATTTTATTATTGATTATAAGAAGCATTTAAATGTTATCTTCTAAATTACTCCTTTAATTTTCCTGGTGGAAACCAATTTGCCTCATAAGAATATGTACTTACTAATTGGAAGACAGTATTCCCTTTTTGACGATGCAGGGTCACCTAATCATCACTTTTAAAAGGTCACCAAGAAATGACGATAAAAGTCTGAAAGGTCTTCACTGCTTCTGTCACTGAGGTCTGACTTCAAGCCAAGGGGGAATGTGATGCTCTTTTACATAGAGAAATGCTTTCTTTCCCTCTTCCTGAGGGTAAGTGAAGAGACTATGGATACTGTAATGGAGAACTGTAAATAAAATGATGCTCAAGTTCCACTGAAGTTCCAGAGCCTTCATTTGTCACTGACCTTTACCTTCAGCCACTTCATGTGACAAATTTTTCACCCCCCCAAATCAGTTCCAATCTTGCTTTCACTCTCTTGCTCACGCTCTTTCAATGCTTCATATAAATCCTTGCACCTGATGTTTCAGTCACACAGCCTTTTTGCCAAGAATTCTTCTCTTTGTGTATTCATGCCAGAGCCTCATGTATTTATGACTATTTTCCTTTCTTCAATCTCTGACCAAGAAGAGAACAAGTCCCGATGAATGTCAAGTAACTAGGAGATATGAATACCAAGTTGGTATGAGTGACATGAGAGAGGTGAAATATTGAACATAAATGGATCATGTCAGCAAAGAATTGTGACTGGAATGTATAACAGTTTATTGTCCCTTTCCTTTTAAGTAATCAGAAATGGGAAAAATACTGATTCACTGATTATACATTTAAAGCAGAACAATAAATAATTACAAACCAAATGAAATTTTCACTTTAGTAGCATGGTCTGAATAACTAAAATGTAATCTGTGAAGTAAAATATGCATTGTTTACTTTAAATTCTGTATCAATATTTAAATATCGATTTTATGATTAATAAGGTATGTAAGTCCCATAATTAAATAAGACATCACCGATACAATCCAATGGAATGTTTACTTTATGTACATAAAATGCCCTTATTATCCTAGAAAAATAGCTTAGATTTCTATTATATTATATATAAAACTAGAAAAACTAAATTCTCCTGCAAAATGCATTATAAATATATTTATTCTAAGTACATATTTATTTACATATCTGTTACTAATTAAGTTTATATTTTCTTCATTTGTTTGACAATGATCAGGCATAATTGGCTGGTATATATGGTATTTTTAATGCTGTTTGTGATTACCTCACTTTACAGGATTTTATCCTATTTTTGGAAAATCCCTGACATAAATTATGTTTCATCTTCTAATGAGAGAACAAGGGAGAAAAAAAATATTAAAGTTTAGTACTTTTAAGTAATCAGCAATAAGAATTCTGGCTGCATTGGTCATTAGCCTTTTTTGAAAAAAATTATTGGTTTCTATTACACTGAAAATACTTAGGTATCTACCCTATAAATGATACTTGAATTTTAAAAGAAAAAAATCTCCAACTCCTTCTTCAATCTCAGGGGAATGCCAGTGGGCATTTTGCCCAGTACAAGAGCCAGAAGGAGGACGGTAAGGAGCCTGAAGCTCATCACAAGATATGGTATTAAGGTTGTCATACATTTACTCTGCTCCAAAAATACTTGAACTCATTTTCTATACCTCTAAACAGAAGGTGGGGACTATAAAAGATTAAAATAACACATAAATTAAGTTGGAAATAATTAATATCTGCATTATTCATTAGAAATTTATCCTGGTAGGAAAAGGACTTGACCAGGTGAAGTCCATACCAATGATTGTGTTAAATCTGTATACTGCTTTATGATATGTGGATAGTTATCTTTCCATTTATTTGTATCCTCTTCAATTTAATTCACTATAAAAATTTTAATGGCATTATTTAAAGAAATAGAAATATATATTAAAATTTGTGTGGAACCATAAAAAAAAAGCTTTGAATAGGCAAAACATTAATGAAAAAAAAGAAAGAAAAAATATGGAGGAGTCACATTCAAGATTTTAAAATTGTATTGCAGATGCTGGGGTTTGGCTCAGTGGTAGAGCGCTCATCTATCAAGTGCAGCACCACGTAAAAATAAATAAATAAAATAAAGGTATTGTACCCAACTATAACTAAAAAAAGTAAATATCTATAAATAAATAAATAGATAAATAAAATTGCATTACAAAAAAGTATCAATTAAAATCATTATGATACTGTAATAAAAATTAGAAACACAAATCAATGGAATAAAGTAATGAATAAAAACACATATAGTCACCAAAAAATATGTAGTTAACTAATATCAACAGGGACACAAAAAAAGCCTATAATGGAGAGAATCTCATCAATAATTGGTACTATGAAAACAAAATTTCATCAAGAAAAGGAATGAAATTGGATCTTCATTGTGAACCATAAACAACCAAAAATTTTAAAATGGATAAAAGACATAATTATAAAAACTGAAACAATAAAAATCTTAGATAGAACATAGGAGAAAATTTCCATGGCATTGATACCAGTGATAATTTTTTTATATCATATGAAAAGTCCAGGCTACAAAATCAGAAATGAAAGGGACATCATAAAACTAAAAAAATTCATCACATCAAAGGATAAAAATCAACAAAATGAAAAGCCAGCCTATAGATGAGGAAAAAATAATTGCAAACCAGTTATCCCGTAGGTTGATATCCAAAGTTGATATTTTTGATAATTGAATGGAAAAATTGATATAATTGAATGGAAAAAAATAACTCAATTAAAAATGGGAAAAGGATCTAAGAAGCCATTTCTTCAAAGAAGACATAAAATTGTTCAACAAGTACATAAAAAGATGTGCTGTATCATTAATTACAAGGGAAATGCAAAATGAAACTACTGTGATCTATCACTTACTACTACCCACGAGGATGTCTGTGAAGAAAAGGGATAGCAAATCTTGTTGGGTATGTGGAAAGGGAACCCTAGTACAGCTCTCAGAAACTAACATTATGGAAGATAATATGCAAGATTTTCAAACATTGAGGACCCAGTAAACCCTCTTCTGAATGTGCATGTTCACATAAACAAAAAGAACAAGAATAGAGGTAGCTACATTCCCAGTGATATTGCAGTATTATATCAGTAGCCAAGATATAAAAACAACCTAAGTGACCATGGAAAGACAAGTGGATAAAGGAAATGTTATATATATCTGACCCACATGCACAAACACACACAGGAATATTCTTTGGCCCTGAAAAAGAAGGTGATCCAGTCATTTGATTCAATATGAATGGACATGGAAGACATATGTTATATGATAAAAAATCAGACACAGAAAGACAAATGTTGTATAATCTCACTTATATGTAGAATATTTAAAAAAAAAACTCCCAATACATAGGATTAAAACAGTGATCACAGGGGGAGGCAGGAAGAGGAAAGGGAATTTTGGAAATATACCAAAAGGACTCAAAATAGTTTAGATGTAAAATGAACAACTTTAGAGATCTAACAACGTAAGGGTTAAATTTAGTTAATAATACCGTGTTGTATTTATGATTCTTTTATAAGTAGATTTTAGCTACACTTTTCACAAAAAATATTAAAGACATGAGATTATAGACACAATAATCTGCTTGACTATAGTAACAAATTATTATCTAGGAGTAACCCATAACATGTTATAAACCTCAAATATACACATTGAAATTTAAGGAAACAAGAGAGCAAGTGAAAGGAACAAGAGAGTCGGCACAATTGGTTTGTCAAATCTTCTTTATCATTTTGTTATTTAAAGACACCTGTTATTACACATCTTTACTCCTTACCCTTCCCCTGAAAAAACACACTTAGTTTATGCTACTCTTTGTAAGGTTGATTTGGATATTTTGTTATTCTAGTTAGTTTAAAAGTCATTCTTCAATGATCAAACACTATGTAGATGGCATGTATACAAAAGTACTGAAGTAGACATTGTCCATTCTTAAGAGTGAAGAATGATTTGGAAGTTTTCTTGTGTACTCAACAGAAATTAGAAAAGCAAAAAAAGAGTCATATATAGAATTTTGATATTCTATTAATTTTTTAAAATAACTCAATTCACTCTTAGAAGATGTAGGGGCCTATATAAGATCTTCTGTTTCAGAGCAGCTCTAGTAGAATATTTTTGGATGGATGGATGTGTTAGATAATCCAGGGTGTCAAGTACAATAGTAAGCAGTCATATTAAATATTAAGCTGTTTTGGCTCATGAAACATGGTTTGAGGGACTAAACTTAACATGAGTCTTGAATTTAATTAGTCAAATGAATTTATTATAATGGGGATTGAACCCAGGGGTGCTTTACCACTGAGTATACCCCAGCACTCTCTGTTTTACTTTAAGACAGGGTCTCACTAAGTTGCTGAGGCTAACCTCAAATGTGTGATCCTCTTACCTCAGCCTCCTGAGTTGCTGGAACAATAGGCATGCTCTGCTATGCCTGGAAAATTTTATTTAACTTAAATAAATTTTAAGTTAACTTTAATAACCACAGATGACTTTGGGCTAGTAGATAGAGACATTCATTGAGTGGAAAACTATATATAGCATTTTAAAATGCATAAAACATGTATAAAATATAATTTATATTATAAAAAATATCAGCAGTAGTCACTGAGCAAATGGTGTGTATAAAAATATATTGAAATAGACATAATCCATTCTAGAAATTTTAAAGAAAGGGGCAGGAGAGAGAGAGAGAAAAAAAAAGTAATGGAGGAGATTCCATCAAAATAAAAGAAAGATTGGGGAATAGAAGAAGGGGGTTAAGGGAGAGGGAAGATTGACAGGATAAAGGAAAAATAATGCAATGAATCTGACCTAAATTTTAATGTGTATTTATAAATATTCTACAGAAAACTGAATATACTACAGTAAACCTCGTCATTATGTGTACACATATGACACTATTTTAGAAAATGTAAATAAATAAATCAGTAGAGCAGAGAAAAGGGACCAGGGGGAGGAAGGAAGGAGAAGACAAGAGTAAGTACTGGGGACTTAATTAGAGCAAATTCTACTCCATGCACCCTTGTGTTATGTATAACTATTATGAAACAATTAAATATGTAAAAAAAAGAAATTTTTAAAAAAATTTAAAATATGTATTGTCCTTAAATCAATTTTTCTTTGTGGATCAAGGGAGCAAATAGATAAAAAGGTATATTTTTGTATCATTATATTTTATTGTAATACAATCATTTTTATTATTTGTATATAGTATATACAATATAAAAAATGCAATATAAAACTTCAGACTTACAAAGATTGCAAATGTTAGAAAAATTTTTGTATACTTCTAACTCTAATATTAGTATTTTTGATATGATAATATTAAACTATTGTTTTTATCCAAGTTTCATGAGGTTTATCTACTCATGTTCTTTAATTTTTATTCCAGAAACAAAGCAAACTTCACATGATTTAATTTCTCCATAATGTCCTCTAATTGGTCAGCTCTCAGTGATTCTTACTGGTTCATGATCTTGACACTTTTGAACAATAGTGTAGGTTTTGTTTTTGTTTGGTATAATATCGCTCATAATGGAATTATCTAATGTTATATCAAAGTTAGATTCAATTTATACTTTTTTGTCAAGAATATAATGGGAGTAATATCCTTAAAATATTACAGCAGAAATTATGTGATTTTGATTTTTCTTATTGGTAATCTTAACCTTGTTCCGTTCATTAAAGGACGTTTCAAGATTTCTTCATGGTGAAGGTATTAAAGTTTTCCTTTGTAATTAAATAAAAACTGAGAGTAGATAATTTGAAAATATGCTAATATTTTATCTTTTTTCATAGTTTTGCTAAATAATTTCATCACTCATTTATTTTCATCAGAATAAATTCATATATATTTATTTCATAGTATGTATTATAGCTTAGTACTTGTATTATTTATTTCATGACTCAAATAATTGTATACTTGGCCTTTGGAAATTTATTCTCATTCTCCACTTAATTTTTTTTTTCTTGACTTCTTAAATATATTTTCAAACATATACATATACATAAATGCATATATGCTACTTAATACCTTAATATTTCTATAATAATATTTTATTCTATATGAAACTGGAAATTCTACTCCTATCCTCCAAATATGTTTGTCTTTAATGCAATATTTGTCTAAATGATATATTAGTATCCTTTCAAAAGTACTCACAATTGCTTGCTCCTATATTTTAGCGGTTTAAATTTAGTGTATCACAAAATCATATGACATGTGTAAGAAATATATGATAATGCAATTTACTTTTATTCTTAACAACTACACAAGTGTCCTGACCTTCATTTCACTAAGAGCACTACATAAAATACACTTGGAATAGCTATATGATCCTGGGGGCAGGGCAGCCAGAGGGCGGGAGGCAGAGAAACTGTGTAAATAAAAACTTCTGAAATACAGCTGAGGAAAAATGGCTAAACAAGAGCCTTTTCACGAAATAATCTGTTCTCCTTAATTCCCAAGTCTACAATCCTACTATCAATAGGGAGATCTATAGAAACATTTAATGGTTCCATGAGAATGAACCAAAAGTACAGAGTTCCCAATGAGATAAAAAGTTACTGCTTTTCTTGAAATCTTAGCAAGGGAAATACACATTATTTTATTTCACTTAATTTTCTCTTACTTAGTAACACCCATAGAACTGAATTTATACTCAATGAAACTTGTGTAATGAGGGTTTCTCAGAACCTAACAACAGGAACCATTCTAATTGGATTAATTTGGTATTTATTTGCTCCCTTAATGAAATAAAAGGGAACTTCACCTTTATTTATTGCAGCCAATATACACTAAAAGTTACAAACTTCAGTTTGAGTGGAATGTTAAGGGGTTATGGCACAAACATGAATTTCAAGAATTTGAGATGGAGGACTTAATTGCAGCAACATCCCTTCTAAAAATAGCAGCAAAATTAATGAAAAGTTTCTTCCATTGATATAAAAAGAGTAAGAACACAGAAAAAAAAAGATGCTGTTAAATTATTACCTAAGAGTGTTCATGTTTATATATCACATATTTATATATATTTATGTAATATATTTATAATTTAGATATTTTGATGATTTACCACTGGAAATTTAGAGTATTGTTTTTTTTGTTTTGTTTTGTGGGGGTTTTTTTGGTACTAAGAATTGAACTCAGAAGCAATCGACCACTGAGCCACATTCCCAGCCCTATTTTATATTTTAAGGGAAGGTCTCACTGAGTTTCTTTGTACCTTGCCATTGCTGAAATGACATTGAACTCCTAATCCTCCTGCTCCAGCCCTCTGAGCCACTGGGATTACACACATGCACCAGGTAGTGTTTTTTTTTTTTATGCTATTTTAAGTTTAGAGACAAAAAGCTCAAGTAATTGATTAATAATATATTTTTTTCTTTTTTATGACCATCTGCTCTCAAGACTATATTATATGGTGTAGGCATAATAATGATTAACTCAGTTTTCCTTATTTAAAAAAATAATTTATTAAAATGAAAAGAGATGAACAATTAAAAAATATTATACATGTGTATATTCTCATAGGAGGAAAATTTAGCTGAGAATTATTAAGTTTTAAAAGATGGGACAATTAACCAAATTGCTGCAATAAAAGTGTTGACTCCAAGTGTGTAAGGAAGGGGATCATTTTGTCAGTTTCAGAAAATGGGTTCTAGGTTAAAATTTAGTCATATTTGCCTTTATCTGAACTAGTATATGAACTAAACAAGGAAGAAGATATGTAAAATGTAATACAGTTTATTTTTTACCATTAGAAAACTTTAGAAAATTATATACATGTCTTAGTTTAAAATTATATGACCAGATAGAGTGTATTTCAATCATCATTTAGATATACAAGAAAAGATAAAAATAGTTCTAATAACACCAAAACCTAGGTGTCATATTTGCCTTTATCTGAACTAGTATATGAACTAAACAAGGAAGAAGATATGTAAAATGTAATACAGTTTATTTTTTACCATTAGAAAACTTTAGAAAATTATATACATGTCTTAGTTTAAAATTATATGACCAGACAGAGTGTATTTCAATCATCATTTAGATATACAAGAAAAGATAAAAATAGTTCTAATAACACCAAAACCTAGGACTGATTGTCAACCTGAGGCTGGCTCTCAATGTGCCTCAGTGAAATTTTAGCCTAATATCTGATAAGAGAGTCAAACAGTAAGGTATTTAGGAAAAGTGCTATTTTCATTACAATTTAGTAAAATACCACAACTTTTAAATTAGGATATTGAGCCAGGAACTTTCCATTTAATAGGTGGGCTTACTATGAATTTGAGTATTTAACTCTCATCAAATTAAACAATAGTGAGGCAAGCATGATCTTTAGAAAATCTCTACTGAAATTTTTTTTTCCTCATTTGAGCATAAATAAACTCAAAGAAAATACTGTGGTTACAAATGAAACAGAATACGAAAATATTTTTGTTTCTACAAATTGTTCACAACAGCAGCCAACAACTAGATGACAATTTTAGAAGATGGTTTAATATCTTTAGTAATATATAGGACATTTTGGCTTTTGTGAACTAAACCTGTCTATTTATGGAGAAGGAAAACTGAAAGTGGTAAACAGAAGTCACATAACAGTGAAGTAAAAAACCAAGTAGCAAAATTACAAACCATAATGAAAGTGGTAGAATCAATACTGATGTAGGCAATTTAAATTAGAAGAATGAAGAAAAGGTCCCTCAGGGTGCAAATAGAAAATGTTTCTGGAATAATGGTGAGATGATATAGGTAGAAGATAGCAAAGAGCTATTGCACACATGAGAAAATTGAACTCATAATCCTGATGTTGTAAAACAAAATAAATATTTTCAAGATGAAGACAAACTCTTCTTTCTTAAGATGCATTTTATTACTGTATATTTCAGGAAAAATCAAATAAGTTTATCAGACCAAGAAATATATCAAATATATATTTTTAGATAAAAATTATCTTAAAATTGCAAATTAATAAGGGTTTCATCAAATAAGCAAATAACAAGTTTCTGATTTACTTTATCAAAACTCTTTCTCTATAATATTTATGTGAGAAAGAGAAGAAACATATTCAGAACTCTTAATAAAATTTCGTGAGATAAATTTAATATCCAGGTAACTTCTCTTTCTTAAATGAATACCACAAAACTATTTTCATAAATGCAATAACATAAAAACTAAAATTCACACGTGGTATTTGAAAATAAGTAGAGAATATAACAAAGGTCAATGAGTTATACATTGTGGGAATGGGAAAGCTATGGTAAAAAGGGACTAAAATCGGTCATTAAGACCAATAAACATGGATTGTGGCCACACAGAATCTGTAAAATTGGATGTAAAATTAACTTAAATGATAAAATAGAATAAAACACAAATAATATGAAAATCATCAATAATAATATGATTGTCAGCCTTCAATTATTAATCAAAACTGTGAGAAAAGCCAGGTATAAAAGAGTAAAGGTGAATTTACAAATAAATTGCTCAAAACTATCATGTTTTTTTTTTCATTAAAAAATGTAATAGGAATTCTTGTGCTCAGTGGGGCAACTTAAATAAGCAGCCATACCAACCAACAGACACTGGCTATAAGAACATAGATTATTGCTCTGTGTATTCAAGCTTGGATTAGTATACTGTTTAAAGAGATCACAGTTATGTGCCAGGAGCCCTGTTGATGGCTTTTTGATCTCGAAAGCTTTAGAGCTGAAAGGATTTGGAAGTGGTTGTCAGCGGTGGAAGGGAAAAAGCTGCCATCTTATTTGATATCCCTTTGATATTTGGCCTCTTTTTAGTTTTGTGGATTCAGAATTCTTTTGCATTAATATACAGTGGACAATGCCATAGTTTTTAATGCAAATATTTTTAAAAATTGAATATTGAATAGTACTTTTAGTCCCAAAGTATCAAAAACTGAATATTATTAAAAATAGACTTTGTCTTGTATGCTTTGTCCATTTCATCAGCCTGGAAACAGGAAGTTTTCTTCACAATTCTAGATGAAGTGATTGAAGGTTCATTTTTTCTACAAAGTAAATTGTGTAATATAAACAAAACTGCAACAATATAGTAGTATAATGTCAGTGGCTAAGCAAGTTGTCTCCCTTAGTTTTACTTCTTTAAAATTAGCGATAATAAGTGAATATACAATTAAAAGACAAAATAAAATAATCAATTTTGATCAATGTGCATGAATTATTACTAAAGTGATAATATCTTTGGATAGATTAATTAACAAATGAATAATAAATGACTTGAATGAAAGGATGTTTTTTTCCCAAGAAAGAACAGTTTTCTTCAAGATATAATCAAAGCTATTTTGGGATATTTAAATTCAGTAATATTTACCAGACTTAACTAAGTATTAAGATTGCAAATTTTAAATGGTAGAAAAATAGAATTCATATCCCTGTCCTCAATAAATTTGAGGAAAGATGAGAGCATTCTAGGCAGTACAACAAGAAAGAGTCAGCTATTTGGTCAGAGGTGTCATTTACCTGAATGTTAAGTTTTAAATTTCTTTTAACATCTTCTCAAAACCAATGTACAACAGTATACTAATTTACTTTTCGTTTCTGATTTATGCATTCCATCCATATAAATGTTCTCAACCAGTGATGAAGTCAATATTTTTGCTTTCTTCCTTTTTGAATCAGATGGTAACAATTTTATACATTTCAAATAAATGTTATAAATTAAATACTTAAATTATACCATGTGCATACAAAATTGTGTGTGTGTGTGTGTGTGTGTGTGTGTGTGTGTATGCTAGGAAACATAATAAAATGAACAGTCATGAAAAAGCCACTCAGTAAAAGAATTACATCATCAAAACGTTTTTTTTTTTCAATTGCATGTGGTACTTCCTTTTGCCTAACCCAAGGGACAACCACAAATTTAGTTTTATATTTGTCATTACCATTCTTTATATTTTACATGTTTGTCACTTACATGTGTGCATCTCACACAATATAATGTTTAGGTTGTTTAAGCTTTATATAAATATTTTAATATTTATGCAAATTGGATGTAACATTAAATAAAGTAGAGGTGTCCACATTTTAAAATTCTGTTGAAATTCATTTATATTTATTACAACAATATTTCACATTTTGTTCATACACGTTACTGTTGGTAACCATGCAACATTTTCCAGTATACCATTCTGAATATTCTTTAACATTTCTGTTGTACCCATGCATATTTTCTCTATACTAGATCCCTAACAGAGGAATTACAACTCTGTGCAAAGTTATGACAAATTGTTTCAAAATTTTAAAGCAATGTGTGCTCTTTATAGTATATATAATCGTTAGTTTTGTCATATACTGTTATTCTTTAACTGTGTTCCACATATTATTAAAAGAAACTATAAGCAGAAAGAAATATGTAAAATGTCTCCCAAGAAGAAATGTAGAGATTGTTTTATCAATGCATAGTTTGTATTTATTTTGAAAGTTTTTTACTACATTATATACATATGTAATATCTGCTTTAGCAAGATTCATATAGAATATTTCCATCATTTCACAAGGTTTGCTTGTTCCTTTTGCAATTAATTCTTCTTTCTACCCATTCCCACTCAAAGCAGATATTTTCTGATTTGTAATGCTTTTACATTCAATTTATTTTTAAAAGAAACATAAAAATGTACACATTAATGGAATACTCTGTGATACTTTGATAGTTGTGCAAAATTTAATGCCAGTCTTAGACTAGTCTTGCAAAAATGTTGCAACACATATAGGATATGTTTTTTAATATCTGGTTTCTTTTTTCAACATAATTTTCATCTTTTATCCGTTGTCACATCTATGAGCTGTGCCTTTCGTTTGCATTGCTAAGTGCTAATTTTAATTCTACTACATAAATATTCCAAAATATTTTCATCTTTTTTATTGTTGGTGGTGGTCCTTTTCTAGTGGTTAGCTATTAAGATCAAAGATATTGTAGTGTTGACAAGGTTTTCATTTTACTGGTTTGAGTTTCTGGATTATAGGATAGAGGTACTTAGAAATTTATAAGAAATTGCTAAGCATCTGGGAGAAGTAACTCTGCTATTTTGTACTCCACAAACAATAAGGATGAGTTTCAGTTGCTCTTTACAGCTAGCAATACATGACTTTTTAAAATTATTTTGAAGTTTATTCATTGTGATGGCTATCAAATTGTATCCTAGAACTTTTTTTTTAATTTTTATATTCCTAACTACAAATGATGCTGGTATATTTTCACTTGTTTATTGGATGACTGTGTGTTATGTTCTTAAAAATTTGTCTATTTGCTTTTTTGATTACTGAAATTAGAAAATGAGCTGTTATATTTTTCAAAATGTTTTGGGTAGTTGAGATTCATTGCATTTGTATAAACATATGTTTAATTAGCATGTTATTTTCTTCAATAAAGTCCTCCCAGGGATATGAGAGAATTTTCATTGACTCTACAGGTCAATTTTGAGAGATTGAGCATCCTAAAAATACTGAATTTTCCATGAATTTATTTAGGTTTTATTTTATTTCTTTCACTGATATTTTGAATTGTAGTATGGAAATTTTCACATCTGTAGATTGATTTCTCTATATGTGTTCCATTTATGGTGCTATTGTAGATTTTGTTTAGTAATTAAGTCTGAACAGATTTTTAAAAATTGTACACCAATTGTTCTAAGTTTATCTTCCCTACCACTCTGCAGTTCTTTGAGAACTTGCTGCTCTCTTCAGTCGGTTACTTTTAGATGTGCTGGGTAAATAGTAGCTAAAGCTGCCTTTGGGTTCCAAATCACTTTTTAGGTTTTTAAATTTTTAAGTTGTATTAGATTTGTATGATGTTCAGGGTAATATTGCTTGGGAAGCAATTTTCTGGCATTGCTATATGTTGAACAAATGAAAAAAAATGCCAGTTTGTAGTATGCTAAACTTATATTTGGTTGTATGCATTCATGATGGTAAGTTCAAGAGAGTTCACAGAATAGTCAATGTGAATTAAAAATGTTTTCCCCACTTTGCAAATTACTTCTGTATGCACAATTACCCATGTGGAATCCTATGCTGTGGAATCTGATGTTTTTCTGGAATTTCACAATTTACTAAAAAAGAACTTAAAATAAAATTGAAATGTAAACATCAACAATGCCACATGTTCCAAGTGCTGGAGGGACTTGTACTGTTAGTATGATACATTTATCCTAAAAGCTATAATACTTAGAGATAATGGAAAACCTCACAGTTTCTTCTCCAAAGTGGGAAAAATGATCTCCCTTCCATTCTAATTTGCCTGTCTAACAATTGTGGCAACAAGTGCATGGAGTAATGCATACATGGCATAGGTTAAGGGCATCTGAGTGGCAGGCCACTCCTCTTGTCCTAGGTGCATGAGTGGCAAACCACTTACTCTGTAAGGAAAGCCCTGGGTGCGAGACCAGGTATTGCAGTCCCTGTGCTTGCTCCATGGCCTGCTCCTCAATTGGTTGCTTCAAGGACAGTTAGCAAGAAATTGTATTGGTGGCTGCCTATAATCTGCTTAGCTACTTCCTGAGTATATAATGGTAACTGTGCAATAAAATCAGACCTGCTTCCTGCTGGGTCTCCAAAGGTCTTGATTAGCGACTCCGCAGCCACACTCTCCTCTACCCTTTTATGTGAACCTCCTTGCTGGACGAGAGAGAGCCCACGCAAATAATGACACATAACCATTCATGTTTAGCCATAGACTCTTCTTCAGGTTCATGTTACTCCTGACTCTGCAAATTTTAAAAACATGCCATGAAAATGTAAAAACATAAGATTGGGAAAAAATATTGTTAAAAAAAAATAATGGATATCTATCAGCCAGATCCTGGGAAAACACTTTACCTCTAGTTTTAAGCTACAGGCCTTATGGGCTCTTCTCTTAGACACGTGTATAATGCCAAATTTCTACAACTTTCAGGTTTGGGAAGGAGAGACAGTTTCAAGGGAATGGACTAGAATTTTTCTCATTTATTAATCTATTGGCTATAATATAGTCCTAGTCCACTGAACATTTAAATTTTGAATTTTCTAATTAGTGATAGGATAGGTAGATTATTTAAATGTTTAATTTTTTTTTATTTTGTAGGGAACACTGTTCTAAACTAGAAAACAATAGATAAAGATTGCTTCCCTAAATTCACACATTTAATAATAATATCCTTATCTATTAAATATCCATACCAGTAGTCTCTGTCACCTATTGAAATTGTGAAGATGTCAGTAGATGATTCTTGTAAAAGTATTATAAGTCTTTAGAGACTACAGTAAATCTTCAATAAAGTTGTATTATTGCTTCTATCATTTTAATCAGAAAGTAAGTAATTCACATTTGATCCTAGTGAGTTATTACTAGGGAGTAATATTTCAATTTAAATAGAGAAATTTTCTGAATTAATTCATTGATTTGTTGAAATAGCTATTTGATTTAGATGATAAGAAAGTGCATATAAATGATAAATGAAAGTCTTAGTGCAGTTACAGAACTTGACATTAAAATTTGATGTCTGTTATTCAACTGATGGCAACTGTTTAATACTCTAAGTTTATATAGGAGATTATCTACATGAAATAAATGCATTTACTTTGTTTTGAAATACTTGTGAAAATAAAATATTTTTAATACTCTCCTAAGAGCTATACACAACAACAAAAAGAAGAGATATAAAGTTAAAATGTGTATCTACAAATTAGTTTAGTTTTGAACTACATTAGGATATATGAATAGTATATACATAAAATATGACCTGGAAAATGTGTATTCCATAGATAAAACTTAATGAGTAAGGTAAAACATTAATATTATTTTTTCACATATCCCTTCAATGATGTTTAACTATATGTCACACTTCAATAAAGATATACCAATGATGCACTTAGCATATTCACACACATATTTATGTAAGCATATTCATTGTCACACATATAATCATGTAAGCAAATTATTGGTCTTAAAATACCTACAGAAATGGACCCTTGACCAAAGAGGAAAATGCTCTTTTATGTCAAGTTGCTGAGAAAATATTCAGCTCTATTTTCATTATTGTTTTTAATACAAAGAACCTCAGGTGTAAACTCCTTGAAATGTTTTGATTAGATTTACAAAATAGTTGAAAGAGAAAGAACAAAGGGGCATTATATAAATGAGAGAAAACTTATCTTTGAGAGAAAAAAGAACCTGAATCAAAGAATGAAGAAAACATAATTTTCAATGCTTTCACTTTGAAGGGAATAAAAGCCAACTGAGGAGCGAGAGATGATGGGACAAGAAGTTAAATAGGATGGATATGGCCTTTCTGCAGATGGCTATTATACGCATACTTGAATGATTAAAAAATGAATAAACAACTGGAACTTGTAAATCCAGTGTCTTTTTTAAAGAGGAAATGTTGAAAAGAGATGTGACCCATTGGAGAATCTATAAGAAGGATTATACATAGTTGCAGCCTATTGAATGAGGACAAGTTTTATAAGATGACAATGAAGAAGTGGAAAAATCAGGTAGGATGAGATAAAGACTTTATACCTAACCCTATGGGTAATGATAAATAAATATTGGGTTTTACGCTGGTAATATTTGTCTCTAGAGTTCAATTGTAAAGATTTATTAGGCTATCACACTGTTTATCAATAGTTTGAGAACCACCTTGAATGTTGCAAGATTTGTTAGGGGGCTCTTGGAAAGTAGAAATAAAAATGCTTGACAGGGATTAAACCAGTCATGTTTTGAACAGTGGTATAAACCTGCATATTTTGAAGGGTATATAGTAATATTAAATGACAGGAACAATAAAATGATTAGGAGAGTCTAGGAGGAATTCTAGTGTTTTGGTCTGAAACACTGGGTTGATGATAGCAATATAGCTGAAAAAAAGGAGTTTAGGGAAGGGAATAATAGAAATACATTGAATTAGACAAAAAGAAATGAAGGGAAGGGAAGGGAGAAGGGAAAAGAAAGACAGTAGAGTCTGTTGGACATAACTTTTCTAGCCTTGTATTTGAATACATGACCAGAATAATTCAGCATTATGTACAATCACAAGAGTGGGATCCTAAGTAGAATAAGTCATACTTTATGTATAATTTGCCAAAATATATTCTACTGTCATGTGTAAATTAAAAGAACAAATTTAAAAAATGAAATAATCTTTCAAATAAATAAAAGAAAATAAAACAACAAAGCCAGTACACAAAGAGATATTAGATGATTAACATTGTAGGGAGTGCAAGATACCCAGCTGAATATTTGCTTTACAAATTATACTGACAGTTTTTGTATTTTTTCCCCAAATTACTGAAGCACAGTACCAGTTCCAGGCAATAAAAAACTGGGTTTTGGGTACAACTGTGAGTGTGTTAAAGCTATAAAAAAGAAGAGTACAGGACATAACAGTGTAGGCAAAGAAGTAATTAGGAGGATGGCTTTTCTAATTGATTTTTAAATCATGTGCAAATAGTTATGTAATATGAAAGTATTTATTTAGCAAATAAGATTAAGCAGCTTGCTGGTATCCAGTTAGATGTTTAATGATGGATGTGAATTTCAAGTTCTATAGCTGAAAGATGATTTTCTAAAAGTGAGAGTAAATACATTTTTCTGCCTTCACTTTATTTTCTGGTTACACAGTTACCTCTATTAAGTAACAGGGCCTTCATTTTCATCTAGTTATTAGCAAGAAAATAACAAAATGAAATGTCTCTTTTTGAAAGAGAGGTGACAATTAACACGAGGTGACAATTAGCTTGCTATTTCCCCCCAAAATTATTTTTTTTGTCTTGAATATTCTAAGTTAGCCGATGGCCTCATTTATTTTCTTGCCATTTTCAAATTCTGTCCCCCTCCAAGAATAAAAATTCAATAAATTTTCCATCCAATTAAAATATTATCAAAACCCACAGAACATGCAATTTTTATTTTCTCTTCATTTCTCATCATGAAGAAAATAAAAATATTTCTAGAGAAAATAACAAGAAATAGCATTACTCGAGTACCAAATGAATATGTTTATAAACATAGCATTAGTCTGAATTTATAAACAATCAAAATTCATTTAATTTCTGACTCTTCACATACTTCTCATATCAGCTTACTCCATTTTTCGAGGCAAATAAAACTGCCACAAAACTACCTAAATCCATAAAGCATTACAGAAGGAAAAATGTTGTAACTTGGTTACCAATATCAATATTTTAATGATGTACAACAGGGGTAAGTGCAAACAAAGAATTAATATTGATCCAAAATGGTGTTGGAGGTTTTCTAGTTATCAGGGCATTATTACTTGAGATACACTCGTTAATAAGAAGTTAGTGCAATGCCACTTTGTAAAAAACAAAACAAAAGAAAAAATAAAACCCAAATTCTTGTTTTAAATACAATGAAAAACAATTTTGATTATAATTTTATTAATGTATACCCATTTAACGTGCTGATTAATAAATTTTAAGAGGCATAAAAACTCCCTGAGGCTCCATTATAATTGTGTATATTATATACACTGAATGTACTATAAATAATCTATTTTTACTTTTCTTGTCCTTGAAACAGTATGCTTATATTTTGGGCTTTTTATCCCAGCACATTTAAATATTTTCATATGATTTCATCCAATATTTAATGAATTAATACCATGGAATTGATTCAAGTTACTAAATTCTAAGAGTCATTTGCTTATTAAATACAAGGTCACAATTTTATTGTGTCCTCTTAGTTTATGACATATTCCATCAACTTTTCTAGGTGAAGATTGATCTCTAGCCTCTGCCTGCCATCTAGATTGTCAGATATATAGTTTTATTAGGATTGACCTGTCAACCATGAGATGTTGTCAGCCACAACCCAGGAAAATAAAAATAGTTTATATTTTTCCAAAGCTCCAAAATGTGCTCGGGCAAATCTTCTAACATGTGTGCCCCACTGTAAGAGTTCCCACAATGACCATTTATTTTAGTTGAAGGCCAACATTCTTAAATTAAAACGAATATGTGTACTACATCATATTTGGCAGGTGAATATATCTATGGTTAGTTGTAAAAAGACTTCCCATGGAATATAAGATGCCATAGATCACTTTAAATAACTCATCCTATGTGATAAAAGTTCCATCATAAGAATAATTTCTCCCATAAAGTAGGATCTATTTCCCCCCTATTTTCTTCCATTAGAAGTTTTTAGATATTTGCAAAATTAAACGTTTGTGTTATATATCCAGACATAAAATTCATCACTTTATTCCTCAGGTAATTATTTAACATACTTCAGGTTACCACATTCAAATAGGCTAGATTTTATCTTCTCTGGAAAGGACTGACCACTAAAAACATTTGCAATATATAATATAACAATCAGCATCAATCAGGGTGTCTTGGGGTTTTTCAGTCTGAAAACTGAACTTATCACCTGGTCCTACCTGCCATGGCATTTTCTAATTGCTTTCTGCTACAATTAGTGTCTAATTCCTCCGTGGTCCCCTAAACACCCAATCATGCACACATGACCTAGTATCTATTCTAGCTCCTTTTCTTTTGCTCTTAATTTTACGAACTGGGCAGATGATGTAGGGTCCTCATTCTGACTTAAACTGCAAGCAAGACAAGCAAGAATCATCCTGGTATATGTTAATTTAAAAAATTCTTTATTTCTTTCTTTCAGATTCCTCATTTCCATTTCTCTATTTAGCACATGTAAAAGAATGCCTGAATGAACCATGCAATCTGTGTATAAGTATTGAGAGTGAGTCCTATTCCATGGTAGATTTAAGATCAGAAAATATATTTGGGGCAACTTCAGTGAAGGCCAGGTTTTCCTGCTCACACCAGCAAAGAAGCACTTGTTGAGTAGCTAAAGTTCACTGTGCCTTTATGTCTCAAATAACTATATCTGGTTTGAAGAAATGTGGACTGAAATACTCATGGTTAGCCTCAAACTGTTACTATTACTTCAGGGTTTTAATTTGCTGCTTTCCACCACCTTCCACACATCCTACATATATACTTTAATTCTTGATTATGGAGTTGTTGTCTCTTTCCTGAAGGTATCATGAAGTTTCACACCTCTCTCTATGCAAATATGTATTTTGCCACTTAACCATGAGCCTTTATTCGTTCAGCCAAGAACCTTCTTTTTATGAAGTAAATTTAGCTCAGAAGTTGCTCTCACTGTGCAGATGTTGGTTTACAGATTTGCATGTTAATATATCCTTTTTATATTTTGCCTATAATGCTGGAATTATTTATGTAAACCAAACTGTCTTAATTTATCTGGCTGTTGTTATATTTGAGCTCTTTGAAGTCAGAAGCTGTATTTAGTTCAGCAACCTATCAGAAACTAACAGATGCTGTTGCCCATAAAATGCCAAGTAAATACTGTTCAATAACCACTACTGATGGACTAAATATGTATAAAAGAATGGTGCTTTCCAAAGGTATTCAGGCTGGAATGTAAGAATGTTGATTTCATAAATAACAATCCTTCTTTTGTAAATGAAATATTGCCAAGATAGGATGCTAAATTAGCCATAGTTATGAATTTAGCACATACAGATTCATCATACATAAAATGTACTATTATAGGTAATTTTATCAAATACAAATACCTAGAAAATATTCGTTCAGAGGATGTACAGTACAGACTTGACTTCTCTCAGAATAGGAAAAAAACTCTGATTACATAAGGGAGTAGAGGTCTGGATCATATTGGAGGCTGCTACACTTTCAAAATTACCAGTGTAATGGTTATGTAGGTGATCTTAGGGTTTGAATCACTGAGTAGGTACTAAGTATTTTAATTTTACCATTTCTACGTAACTTGCTTCACATAATGTAAGCTCCTTATGTTTTTCTCACAATTAGCTGTCAACTCTCAAGAGTTAAAAATATACACTATTTTTGGAAGAAGAAACCATGATCTTGCCTTAAAGGAAATAAATTGCTATAGATATTTAAGTGTAAAAAAATTGGGAGGTTGGAGCTAAGAACATACTGCATTCGTTAAGTTTCAGAACTCATATTGCCAAACTAGCACTTATATAAAATTAATTTTTATGAAGTTATTTCTTCAAGTATGTCAAGGAACTTTAAGATTATGATCCCAAATAAACTCTTGATTACAGCAATTGTTTGGTTCATTCATATAACTTGATAAAAGTAAAATTTTTCTTATGTATTACTGCATAAAGGAAAGAAGAATTAATTGTTGACTATCAAGAATGAATAAGCTCTATATTATTCAAATAATTCATAAAGTCCATATTTTTATGTGAAAATTAAAGAACCTACTGACAATTTAACAAAAATGATGACTACTCAATTTTGGCATAAATGTTGGAAAATTAATTATGTTAATTTGTGGTACAAAAAAGAAATAGAGTAATGAACTTGACTAATGTATAAATAGTTTATTTTCTGCCATTCTGTAAGGCAACATAATGCTTATATTCATTTATATTCCCAGTTATCTAATTTGTATACTTAAAAAATAAGAAAATACATTAAAATGACCCATATATTACTCAGAGAAATGGAATATGAGTGCTTAGCATATTTTTTCTCCTTAAAAATATAATGCAGTGACCTTCTTTAGTAGATATTTTTGGTTATTTTGGCTTTTCATAGTGGGATTATTAATACTTATATATTTCTCAAATTTATTCAGACTCATAATGAAGATGAATGCCTACATCTTTGATTTCATGTATTTTGGATAAAACCATAAATGGGTAAGGTGCTAAAACATATAAACTTAATAATTTTTACTTCTTAAAGATACATTTGAGGGTTAAAGATATCTGCTGTTCTAAATCAATTAGTCAAAGGTCTTTGTAATATTTACATATCTTTATTGAAAAAGAGTAAGTCAAATTCACAAGTTAATTGTTTAAAGCTCCTACCTCTCTTTTTCTGGCAGAAATCTTGCCATCTTTTGAATCATTTGCATTGTTTCAGTACAAATATGTGACTGTTAAACCTTGAATAATGAAATAAAAACCTGTAACTATGCATTATCTCACTGTTAATTTATATATACAAACATACATACATATGTGTGTGATTGAACTCAGACCTCACAAGTGGGAGGTGAGCACTCTAACACTGAGCTGTAACCCCAGCCCCTTGTTAAAATTTTTGATATAAAAATATCCAAGATTTTCTCTTAGTACAAAAACCTTTGTCTTTGATTCTCTGAAGTGGCAAATAGGCTTCCCACTGTTTCAGTCACATAACACAAAACACCAGCACCAGGGCCTGGAGAAGCTTCCTCAGTAGCTTCCACCTTCACAGAGAGCACCAAACTGTGATTGGACTTACACTGCATGTGAATTGGGTATTTAGTAGATTATAATGAGCACATGAAATACCCTATTGCCTCTTATTTCTGGGTGTTCTGAAATTTCTAATTTTTCCTATTACAATAAAAAGAATGTGGTCGGTATTTAAGGAGTCATTTAGATGATTGAAGAAGGCTAAATTTTGTTTAGTTTTGTTTTGTTTTCTACTTATTTTTCTGGTACACTCTCTTCAAACTTTGTCCCCTAAGTTCTCAGCTATTCTCCAAGTTACAGCAAAGAACGGGAATAGTTGCAAATGTTTGTCCAAAACTGGTTCTTCAACAAAAACTAATTCCATACAGAATTTTCCTACTTCTATTCTCACAAAATTTAATTTAAAATATTATATTCTACTATTTTTTATTTTTTAATAAAAATAAAAATAGGAATATTTTCTTCACCTAATGTTTTTCCTTCTTCCCTGTGAACATACATAGTAACTTAGTTAAACCTATATTTTGATGCAAGGCATTGTTTTAAATTAATGAAATTTTATTTTTAGAACAGTTTTAGATTTATAGGAAAAAAATGAGCAGAAAGAACACAGATTTTTCACATAACCTATCCCTCATCTCCCTGACCACCACAGTTTTTACTGTTATTAATATCTTATATTAGTGTGTCCTTTTTCTTTTTTGTTGCTGTTGTTAATGTTTCTGTTACTCCATTAGAGTTACACATAACATTGGGCTTAATTTTGAAATCATGATACATGTATGACATATAAGTTTCTCCTTTTCTGTCCCCGATATATCTGTACCCAGTAAACCCCCCTCCTCTCTTCTCCTGCTCCCTTTATTCTACTGATCTTCTATTTAGATATATTTATTTAGATACACATAAGGGTGGAATTTACTATGTTTATAGTCATATATGTACATAATTTAATTTGGTCAATTCATTCCCCAGTTCATTTCCATACCTCCTTCCTCCCTCTCAGTAGCCTTCCTATAATCCTCTGATCTCCCATTTATATTTCTGGAATCCTATACCCTACTTCCTTATCTTTCTTTTACTGAAGCTTCTGCACTTGAGAAAAAGCATTTGATCCTTGACATTCTATGTCCGATTTCATTTAGAAAGATGTTCTACAGTTTCAATCATTTACCAGCAAATGTCATAATTTCATTCCTTCTTATGGCTGCGTAAAACTCAGACATTGTGCATATATACCATGTTTTCTTTTTCCATTCATCCCACAAACCACAGGGAATAAAATAAAAATAGCCAAATGGAAGTACTTCAAACTAAAAAGCTACTGTAGAGCAAAGAAGACAATGAGAATCAAAGAAAATATTTACTCACTATACATGTAAAGAGGTTGATAACTAGAAAACAAGGAACTTCAAAATGTCCATAGTGAGACCTTGTCTCTAAATAAAATACTAAATAGGGCTGTGGGTGTGGTTCAGTGATTGAGTAACCCTGAGTTCAATCCCTGGTACAAAAAAAAAAAAAAAATACCCAATTTTAAAAGTGGACAATTTGCCCAAACAGACATTTCTGCAAATAAGACATAAATAGCCAGTAGGTATATGAAAAAATGCTCAATATCACTAACCATTTGAGCAACGCAGTCCAACTATTGGATATATATCAAATGCAAATGAAATTGATACAAGTGAACTTCCATGTCCATTGCAGCAGTGTTCACACAGCAAGAAATGGAGACAAGTTCCCATTAAGTAGGGAATAGATAGTGAAAATGTGATACATACACACAGTGGAATACTTTCAGCCATAAAAATGCAAGAAATATTGTCTACTGCAGCATGAATGAAACAAGATCATTACATTAAGTGAAATAAGCTAGGGAAAAAAAAGATAGGTACTGCATTATCTCACTCATTTGTGGAATATAATAAAGTTAATCTTATCAAACTTGAAAGAATGACAGTTTACCAGAGAATGGGGAGGATGGGTCCATGATGGGAGAGGTGAATGAAAGGGCACCTACTTTGATAGTAGTAAGAAGTTCTGGTGTGCTTCTGCACAGTAGGGTGATTATAGAAAACAATCTTGTACTATACAATTTTAAAAAAAGGCTAGCAGAAAGGATTCTAATGTTTTTGCTATAAACAAGTGATAAAGATTTGAAGAATAGGCAAGTTTAACCTGATTTAAACCTTACACAATATATACATATATCAAAACAGTACCCTATTAATATGTATAATTCTTGTATAATGTATCAGATAATAATAGTTAACTTTAAAAAATGAGAGGGAAAAAGAAAATACTGTTTTCCCAAGTGGCTATAGCACTTTGGATTCTCATTGGTATGAGAATTCTTGTGCTCCATATTCCTGTTAGCATTTGTTGTTATCAGTTGTTTGGGATTTTAGTCATTCTGACAAGTACCTAGTAATAATCATCCCTTAATTTGCAATCCCTTGATGATTCTTAATGGTCAACATTTCTTCATATATGCTTATTTTCCATCTATGTATCTCCTTAGGTCAGGTACTTGAAAAAAAATTTTGTCTCTTTTACTGGGATTGTTTATTTTCTTATTAAGTTTTAATAGTTCTTTGTATATTTTGCATATAAGTTCTTTATTAGATATGTTTTTATAAATATTTTCTCTCAGGTTGTGGTTTATCTTATAATCCATTTAATAGTGCATAAGAGCATAAGTTTTTAATTTTAGTAAGTTCAGATAACCAATTTTGTCTTTCATGGATCCCTCTTTTTTTTTTTTTATCTAACAATCCATCACCAAACCCAAGGCCACCTTGATTGTCTTCTATTTTGGCTCCTGGAAGTTTTATAGTTTTGAGTTTTAACATATAAGGCCATGATCCTTTTCAAGTTTGCATTGTGAAAAGTTATACCAAGTTTGTGCTCTGATTTATTCATGTTTTCCCTACTACATATAATCTACAAGAGAACAAGGTCTATATCCTATTTTTAATTATATCTTTATATTCAAGGTCTATGTCTGGAATGTAAATGTAATAATATGTAAATGGAAGAAGGTATAGTAAGTTAATGAGTCAGTATGGCAATCAGACTATTTATTTCTAATTATTTACTCATATCATTGAGCTTTCTTTTTGAAATGGCTTCACAAATAACTCATTTCGTATTTATTCTGTTATGAAAAAGGTATCACAGAGGAACTTATTTAAGGCAATATAATTTATTTCTAAGTGTGTTTTATTGTTTAGTATTTCTCCTTTAAAAATAAGAAAGGAAAAGGGAAATATTCAAATTACCCAAAACAAACAATAACTATTTAAAAACACCAGATATTTACAATAGTATCTACAATATGAAAATCTTTGCATTATAATGTTTGAATTGAAATGTCTGTACAGTTTATCTTATAAATGAAAAGTAATTTCTTCATGGGAAAATATTATACTTATCTGAATATTTATAATTTTATGTTTTTAAAATGAAATGGAGATTCATATAAAATTATATGCACAAATTATGCCACAATCTTTCAGATATACTTATGTTTGGACCTGACAAATTGAGCTGCATGGTTAAAGGGTTAGCAATTTTGTCCGAAGTTTTGTTTGTCAACATGTAAGCTCAACATTTTAATAAACAAATAGAGAATTAGAACTGTTAAATCAGAAATGACTTGCATTTTAATAATATCCTAAAATTAGGTTTAGACAGCCATTTTAGGATGTTCTGAATAATTGAAATTGGTCTTACATAATTTAAAATACCTCTGAATGAGGCAACAGAGACTACTTAGAAGGATAATTCAGCAGTAAATGGCAGCTAAGGGATGTGGAACAATCCTGATTGGAAGTGACTTGGATTAAAATCTGTATGGAATAATGCCCAGGTGAGCTGCACAATTTTATATATAAAAGCAACTAATACTATAACAAAAATGTTTTAGAAAGCAGAGGAAGAATATAAGATACTCTAGGAGATATATATTTAAATATTATTCCAAATCTGTACTGCTAAATGATTTGTATACATAGATATATGTTAAGAAGAAAAACATTTATTCAATTTTAGGTTTTACTATAAATTGTCACACACAATATAACATAAAATGGTATTATATTTTAAGTTGGAAAAATTTCGCTAAAGTATGCATTAAATCTTTTCCTCTGAAATTAGTTTTATGCACTAGATCTTTTCAAGGCAAAGAAATACAATAGAGTAAATCAACTTCTTTATGCAAACTTTATATTCCTTTACTCACATTTTTTTATTTTAAATTACCTTTATTGTTAACTAATTCATAAAAATGTGCATATTAATGGAGTACCATGTGCTATTGTTTTACATGTATACATTATCAAATCAAGTATATCTATTTCCTCAAACATTTATCATTACTTTATGGCAAAAACATGCAAAATACTCTTCTAGCTTCTGAAGATATATAGTACACCATTGTTATCTATAGGGACCCTGTAATCACATACCAGAACTTTTTATTCCTACCTCACTGCAACTTAGTATCCTTGATCAAATTTCTCCATTCCTTACCTCCCCACACTCTGCTCAAGCACTGGAAATCATCTATGTATTCAATTCCTATGATATCATATTTAAATAAAGAAGGGTCAAGATATTTATGGTCCACTTTGATGTGAAATCATGGTAACTCTAAGAGATTACACCTGTGGGCTGGTACATCTGTGAGCATATGTTTATGTGTCTGGTAATTCTTAATCTTTGAATTGAGGAAACTAAATAGTATCATAATTTCTTCAAAACATATAATATTCAAAAAACAGTGCAAATTCAGTTATTGTGGAGTCAGTAATTCGATGATACAACAAACTGAACATTATTGACTTATTCAATGCAAGAATTAAGTACTATTTATTTAATTTTAGAAAGTAAATATCTATACTGCTCAGAAGACAAGAGTATAAAAACACTTGTATAAATCCAATGTCTTCAGATTCATTCATTGTTTGGATGTTCTAATTTAGAGATGTATGTCATATGATGTGTTTCATACACAAAAGCCATTAAACAATGCATTAAAATTCATGTGAAAATTAAATACACCACAGCAACAATATTAAAATTTGTTTAGTATTTGGCCAGATGATGTAACTTCCTGGATGCTTTTATAAATGTGAAATAATGTCCTCTTACAGTTTGTCAAAACTGAAGGATAAGTTACCATTTACACTGAAAGGATAAAGTACATTGCACCACTTTTGTATTTTGGAATAGTATTTATCAGTGAAATCAATAGGCATTGTTCTGGAGAATAGTAATAATGTCTTCTTAAATCAAAAAAGTAGCATGGAAAATGATTAATATGAGTCTCTTCTATAATAGAAAAGTGAATACAAACACATGAACATTTATGTATATAAATATATACATTTATGTATATAAATATATGTTCATACATTAAAAATTTAGAAACTCTAGAAATTAATGCTTATTAACCCAAATCATGTCAAGTTTTATTTCTATGAAGAGTGTAATTTGTAAAGTTTTGCATTCTTCTTGCATAGTTTTTTATTTCATTGTAAAATATTAAAAAATCAGTATATATCAGGTTCAAGGAATATGAGACTTTAAGAAATTAATGTGATCATATGTAAATCTTAATTCCAAGTAATCTATATTTTGCCATAACAATTACAGAAATCAGACAATTGTGAAGTTAACTGAGGGAACAAATTCCTTAACAAGAGCTCTAAGATAAGTATAGCCAAAGTCTTCAGATAGCAACATAAGCAACAAATAGCAAAATATCCCAATCATTTCTTGTAAATTATTCTGATATCTGAAGAAAGCAAATATACCCAATACCTTTGCAGTCAACTTGTAAAGTATCACATTTTTCCCACCAGTCCATGCACAAACACAGTTTTATGGTTACAAAGCTGTTGGATATTCCTAATTTTATATCAAAAAGTGTTTTCAATTTTGGTATAATTGATATTCTTTTAAGCTGTTTTTCCTGTCCTATATTGTGAAACTTTTTAAGAATCTTGGTTTAACTTGTGACTTTACAGTCATTCATACTAAATCAAGTGCGAACTTGGGGCATGTTGCCTAAGTGAGCCCTTTTAAATTCTTATTTTGGACCATACTTATATTTTCATCTTCATGGGGTGTTTTACCAAGTCAACAATTTCTTCAAAATTTAATAAAATAATATAAAACATGTATTGAAAACCAAAAATATAAATAAGACCTAAAATATAATCTAGGGATATTGAAGCTTTTTTGACATTGATAGGGTTTTTTTTGTAATTTTTCATATTAATTTAATTTCCTCAAAGGAGAAAAGAGAGACAGAGATACAGAGAGACACAGAGAAGGAGCATATTTTATTCAAAGATGAGATTGGCTAACTGGATTGTCCACAATGAAAAGGAATATTGAGGTTGCTTTGTAGTTTAGAAGAAAGAATAGTTAATAAATCCAATATCAAAACTTTTATGAATAAAGTATTCCACATTTGTACATTTCACTGAATTGCAACTAATTATGCATGTATCACTAAAAAACATAGCCAAATTAGTCAAAAACTGTTGATAGGCTCAAAGTAGATTTTTATTGTAAAAATTTGATTTTCCATACACCACAGCACATTTAACATTAAAATTCTGATTTAGCCAGAAATTTATTTCTAGAGACAATGAGAAATAGAATGGTTGATATAACTCTCATGATATAAGTTAAAACGGTATTGAAAAAGGGTTATGTTTATATGACATCCACAGTTGACTAGATGTTTGTTAGTTTAAATGAAAAAATTGCTAATTTATTCAAATCCCTTAAATCCATTAATTTAATCTTTTCAATTTGACTGTCTTAAGTTTACTGTTGGTAGATTACTAGAACTTTTTTTCAGAAAGCAAATTCATATTTTATTGTAAACTTGCAACAATTAAAGACCACAAAAAGCTGCTTTAATCACTTTTTGAAACTTTATTTAATCTACTACAAATTCCTTATTAGTATGGATTTATAATTAAATAGTATTACATATTTTAATAGTTACTACATTCTAAACAGTGATTTGGTTGTTACATGCTAAACAAAGATATTCTTAAATGTTATAATATGATTAGCTTAATAACTTCCCCTAAAAAAATCAGAAAATATGTACACATTCCTCATAGATTTCCTATAAAAACAATAAAAATTTAACCTGTTTAAATTTATGAATTTCTTATAAATAAAAAAAGATCTCCACTGGTATAAATCCCAATGGGTCATCAGATTTTTTTTTTTATCTATGAAAATGTTTTCCCCAAATCTTAAGGTAACATTTTTCCCCTTTGTTAGTATAGATATGTTTAATATTGGACCTCAAATTTCAGTACTGTGAAGTTGGACCACTAAATATTAGTAAATTTGGAGAAATTTCACTAAATTTGGAGAAACTTGAATTATTTTGTAAGTTAAAGTTTAGTCTCATTGTTGATATATAACTCTTTCTCTCAAAAAACACTTTTACACAAAGCACAGATTTCATTAATATCCATTACTATATACCAACACATCATTATACTCCATATCTCTGGTATATCTCTTTTTTTGATGTTTATTAAGATTAACTGTCTGAATAAGCACGACAGAATTATCTCCCAGAAACATAAACAACCAATTTTCTGTCTTGATATTTATAAACAGTAATTTAGTCAAACATAAATTGGGGGGTTGCTGGTGGTGAGGCTCAGCAGTAGAGCGCTCACCTAGCATGTGTGAGGCGCTGGGTTTGATCTTCAGCACCACATTAAAAAAAATAAATAAAATAAGGGTCTTGTGTCCAACTACAGCTAAAAAAAATTTAAAAAATCAATTGGAAACTAAATATACAATCATCCCATAATGAATATCATTTTAAGGTAGGATTTCGAACTCTTTTACTTTCTAGGAATTGCCAACATCCTTGCTGGGCATGGTGGCACACACCTGTAATCCAAGCTACTTGGGAGGCTGAGGCGGGTGGATCACCAGGGCAATTTAGTGAAACCCTGTCTCAAAATAAAAAATAAAAAGGGTTGGGGATGTAGCTCAGTGGTACAGTGTCCTTTTGTTCATACCACAGTACTAAGGAAAAAAATATTTTATTTCATAACAGTTCTCCAGGTTAAAATTCTGGTAGCCTTCATTGAGAACTTTGCTCAGTGTGAGAGAAAGCTGAGTTTTCGTCTAGAGACTCAAGAAAATACTCCACTTCCAAGCTCATTTATATGACTGGCTAAATATTTGTTTTTTGCAATTCTGTCAATAAGTTACCTCTGTTCTTTCTGTCTGCACCCTGAGTCAGTTCCCACACTTCTTGCTTTTCCCTATTTGCATAAAAAGAACAGTGTTTCCTTCTCATGCTTCTAATCTCTATAACTTTTGTCACTTATTTTACAAACTGCATATGATTAGATTAAGTTAACATGGATAGCCTCCATTTTATCACACACACAAAAAAAGTAGCATAAAAATGGAAAGAACACCAGGGTAGGAAAGATAAGAAGCCTTTTTAAACTGCTACCTGATGCAGTTCATCCTCTGGCGTCTGTGATTCATATCTGTTACACATGTAAAGCACATTTGATCCCTCTCAAGTTTTCTAGGTCTAATCCTTTTCACCACAAACTCCATTAAAACTGTTTAAAAAATATTTTCACCTAAATTTACTCAGCTCAATAGTGCACAATCTTGCCATCTAATAATCTAAATCAGGTGTGGATGAGACTGCTCAATTCAGTCCATGCAGTACTGGTTCTTGGGCACAATTCTTTTCCATTGGGAGACCTGTGAGTCCAAAGAGTTAATGTATCTATCCCCAACACATATTGTGATAGTACAGATAGGGAAACAGCTATACATAATCTGGTTGAATTTGGATTGCTAACTCTTTACTTTCCAATGCAGAAAATGGAAAGTGAAAGAGTTTGCAATTCAACCTTAAAATGATATGCAGTCAGAAATTTTAAATCTGAGTTTCTTACAGGTTTCGATGTCTGGCAATAATTCTCCATGACTCTCAACTCTGTGATCTGGGATCTCTGGTCTTTTTTTCTGGATTTGGAAGTCAGTTTTGTGGGTTCTCAACTGCACTCTCTGGTTTTCATTTCTGCGCTATATATACTTCATTACTGCTCCAAAAGTTTATATCAAAATGTGGGCAAAAAAGAAATGAGTTGAGGAAACAGCTGATAAACTGTGACCAGATAAATTATCTAGGACTTGATGATTTGGGGGGTGCTTTGCATAGCAGATCCATTGTGGTTAAAATGCGCTTGGGAGAGAAAGCAAAGGCTCTGATTGCACAACCACCCACTATTACCTCAGAAGGATGGAAAGGTCCAAGCATATCAAATACAGGGAGGGCTCTTTGAGGAAATTAGTTATTTGAATCATGCATTGTCTCAGACATCTCAGCAGCAGCCACCTACAGAGATGGGAATATACAGGAAAGATCTATGGCCAAGTCTCTTTTCTAATGCAGTGAATCCACATGACATATGGCAGGCTGAGAATGTTTATACCACTTAAAGCATTGACAACAGGAACTAAAAGAGAGAGAGATAATATGGCATGAAAAATGGATGTTGGATTCCCAAAATCATGCAGGGCAAGAAAGAGGATGATAAAACTACTTATCTGCAAGTGTGCTACCCTTCAAGAAAGAGGAAGGATGACCGTGGGGTGCAAAAGTGAGCACAAAGGGAAGAGCTATGAGTCACAGAGCATTATTTTCAGATCTCATGATCTGAAACAGAGTTTCTCTAGCTGGGTTCCAAAATTGCTGAAGACTAATAACATTCCATTTTCTCCTGTTTTGGACATTTATGTCGGTCACTGTTATCCAAGATCTGTACTCTCATCATATTTTGAAACAAAGTATTTGTTTTCTAGGTATATAGGTACACAGATAGAAAGGGATTACAATTTGCCCATATATGATTTAGATAATGAGGTTTGAGACTTCTGAGTTGATGAAATTGAGATGAGATTTGGGCATTTGAAAGGTGGTACAATCATTTGATACTCCTGAGGGATGTTGGGATAAAATGAATGTATTCCGTATGTGAAATAAATATGAATCTTTGGAACCAGCTGGTGAATTGTGGTAGGATGAAAAAAATTACCTTTCTGAAATATGTTCATGTTTTGTCTTTAGAAATTTGTTACCTTCCATAGGGGGGAGAAACTATTCTGATTTGACTAAATTAAAGCTTTTGTGGTGAGGAGATTATCTTGGATTATTTAGATGGGTTCAGTGTAATCCCAAGAGTCATTAGAAAAGGGGAAGCAGTAGCATCATAGTCACAGTGTAATGCAATTTCAGAAGGAGAGGTCAGAGTGAAAGATTAATTTAAAGATGCTATTCTGCTAGTTTTGAAGGTGGGCTAACAAGCCATGGTACAAGGAACATAGGCAGAGTTTTGACTAAAGGCCAGGAGGTGGATTAACCTCTAGGACTTCAAGTAGAAACACAGACATGTTAAACTTTGACTTTATAGCATCTGTTTCCTATCAATAAAAGGTTTAAAAAAACCTAATACTTTAAGAAATTATGTGATTATTTGTTATAATGACAATAGGAATTTACACCTCTTGCTTCCTAAAAAATGATTTAAATTCCTTCTCTTTAATATTCAATAGAACTTTGAAACAAGCTGGAATTGCTTATACTGATATAACTTCCACAGTAGTCTAAATAGCCTGTGAGGTTTCTGTGGACTTCAGTGTTTTTACTCTGTTTAGGAAAAATCTTGCTTCAAAATATTTCTAAAACAATACCTCCTCCAAATTTGACTTCTACTTTTTTTCATAGCCAAAGAAATTTCTGCATTACAAAAAACTCATTTAAATCTAATTTCAGTGAGAAAACTTACTATTTGTTGTATAACATAAGACCACAAGTAATTCCACAGGGTAAAGCTCATGGGGGCCATTTTTTTCGGGGGGGGGGGGGTACCAGGGATTGAACTCAGGGGCACTCAACCACTGAGCCACATTCCCAGCCCTATTTTGTATTTTATTTAGAAACAGGGTTTTACTGAGTTGCTTAGTGCCTTGCTTTTGCTAAGGCTGGTTTTGAACTCTCCATCTTCCTGCTTCAGCCTCCTGAACTGCTGAGATTACAGGCATGCCCACCATGCCTGGTTCATGTGGGGCATTTTAAAATCACACCTGCCACATCCACTAATTTTTAATTCAATAATTTCACTTATATCATGTCTTGGGAAAATAAAAAAAACATGGTTGTTACTATATTAGAAAGTATGATTTTAACCATAGTGAAGCTAATATGCAGGGCAATTCACTTTCTTGACATGTATCTGAATAGATGATATATTTTTCAGCTTTGTGCTATTGTAACAAAAAAAAAAACCTGAGATAATAAAATTTAAAAGAATGGTTTATTTGGGCTTATAATTTTGGAAGATTCACTAATTAGTCATTTGGCCTTACTGTGTTGGGGGCCGCAGTGAAGCAATATATCATAGCAGGAGCATATAGCAAGGAAAGCAGCTTATTTCATGATAACCAGGAAGCGAAGAGAAAAGACCAGGACTCGGGGTCCCAATATACTTTTATAAAATTTATTTATTTATTTATTTATTTATTTATTTATTTATTTATTCATTCATTCATTCATTCATTATTCTAATTTGTTATATATGACAGCAGAATGCATCACAATCATATTACACATATAGAGCACACTTTTTCATATCTCTGGTTGTATACAAAGTATAATCACACCATTCAAGTCTTCATACAAGTACTTAGGGTAATGATGTTTCAACAATATGATTCTATACCTAGAAGACCCAAAAATTCTACCAGAAAACTTCTAGAACTAGTAAATGAATTCAGCAATATAGCAGGATACAAAATCAACACCCATAAATCAAAGGCATTTCTGTATATCAGTGAGAAATCCTCTGAAAGGAAAACTACCCCATTTATAATAGCCTCAAAAAAAAAAAAATGAGAATCAACCTAATGGAAGAAGTGAAAACCTCTACAACAAAAACTACAGAATGCTAAAGATAGAAATTAAACAAGAACTTAAAAGATGGAAAGATATCCCTTTTTCTTGGATAGGCAGAATTAATATTGTCAAAATGACCATACTACCAATATCCTTTCTAAGAATACACTACCCTTATATTAATGGAAGACTTTCAATTGACTTCACTTCTTAAAGGCTTCACTACCACCCAATAATACCTCAGACTGGGGACCAAACCTTTCCCATATGGATCTTTGGGAGACACTTACATCAACCACAGCAATGACTACAAGAGTAACTTCATCATCAATTATTTCACAGTCACAAGACTTCAGAGGCTATATTATTTATTTTGCTCTACCAGGTATTAAAGACCAGTACGTTGATAGTCCAATGACCTAATCTTCTCACAGAATGACCTATAGGAATGAGTCGTTTGAGTTAGAATCTAAGCTACAGAAATTATTTAAAGGGGAAATTCATAACCCATTGATACTTTGTCCTCACAGCAAACACACAAATTGGAATAACTTTGATACAGTGTTTACTCTCCCAAAAGGAATAATATCATATAAAGAAAACATCTCTTCTTTTAGGTACATTTCAACAATACACTGTAAAGGTGACAGGTAATAGTCATCTGTTGCAGAATTCCCAGATTTCTCACAAAATGGTAAAATACCATCCATTTTAGCATCAACTGTGCTGGCCTGTGGACTACTAGAGATAACATGAATGGGATCTTCTGTTTTACAAGGGTGTGCTTGAATTCTAAATTTTTGATCTATTCATTATGTAACGTCACACAATTAACCCCTCTTTGTGAGGCTTATTGGTAAAATTGAGGGTTAATTGTGGGATTGCCATCACAATACACAACACATTTCAATGATCTTCTCCCTCATTCATAATCCATTTCAAACATCTGTGGGAAAGTTAAAATCACACAGATAAAGGCTGATTGAAGTGCCCTCAAATACTAGGCATAGTGGACATGAGGGACCAGCCTTCAGTCTTGTCTAACTCCAATAAATTTTTCCCTGTGTAAGCTGTACATTGCTTCCCAGCACATGCTGAAACCCCACCATGCCAAAACTTGCTACACCTGCAGTTTACATGCTGAAAGTGACAGTTATCATTAGAACAGAGCACTCCAATACCCTAGACCTAACTCACCAGGGTTAGGTCACCCCTAACTCCCTTATTTTCCCCCAAATCTCCTTGTTCCTGTCCTCCCACTCCTTTTCTGAGAAATTCTTCATGTATATTTTTTAATCAGCCGATCTTTCTCTAACTGGACACTCACTGCCCAGTCTGTACTAATTAAAATTCTGGAAAAACAATTGATGCCTATGTGTGATTTTTGCCTTTGAAACTTGTTTGGCTTTGGCTTTTTTTTTGGGGGGGGCACTTTTTTTCTTGAAGACCCTGGAGCACATGTTCAGCCTAAATCTGTGTCTCTTGAATTGCAACTCTGATCAACTATTAAAAAAAAAAAAAAAAAAAAAACTCTCTTAAGATTTTCTTGAGGATAAACACATCTCTGATTGATGTAATATTTAACAAACAGAGACAATGACAAGGAATGAACACTGAGGCCATGATTGGTATTCTTTTCTATTTCACTTCTGTTTCTAATCCCCATTCATAATTCTGGGGTTAATTGATGGTGTAATATTGACTGTATTCAGTTATTGAACAAGAAAGAAGTTTTTCCTAGAAGGAAATGCTACAGTATAATCAAATTGCCTGAAAACATTCTGAGAAAGGCACCTGACAAATTATGAAATGTCTTTTCACTTTTGTTGTCAGAGATCAGCTTCAGAGTTAGTGCCGAGTCTCTCTCTCTCTCTCTCTCTCTCTCTTTCTCTCTCTCATACACACACACACACACCCACACACACACTCCACACACAAATTCGCACAACATATCTCCTCACAATATTACATTCTAAAAGGTAAAATGCTATACTTAGAAACAATATAAAATACGTATCACTAATACCTAAACCAGAGTGAATTAAGGGGCAGGGTACTGCTTATCTACAAAGGTAAGAATAGAATGAATAACATGAAATATATTTTGCAATACTACTACAAAGATTGTTAGTCTATAAGAAAACAGAAAGTATGAGCTCCTCAGAAGCAATCTGAAATGGAACACACTTCAAAATACCACATGGAAGTGTTAGAAATGTTGAAAGTAGTAGAAATTGATATGGTGTATTCTCCTGTGAAATTCAGCGATGCATATTCTCCAGCTTACGAAGAAGAATAAAATAGATCAATGCCAGTCAGAACCTAAGTCTGTAGAGCTATCAGGGTTAAAAGAATAAACAAAATATATTTCACTGTTGCTATGTGAACAAGTTCCTCGTGAATAAGAGGGATTTTTTTAAACACAAATTCTATTAAAACTACCAACATATGAACTCTAATCTTCAAAGTAAAAGAGGATTACTAAATATAGGTGTTCATTTGAAGGAATTTCTTTTCAATTTAGATTGTATAAGTGTTTCAACTTAAAGCCCTGAGACTTCTCAATTACAGACAAGAAACTGAACCACTTTGGGCAGTTAGTGGATAATTTTCTTATATAAAATGGAAATGTCAAAGTCAGAATAATTATTAGGCCACTCATTCATGAAAACTGCTCTTTTGAAACCACATTTACATTCTCACAGGCATAATGGCCTAAAAGGGAGTATTAGAATTCCTCTCTTTGAAAGACACAAGAGAACAAAAATACAAGTTAATAAGTATGATATATTTGTAAAACTTGCAACAGATAAAAAGACTGACATTATGACATTATGTGTGTGTATGTATGTATATATATATATATATATATATATATATACATACATATATATATATATATGGTTAAAATGAATGGTTAATCCAATTGCAAATGGGTCAAGAAGTTAGAATATTGTACAAATAAGATATTGAAAGGTAATTAACCTTATCAATTAAACTAGCACTTGCATGAAAGAATAGTCAGCAACAACAATTATATGTATGTATATATACATATATATATACGTCTATGTATATATACATACATATTAAAATATGTAAGAATTTTTATTGTATTTTTCATAATTTCCTAAAATTGAAAACTACCCAAAATCACCATCAATAGTAAATAGGATAATGAATGGAATATGAAATGAAATACTGCTAAGTAAAGCAAATCAACTAACTACATGTATAAACCACATAAATAATTTTAGTCAGAATAATGCTTGGTGAACATGAATTTGAAAGAATATACATTCTATGATTCCTTTATAGAAACTTCAAAATCGAGCAAACTGTATGTATGGAATTAGACACCATCATGAGATTGTCTTGGAGGAAATGAAAACAGCACTCATTGGCAGGAAGCAGAGGTCTAAAGTTCAGGGAATACTATAACTCATAACCTGGATGAAGTTTGCATAGAATCAGTTTATATTGATGCATTTCAATATATGCTAGTAATATTTATACTTTTATGTATGTAGATTTTATAGTTTTAAAATGGTATTAATCATAAATATATTGAAAGCATCTTGAAAGAGCTCTTATCCTCACTTTTTAAAAATCTCTCTTCTTAAGGACCAAATATAAAAATCCATCTGGAGAAAATATTTCATGGCTTTGCACATACTACAAGTAAACAATAAACGTTAGAAAATTTATTTACATATTATCTATAATGCTCACTGAGATTTAACAATAAAACAATGTATGTATTCTAAGTCAAAACCCTGATACAACCTTCTGAACTCCAGTTCGTTCTTAGTTCAACCTATGCATGACACCAGGAGAGATAAAAATTATATATATGTATATATATATATATATATGTATATATATATATTAATATCAGCTTAATAAGAGCTAACCATTCTAGTAAATTTTTGCAACTAGTGTTGGTTATTTTGTATATTGAGAGACTGTGCTATATAATCATTGAAAATATATGGTTACAGTAAGGGAGGGAGACTGAACTCAAACAATAAAGTGGATGCTCTAGACCACAGCAATCTTTTGACATCTGTCAGTTTTCTTAACCACCCTGTATCTCGTGTCTTAATTGACCAAGAGACCATTGTCACCATAATAATATATTGTCAATCTTGTGTAGTTCCTATAAGACTAATATAGTAAGGCCAATAAAGCACATTTCCTCTCAACATTCATAGCATATGGAAAATATTCAATAAATATAATTACATTAATTTAAAAATAATAACACATTTTTATAAAATAACAGTGCTAAATGGAAATATCAATGGAAACTTTATTTAAAACTTGTACTATGCTATGTACCATATATATCTTCTTTTCCCTTGAGTAGCTCAAGTAGCTTTTAGTCCAGTTCCCTATTTTACCCCCACTGTATTTAGTTTCTTTTTATTTAAAAACATCAGTTGCTGCAAAAACTTAAATGATACAATAATCAATACCAGGCATGGTTGCAAATAACCAGATCTTAAAAGATGGGATTTTGAGATTTGCTATCTAATCCCTTGTAGGTTTAAAGGAGAATAAAACTAATATTAGAGAACAGAATTATAGTATTTTAATGCACAGAATGGCAAAAACATAACTTAAATCATCACCCATAGCTATCAGGAATAAAATACCCACTGAAGGCATAGCTTCAGAGGATCAGCTATTGGCCAACATAACATTTGTGCTGGGCATGCAAAACATAGGGCTTATATGGTGCAAAAATGCTCCTTACAATATTGAAAGAGCGAAAAAAAAAAAAAAGATAACATGAATTCTCAATTCCATGCTGAAGGCATAAAGAGGTTCTAAGTTTTTATGACGGCCATAAAACGAAATCACCAAATATTATACAAAGACTTCATTTTTGGAAAATGATGAATTATAATAAAGGTTGAATTTACAGATTTCCCAGATTTCTCCAGTCCAATTTATTCATTGGAAAACATGGGACCTAGTAGCTGAATGGTGACACTGGAATTATTTAGGTAATTTGGAGAACCAGGAGCTCAAAATTCAGCTGAGCCTTTCCAGTTAGGAGAAACACTTGCTCCTTTACTGTCTGATAAGATCTGTCTGGCATTAATTGGAAATCCATTAGGACCTCAATTTAGATGGATATCTTTTAAGTGCCTGTCGACTTTCTTCATTCCAACCATTCCTTGAATCTTGATCTGTAATTATATTCAAATCCCAGCCTGCCTCAGAGAGCCAGTTAAGAAATTAACCTAGGATGTCAAGTGTTTCAAGATTTTCAAATCTCTAACTTCAAAACCATGTGTAATTTTAGGTTGCTAAACTAAGAAGAAGGGAGGAAAAATATATCAACTTCCAAGTGTTTTTATGTAGGACTGTTCGTGTGTTTGTCTCTCTGCCCTTCCATTATATCTCTAGAACACACTCAATGGCACTATACTAATCCTGAGATTAAATGATAAGAATTTTCTGTTTTTGTTCAGGAACTGTTGTTTTTGACACAGAATCCAATAGTGAAAAGTGTGTGTGAAGCAATTGAAATGTGGTTAGTCCAAATCAAGGTGTGTTTTAAGTGTAAAATACGAATCATATTTTAAAGACTAAGTACAAAAGTAAAATATTAATAATAAATGTTATATTGATTGGATATATTATATAAAAATACATTGTGAAAATATTTTTCATATTTTTTTTACTATACATTGGCTCATTTATTTATTACTTATTTATTGTTGCTGGGTATTAAACTCAGAGCCTGTGTATGCTGGGCGAATGCTCTACCACTGAGATATATCCTCAGCCTTGTTTCCTTTTGAAAATATGGCTACCCCAATATTTTAAGTTACATAGGTGGTTGACAATGCATTTGTATACAATATTGTATTTCTAGAAGAAAGAATGCTTAGAAACAGTAGGACATGGAAATTAGTTCATTCTTTATGTTGGGTTCATCAGACTATTAAGTCAATCCCACACAAAGCCCAAATGTCACTTCCTTAAGAAGTTCTGAGTTTGTTAGTGAGAAGATGAAGCAAAATACATGATAAAAGCCTAAAAGTAGGCAAACTGGAATTCCTTAATCTACATGGGGAATAGTGGCTATTGAGCTCCCAGTGGGAATAACAGAATAGATCCTGGCTTTGCATAACATTTCGCAGTTCTCAGAGTTATCCTAGTGGGTAACAAGGCCTGGGTGGAGCTCACTGTCTCATTAATTATTGCCCTTCAGGATGCAGCATTGGCTTTAAATTAGCCACCAACAAATAATTCTGTTCCCAATGCATAAGTCATATAACCAAAGAATAGATGTTGGTGGGGAATAAAAATTTTATTTCCTGTTTCTGTGTTTTAGTGTTTAATACAGAAAAAAATCCACCAGAAGTGACTGAGACAGTCTCAACTTGTTCTCCATCAACCTAGACCTTATACAGGTATCTTCCTGACTCTAGACTTTGAACTCACTTCACATTTCTATACCTATTTGTGATAGGAATCTTTTAAAAGCATCTTAGCTGTTTTACAGTCCAAGAATGTCTTTCTCAAGGACCTTGGAGCCATTATTTTGAGCTGTAATCACTAAGGGAACTAGGGTCTCTGTCTTCTAGTTTTTCTAAGAGCCTAATAGTTTCTGTGGGAGGGTAACAGCAGGCTTCTTGCTCTGAGTTATAAAAATTACTTCCTGTCTTGAGAAACTTTCAGTTGTAGCAGAAAACATAGCTTTCATTCAATTAGCAAACACAGGTAACCTGAATTCACTCACATCCTCTCTTAGAAGTGCCCCTACCCTTTATTCAGTGGAACTGAGTTCTGACTAAAGCCAGTCTTTTTGGCCCTCTGGCAATGTTTTTGAATAAGGTATTCTTTTGCTTAATTATCTTTGTTCTTTGAAATTTTTGCTTTCACAGGGAATTCTACATTGTTTCCTTTCTTCTTTTAGCCTCCCTGGACTGTCAACCATTGTGGTCTCATCATGTCATGGGATCAATAGGCAAAAAAGAGAAATAAGATGTAGACTGAAATGGTTAGTTTTCTAATTCAAGTTTGTTACCTTATAGGTATGAGGACAGTTATGCCAGAAACTTGTAGGGTATTCTGCTCTGCGTCATGATATTGTTTTTTCAGTCATAAAATTAATGAAAAACTATGGAAATCCAGTGTAAGCAGGACCCCTGAGGATTTTGATTACTCCTGAATAAAGATCTGAATCATGCTACGAGGTACAAAGCACTGATCTTCTGAGATGCATCTAGGTATCTTATCTAGGACAGCTGAGGATACAGAAATATAAAAACAGGTAAAATTCACAAGAGAAGGGTAATGGAAGAAAGTCGTTGCTAATTTTAACTGCAGCCTAGCAACAAAATAAGTGTTAACCACCTATGGTTTCTTCTTTGCTCCCTGAGTCTCAGATTCACATTCATCATTCTTGGCTTTATAGTTTGCTGCTGTTGAAGTTCTGCCTAAGGGAAGTACTCAAGAGAAATTGAAAGGAGGGACAAGGGAAGAACCCTATATTTTTCTTTTGTTGTTGTTGTTGTTTGTTTGTTTGTTTTTCATGTTTCTGGCTGTAACAGAGACTATGGTGGATAATTGCAGTTGGCTGCAGTCACAAGTATTGAGTGGTATTGAGGCCAGTATTGAGTCCAGTAGCTCCGCATGATTACAGATTCCAGAATATTATGGATTCCAGTAATGTCAGTGAGCATTTGAACTTCTCAGTCAACAAACAAATAGCACAATTTCTGATGCTTGCAAAGATAACATTCATTCTGTTCTATCAATCCTGCAGGGACATGACTACAGTCAAGAGTTCTGGTGATAGTCTTTGTATGTCTAGAATAAACACAATGCAATGAAGACTAATTTTTTTCCCCTTTTTGTACCACTGGGTGACATTTCCAGCCTTTTTTATTTTATTTTGAGACAGGATCTTGTTAAGTTGCCCAGCTGGCCTTGAATTTGCTATCTTTCTGCCTCAGCCTCCCAACAAGACTAGATTTTTGTTGTGGGCATGGTATCTATGATATTAGATATATAAAACCAAGAAAAGCTCCAGATTTTAATCTGAAATCTATCATATGTATTCATGAAAAGCCAAAATAGAAAACACATAATTTCATACAGAATCATGAATTTATGTCACAAATAGATTTATTAATGTTATTAATAAAATAGTATTAAATTGAAAAACCCCAAAATATTAAGTTAATAATATATTCTGATAATCTGATTAATGCCAGAAAATCTGTTAATGTCTCAATAATTGAAAAGTCTATAATATTTAATGTTATTAATGTAAATATTTTAATATGAAACAAGTGTTACCGCTGTTGACCGGTGACGAGTTCTTGCTCCCCGATGTTGAAGAATAACACCAAAGAAGCACGCCAAGGCAAGGCCAGAGTAGAGATTAGAAATTTATTAAAGGACAGAAGAAAAGACTTCTCCCGGAGGAAGAAGGGGACCCAGAAGGTGGAATCCGTGGAAGTGCAGTTGTCTCCCCTTTTTATAGTTCTTTCAGGAATGTAGGTTGGAAGGCCCGAGGGGTGGGACACAGGTGGGCCAAAGAAGTAATCTGGGCATTTCCAAGTCAAGTTTGTTGTTCATTAACATTTCTTTGGGATGGGCTATCTCCAAATCTGTTGGGGGCTGTATCCTGGGCTTCATTAACATTTCTTTGGGATGGGCTGTCTTCAAGTCTGTTGGGGGCTGTTCATTAATATTTCTTCCAGGTGGACTTTGGCCTAGGGCCTTTTCGGAACTTTATTAACATTCCATGAGTTGTCCTGTTTTCCCTGAGTCATTCCCAGCATGGCCTCCATTTTAGATTTCACTCGATATTAGACCCGATTTACCTAACTACACTGACTACCTAACTTTAAATCTGGCTTCACAAGGGGATATTAAAATTGTTTCTTTTGGGAAAATAAGACTATTTGTGAAAAATAATTATTCAATTACTTTGTAAAAAATGATAGTGCAAGATATTGAGTATTTAGAACTTCAAGGTATGGGAAACAGACAAGTTACAAGGCTCTGTGAAAAGCATGGGTGGGGATTTAAATTGAGACAACATAATGGAAAGATGTTAGAATCAGAGGAAATTGTTAAGTATATGTTCTTTTGGGATTTTTTAGAACTCTGGACATTAAAATAATAAGCAATTTTGTGGGATTCAAATCAATTTTACCTTATTATTATGCTTCAGTTGAACTAACTATAGCTTTTCAGATGTATATCATATTAAACCAAAGCTATATTTTCATAAGTGTAGAGATTGATGCTGAATTTATATAATCCTTTAAATACATTAAGTCTGAAAGTTTTTAGAATCTTCTTTTGGATCAGTGCAGTTACTTTGGGGTGCAGGTATTCTCATGTGTACAGGTGCCTGGTACATTTTAGGGTATACATGTGTTTGGGCCATGCACTATGGAAGAGTATTTGTTTTAGACCAAAGCTAAGAATGATTAATATATAAGGAAATACAAAAATGATTCAAATATATATTTAAATGCATATATCCTCAGAATTTACTGAAAGTGAAATTGAAGTTCATATCAGGTATGCTTAGCTGATCTAGTTATTTCACCTGCTTCACCAGCCAAAACAAACTCACCTAAAGACCTGCCATTCACTATTTGATTGGTGATCATAAAAGCTGCTTCTTCTCTAGAGGCTGCAATACATCAGAAACTGGCAATGTTCTGAGGAAATGCAGCATCAGGGAATGGGGAGAAGAATTTTAAATTGTTGTTCAACATGGAATAGTAGAGGAGTTTCACACCTGGAGGCAAATAGAAGAAAGAGATTGATAAACAGTTTCCGGTCCTGCTGTTAGTAGTTAAATGTTGTCTCAAGATTGCCAATTGCCTCTGAGTCCTAAAAGAATGCTGACAAGAATCAAATGAATCTTCTCTACTATAAAAAGCATAAGTAAAATTTTTGAGCATGAGTTAACATTTAGGAGAAAAGGCATCTGAATATATGTTAAGCATAGACATATTTTTTTCCACAAGCAACACATTGTTTTTTAATGTATGGTAAAGCATACCAGCTACAAATAATTAAACACTGAAGTATACCAGAAATTATAACAAAACTTCAGCTTTCCTAAGAAATCTGAGAAGACTCTAGGTTTTCAATATCAATGAAATTACTTTAGTGTTTTAGGAAATTAATATTACAGAAAGAATATTCAAATTGTAGTGAATAAGTAGACTTCATGAGACTTCATTTCTGAGAGAATGGCATTTTACTTGAGATCTAAACAGAGTAGTAAGCCTTTGATGAAGGAAAACAAAGCATAGGACTCCGTGGTGGGAAAGGTTTCTAGAAGATAACTAATATGTCTAAAGTTCAGCGAGCAAGAGGGCATGGCATAGGATATGTTTGGAAAGATAGGAAGGGGTCTGACTATCCCAGCATTGGGGTTTAATGTTGTTCTGGATAAAGAGGGACATTGCTGAAGGACTTAAGTAGGGCAGCTGAAATCCTCAACACAGGAAGGTCCAGGTGAAGAGTCACAGCAAGAAGAGGTCAAAGTCAATGGGACTGACCTCAAAAGAGCTGATGTTTGTGCGGAGGAGTGCACAGTTAAAAATACCCTGCAACTTCAGGTGCTTTAATAATTGAAAACTTATTGAGTAAGCTGGGGAAAAACATGTCTTCAGGAGCCAAACAGTTTTAAAAAAAGATTAAGTTATGAAGGCAGTGGGAGGGTTGCAGGTTAAAAGTAGCAATTCCACTAGAGGAAAGAATTGGAATGTTTTAAGAAGGAAGGAAAAATTGAGCATTGGATTAAATCATAGGACACATAGAAAATAGGTATACATAATTAGGGTGAAGTCACTGTGCACATATTTATGTGGTACATGATGGAGACATTCATCAACCAGGAGGTGACATACTTATATATAGTCTGAGGCAGACAGGTCAAGAGATAATCATTTCCCACCTCATATTTGGGAGCAGCTGTGCCAGAGATAAGGGTTACATATACACGTGTATGTACATATATAGGCCATACACACACCCATGCATATGTATGTGCATATATATGCACACCCATGCGTATGTATATGCTTTGAGTGTCACAACATCAAAAGATCACATTTCCTTCAGTAAAGACATAAATGTTTAAAAGTCAAAAGTCAGGTAAAATGATAATCTTGTTCTTTCCACAAAACTCCTTAGAAAAGCCTTGCAGTGACTCCTTCCTTTGTCTTGTTATGCTGGTGGCTAGGGCATGTCATCATTGTTTTGTTTGCTGAGGGACCAGCCAATGTGGAAAAGGCAGACTGCTATTTTCTCTAAGAAGGATAGGTTTAATAGGTTTGTGTGATATTAGTTATCTAAACTAATATGTATGTAAGGGTGGTAGCAAAACTAAAATAAAACAAGATTTTTGATGTTGAAATTCTGTACCTAAGAGAGTGCATCATGATCAAATAGTTTTCATCTCAGGGATGCAAGCACAACGTTGGTTCAACACATAGAAATCAATAAATCTAATGCATCACAAAATGGACTTAAATACAAGAACTACATGATTATCTCAATAGATTCAGAGGAAGCATTTGACAAAATACAGCATCCATTCATGTTCAAAACACTAGAAAAACTAGGGATAGTACCGACATACTCTAACATCCTAAAAGCTAAATAAAACAAACCAAGGCCAACAGTATTCTATGGAGAAAAACTGAAAGCATTCCCTCTAAAAAGAGAAACAAGACAGGGATGCCCATTTTCATCACTTCTATTTAACAGAGTTCTTGAAACCGTAGCCAGATAAATTAGACACAAGAAAGAAATTAAAGGGATACAAATAGGAAGATCAAAAACTATCTCTGTTTGCCTACAACATGATTCTATATTTAGATGACCTTGAAAACTCCACCAGTAAACTTCTAGAACTCATAAATGAATTCAGCAAAATAGTAGGATAAAAAACGAACACCCATAAATCAATTGCATTCCTATGCTTCAATGAAGAATTAGCTGAAAGAGAAATTATGAAAACTGTCCCATTCACAATAGCATAAAAAAATATAAAATATTTAGGGATCAACCTAACAAAAGAAGTGAATGATCTTTACAATGAAAACAACACAACATTAAGAAAGAAATTGGGGAAGACTTTAGAAGTTGGAAATATCTCCCGTGTTCCTGGATAGGCAGAATTAATATTGTCAAAATGGCCATACTACCAAAGTCACTATTCAGATTCAATGCAATTCCCGTCAAAATGCTGATAATACTATTCAGAGAAATAGAAAAAGCTGTCATGAAATTCATTTGGAAAATAAGAGTGAAATTAGTGAAATAAGCCAATTCCTCAAAATGAAAGGCCAAATGTTTTCATTGATATGTGGAAAATAAGCCAATAAAAAGTGTGGGAGAAGAAAAGAAGTTTAGTAGATTGGACAAAGGGGAATAAAGGAAAGGGAGAGGGATAGAAGCAGGAAAGACAATGGAAATAATCTGACATAATTTTCATAGGTACATATATGAAAAAACCCAATTGAATTCCACCACCATGTACATCCACAACAATGGGGTTCTAATTAATAAGATGTAACATATGCATGTATAATTTTATCAAAATGGATTCTACTGTCATGTATAGTAAAATGAATCAGTAAAATTTTTTAAAAATAGATTGTATACCTAGGATCTGAGAGGTAAAGTGATTGAGTTAGTCACTCTTCATTTATCCTTTGAAGAGCACAGAGTAAAGTCATATTCAAAGAGATTTTAAAAGCTTCAGGGAAACTAGAGAAAGAACAATATGTTTAGGGAAGTAATTAAATGTGGATTAAAATGTGGATTCACATGAGTATTGTAGCCATTTTGTCCCCTTAAAATAATTTTGTAAATATATTTTCTAAAGCATTTTGCTTTTATTTTATTATAATTATCAATCACTTTATTTAGAATACCATAAGTGATGCTTTGTTAATAAATCAAATTGCAAAAATGGCAGCAGTACTTTTGCTAAATAAATATATGTCCTTCAAAATCATGAATTGTCTTGAGCCATTTTTCCATAAAAGCAAATAAACTTTTAATTAATTTAACAAATACCTCTTAAATTTAAAGGAGTTGATTCTAATATGTCATTCTCAAAAACTTTGTGACATAGCATTAAAGAAACACATATGTAGTCTCAGAAATAAATGTGTGATTTAATCAAAATGTTTATAAGAAAGGCAATTTCTATTGGGGACTATAGCAAGTGCAGACTGGGAAAAAAGTCATATTTACATCACTCATAAAACAATGCCTATAAACACAATCACAATGACAAATATTACATCACATTCATAGCTTCATTTTAGTTGTAGAACAAATTCTACAGCTAAGGTTAAAATTTGTTTCATTTCACATGATGCATATTATTCCTCTTCTTGTTGTAAACAACTTGTGAGTTTGGAAATGAGATATTGATTTATGTTTAATCAAGGATTAATGATCACTTTAATTAAAATGCTTCAATTAATGTAATTAATTGAGAATTTTTATGGTCTACTAAAAATCCCCAAGTTTCAAATCCTGGCCTGGCAAAATTGAACAGATAATGAATTTCTTTGTTGTAGGATCTGCTGCTGGAGGATCCACTAAATACTCTGGAGTACATGTCTGTCCACAGCTCCTCTACCAAAAATGTGAGAAAAGATCCCACTGTGGACTGTAATTCTATCCTCAGAGTATTTTTTTTTTTTTGCATTCTAGAATTGATATTTGTTTTGTAATTAGAAATACTCAGAAGTCTCTAGCATATTATATAAGCCAAAATAGATGATCAGCCACACTGTAAGATCTATTTGTGATAATCCCTTTAGAAAATTTTATGGATTAAAGCAGATCCTTGTCAAATTATTAAAAAGGATAATCTCTTCATTATATCTCTTTTTAGAAATTTTTGGTAAAATTAAATAATCCATCAAGGTGAGCTATGTAATGTTATATTGTTGCTTTTTTGTTATGGTGATGTCTTTTCATGACAAGGTTTTTAAATTATTCCTTTGCTAATCTTCAATGATTATGACATCTGGGTCTGAACATATTTAAAATCTACATATGTATTCTTAGCTTAATTGATAGCAATAATATCATCTTTGTTTCCCATGGTAACTTTCTAACTCATTTCATTATCTCTGCCTGAAAAATTTGCTCCTTTTAAAAAATATTGGCTCTATCTGAAAACTGCCACTTACTCCATGCTCTCTGCCTCCTTTGGTTGACATGTGTTAACCAAGAGACTTAGTCCTAGAATGGAGACTCTTGTCCCTGATTCAGACTTTCTCATTTCTAATTCTGCATCATTCATAGTTATTCTACACTTATATTGTAAATCATCCAATATTCTGGACTCTTTTTCTAGAGCTCAACATTGTTACCTACTCTCTGATTAGCGTACCCTTTAATTATGTTTTTGAATTTTCCCCATCTATTAGCAACCATCAACCTACTTACACCTTCTAAACTATTTGTCTTCACTGTTTTTGTTTTGTTTTGCTTTTGACCTCTATCCATCAACCTTCCTGACCTTGGTACTCTTTATTTTTTTTCTGGACTCAGTTCATTGTTTATCGTCAGACTCACACTCCAGCCAGTGTTTTCAAATATATTTTGTGCATCTTTCCTTCCATTTAACCATATAAGAAAATAATATTGATTCTGAGTCAGTTAAAACAAATGTTTGTTCTTCATTTGAGCACTTGAATATTCTTAGAAAAAACCAGGCAAATGAAGAGATTGTTTTCTCCTTGAATTCAGGAGAAATATTACTTTTCCTTTTTTGGCTATTTTTTTTTCCTTTTTTCTCCTCTCATCTCTAAAAGTCCCCGTGATCACATTATGTCCTACATGAATGATCCAGTTCAATGTTCCAGCTCAAGATTCTTAAATAAAATTTTTTTAGATATAATTTTTTTATATAGAATTTTTATACATGTTCTTCTGGCCTTTTCCCTCCCAATCTCTCTCTATATACATATCAAGAAATCTAATCTTCCCTGAGAAAAAAAGAGCTTGATTGTAACCTATATTTTTTCAAAATCAGATCTAGAATATTGCTGCTATAACAAATTACCAAACAAGGTGTCATGATATAACACGAATTTATTTTATTATCTTATAACTTCTGGACATTGGGATTCTAAAAACAGGTCTTAAAGAATTGAAAGAATCAATCAGCAAGGATGATTGATTGAACTGGATTGGATTGGATGATTGGATTTGACCGAGAATGGTGCCTCATTTCTGAGGCAACCGGGATTTTTTTTTTTTTTCTTTTTCTTTTGGCCTTTTACAGCTTCTTTACTTGCCTGCTTTTCTTGGTTCATGGGCCCCTCCCAGCCTAGGCATCACACTTCCCTCTGCTTCCATATTAATATTTGCTTCTCCTGCTGTGATCCTCTCACCTCTAAGAATCCCTGTGATCACATTTTGTCCTATGTGAATAATCCACTTTAATGTTCAAGATTCTTAAATTAATCACATCTACAAAGCTCCTGTGAAATTATAAGGTAAGACATTTACTTGAGGGTTGTGGGATCAGATAATGAAAACTTTGGGGAGAGGGAACATTATTCAGCCTATCACATCTTCAAGCCAACCAGCTCCTCTTCTTCCTTCCAATTAGAACAGGAAAAAGAATGTTTCCTTCATCTACTGGAAAATAATTACTTCTCTTCTGCTTTCTTCTTTGGGTCTCATTTCTTCCAAATTTCAGAAGGACATTGCTCCTAATGTCATCTCACATTTGTGACAATAATCACCATTTTATAAAGTATTAGTCAATTCTTTACTAAGTTCAGTAAAAAATAATAAAATTGACAAAATTACATTGGGTAGATATATGAACATACCACCATGAATACCACCTTTATGTATATCTATGAAGCACTAATTTAAAATAAGTAAAACAGAAGGAAGACTAATAGAGTAGAGGAAGGGGAAGAAGAGGGAGGGAAGTTAGGCAGGAAACAGGAAGCACTGGGAACTGAAAAGGAGCGAAGTATATTTCATATATGTATGATTTTTCAATTAAAATTAACCCCACTGTTAAATAGAACTATGACGCACTAATAAGAACATTTGTAAAAGTTTCTCAAAAAATAAACATACTCTCAAGACAAAAAAGTTCCACTGAAAACAACCTCTCTTGACCACACACCCCACTTTGCCTACCATACCTATCATCTACTCGTTCCTTTCCAGGATATATCTGTACACACTGTTTTCTTTATTTCCAATTCATTTTTTAACTCCACTCACTCTGACTTATATTCTCAATTTTTCTGTTGGCACTATTTATGTTATAATGAAGAAAACCACCATTTGTTTCATGATATTGGGGTAAGATAAACTAAATCCTATCATCTTGCTAAGCCAATGAAGAGAAAATCAACTTTCTTTTATTTATTTATTTTGAGTGTGCGTGTGTGTGTGTGTGTGTGTGTGTGTGTTTGTGTTGCTGGGGGTTGTACTCAGGATCTTGTGCATGTGAGGTAGTACTCCATGAACTGAGCTATATCCTTAGCCCTATTTTTTTTTAAATCATGTCCTACTTGGTTCCATTAGAGCTCACTTTTAACTCCACCTTAACTTTCCTTTCTAACTCCCCTATTTTTCTGCTTGATCTTACACATCAACCTTATCCAGCATTTGGCACTGATTCTAGACTATATCAGCATCACTTTCAGAGTCAATATCACTGTGCCCAGGACTATGGGAATTCCATGTATAACCTCTATTTTTATAACCAGGATTTTTATATTATAGGCCTTCAGATTTCAACACCACATTTTAACATAGCAGTTTATTTGTCCCTCATCAACCTTCAAAGCAATAGAAAACTTCACATAATGTTTTCAACACTGTTGCAAAATGTTCAACATCTCTACCACTACTATTTTTATTCCTGCAAACATTATTTGTCTCTCATACAGTTAATTAACCTCTTATCTGGCCTGTCTCCTGTTCTCAACCCTGTATCTTTTCCCATTAATCAATTCTACCAACAGCCAGCAACATGATCCTTTCCAAATTTGAGTTATAGCATGTACCGCCTGCAACCAAAATTATCCAATGTCTTCCAGTATTATACTAAAGCTAAAATAAATGAAATCGAAGCCACGGGCGGGCGGGTCAGGACCAGCAACCAGCCAAGTGACAGCAGCTACACGCGCCGGCGGGGAACGCAGACCGGACCCACAAGGACAGGTCCGGCGGACGGCTGAGGGCTAGGCCCGTCCCCTCCCCCAGTGTCTGCAGGTAGGAGGGGGACTGTGAACACCAGCAGAGCGGGCCCAAAGCCTGCTGAGGGGCGGAACCGGCCCCTCCCCCAGTGCCTGCAAGCTAGGCCAACCTGCAACCCATCGGGAGGATAGGCCCAGCAACCTATGGAGTGACACAGGTGCCCCCGGCGCCTGCTGGGTAGGTGGACCTTTGACCGACCAGCAAAGCAGACCTAGGGCCTGCCAGCATGGTAGACGGATCACACTAATTGGAGGAGGATCACAGCCACTACCTGCCCTGCAAGGGTGATTTTTCAACTATACAAGAGCAATATAAATAAATAGAGGGGGAAAATATTAAAGACACAACAATTTCACCAAGCAGAAAGAAATGCCAGCAGTATGAAACGACAAGGAAAGAAAGGACCACAGGCAATGCAGGTCAACTCAACTTTAGAAGAGGTAATAGCTGCAACAGATGGAATGTCAGATAGAGAGACTCAGGACATACATGCTTCAGATGATCTGGAGTCTCAAGGAAGACATGAGACAGCAAAATCAGACAATGAAAGATCACATTGACAAACAAATCCAGGAAGTAAAAGATCAATTTCACAGGGAGATAGAGGTAATAAAAAACAAACAAATAGAAATACTAGAAATGCAGGAAACAATAAACCAACTTAAAAACTCAATTGAGAATACTACCAGCAGAGTGGATCACTTAGAAGATAGAACATCAGACAATGAAGACAGAGTATTTCAACTTGAAAAGAACATAGATAGCTCAGCAAGTCTACTAAGAAACCATGAGCAGAACATTCAAGAGCTATGGGATAATATCAAAAGACCAAACTTAAGAGTCATTGGAATACAGGAAGGCACAGAGCTCCAAACCAAAGGATTAAGCAATCTATTCAGTGAAATAATACAAGAAAACTTCCCAGACTTGAAGAATGAGACAGAATCCCAAATTCTAGAAGCCTACAGGACGCCGAATGTGCAAAATCATAAGAGATCCACACCTAGACACATTATAATGAAGATGTCCAACATACAGAATAAGGAGAGAATTTTAAAAGCTACAAGGGAAAGGAAGCAGATTACATTTAGGGTTAAACCAATCAGAATAACAGCTGATCTCTCAACACAGACTCTAAAAGCTAGAAGATCCTGGAATAACATATTTCAAACGCTTAAAGAAAATGGATTCCAACCAAGAATCTTGTATCCGGCGAAATTAAGCTTCAGGTTAGAAGATGAAATTAAAACCTTCCACGATAAACAAAAGTTAAAAGAATTCGCAGCTAGAAAACCATCTCTTCAAAAAATCCTTGGCAAAACATTACAGGAAGAGGAAATGGAAAATAACATTGAAAACCAACAATGGGAGGTAGGACAGTAAAGGGGGGAAAGTAGTCAAAGAGGATAACAAATCAGGTTTAGTAACATCAATAAACAAACATGGATAGAAGAACAAACCATATCTCAATAATAACCCTAAATGTTAATGGCTTAAACTCACCAATTAAGAGACACAGGCTAGTAGAATGGATCAAAAAACAAGACCCAACAATATGCTGTCTACAGGAGACGCATTTGATAGGAAAAGATATACATAGACTGAAGGTGAAAGGTTGGGAAAAATCATATCACTCATATGGACCGCGGAAACAAGCAGGAGTGTCCATACTCATATCTAATAAAATAGATTTCAAGCCAAAGCTAATCAAAAGGGACAAAGAAGGACACTTCATACTGCTCAAGGGAACCATACACCAACAAGACATAACAATCATAAATATATATGCCCCAAATAATGGTGCAGCTGTATTCATCAAGCAAACTCTTCTCAAGTTCAAGAGTCTAATAGACCACCATACAATAATCATGGGAGACTTCAACACACCTCTCTCACCACTGGACAGATCTTCCAAACAAAAGTTAAATAAGGAAACTATAGAACTCAATAACACAATTAACAACCTAGACTTAATTGACATATATAGACTATACCACCCAACATCAAGTAGCTACACTTTTTTCTCAGCAGCACATGGAACCTTCTCAAAAACAGACCATATACTATGTCACAGGGCAACTCTTAGACAATACAAAGAGGTAGAGATAATACCATGCATCTTGTCTGATCATAATGGAATGAAACTGAAAATCAATGATAAAAGAAGAAAGGAAAAATCAAACATCACCTGGAGAATGAATAATAGGTTGCTGAGTGACCAATGGGTTTTAGAAGACATCAAGGAGGAAATTAAAAAATTCCTAGAGTTAAATGAAAACACAGACACAACATATCGGAATCTATGGGACACATTGAAAGCAGTTCTAAGAGGAAAATTCATTGCTTGGAGTTCATTCCTCAAAAAAAGAAAAAACCAACAAATAAATGATCTCATACTTCATCTCAAAATCCTAGAAAAAGAAGAGCAAAACAACAGCAAAAGAAGTAGAAGGCAAGAAATAATTAAAATCAGAGCTGAAATTAATGAAATTGAAACAAAAGAAACAATTGAAAAAATTGACAAAACTAAAAGCTGGTTCTTTGAAAAAATAAATAAAATTGACAGACCCTTAGCCATGCTAACGAAGAGAAGAAGAGAGAGAACCCAAATTACTAGCATACGGGATGAAAAAGGCAATATCACAACAGACACTTCAGAAATACAGAAGATAATCAGAAATTACTTTGAATCCTTATACTCCAATAAAATAGAAGATAGTGAAGGCATAGATAAATTCCTTGAGTCTTATGATCTGCCCAGATTGAGCCAGGAGGATATAGGCAACCCAAACAGACCAATAACAATAGAGGAAATAGAAGAAACCATCAAAAGACTACCAACTAAGAAAAGCCCAGGACCGGATGGGTATACAGCAGAGTTTTACAAAACCTTTAAAGAGGAACTAACACCAATACTTTTCAAGCTATTTCAGGAAATAGAAAAAGAGGGAGAACTTCCAAATTCGTTCTACGAGGCCAACATCACCCTGATTCCGAAACCAGACAAAGACACTTCAAAGAAAGAAAACTACAGACCAATATCTCTAATGAACCTTGATGCAAAAATCCTCAATAAAATTCTGGCGAATCGGATTCAAATACATATCAAAAAAATTATACACCGTGATCAAGTAGGATTCATCCCTGGTATGCAAGGTTGGTTCAATATACGGAAATCAATAAATGTTATCCACCACATCAATAGACTTAAAAATAAGAACCATATGATCATCTCGATAGATGCAGAAAAAGCTTTCGACAAAGTACAGCATCCCTTTATGTTCAAAACTCTAGAAAAATTAGGGATAACTGGATCATACCTCAACATTGTAAAAGCAATCTATGATAAGCCACAGGCCAGCATCATTCTGAATGGAGAAAAATTGAAGGCATTCCCTCTAAGATCTGGTACAAGACAGGGATGCCCTCTCTCACCACTTCTGTTCAACATAGTCCTCGAAACACTGGCCAGAGCAATTAGGCAGACGAAAGAAATTAAAGGCATAAAAATAGGAAAAGAAGAACTTAAATTATCACTATTTGCAGATGATATGATTCTATACCTAGCAGACCCAAAAGGGTCTACAAAGAAGCTATTAGAGCTAATAAATGAATTCAGCAAAGTGGCAGGATATAAGATCAACACGCATAAATCAAAGGCATTCCTGTATATCAGCGACAAATCCTCTGAAACGGAAATGAAGACAACTACTCCATTCACAATATCCCCCCAAAAAATAAAATACTTGGGAATCAACCTAACAAAAGAGGTGAAAGATTTATACAATGAAAATTACAGAACCCTAAAGAAAGACATAGAAGAAGACCTTAGAAGATGGAAAAATATACCCTGCTCATGGATAGGCAGAACTAACATCATCAAAATGGCGATATTACCAAAAGTCCTATATAAGTTCAATGCAATGCCAATCAAAATCCCAACAGCATATCTTGTAGAAATCGATAAAAGAATCATGAAATTCATATGGAATAATAAAAGACCCAGAATACCAAAAACAATACTAAGCAGGAAGTGTGAATCAGGCGGTATAGTGATACCAGACTTCAAACTATACTACAGAGCAATAGTAACAAAAACAGCATGGTACTGGTACCAAAACAGGCGGGTGGACCAATGGTACAGAATAGAGGACACAGTAACCAATCCACAAAACTACAACTATCTTATTTTTGATAAAGGGGCTAAAAGCATGCAATGGAGGAAGGATAGCATCTTCAACAAATGGTGCTGGGAAAACTGGAAATCCATTTGCACCAAAATGAATCTGAATCCCTATCTCTCGCCGTGCACAAAAGTTAACTCAAAATGGATCAAGGAGCTTGATATTAAATCAGAGACATGGCATCTGATAGAAGAAAAAGTTGGTTATGATCTACACGCTGTGGGATCGGGCTCCAAATTCCTCAATAGGACACCCATAGCGCTAGAGTTAACAAATAGAATCAACAAATGGGACTTACTCAAACTAAAAAGTTTTTTCTCAGCAAAAGAAACAATAAGAGAGATAAACAGGGAGCCTACATCCTGGGAACAAATCTTTACTCCACACACTTCAGATAGAGCCCTAATAACCAGAATATACAAAGAACTCAAAAAAATTAGACAATAAGATAATAACCCAATCAATAAATGGGCCAAGGACCTGAACAGACACTTCTCAGAGGAGGACATACAATCAATCAACAAGTACATGAAAAAATGCTCACCATCGCTAGCAGTCAGAGAAATGCAAATCAAAACTACCCTAAGATACCATCTCACTCCAGTAAGACTGGCAGCCATTAGGAAGTCAAACAACAATAAGTGCTGGAGAGGATGCGGGGAAAAGGGCACTCTTGTTCATTGCTGGTGGGACTGCAAATTGGTGCAGCCAATTTGGAAAGCAGTATGGAGATTTCTTGGAAAGCTGGGAATGGAACCACCATTTGACCCAGCTATTCCCCTTCTCGGTCTATTCCCTAAAGCCCTAACAAGAGCATGCTACAGGGACACTGCTACATCGATGTTCATAGCAGCTCAATTCACGATAGCAAGACTGTGGAACCAGCCTAGATGCCCTTCAATAGATGAATGGATAAAAAAAATGTGGCATTTATATACTATGGAGTATTACTCTGCATTAAAAAATGACAAAATCATAGAATTTGGAGGGAAATGGATGGCATTAGAGCAGATTATGCTAAGTGAAGCTAGTCAATCTTTAAAAAACAAATACCAAATGACTCCTTTGATATAAGGGGAGTAAACAAGGACAGGGTAGGGACGAAGAGCTTGAGAAGAAGATTTACATTAAACAGGGATGAGAGGTGGGAGGGAAAGGGAGTGAGAAGGGAAATTGCATGGAAATGGAAGGCGATCCTCAGGGTTATACAAAATGTCATATAAGAGGAAAGGAGGGGCAAGAGAAGATAATACAAATGGAAGTAATGATTTACAGTAGAAGGGGTAGAGAGAGAAAAGGGGAGGGGAGGGGAGGGGAGGGGAGGGGGGATAGTAGAGAATAGGACAGACAGCAGAATACATCAGACACTAGAAAGGCAATATGTCAATCAATGGAAGGGAAACTGATGTGATACAGCAATTTGTATACGGGGTAAAAGCGGGAGTTCATAATCCACGTGAATCAACCGTGTAATATGATGTATTAAGAACTATGTAATGTTATGAACGACCAATAAAAAACATAAAATAAAATAAAATAAAATAGAAAATAAATAAATAAATATTAAAAAATTAAAAAAAAAAATAAAATAAATGAAATCCTGTCAGTGTATTAATATAATTAGGAGAACATAAGGCCATGCATTATTTGGCATTCAGTCTCATTTATTTATGTCTTTTATTGTCATATGTTAATATTGACTTCTTGGCCTCCTCCTTTTTTTTTTGTACACACAAACCTTATACTTCCTGGTTTCTTTCCCTGAAATGTGCTACCCTCAGTGTTATCATTTGAAAGTTTTTGCCCCCTCAAAAATTCATGTTGCAATTTGATTCCAATGTGATAGTACAGGAAATTAATTAGAAAGAGGGATTCTCCCTTGTGACTGGTATTAAGGCCCTTCAAAATAGGCTTCACACAGCATGGGACCCTTTTGCCCTCTACCTTACCACCATGTTCCCTCTCTCCAGACACCTTAAACTTGAACTTCCTAGACTCCAGAATGATGGAAAATCAAATTTTGTCGTTACCTGCCAACATAAATTACCCTGCCACAGGTATTTTGCTATGTAAACACAAATGGAATATGAAACCCAGGTAAATGTGATGCTTGTTCCTCTAATACCTTATCCTATTCTTATATTTTTCTTCTTAATATTTAATGCATTAACTATCAGTTTCTTTTATGAGTCACACGGCAAAATGTGATGTTAGGACTCTACATCCTCCTTTGTACTGACTGAACTCATTTGTTGAGTGAATGAATATATTCAAATCCCAAATCCTTGGCACTTACTGGGTATATAATTATTGACATGTTACTTAACATACAGAGCCTCAGTAATCTGGCTTCTGAAATTCAAATAATACTAGAGCCTAGTATCATAAGGATGTAAAAAGGATTATATAAATCATAAAAAGCATTTATCTCAGTTAACAAATGTGAGCTTGTATTACTTTATCCCGCCTTTCTACTCTCCTAATCCAACCATCCTTAATAGTGTCCATATCTATCATTTATAGAACAGAGATACTCTGCATTTATGTGTAATTCTTTGAAAAGCAATATTTCTCAACTAATCTAGTTTCAGGGAAGTTAGAATAATCATCAAGGATAATATACATAGTTAAAACTAACATTTCTCTCTTTTATCTAATCACTTTTTCTTTGTAATGTATCTAAAGATTATAAAACATAAAATGTAAATGGATAAATTATTTTATTTTTGCAATTCCATGGTAGCATGAAGTAACTAGACACTTCCATTTTTACCTTTAAAATTTGAATTATTTCTCTCAAAATGACCTGTCACCTGAAGCTTCCAGATGCCTAACATCTGTTCATATCTTCTTAAAAGACTGCTGGAAAATGAAAGATGAGTATCGACTAACGCAGTTCTTCTATTGTATGTGCATGTTGCACAATTACACATTTGAGCTGATAGTATTTTCAATGACAACTAATTTAATTCATGGTAACATCATGTACTGTAAAGATTGATGGTTTATATCCCAAATTTCTAAGAAGGAAAGTGTACAAATTAAATTTTTTACCACATAACTTCTAACAAAGTAAGTAGACTGATATAACAAGAGATCCACAGAAGAGAAATAGGAAAAGGATATCTCACTCTGTAAAATGACATGGAGTTTAGATAACATTTACAACTGATTATCTCTATGTTTGGCAAGAGGAAGAATCTCCATAGGTTCTAGACCTGATAAAAATTTACCATTTTATTAAATGCCTTTTTATGTTTTGTTTGTTTAAACTCTTATACAAATCAGCATGTAATTAGAATCTTGGTTAAAATATGATCACTGATCCTTTAAGCAAATAAAGATAACTAGTTGATAAATATAACAGAATTTCTGCATTGTCTTGTCCAAATGAGTGCATTACATAGAACCTAAATAAAGATTGGGAAAGTTTTTGATTCAGAAATGAAGAAAATTTTCAAGTATTTGGGACATGTTTCTAGGGACATGTTTGAATGTCAGGAAATACTTCAGATTGTGTTTACTGATTCAAATAAAATAATGAATTTACTTTAAGATTCTCACATATAAATGATTTCCAAATGTAAGTCATCATACTGAATTTTCAAATTAGGGCAAAAATATTGAACTTCATGGTAACTTTGCTTTTCTTTGTTTCATCCTAATGCTGTCAGATTTGGGAATCTAAAACCTTCATAAACATGGTAAAAATACTACAAATTTTAACATTCTCATATGTCCTAAAATGTTGCTTGTCACTTAAGGAGATCACTGACCTGGAATTAATCCTTAGTCCCAGGAATAGAATTAGGCTCTCAGTTTCTCATTCTTACAGGCTGTCAATTGACTTGTTTCTATATATGCACTTTCTTTCTCTTATAATGCTCAACATCTAAATCTCTGTGGCTATGGAAAATCAAACCATGAAGAATTATTAATGAGATAAGGATCAATATGTTTTTTCTGTGAATAAAGAATGTAAAATTGACTGTACAGAAGAAAACAAAACAAAAATCTATCTATGAAGTAGGAAACAGGCCCTCATTATATGCATGAGAATCTCAGACTTGATCTTGATAATAAGAAATAAATGTTTAAGTTACCCAGTCTGTGGTATTCTGTTAACAGTAGCTCAAATAGACTAGGATATTAATCATTGTGTTAGTTTATCTTTGTCATTAATACCATAAATAATAATTAGTGTAGAAATTAAATAGTGAAAATGTAAATAAGAGAAATGTAGTGCTCCAGGGTCTGGTTTCAATTAAAAGAATGGAACAATATATTATTATGGATTTTAATGAGCAGGAAATGGGCAACTAATGCCTATATGTGAAAAGAATCATGAAATTTTCTTTACCTATGGAGGATGTGGGAGCTCAGCAAAAGTAGCTTCACTCAGAAATGTTGATATGTTTAAAGAAATGTTTGCAGAAATTTTAGTTTTTAAATAAAACTCTCAATCTGAGGGAAAATGATATGTGTGAGTCATGATTTCCCAAGCAATCCTACTTTCTAAACAGACTATATGTACTAATTCTATTTTAAAGAAAATAATTTTCTGTTGATTATCTACACTAAAATAAGAGTTCATATTTATGACATTGTAGTTTATTAATGAGTAAAAAACTTCATAACAAAATTTTATATATTTTTCATAGAATCAAACTAAGCACTTTATAACTTCTTCATACATTTCTACAAATAAATTTCTATGAAGCTCACTTTTGATAGTTCAGAACATGATCATTTGTTTTCAAGGCAGTTCTGCTGTTCTGAATATTTTTGCCATCAGGAATTTGGAGTCTGTTTTGGCTCCAGCTTTTGTGCTTTGGGGTGACAGACTGTGGGTGACCGTCCAACTGTATCAGCAACATCTGGAGCTGAAATTTCCACTGAGGAAAAGCAGCAGGGCAGGGCCAGCAGAAATGATGCCAGATGTGTGATAATTATTGTATTTGCAAAAGAAGTTGGTTTCATGTATTTCATCACTTTTAACACTTTTCAAACATCTGATAAAAATTTGGTCCTCAATTTATGTCTTTGACAGTATGAAAAATCTCTGTGGATCCACTGTGGAACGAAAAAAAATTAAAAAAACAGAATTTTGTTGTCAGTAACTAAATTTGAAAGGGAAACCTAGCAAATAAATAGCAGATTGTTAGATATAGTTTAACTCAACAAATGATCCAGAACTACTGCTAAGAGGGACTGATGATATGTTCTCCTTGTTCTTTTGTTTTAAATCAATCATAGTTAAAGTGTAAGAACAGAACAGGAGGTTAATTTTTATGATAAAGCACAGAAAAGATGATTCCATTTAGTTTCATTTTCAGCTATTCAAAAGTACTAGACACAATCAGATAAAGATAAATTAGATAAAAGTTCCCAAATTCTTATGGAGTTTGGGAGCTAGATATACTACAGTATACAAAAATGTTTCACACTGAAGCAGGTATCCTGCGTCATCTGTCCAAGATGGGTGTATGGACTCTTCCCAGACTGTGTTATAGGCAATAATTTGCCTCTCTTCAGTCAGTAAAACTCAAAGGCAAGTTTCCTGGGAAATTTTGAGTGAAACTTTTACTTCATCCAAAGGGAATTTGGTATCTTCATCTTTCTACCTTTACCATTTTATTCTACCTGATACAGAGATTCCATGCTAAAGAGTGTGTTAGACTTTAGCAACTATGAGATGATAAAACAAGCACACAGAAAGAAGAGATCTGGAAGATTTGGTTGAGCAAAGTTGATACCAGCATCCATCCCACTCTGTAATTGCTGGTAAGTGGGATAATAAGTCTCTGTACAGCCCAAGGCCATATTAATTAGGTTCCCTATTATTTTAAGCTGATAACATTTCTACCTAGTAAACAAAGATAAATACCTTGCAGTCTATTAAATAGAGTCTAAAATAATTTACTTCGTTTATAAGAACTGGTGAGGATTAAAAAAAATAGTGAAATAGCCTGAAAACAAATGCATGTACTTTAATGTCATGATGTAATTATTTGAAGAAAATATCATCAGGTAAAGATAAAAAATAAAGCTGCCACTTCAAATGGAAAGTTTTCAAAGGACATGATATTATAGTCACATGTTTGAATAGTATATTTATGTTCTGTATTTTTAAAATTAGCTTTCTTACCTTTAAATTTGTATATGAGGAAATGAATCATAAGGTAGAAAAGTAAAACATTTTTTCATAAGAATAGGAGAAAGCAAGAGATAGAAATACAGGAAGAAACAATTTGATATAAAAGCTATTGAATTTTTTTTAAATGAAGAAATGTAGAAAAAAGAAAACACAACTATTGAGGAATGTTTGGAAATGCAATATGTCAATTGCTGTACATTACAGTGGGCAAGGCTATTTAGAAATAAAGTTTAATCATAAAATTATAATATGTGGATACAAATATAAACATGAATGCAAATTAAAAAACAACTTCCTATGTAAAAATATTTATTTTTGAATGATAAAAAGTTGATGAGAATTGTACCTTTCTTTGCTGAGAGCCACAGCCGAGTCTGTATGGCCCCTGGCATTTTGCCAACAGTATTGATTGACAGGCAAGGCGTTAATATCCGCCTCTGCCGCTACTTTTGAGTTCTAGCGCTAATTTTGAGTTCTCGCGCTATTTTTAGTTCTCACGGGGATTCCCCGGGAGTTCCCATTGGTTGGCGAAGTGCAGGAGGAGGGTTTTCCCGGAGAGATATTTCCGGCTGGGGGTTCCTGGAGGAGCCTCGTGGCTTGTCGGGAGGATTCCCCGGGAGCGTGTGTGAGGTTTCTTTCTTGCAGTAAAAAAATAAAGTCTGTTCTTGCTTCGGTGGCTTGATTTGTGCCCAGCCAGACTGCGGCATTTGGCGGCCCGGACGGGGAACGTCTGAAGCTTCGGGGTAAGTGAAATTGCTTACCCCTAAGGGAAGGCAAGAGAATGGGTGACCATTTTAAAAAACAATATGTTCTTGCTTTGATTTGTTTTGGTTTTGTTTCAAGCTGCCTATCCCTAGAATTTCCTCAGGCAGACTGGGAAAAATGGTTGGCTCAAGGTTTGAAGTTGTTTGCCCCTGAGGAAGAGATAGAAATAGACCACAAATGCACATGTCCAGAAAATAGGAAAATTGATACAACGATTTTTTGTTCCATTTTTGTTTCATTCTGTTTCGGTCTTGTTTTGTGTTATCTTTTTGGGTTGCGTTATCTTTGTAACAGATTAGAAATTAGTAAAAAACAAACTGAAAGAGTGTTAAATAAATTGTTAGAGGTTCAAACCATGGAGAAAGACAATTTAGATCAAGCAAAAGAGAAGGTCTCTCAAGCTAGTCAGACAGAGGAAGAAAATTTAAAGGAAGAAAGCTTAGAGGAGAAACAGCTATCAGGGGGGAAGCAACAACAGGAGGCTGCTACTAACACCGATCTATCACCAGAGGGCGTAATTCAGCCAACAGCTCCACCTATGGAGATAGCTGAGTGGCCCTCAACCCCCTCAACCCCCGTAGTTGATAGATGGGATCCTGAGACAGGACCTCAAAGATTAGCATGCCCTGTACTTGAGCAGGCAGGAGGGCAGCGAATTCACCGTGAGTTAGAGTTCAAAACAGTGAAGCAATTAAAGGAGGCTGTAACAACCTATGGTCCTCATGCACCCTTCACTGTAAGCATGGTCGAATCCATTACTAACTTGGACATGACTCCAGCAGATTGGGCTAGCATGTGTAGATCTGTGCTAAATGGAGGACAATATTTGTTATGGAAGGTTGCCAATGAGGAATTTTGCAGGGAGACAGCTAGACGAAATGCAGCAGCCGGTTACCCTCAAAGAAGTCTAGAGATGTTGCTAGGAAAAGGACCTTATGAGGGTCAGCGGCAACAAATTCAATATGATCCTGCTGTATATGCACAGATTGCTGCAGACGCAGTTAGGGCATGGAAGACTTTACAAGGACAGGGAGATTTACAAGGTCAGCTATCTAAGGTAATACAGAGACCTAATGAACCTTACGCTGACTTTGTAGATAGGCTTATTCAAACAGCCTCCAAAATTTTTGGTGACACAGAACAAGCAATGCCATTTATAAAACAACTGGCTTATGACCAAGCAAATCGTTGCTGCAGAGAGGTCATTAGACCATGGAAACATGAAGATTTAAACACATATATTAAATTATGTAGAGACATTAATGAACAAGGACAAGTCTTGGCAGCAGTACAACAGGCTTTAGATGCCAGGCCAAAAACATGCTACAATTGTGAACAAACAGGACATTTTAAAAGGAGTTGCCCCATAGGAGGAAGGTATAACAAAGTTAGGTATCAAAGGAATAGAACACCAGATATTTGCCCACGATGCCGTAGAGGGAGACACTGGGCTAATGAATGCCGTTCTCAAACCACCATAGAGGGTACTCCATTATCAAAAAATGGACAAGGACCAGGTGGTTACCCACGATATCGTGGAGAAAGGCATCAGGCTCCATTGCCAAAAAACGGACAGGGGGGCCCAATGCTCCGGGGCCCACAACCACAAATGTACGGGGCACTGGAGGAACCCAGAAAAACCATGGAGGAACCCAGCAACCCCATCAGGGTAGTACCCAGGACACATTATCCATCCGATCTCTCATCAGACGAACCAGAGGGAGCGCAGGGTTGGACATCTGCGCCTCCGCCAGAGCAGTACTAACTCCAGAGATGGGAGTTCAAATCATTCCCACAGGAGTAAAAGGACCTCTTCCCAAAGGAACAGTAGGCTTATTGTTAGGACGTAGTTCTTCTACGCTAAAAGGACTTATGATAAGTCCCGGGGTAATTGATCCCGATTATGAAGGTGAAATAAAAATTATAGCTAGTTCTCCAAAGGGTATATCAGTAATTTCACCAGGAGATAGAATAGCACAGTTATTAATAATATCCAGCCTACATGATAAATTTTCCAGTACTACTATGGAAAGAGGTTCCAGGGGATTAGGCTCCACAGGTGTAGATTGGGCTATGCTGTCTTTGAATTTAGATTCTCGCCCAATGCTAAAACTAAATATTCAAGGACATGAATTTAATGGGCTACTGGATACAGGTGCAGACCTTAGCATCATATCTCGTCAAGAATGGCCAAAACATTGGCCATTACAACAAGCCACTCAAACGCTTCGAGGCCTAGGAGTGGCAACTAATCCCCATAGAAGTGCAATGGTCTTAGATTGGAAGGATCCTGAAGGATGTGAAGGAACTATACAGCCATATGTATTGGATCATCTTCCCGTAAATTTATGGGGACGAGATGTCTTAGATCAATTAGGTTTGACATTAACAAATAATATCAATCAAAATGCACCCACTATTATGGCTAGACAAGGTTTTAGGAAAGGAAAAAGATTAGAAAAACAAGAACAAGGTATAGCGGCACCAATACAAATAGATCAAAGAATAAATAGACATGGACTGGGTTTTCAGAAGGGGTCACTGAGGCAATAAAAATCACTTGGAAATCAGATAGACCAGTATGGGTTTCTCAGTGGCCCCTGACTAAAGAAAAGATACAAGCAGCCCATGACCTGGTCAAACAACAATTAGCGGAGGGACATATACAACCTTCTGTATCTCCCTATAATACTCCCATTTTTGTCATTAAAAAGAAATCTGGTAAATGGAGATTATTACAAGATTTAAGAGCCATTAATAATGAGATGGTTATTATGGGACCTGCTCAATCAGGGATTCCTCAATTGTCTGCTTTACCAAAAACCTGGTATGTTTTAGCTATAGATATTAAAGATTGTTTCTTTTCAATTCCAATTCATCCTGAGGATAGTCCACATTTTGCATTTACTATCCCTGCACTGAATCATGAAGGTCCTGATCAGAGATATGAATGGAAAGTGCTCCCTCAAGGGATGGCTAACAGCCCAACTATGTGTCAAATTTATGTTAATAAAGCAATCCAGCCACTTAGAAATCAAAATCCTGAACTACAAATATTTCACTATATGGATGATGTATTGTTAGCACACAAAGATAAAAACACATTGTTGGAATGTTATGCCACACTTACAAATTTGTTAAAAAATTATAATCTAGAGATAGCAATAGATAAAGTACAATTAAATTTTCCAATTAATTATTTAGGAGTTCTATTATCCTCAACCATGGTCCGTCCACCTAAAATTCAAATACGAGTAGATCAACTCAAATCGCTTAATGACTTTCAAAAGTTGTTGGGAGATATAAATTGGATAAGGCCTTATCTAGGCATACCAACAGGAGAGTTGGGACCTTTATTTGATATCCTAAAAGGTCCATCAGATCCAAATTCACCCCGCATATTAACTCCTGAAGCAAGAAAGGCATTAAAAATTATTGAAACATATATGGAAAATATGCATTTGGACAGAATTGATATAAGTTTGCCTTTATTATTCATTGTAATACCAACAAAAAATATTCCTACAGGAGTATTTTGGCAAGAAGGTCCATTATTGTGGATACATTTATCTTACTCTCCTAACACTATTCTTACTAGGTATCCTGAGGCTGTAGGACAATTAATACTGAAAGGAATAAAAGCAGCAAAGGGAGTGTTTGGAATTTCTCCCAATAAAATTATTACTCCATATACTATGGAGCAAATTGATGAGTTAGCTAATGAGTTAAATACATGGGCAATAATCATGTGTAAATCAAATGTTTCATTTGATAATCATTTACCATCTAATCCTTTGTTGTCTTTTTGGTCTAAGCATCCTGTAGTTTTTCCTAAAATGACAAGAAAAACACCTATCGTGAATGCTCCAAATATATTCACTGATGGGTCTAATAATGGTACAGCAGCAGTAGTTACCCCTGATCAAACTTTTACATTTTTAGTTCCCAAACAATCAGCTCAAAAGGTAGAGCTCAATGCAGTTTTACAAGCTTTTGTGATGTTTAAAGATTCTGTATTTAATTTATTTTCTGATAGTCAGTATATAGTTAATGCTATAATATCCCTTGAAGATGCTGGTAGGATTTCCCCTTCCTCTACTGTTTTCTCTTTGTTTTCCACTATACAAAGTCTAATCTGGGATAGAAAAGATCCATTCTTTATAGGACATATCAGGGCACATACAGGATTGCCTGGAGCCCTTAGTTTGGGCAATGATTTAGCAGATAAAACTACACATGATATACATATTTTTTCTACTGTAGAAGAAGCTACAAATTTTCATAAAAGGTTTCACGTTAATGCTAATACTTTACAAAAGCGTTTTAAAATAACTAAGGAACAAGCCAGGCATATAATAAAACAATGTCAAAATTGTGTGACCTTTTTACCACAAGTTAATCTTGGAGTCAATCCTAGAGGACTGATACCTAACCATATTTGGCAGATGGACGTCACACACTTGCCAGAATTTGGAAAATTAAAATATTTACATGTTACAGTTGATACTTCTTCCGGATTTTTGATGGGCTCCCTTCATGCCGGAGAAAAAACTAAAGATGTTATAGCTCATTGCTTACAAAATTTTGCCACTGTGGGTGTTCCTAAACAGTTAAAAACTGATAATGGTCCTGGTTACACTTCTAACTCTTTTAAACAATTTTGCTCATCTTTTGGTATTACTCATATAACAGGAATCCCATACAATCCACAGGGGCAAGGCATAGTTGAAAGAGCTCATCAAACTATTAAAACGTACTTATTAAAGCAAAAAGAGGGAATTGGAAAGGGGTATATATCCCCCAAAGATAAACTTAAAATAACCCTTTTTACTCTAAACTTTCTAAATTTGGATTCATCAGGACTTAGTGCTGCGGAAAGACATATGTATCCGAAAAATGTACATAAGCCTAAGGTACTTTGGAAAGATATTCTAACAGGACAATGGAAAGGTCCCGACCCAGTTATTGTCTGGAGTCGGGGTTCCGTTTGTGTGTTCCCACAGGGAGAACAGCAGCCGATTTGGATTCCAGAGAGGTTAACCAAAACAATTTCTACAGAAAAAGAAGATGATTTGACTGAAATCCATAACAGCTGATATCCAGAGCTCCAGCTTGGCTATTCTTACATCTGCGACAGTGATTAACCACGGTGCCTTTTTTCAATATCTATTTTATTATTGCATTTTTCCCACATCATAAAGTTCTATTTTATTTTTTGAGCTCATACAAACCTAGGTTAATGTTTTTCTGATCAGTTTTGTTTTTTGACTGTGTTTTATTTTTTGACTGTGGAGTTTTTAAACATTGCAATGGAGATTTCACCTAGGTAAAGCTACAAGGCCTTTATTATTGTCTTATATGTTGTATGTTATGTGCGCACACTTCTGTTTTGTGTTGTATGTCTGTATGTGTGTATGTCCATATATCTTATATGAGGAGCGCTCATGAATAAATGGATCCGAATTTTTTTTTATTCACGTGATTTTAATGGTTTAATTTAGATTGGGTAAACAGCTGTTGAAAATTGTTTTAATATGTGAACAAATAAGGAGGTTAACAGATCTGTTTGTTTGCTTTCACCTTTCCTTCTCATTATATTTAATAATTCTGTTCAGGATAATGTAAATTGTTCAAAAAATTATTTTCTTAATGCCTGTTGGAATGTTACATAATTTTTTTCCTAGCATCATTGCCAGAATTCCTATCTTCATCCCAGTGCCGGTGAAGACAAAGATAAAACCAAACTACAGCTTCTTCGGTAGCTATCAACAAACTGTATAAACTGATGCATCAGTGAATAATAACTCAACAAGTAATGCTCAATCAAGGAGTAGATTTACTTTGGGAAGAAATGGACATATTGACAGATTCCTCTACTTTGAACTGCTTGCAGAACTTGCCTGGACTATGTATCACTTGTATGCATTGTGAACTATCTGTTGGTGCAGCAAATTGTGGTAATGCTGACATCTTTGCTGATGGTGTCACCGGTGGTACAATTTTTCAAAGGAGCCCTCAATTGGCTTGGTGTCATGGCATTTTTCATCCTCCTCCCTTCTACTAGTGATGGTCTAAAATTTGGGGGCCAACAGAGGTGAGGCAAAGAACCTCACCCCCCCATTGGCACCAAGGACAAGTTTGGGGGCCAACAGAGGTGAGGCAAAGAACCTCACCCCCCCACTGGTGCAAAGGCCTATCCACAAGTATGGCTGTATGCTGGACCGGTAGTCAGTGACGGGTATGATCCGATTGCAGTGGTACCAACCTAAGACAGGAGGCTGACGCCTAGAGGTCAGTTCATCCGATGACGGGTAAGGACCATATGTTGAATTGGACTACCTAACAGGCACGGTCCCTAAGCCACATTACTTGTTGTTTATTTAAACAGAAGGGGGGAGATGCTGAGAGCCACAGCCGAGTCTGTATGGCCCCTGGCATTTTGCCAACAGTATTGATTGACAGGCAAGGCGTTAATATCCGCCTCTGCCGCTACTTTTGAGTTCTAGCGCTAATTTTGAGTTCTCGCGCTATTTTTAGTTCTCACGGGGATTCCCCGGGAGTTCCCATTGGTTGGCGAAGTGCAGGAGGAGGGTTTTCCCGGAGAGATATTTCCGGCTGGGGGTTCCTGGAGGAGCCTCGTGGCTTGTCGGGAGGATTCCCCGGGAGCGTGTGTGAGGTTTCTTTCTTGCAGTAAAAAAATAAAGTCTGTTCTTGCTTCGGTGGCTTGATTTGTGCCCAGCCAGACTGCGGCATTTCTTTTTAAAAATATTTATGTTACAGAATACTCAAATTCTTTGTCTTTTAAATTTTAAATTTTATTTATAATGAGCTATTTCTGAGTGGGATAAAGATTTATAATACATATGATACAAAATTTAAAATCTACTTGGTCCAGGCAAAAAAGACAAAAATGTAGTTATAAGGTTTATAACTGTATTTGAGTATACAATGAAATTAATCTTCATGGAATGCTCTAATTCTTCAAGATAAAGTCATAAATTATTTATACATTTGTAAAAAATTTTTTAGTTGTAGATGGGCACAATATCTTTATTTATTTATGTATGTATTTTATGTGGTGCTGAGGATAAAACCCAGTGCCTCACATGTGTGAAGCAGGTGCTTTATCACTGAGCTGTAGCCCCAGATCTTTATACATGTTTTTAAATGAAACGATTGAAGTAGATTTCATGTCAGCCACTCTATACCTAATAATATTATGCAATAATCAAAATAGAACTTTTTACCATGTGCATCATAAATAACTGGTAATGAAGTCCTTCTAACAATCATTTAGTAATTATCTCTTAATAAAAGTGATAAAGATATTAATAAACATTGAATTTATTTCTAGACAGTATTTATTTGGTATTGTTTAAATCCTTTCAATCTGACATTCTTGAAATGTGTGCTATGGATTTAGAGGCAAACTGTGAAGCTCTGAATTTCATCCTCTAAATTTTTTTTTTTTTTGTGTGATTTTGGCCTCCAGAACTAGAAACCCTGCTCAATGTCATCTCTTTCTCTTTGTTATTCTTTTCTTCTCATCAAAAATTGTTTAATTTATTATTAGTCCTTATTAGTCCCTTGCTTTTTGCCTGAAAACCAATGAACACATTGAATTTTAAGATATTCTATTTATTGCATAGAACATACTACAATTTTATTTTCAGGTGTTCCTGGAGAAATGCATATACCTACACAATGGGAGGAATTGCAAGCAATATAGCAAACCCAATGAAGAATATTTCTTACAGCAAGGTATAAATATACTTAAAGATACACCACATAGGAAAACACATTTTCTAGAAAGAATGAATAAGTAAATAGCAAACAAAAGTGTTATCTGAATCCTTCCCTCTGAATCATAGTTGTCTATCACATATTCACTTCTGTTTAGTGATAAATTTGCAAGGTAGTATTTTTGAAAATGAGAACTAGATATACTAATTGTAAATATAGCAAATGTACCTTCACTAATGATAGCATGATGAATCATTTGATTTTGGCTCGGATATCTTGGAAGATTTATCATTTGGCATAAGATTTATCATTTGGCATAAGAGACTATATTATTGTTTCCAGTGTCTGTTTGTATCAACATTATTTTATAACTAATATTCTAGCTAAGAATGGATGGACTTCCATTTTACAGATTTACCACCAGTTGGTTAACTGCCCTTCATGTATTATCTGATTCATTCCTCAGAATCACCCTACTCAATAAATACCTATATTTTCAAAGCAAGAAAACTGAAGTGTACAGAAAATAAGTATATGGGAAGTTCTAATACACTTGATGTGACTCCAAAAGTCACCCTGTATCTACCTTCACATCTAGCTCATGCAGTGTACACATAGAATTAGGCAGAATGCTACATAAGGAAAATTTAAAGTAAGAAAAAGGAGCACAGGAATCATGAAACGGGGAATCGCTGTGACAACCTACAAGAAAAACTCCAAGGTCACTGATATTTGTGCAATGTTTCTAGAAATTGAATAATGAGGGACACTTGGACTTAAAAGAAGATGCCAAAGTGCAATAATCAAATTCTCTTTTATTTGCTACATGCTAAAATTTGGAGAAGTTGGAGGGGTATTTGATGTGAGTGGATAAGGTTAGTGTACGTGCACTGTCACTTGCTTTGGCCTGTAATATTTATTTCTGTGGGCTTAAGACACTGTATTATCTGTATACTAGCTTATGTCCAGTATTTAGCATCTACTTTTTTCACCATTATTGTATAATCAAGCATCCAGCTAAGCATTTTAAGTTCTCATTAAGTAATTTAAGCTCAGTACACTACAGAATTGGATTTTGTAGTACTATGTGCTTTCAGCCAATGTGATAGGGATCCTATTTAAATTGATAACACAGAAGAAAAATTTAAATTGAACACAAAAACTATTCCCCACTGGATAAGGTTAGATTCTATAAAAACCAGTAAATGCCAAAAATCACTTCTGTTGATTGTAGAAAGGCAGTATAATTTTTTCCATTCATTTTCTTGTCTTTTCAGAATTAAAGAAAGTTTGAGAGGATTTTTCCTAACATTAAGAGCTGGATGCTCTGAATGCAAGTGTGCAGGATAGAAAAAAGAGTGCAAAGGACAGTTGTAGGTAAATCATTGCTCATCTTGTGTGGGACTGTGGTAAAAGGAAGTCCTGGATTCCTTTCCTCACAAGCTGCATTTTGGTAGAATGAAGAAGCAGGATAGATTGCAAAAAGCTAGGATTTTGCATTTGTAATCAATAAAAAGTATGTTAACAGTATTTAATTCCTAAAGCTTTTGTATGGCACATTAAAATACCCATAGGCACATACATATATGCGCAAGCCTTATTTTTCCATAATTCTGAGTTGCTTCCTGATTCTAGGTGTGTTATGTGCCCATTAATTACTTCATCAGGATCACAAGGATTTGATGTAAAATCCCTCAAGTTGCTATTACCTTCACAAATATTTGTGGAGATAAGACACATCTCTAAATTATATTTATCACTATTTTACTACAATGCACTGAAGTTTTCCTACTATTGCCAGAAATATCATTTTAGAATATTACTCTTATTTTATCTTTTTTTTCACATTTTAGTGGTTTCCAATTATGTGGACTATAGTTTTTAAATACAAATGAATCTATAAAGCTTTATAATAATTTGTTCCCAGATACAATTCAAAGCTTCTTCAACAATTTACCTAATACCTTAAATGTCTGTGCACATATCATTCACTTCCTCCAATTTATTCATTCCAATATGCCCATTCCTTCAATAATTACCTTCCTATTATATGAATGAAATTGTTCAACCTTTATGATGTATTTTTTAAAAATTGGAAAAAAAGTTGTCATTTTGGAACTTATATTAATATAAAAAAAGAATATATGTATATATATATATATATATATATATTTGCTTATATATATATATATATATATATATATATATATATATATATATATATTTAAGCATGTCAAATGGTAAAAGATACTATGAGATCTGGAAAGTTCCAAACATGGTATGTCGGGACACATATTTTTCTATCAATATTTCAGTTTCAGAAGCAGAATGAATGGGCCTACCACTTTTACAACAGAGAGAAGTTCTTTTTCATATCCTGCTTCTCTTCTGCAACAGATAATCTGAATATGGTGCTTTCCCCTTAAAAAACTATTTACATTTATTCAAATGTGAATACCTTTCAGTCCTAAGGCTGCATCTATACATTAATATTCAGTGGTATCACTCCATTCTGTCTTATCTTTTGAGAAAATTATTCGTCCCCAGAGTTTCAATGATCTTTACTGGACAGATAACATCCACAGTTATGTGTTTCATAATACCTCTTCCCACACACCCAGCCCACAGAGTACAAATAACTAGCTACCAGATATGTCCACCTTAATATCTCTACACCATCTTATGTTTCTAAAATGAAATTCTGATTATCTCCATGAAAGGAAAACCCTGAAAATATAAGAATTCTTAAACAAGAATTAGTCATTCTCCGGTACAAGCTGGGCAGGTAGAAGACATCCTGGATCCATTCCTTTCCTTCATCAACTATAGACAATGTTTTAGCACTGATGATTTTAGATTTTTTCTCTTCTATTTCTATTGCTGGCCTCTTTGTCCTCCTCATACTGGTCTCTCTGAGTCTACCCTGCTCTTCTGCAATCCATTTTACACTATATCTCTGTTTATGTATTTATTGGTGTGTGTTTTTCCAAATGCTAGTGTACCCCATTAGATAAAAGCCACCAAACAGTAGGAAGTGAATTTGTTCTGCTCACTATTTTGTTACTAATCTAGCAACCTCCCTGATTCATAGTAGGAAATCTCCTATTGCCAATTAAATGCATGAATGGAAGTCTGCCTCTGCTATTTTATGAAAGCAATTTAAACATTGAGAAAGATTTTAAATTCTTATAATTCTGAATTAATTAGAATAATATGAAATTATATGAAATAGATGTAATTATAATGTTCAAACAAAATATAAAAAATGTCTTACTCTGGTTTGTGGACAGTGTTTGCAATATTGTGGCTTCTCTATAATGATTAAATATTCTAGTTAATACCGGAATAGTTTGCATGTTACTTTATATGTTTTTATAATTCAACTTACCATTATTTTTTTGAAAAATATAAACATAACCAAACCTTATTGATTTATTTACTGGTGGCTGATTCCCTGTGTTGATTTTACCAACTTTTTTCATTTTCTGATGACTCCACTTTAACCTGATTTTGTTGGTAGAGGTTATGAATTATCTCTCTTAGAACCTTTGTGCTTTTTTTTCAGAGTACTTTCTGAAGTCAAAGGTCTCCAGGAGCAAAGATAAAAGCTATAAATGGGACCAGTAGGGAACAAGTGGCACAATGAGTTGAATTATACCCAGCGAATCATCTTTTTAAAGATAGACAGTCCCTCTAAGTCAGGCTGGAACACAATGTTAATGTCAAGTAACCATGCACAAAAGCCAACTTATCCTGTGACTTGAGCAGGGATTTATTTTCCCATTAAAGTAGTCAGTTCTGAGTAACTCATAATGACTGATTCGACTTGACTTCCAATCTATTTCTCATGAAAATAAACTGGTCCTATGGACCATATAACTCTTATGAGAGCTCACACTATGTCGTTAAAAACTCCCTCCTGTCCATTTTCAACTATCTGCAGCATATGTAACTGCCTACTACAGTCTTATGATCATAGATAAAAACAAAGTTCTGGTATTGAATGTTCTGTCTAAAATCTGGAAGCAAGACTTATATATACTTTATTGGAAAATAAGCTATTTTATGTAAATATAATGAACCAATTGAAATATTTTAACCTGGCAAATTCCACATAACAAAATAGATATCAAAACATAATGTTACTGATACAAGTAAAGACCACTGTCCTTGAAAAGTAATGAGAACATTATTAAATGCTTTATATATAATAAGGATCTAATCCTCTGGTTGTTCAATTAGCTTATCACCTAAACTTTCTGAGTTCTTAGAGGAGTTCCATATCAGTGCAGAATGTTATGATTTTTATAGGCTAGATAACTTACATCAGGGTGACAATTTTCTTATGAATTAGATAATGTTTTATGAGTTAAAATTATAGTGATGATAGTAGTACATAATTTCAGCATGGCTAGAAAGCTAAATGTTTATTATGTGTATTAGAAAAGAGAGAATGTTTTAGCTTAAGAAAAATATTGTAAAATAAAAATTTCATGAAAGAATAACATATTTTCATGTACTTACCTTATTATTCCTATCCCTGGATTCCATAATTATGTCTAGTTCCCAGCTTCAATGATTTATCACGTAAATTGATTTGAAGTACAATAGATGTTCTCCTGATATCACTGTACTTCACATAAGTCTTAGACATTAGATTGGTATTTCTTCATTGAAAAGCTATAATATATCTGCTTTTAAAGAAAACACCAATACACATTCATTTTAAAGTAATACAGCATATGGATATGACTAAATCTACTTTTTAAATAATAATTTTTCAATTTGTTCTTATTAGTTATACATGAATTTTGACATATTATACATATAAGGAGTATAACTTCTCATTCTTCCAGTTGTACATGATGTGGAATTGCATTGGTCATGTATTCATACATGCACATAAGAAAGTAATGTCCGATCAGTTCTACTTTCATTCCTATTCCCATTCCCCTCTCTTCTCTTTATTCCTGGTTGTAATCCAAACTACTAAAGTTCCCTACCCACATCCTTATTGTGATGTAACATACACATATCAGAGAGGATATTTGGCCTTTGGTTTGGGGGGATTGGATTATTTCACTTAGCATAATAGTCTCCAATTCCATCCATTTACCTGCAAATGTCATAATTTCTTTTGTCTTTATGGCTAAGTAGTAGTCCATTGTGTAATTGTACAACATTTCCTTTAACCATTCATCTGTTGAAGGGAACCTAGGCTGATTCCATAGTTTAACTATTGTGAATTGAGCTGCTCTAAATATCGATGTGGCTGTATCACTATAGTATGCTGATTTTGTTCTTTGGGTATAAATAATTATTTGAACTTAAGAAAAGCAGACAAAGTAAAATTCAATCTAAGGAAATGCTTACATTTTTATTTGAGATTTTGATAAATTTTCTGTATAAACTGATTTATAAAATGACTTTTAGGGGTCTTGCTATTCTGATTGAACACTTTCTTGAGATATCTAGAAAGTTTTCTTTAAGTAAATAGGTTTATAATTTATACACTTAGTTTATCATCTTCCTTTGAATATGCCTATCTCTGTTCAAATTACTGTAATAAACACATAATAAAAATCTGTTGTTAGAACTGAGGCTTATAATTAGAATATCTTCCATCTGTTTACTACCTACCAAAGCCTTCTGAAATTTACAAAAAACTTCAAATTCCTTGACATCCAAGAAGACTACACATTTTGGAGGAAGATTATATATGCCAAAGAACCTAGTAACACTGTTACTTTGACATATTAACTTATTAATTCTAAAAAAATCTTTATGTATATTTTCACATTCATATGAATATATATGCTTGCTTTCACATACATACCACACCCACTATTGATTCTTTTTTTCTGAGGAATCCTGACTAATAACACACTGTTTTTGTACACATTTTCTCCTATTCTCTCAACTCTAGGCACAACTGACAGGTTAATAACTTGAATCCAGTCCTGAATCAGGACTGGTTGCTTAATTTGACCATTATCTCTCCATATTTCACTATCTCTTCTAAAATTCCAGTTCTTTTCCTGAAAACTTGCTACTCAAAAATATTACTGTGTGAGGAATTTACTTCAAATATTATTTTCTGCCTTTTTAAAAAATTAATAACCCACTTGTCATTCAGATTATATTTCAATCCTTTCAATTAAATTGCTGGGATGATAGATTTTATTTAGAGAATGAGAGACACAAAGTTTTAGTATGGAGTTATGTTTTAAGTAAAGTTATTCAAAAGCATTATCTATCATCTCAGCTGACTGTCTTATACTCTGTGAGTATGTGCATGTGGGAGCATGTGTATCCATCTCCACCACCTCCTTTTTTAATTTTTTTACAACATTATTTTTAAAAATACCAATGATCTAAAAGCAAAAAATACATGCACAACTTAGGTCTTGCTTCTTCTTATTCCTCCTTTAGTCTGATGCATGTTATTGAGGTAGGCAAGATGGAAATTTCCAGATTCTTGATATGTAGGTTTGACTTCCATGTGTTCAGTTATACTGCTTTATTCAAGTAATTGAACTGTGCTTAGCCATTCTAACTTAATAGTTACAGACATATGTGGTGTTTTTCAAACATGTTCAGTAATTTTTTGGCCCCTTTGATCTTTGTTATTTTTCCATTCTAAAAAAAAAAAGAAAAAAAAGTTGACTTTTGTTCCCAGTAGAAAGGGGAATTTCCTTAAATTATAAGGGTCTTCTAATTTTTTTTTTTTAATTTTTAGTGGACTGTTTACCTTGTGGAACTATTATTCTGCTAAAACTAAAAACAGTAAAAAAGAAATCATAAATGTTTATAACTGAGGCTTTCTGTTCTCTCTTGCTCCCATTTCTTTCTAATTGTAAACCATACTTCTCTGGAAATAGGATATTTACTCCCTAATAGCCTTTCTCCTCCTGCTGTTTATTCTTTAGCTAAAGTCGTAATCCCACATTTCTGACATTATAATCATCTCTACAGTCACTAATTGTTCTAAAATGCTACTTTAGGAGAAGATATACAGCAGGGAGTCAGTGAGCTCTGGAAAAACAAAGATACTGTTTTCACTATGCAAATCTCTTTGTGTGAGGAAGGGGACAATTATCAAATAGAGGTTGATTACCTGAAATTACTTCAAGTCATGTTGCTTTTTACCTTTAAACAATAGGTCATTTTTCTTGTAGGTACATTTTAGTGCTAACATTACAATACATTTTTAAATTATTTTTTCTGGTGACGGTAGAATTGATCATTATGTATTTCTTTCATGTTGTAAAAGAAAATATAAATTTGTACTGACCAAAAGATACAAAATTTTCTTCAGGAAATAATTGGAGAATTTTTTGTTGTTGTTCTTGGAAATTCGGATGAAAATAAACTCTAAGTAAAAATCTCTGGAATCACTTGAGCTTTAAAATTGGAATAATATATGAAGAAAGTCACATAAAATTCTGTGTTCCTCTGGTTCAGCCTCTGCATATTGTCATATTTAAAGTTTATGTGCTTGGGATATAGCTTAGTATAAATATAAGAAGCACTGTAGAAGGATATGTAGACTTTAATGAAGTTTTCCTATAAAGACATGGCTTTTTACTCAGCACACTTATCAGAAACTTTATTAAATTTCTTTATAGACATTCTTGCTTCTTTCCCAAATTCCCACAATTATGAAGATACTGATCATTCCATCTCCTCTCTCTGACCTATGTGTCTTCCAAAGTAACACTGCTTCCTTTTACTTCTTTCACCAGTTCATTTGGTGTCCAGCAACACACCACAATCCAGATATTGGGACTGTTTTTTTTTTCCCTTCTGTCTGATCTAAATGAAGAAAAGACAACCTGTTCTATTATCATGCTTGCCTATGTGTATGTATCTTGGAAGTGTCATGGTTTCTTGCATTTAATATCTTCGTTTTATTTTTGGACCAGGAATTGAACTCAGAGGCACTCAACCACTTAGACACATCCCCAGCTCTATTATGCATTTGATTTAGAGACAGTGTGGCACTGAGTTGCTGAGTGCCCTCACTGTTGTTGAGGCTGGTCTTGAACTTGATATCCTCCTGCCTCAGCTTCCCTAGCCATTGAGATTACAGGTATACGCCACTGAGTCCGGCCTTGATATCATCTTTATAAACATTTGTAAAATATTTTTGATGGAACAAGTTTTTGTTCTTTTTTTATAAGGGTAAAAATTTATTGTTCTCTGAATTATTAAAGATTGTGCCATATTATTAATGTCTTACTTAGAGTAGGATGTTAATAAATGTTTATCCATCCAATTATTTTAACTTAACAATTTATGAATAACTCCAACTCTGACCTTTTATCATTTTATCTTTCTAAAATTACTAAATAAAACTAATCTGAGGAGATAATTTTAAAAGACACCAAAGCATGGTAGCTTTTTTTAGTTCCTGAAATATTAGAAAATGTTTTCATGTAGCAATTGCTTTCATTTCTGTAAACTGAAATGCCTACTTGTTCAATGAAGCAGATAATTTTCTATTGCATCATATGTGTATTTAGCTAGTGAACTTCTGAGGAATTTAATCCTTTTAGATTAAACTTTTTAGGTTTATGCAAGCTAAATTGTCTTCAATGTTTGTAAACACCCTTTTAAAAGTTCCTCTGAGTGACTATTCTTTAGTTCTGTTTGAGACACTCTTTGAGAACAAAGTGTTGCCACATGGGGGTACTCCCTTTAATTTGCTCTTGGCTGCTGTCGGCCATTAGAGATGCAAGATCACATCCATTTTTAGTTTTGTAGAATTGAAAAGATTTACTATGTGAGGGCCAACTCATGTGACCCTAAGAAACAGATGTAATGTACGTAAAGTATTGATTGTTTCTAAATATCATTTACCTAACTTTCTGTAGAAAACCAGAATTTTGAGATAAGTGTCTTCAGTGCTTTAGGTTATTATTTTTTTTTACTGATTTTTAGAAATATATGTTTGCATTTGTCTGTCTTTCCCTTCTTACATTTGGTACTGAATAGTAATGATTCCTTAATCACTCAAAGCATATTTTCCGTCATGTTACCTAGAGAAATACTTGAACTTGCATCTCAGAAGACCTTGTACTACTCTGGCTTTGTCACTTGCTGTTCTGTAACTGGAGTTAAAGTTCTTTGAATTTCTAATGTCCAGTGTATACTAATGCAAAATAATGGAGTCAGTGCAATTTGTAATATTCTTGAATCTCATTGTATGAATGTGGACTATACCAGTATGTGCATTGGAGATAAATCAATGATAGATATGAATACAGATCACATTTTATTACATATTATGTAACAGACAGTTTCATATGATTAGGCTTTGGAAACATTATTTATCCTTCGTTATATCAGTTATTCAACTTGTAACCGCCATACTTTCCATGATTGAAACACAAACACATCAAGGGAACAAGTTATTTGAAGTCCAGTGCTCCCTATGGATTCTCATGCTTGTCACTGTGAATTATGTGAATTGTTCACTTCAGTTTAGTCATCTGTGTTATGAGGAATTAATCCCATTAGAACCCTTCTATAATTCTACTAAAATTATATGACATCTTGCAAGTAATATATGAGAAGATTAGAAATGAAAAGGGAAAATATATTTATAGATTCATATTTTCTAGGACTGCAAAAGACATAAATAGATAAATCACTCAATCTAACATTATTTCTTATGTCTGAATCTTCTCTGTAAATGGTCTCCCAATATAGGAATACTTCCCTTACAGGAAATCCAAAATCTTCCAATTGGCCAGTTTTAATTATGGACAGTATTTCTGTTATCAGCTCAGTAGTTTCTTGTGCTCTCCATCAGAAGCATCAGATAAAGGCACAACTGCCATGAGAACAAGACTCTTTGGGATTTTTGGTCAAGTAATAGGAAGATACTACATTGACCAAGAGAGTGTCAAATTGGCTCTGAGGACAAAGAAGAAAAAATGTTTTCATTTATGTCAAAGGGTGATGGGGTGGAGTAGCATTTAGGAATGTTAATTGGCTCTATGTGCATTTTTAAAATGTGGTTTTTGTTTTCTTTCTTACTGGACAGGCACTTTATCCTTGAAGGAGGCAGTTAGGGGTTGTTTTAGTCAGCTATGCATTAGGTGTTACCAAAATACCTGACAAGAACAATGTAGAGGAGGCACAGCTTTTGTGGCTCACAGATTCAGAGGTCTCAGTCTATAGATGGCCAACTCCATTTGCTCTGGGGCCAAGGAGAGGCAGCATAACATGAAGGGAGGGCCCAGAGGAGGAAAGCTGTTCAGCTCATGGTAAGGTCAGAAGGCAGAGAGAAGGAGAGAATGGGAGAGGGCTGGGACTGCAGGAAAGATGAATACCCCCAGTGATCTCTTTCCTCCAGCCACCAGGAATGATGGTCTTATCAGCAAGACTTGTTTCAGAGCCCTTTCTTAATCTGAGCTTAACTCAACACTTCCATTTTTAATGTAATCATTAAACAGGTTGTAAGAATATTCTCAAAATCATCAGATTCTAAATACACATATGAAGACCTATAAATCATTGACCTTCTTGTGCTAAATATTGTACAAAGTATGATTATTTGTTTTTATATTAGAAAGGATGACCTAAAAATATCTAAAATTTTAACAAATGCATCAAGGTTCTTGATTCTTTGTTAGGATTATTTTTTTTCATCATATGAACAACATCTGTATTACCAAATCATCCACACCACACTAGTTGTCAGTTCTTTCTTATCAAGTTCAGGCATAATATGGTTGATCAATAATGTTATGGTTTGATTTAGAACGTCTCCCAATCTCTTATGTGTGTCAATATTCAGAGGTAAGGCTTTTAGTAGATGATTGGATCATGAGGACTTTAACTTTTCAGTGGCTTAATCTATTTGATAGATTAGTAATTGGGATCAACTGGTGAGAAAAGGTGGAAATTGGGAAACTATAAGCAGATAGAGCATGGTAAGAGGAAGTAGTCACTGAAGGTGTGCCCTTGGGTACTGTGTCTTGTCCATGACCTCTTTTGCTCTTTCCCTGCTTCTGTTGCTGTAATGTTCTGTCTTATCTCAGGCCCAATGCAATGGAGCCAGCTGTCCACAGACTGAAACCTCTGGAACCATGAGCCAAAGTAAACCTTTTGCTCCTTTACATTGTTATTTTCAGATATTTTCTTCACAGTGATGAAAAATTGACTAACACAAATGACATGTACAAAAAAAAAACAAAACAAAAACAAAAACAACTCCAGATGGGATTTTGTTTTACTATGTGATGAAATAGAGAAAGTTATGAATTTAGACCTGGGGTAAGACCATGAAGGTCATGTATGTGCATGCAACTGTATGTGTTTTCCACACACTGTTGGATATGGAAAAATAAATGCATTTAGCAAGAAAAGGAACATGCTAGAGACCAAGACTCTGTTGTTTGGCGTAGTAAAGTTTCCATATCCAGATCAGCATCTGCAGTTGGCTCTACTGTGTGTTCTAGTTGGAGCTGTTTTGCATTGTGTGTGTATGTGTGTGTGTGTGTGTGTGTGTGTGTGTGCGTGTTTGTATGTGCAAGTGCCCATACTCATGAGAGAAATGGGAATGATGGCATCTGTTAAGAGTTTTGGGGTAGAATTAATTTCAACTATTCCCATAGGAGTCCACTATTTTAATTTTATTCCTCTTTTAATGGAAATGGTGGTACAGGTTTTAAGGTATTTATTTAATTATTCCTATTGCATTAACTCTTAGTCTGTAGGTGAGGGGGAAAACTTGAGTGATCTTCTAATAGTTAAGTATATGAATTCCAATTATATAATTAGTAAATACTGCCAAAGACCATAGATCTAGAACATGCACTAGATAGTTCTTCATCAAGATTCCCTTTAAAACATGACTCTCACAAAACCCTGAGCTATAACTGTCCCTTGAAGTCCCAGAAATCAGTATCAACTCTATTCTTGTAGTCAGGGGTTCTCAAAAACTCTGGAGAGTTCCCTTTATTCATGTATGGTTACCTGAAAATATAGTTTGGGCCCATTTAGAGCAGAGTTCTTGCATGAAGCTGAGCACTGTTTTTTCACTCATTCTTAAGCTTTTGTGATTATGGATAATCAATACCGTCTGTCTTGTTCCTAGGAATACTATAATACATTATCCATCTCCATAGATCCAGGCTAGCCAATACCTCCATCATCTCAAACTATTTTCGATGATAATAATTATGTCGATCTTACTTTTATTTGTTACTATTTCCATGTGACCTGTAAGTTGCCAGTATCCTTGCATACTCATTACTACCAGGGAACCCAACTCTGTAATACCACATTCTACCATCAGCCTGTGTCTACCAAGTAATAGAAAATGATTAACATTCTCAGGGAAACATATGTCTCCTGCAGTGCTATAGTTTATTTTCTTTGCTTTGCTTTCTTTTCTTTTTTCCTTAGGAAAAGAACATTTTAGGCTCTCCTGATTATCTCTGAACTATCCATAAATTAATTTTGCTAGTATCGGAGATTTTCATCTCTGCTTGGTTGAAATTGGTAGTTTTTCCTTTGTTAAATAATAGCATGCAAAATTATCTGAGTCTTTCAACTCCTTCTTTCATAACATCTCTCACACCTCACCTCTATTTCTTTAGTGTAAATTATTGGTTTTATCAAACTTTCAAGAGCTACTCCCCAAGAGTTTGAGAGCACATCCTGGGATTCTTGACATGTTGGTAAATGGTATGTCAAGCTAGAGTGTCCCTATATTAGTAATTCTCTCTAGAGTGTCCCTATATTAGCAATTCTCTTATTGAACTTTATATTTCACTTTCTTTAATGCAGTTCCCTTAGGAAGCACTCCTCATCCTGCTCTCTCAGTTTCATTTTATTATGAAATTTTATAATGAACTTGTGAGAGTCTTAGAGTTTCTTTGTTATGTAATTCTTCTATTTCCTTGGTAAAGCCAGAACATTCCCACTAAATTCATACAAAGCTTTGACCCTAGTTATTGATCTGGAATAGAGGAAATGTGATCAGATTCTGAAGAAGGATGCATTATCCTCTTAACATATCTTCTTACTTGAGGCTTTTTTGTATTCCTAAAACAAGGGAAGTTTCTATAGTTCGAGTAGGGAAAGTAAATAGTTAAGCAAATAAATACTTCCAGTAATTTATTATTATTATTATTAATCTAAATTTAACTTTTAACATTTATGATTTTATTGATAACTTAGGCTTGTCATTTTATTTCTTCAAATGTCAGAAACACTGTATGAGACAGGTAATTCTTTCCATGTGTGTCACATAGCAGGGTAGGTGCTTTTTCCCACAGACTTTCACCTATGTTAAACGGAGATGGAATGATATCTAAAAATTCTGTATTTTTAAGTTTTTTTAAAAGCCAAATTAAGACATGCCCTTTATTAACATAAAAAGCTCTCTCTCTCTCTTTCTATATATATATATATATATATATATCTCACTAATATTATAATAAATATATAATTTCAACAGAGAAGTCTCAGATTATGAGTTAGTAAGGAATCAGACAATTTTTAAGTCTGAATTTCTGTATTATATTACTCAGGGTGGAATATAGAAGAAAGTCTAAATTGTTAGAATGGCCACAAGTAGTCTTAAGAGACTGGGGATTGCAGAGATGAATGCACTAAAGCAACTAGAAGAAAAATTATGCTATCATCTAGATGAAACCATCTTCTAAATTTGTCTACTGTGGTCAACTTTCCACTTAAAACATATGCCTAGCACAGATATCAATGGTGGATCCTAGAGAAACTTAAATTTATTAACAAAATAATGTGGCTTTTATAATTAATTCCCCCAGTGTGGCCGTTAGATAGGTGGAAGTATCAGAACTATGGAGAAAGTTCACTGCAACTTACACACCTTGTGAGCATCATAATCAAATGTGGTCCAAATGGCTTGATAAGATTCAGAAATCAAACAAGAATTAGGCATATCACTGGGATAACTTTGAAACAGGCAGGACTCATAATTCCTTTTCTCTAGATGTTCCAGAAAGAGAAGAATTCTTGAAAGTCTATCACTTCTTCTATCTAAGGAAATGTGTACTGGGAAAAATGTAATGGTGATGATTATCAAGAGATAGACACTTAGATTAAAATAGTTTTCCTTTAAGTCATTTATTAGCATATACTAACATACTATTTCTTGGGGTAGAGGTGTTGAATTTTTAAGTTCAGTTATGCTCTTTCATAACACTTTGGACTTCCTAGGCTATATGCTATGACAGTTGTAACAAACTATTGGTCCCAGCAAAGATGTCTGAAAATACTCAACTTAGTTTTGTCATTACAACAACAACAACAAAAAAGGATAATAGAAAATGATTGGTGCTATATGCCCATTTATACACATAATATAACATAAAACCTAGTGTTTTAATAAATGTTAATGATGTAAGTGTCTGAGCACTAATCTCAAGAATTTTACTTTGAATTTTCTAATGAAACCTTTATGAGCACATGTCACATTCCCCTGATTGTATGTCGCCTCCCTTCCTTTTTCCATTATATTTTGACTTTGGCTGTTCCTCTCCCTTAAGGCAGAAGATCAGCCTGACCTATTTTATTTAATTGCCGTTTGGATTTAAGGGAATTTTCCATCTTAAAAGTAGAAATTTTAAAACTATGAATATCTCAGTAAAATGTACTTTGAAAATTGAACAATTGAGGGGAAGTAGTTATATAATGAGTTCCATTAAACAAATCCTAATAATAAATACAAGCACAAATAAAAAAAGGATTTTCATCATTTATTCCTATCTAAAGTTTCAATAAAACTAATTAAAAACCTTTCTCATTTTCACAGTAGGTAATAGTTTCAATCAAGACCATAATAACTCTTTCAAAAATCATTAAAGTAGCACTGTATTTTCTACCAAGTATCAAATTTCAGCTTGATTGCAGCTACAATAATGTATTATTTTAAAGTAAAAGATTAATTGCTCATCAAACGAGTCATATTTGAGATATCTACACATTGCCTTTTAGATTAAAGTGAATTTAAATATTTATCATAGTATTAAGAAGGACTGTGAGCAGCATTGAGAGAATGCAAAATTAGCTGTTTCTTATTTTTGTCACAGGCACATCAGCTGTTAATGCATGTGATAACTTTTTTGCTACTACCAATTCAGTGCTACTGTACATTGAACACAAAAGCAGGTAAACACTGAAAAAAGAAACCGTACAACAACTTGTCCTTGGATTGGATTTTGTTTTAGCATTCATTCCTCTCAAAAGCTTATTGTCTGACAAAGTTTTCTTGTTCATTACATGTGAATAGAGGTTCCCAGTGAGCTGTTCTCTTTATTCTTTAGTTTCTAACCTCAGAAATCTAACCCCTAATGATGGTTTTATAACGATTGCATTGATTTACAAAGTATGTGATATAATATTAATAACACTTTTTAGACTATATTTTTATATTCAGCTTAATATATTACACACATAGTGGCTATATTTTCCCCTTTCCTGTTCTTAATGTTGTACTTTAAAGACATTAATTTAGAATGTATTTATTTAGGATGAACTCTATCCAAGATGATATGTAAGGACCTACTCTATAAAATGACAAAATATTACTATGTGACCTATTTTCAAATATTTGAGGACATATATCTATGTTTTGTGATAAAGTGGCAAGTCTACATTATATTTATTTTGACTTTTAAATACCCCTATGGATATTCATTTTCATCTTCACTCCTGCTCATAATAAAAGATTTCTAGTTGTCCTTGTGTATACTCAGGGTTCATGATAATTAGACATTTATTAAAGTTAATAATTCCTAAACTGGGAATGGGCAAATGAATTTTGATTTATCTTACACTTTTTTTTTTCCTGAGACAGATCTCACTCAATTGTCCAGGCTGATCTTGACCTTGAAATTCTCCTGCCTCAGAGTATCTGAAGTTATTGGTGTGTGCCACCATGCTCAGCTATGCTTTTCTTTTTTCTTTGAACTTATACTTTACAATTTTAATTAACTGAAGTATAGATTCAAACAATATGCTGATTTATGTGTATGAGAATATTATAAAAGCACATTATCAGTAGTGTCCTGACATTTCATTCTCTCTGCAATTGTTTTCAAATACTTGAATAATTTGTGTACTATCCTTAAACTACATTGTTATTACATTTGCTTTAGAAAGTCAACTAACTATTGTTTAGAAAAATTACACATGAATATATGTCTCATTTAACCACTTCTATGGAGTTCATTAGTTATACAGAACAATTTTAGGGTAGGAATGATATTCTACTTAAAGAACTTTTGCAATAAAACATTTTCTACAATGAAGATTTGCTAACAAAATAAAAACATTTATTGCTTTTTTTTTCACATTTTACTTTTTAGTGTTTTTCCACCATGTGGGGAAATCTGAATTGGATGCTTTGTTTCTATTGCTGTTGCTGGTTTTGTTTTTTCAATGGTTTTGTTGTTGTCTCCCCCACCCATTGTTTTTTTTAAGGATAGCATTCCAGGGTCTGTTTTCTTGCATATTCTTTCACATGAAGTCTGCTGTGTTTCATATCTTTGCTATTTTGGATGACATTAGTCTCTCTTCCCCTCTTCTTTCACTTAGTGATTACTTCCTATCTTTAATTTGACACCCACCAATTAGACTATGATGTAGCTTCATGTTTTTTCTTCCTTATTTTCTTCTTTTGCTGTGTATGCTCTTTGGGCTTAATGGGTATTTTTTGGATGTGTGATTTGAAATCACACTAATTTTGGATAAATTTCAACCATTATCTTTCCAAATATTTGAGAATTTTTCTCTATCTTCTTTACCAGACTTTGTCACATCATTTAAAAATTTAAATAACTCCTTGAATCTTTGTTTTATACTTTTTTCAAATCACTACTTTTCTTTTTTATTTTATTTTATTTTGGTGAATTTCATAGGCACTATCAAGTTTATTTATGAGTTTGACTGAATCATTCTTCATTTCTATTACTGTATTTTCAATTTCTATCATTTTTTATTTGGCCTTTTCCTTACATGTTTTATTTGATTTTTGAAATTACACATCTGTTCATGTAGGTCATCCAAATTTTTTATTAGATCTTATAACTTATTAAGTATTGTTATTTAAAATTACCCAGTTGAGGATTCCAACCTCTAGTTCATCTTTGTTTTTTTTTTACTGCTTTTCATTTTTAAATGATTTTTATCTTCTTTTCTGATATATATATATATATATATATACACACACACATATATATACATACGCACACACACAGTATTTGAACACTAAATATTTCAGAGAACACTTGAAGCTGGAATAAATTATGTCTATAGTTTCACATATCTACACCTCTCTTGTTGCTAGAACAGTAATGTAAAGGATTGGATTATTCTAGTCTGTAGTAGACCGGCTCTTTGATTTTGCTTTTGTTATGGTTACTATGAGTATAACACTAGTTTCAATATCCTTTCTGATTAAAGCATGAGCTTATTTGCTGATGTTTTCCCAAAATGTACATATTCTATACTCTAATCTAGGACTTTTCCATGCATCTTTTCCCCAGAGAATGTTTTTCTTTATAGTATTGTTCCTCTCCAAGTCATGAATGGTTTTTGCTCTTACTCAGTGAATGCTACCTTTTTGAATTCAGAATCAATGAGAAAAGCTCATTTATGAGCCAACAATATAAGGTATAATGAAAGCTAAGGATGCTGAGAGAAATAGAAAATATCCTCACCACCCACTACTAGGCTAAAGTAAATTATATATATGCCTGCAAATGGCCAGCCCTGCAGAATGAAAAAAAAAAAAATATATATATATATATATATATATATATATATATATATATATAGATATTCCTTTTCAATGCATTTACACTGCTCATAGTGATCTGCAAGGCTTATTGCTGTTAAACTTCCAATTTTAGGCTTTTGTACTAAATACAGAGATGAGCTTTGTGCTTCCTTCCTTGTGGCTGCTGTTACCTTCTTCTAGGTCCATATCATGAAGGTAGCCATATCTCACTTTCTCACATTTCAAACTTCCTTTTTGTGTGCCTCAAGATATTTCATTATGAGAAATCCAAATGAGGATACAAAATCTCCAATGTGTTTGTAGCTCTAAAGCTAAGCCATAACCAGTCTTTAGAAATGAGTTTGGAATTGTAACTGAAGCTTTCTTACTCACTTGCAGGGCAGTATTATTTTCCTTACCATTCATCATTTCTGAACCAGTTGTTGGGGTCTGGGTCTCCTTGTATGTATATGTCTTTCTTTAAGTTTTAGGCTATTCCATTCATTGTTCTCTAACCACAGACCTTTCAGGGGTTACTTTTTGGATTATCTTGTTTTGTGCTGTTGTTTCTGTAGAAGTGATACTTTTTCCAGTTTTCTGCTTCTTGGAGAGCACATGAAATTCAGATTTGGCAAAAGATGAAATTTGGATTTTTAGAAATAATTATTTATTATTGGCATATAGTACTCTTTTTACTCTCTTGTGCGTTCATTCCTTTAAATAATATATTTTGTACTTCAAAACTACCAAATTGTCAATTGTTCTGAGAGTCCTTTATAGCTTATTCTTTCTCAGTTGTGTGATCCACATAGAAAGATAATCTATTAATGCAAAATATAATTCAGTTTTTGATGTGTCTTTTTCATGTCCAATATCTTTCATCTCATTTATTCCTTCCTTTAGCATCCCATCTCTATCAGTTTTACAGGCAAGTGGATTACAGAAGAAGTCATTTTTTTCTCCCCAAACCAGAATAATTGTATACACTTTAAATCCTGCTAATGAAGTATGAAGTAGTTTGTGCTGATACTCTCAAATAGAAACATATCAATACTTGAATGGTTTTCTGACAACTGTTAGTATTGATTCTGCCACTGTAGCTTCTCAAATTCCTCTGACATTTTATTCATTGCAGCTACTTCTTGGAGAGTCTTTTCAGTTGATTTTTAGTCTCTCTCTCTCTCTTTCTCAAGCTTATTACTATTGCTCCTAGCAACCCTCCAAGATACCTTATAACTTAAAAATTTACCTCTGTTAAAAAGTAACCCAACTTAAAAGTTGACTTAGAATAATAAATGGATGTAAAAAGTTTGCATGTAAATCCATCAATGACTAATATATACAGAAGTGGAAAATAGCTTTTTCAGTAAAGACTTACAGTAGTGTTTATACCTTAATCATATACATTGGTAACAAGAATCAGCCCATATTTATAAATGATTAAGACTGATCAACTAATAAGAAACTACTTTAGCAGACATCTAATTTTGAAATACATATATATATATATATATATATATATATACTATTTGTTTATAAAAATAAGTAAAAGATATTCTCACATTGGAAATACTGCTCCACATGGCATCTGCAGAATGGCACAGCTTCAGTGTCATGTTTTGGAGTGTTAAAAGAAGATGCATGTTGAAAGCAGATGATGTTTATCTGACCCTCAGATGTTACACATGAAAAGGAGAACCAGTGACAAACTGTGATGTAATTACAAAAGTTTTCCACCTTTTTAGACTTAAATTTCTGTCATAAGTTGTATATTTTAGTTGATTAATTATGGTAAAATCTGAGTGAGTATATATCAATACATGTACATATATCTACATAATATATACATATAAACAGAGAGACATTTAATAAAAGCTGTAAGGAAAAGTAAAAAAAAAAAATGATCAAATTGGGCTGGTGATGTTACTCACTGGTAGAACACTTACCTAGCATGTGCAAGGCCCTGTGTTTGATCCTGACCCCTTTCAGAAAAGAAACAACAAATAACCAGATCAAAACAACAACAAAAAACTGATGAAATTTTATGATCTCCAACTAAAAAATTATCTAACAGAATACAAAAAAATGCTTCAAGTTATATTTTCAAAGTATTAAATAAATAAATACATACATATATATATGTGTGTGTGTGTGTGTGTGTGTGTGTGTATGTGTGTGTGTGTGTGTATGTATTTTTTTTGCTCTACCTTCAAGGTTATTTGATATTTTCTTTGCCTTTAATATTAACTTGTTAAGTACATCAGATCTTTTTTTTATTGTAATCTTTAATTGTGTAATTTACCTTTGCTTTCTTATAATATCTATATCTGTGGGCTGGGATGTAGCTAAATTGGTAGTAAGTGCATTTGTCTACCATGTACAAAGCTTGGTTCTGTCTCTAGCACCAAAAAATAAAGTAATATTAACAACAACAACAACATGTCTATTTAGAATTCTTATCTTTCCCTTAGTTAATAGAATATTATATTAATCTTCCTTTAAGTTAGTAATACAGCTACTCAACATATGTTTGTTATATGTTTTTTAAGAGAGAATTTTTTAATATTTAAAATATTATTTTTTAATATTTTTCAGCTTTCGGTGGACACAATGTCTTTATTTTTTATTTATGTGGTGCTGAGGATTGAATCCAGTGCCCCATGCATGCCAGGCGAGCACGTTACTGCTTGAGCCACATCCCCAGCCCTACCTATATTATCTTAAACATATTGATTGGTTTCCCTTTTTGCATTTGAAAATGTTTTCCATTGACCTGTCTTCTTGTGGATTAGGTACTTTTAGACTGAGCATTGGTTGCAACTACTATCTCATTTCAGACAGCTAACAATTTCTTTTTCTGTATTCTACACGGCTAGTTCAGGGATCAGATAGAGGTTTCATTCACAGAATTTGGAATTCCCTTTTCTACAACTTTGCTTCTCATACATCCCCATGTTTGCAGTAACGATTGACTATTTTCAGTTCTCTGATATGAAAGGCCACAATGACTTTGTTTCCACTACCTTGTAGACTGCACTGTACTTCACTTCCAAATAACATCCAAACAAAATTGACACCTACCTTGTATAACTCTTCTGAGCCATCCAAGCCTGTCCAGTGCTTTCTTGGTGCTATTATTTTGTATAATATGCATTACTTACAGTGCCTTTACAAAGAATCAAGTTAATCTTATTCAGTCATTAATAGATGTGTATGTCCTGTCTGTAATCTTTTTCTGATTGTATTGGATATCAAGCTTCTTTGTGTCTTAATGATTTGCCTGTTTAAAGTTATTTAATTCAATTCTCTTCCACTCTCTTTTTGTTAAAATTTAGGTGGTTTAGTTGTTTTCTATTTGAAATAGAAGTATCCTGATTAACAGGAAGGAGTATTACCTAAGAAATTATAAAATCTAACGACATGACATTTAACTTATCAAGTTTGTGACACAGAAGGAGAAAGCAGTTAAAACATAATAAAGAGGTGGAATTATGAAATTTATAAAATAAATATATCAGTGATATATTGGAAAGCAAAAGAGCATTACCAAAAACAGAGTGTCCACTTTGATCATGAAGGAATGGGAGCCCATTATAGCCAACACCCTTATCTTTTCTCCTCACTGTTGTGAGAACACTTAGCATTACACACATATTTTACAATATTTGAATACATTTGAAACACCAGAAACCCTGAAAAATATTTCAATGAACTCATAAATAACCACTATTTGTTAAATTGATGTTCATAACAATTGATAAAACATAAATTACAAGTAGATTATGAAAGATTAAAATAACACTGTGTACAATACAAGCAAGAGAGCTAAAGGTATACAGCAATGACTGTTAAAGAAAAAAAATTGATTTAAGTGGTACATACGTACTCAGTTATCTTGAATAATGAATAATATTAAATCTACTGCAATCTTATAATTTTTAGGATTTTAGAGGCTCTTGGATTTTCATGTTTCAAAATCTTTCTGGAAATAAAATTAGAGACAGGAATTGGCTGGGTGTTGTGGCACATGCCTGTAGTGCCAGCAGCTCAGGAGGCTGAGACAGGAGGATTGTGAATTCAAAGCCAGCCTCAGTAAAAGCAAAATGTTAAGCAAATCAGTGCGAGTCTGTCTCTAAATAGGACTGGGGATGTGGCTCAGTGGTCAAGTTCCCTTGAGTTCAACCCCCAGTTACCCACTCCTGAAAAAAATTAGTGGAATTAGGATGAGGACAATACAGCCAGGTTAAGACTTCATAAATACATAAATGTTTATCAGCAAATTTAATATGAAAGTGTTCACTTAAAACAATCTTATGTATGTTTAAAAGTTGATTTCTAAAGGAAAATTTATGTCTACTATTGCGATCTTTCAAAAATATATTTTAAAATAACAGTGATAAAAAATATTTGTTTGGAAATTTTAAGAAAAAAAGTGTTCCTTTTGGTTTACTGATGAGTTTCCTAATAAGAATTGCTTATTATGCCAATTAGTTGATTATTTTAATATTTACCTTTTAAATTAAGTTTATTTCTGAAATATTATACTTACACAGTCTTTGTAACATGTACCTAGACTTGGGTTCCTGAAAAGATCATTGAAAATTATTATCAATTTTAAGAGTGTATTAATGATGGATTTGTCTCCAGTTGTTCATCACCAGAGGATTTCTGTGTCTGGAAAGATGGGAGAGTAATTAAGAAAACAGAGTCCTTCAGGGTTTCTACTATAAGTCTAACTGAGAATTGATGGGGATAAATGCAGATTCTTGCTGTAATTCCTAAAGTATTCAATTAAGTCTCTTAGTATTAAAATATGGCAGAAAGAACTTTAAGTCATTTTTGATAGGGAAGTATATTGTATACTATTAGTATGGCCAGAGATAGAAAATAATTTCTAATATTGGTTATTTACACATTCTATGAAAATTTCTGGCTAGTTCCATGACAACTGCATGCACACGAGTTTGTGAAGTATATAAATGATGTAATATAGACTAAAAGTTCATATCAATATTGATTTTACATTATTTACAGTATTAGGAGATAATAATAAGCAAATAATTCATTGGACAATTCAAAGAAACTCAAATTAAAGGGGATAAAAATTTTACACTTTAAAAATACTACTTTATGTAACAATACATAATATGATTTATATTTGATATTTATATATTAAAGACATGTATGTGAATTTTCACTACAAACTAACAGTTAAGTGTTCCATGTGTAAATTTTGTGGATTCTAAATTTATATTTTGTGATTACAAATGTATAATTGTGGTGAGATGAATATAAAAGTTAAAAAGAACTTTCAATTTCAATAATGTCTCAATGTTCATTTCAAAGAATTATAAATGTGTTATAACTTGTTTTTACCAAATTTTCAATCAGCTTAACCATGATATTTAAACATAGAAATAAATGTTAATGAAAAATGGGATGAATTCAATCTTAAACGAGCTCCTTATGAATATTAAATTTAGCTTCAGAATTAAAAACCTACTAAAATCCACATAATTAAATATATCCTATTATACAAATATGGGTATATTTAAAGTTTGTGCTCAAAATTCATTCTTTTCATAAAATGGATGAGGCATGAAAGGAGGATTGTTTCTTCTCCTTTGTTTACTGCTATATGGTGTAATATGGCACATGCAGAATGTTTGAATATTTTTAACATAATCTGATGGTTAATTTTGTATGTCAATTCAATTGAGACATGGGTGCACAAATTTTGACTCAAACATTATCCTTGGTTTGGCTATGAGGGTGTTTTGGAAGAAGATTAACATTAGAGTTGGTTGACCAATGTAGATTGCCCTTCCTAATGTAAATAGTTGTCATCAAATAACTTGAAAGTTGAGTAGAACAAAAACAAAACAAAATAACAAAACATTATAGTGTCTTCCCAGTAATACAAAGGCAATTACAACTAATGCCTTATTTCATTTAGAATGTCCATATTTTCCTACCTTTGTGTTCAAACTGTGACATTGGTTTTTCTTGAGAGTGTTGAGTGCGATTATCTTTAAACTGAAATTATACCTTCTCCTCTTGGGAGTCTACAGTTTCCCAACTGTAGATCTCAGCATCTATAATAGCATGAGCCAATTCATTAAAATAAATCTATCATCAATCTATTTACCTACCTACACACACACACACACACACACACACACACACACACACGTACTCTGTCAACTCAGATTATCTGGAAAACACTAATATACATAAAAGTATACATAAAAAGATCTAAGTTTTACAAAAAAAAGAACACTTCTATATAGAGTAGCCAGGTTGACTAGTCAGGAATATAAAAATATGCATATCTTACAGCCTAATATTCTTCTACCCATAGGAAAAAATATGTACTTGTAAGAGTATTTATGTATACTTATTCAAATAAGTTATTGACATTCAAAAATTACTTCTGTTTAAAGTAATAATTCCATTTACTTATTTTTCCTTTTATAATAAATTAATCTTTTAAATTTTATTTAAAAAAACAATTAATACATTTTTCTGTGTGACATTTTTAGCAATGACCTAGTGAAAATATTTATGAGATTGTTAGAAAGCAATACGTAAATCAACAGGAAAAATAATCTTCCTATTTCTCCAGTTACATTGGAACAATGTCATCTGAATTTCCTGGGCTGTCAACATAGCATAGTGGTAAAGCATTTGCCTAGCATACACAGGCCCTGGGTTTGATATTCTGCACATATTTTAAAAAGTCATGAAATTTCTGCTTGCCCTTTTAAAATAAAATAGTAATAAAACTTTTCTCATCTTCTCATAATTTATATGTTAGGCTTAGTTTTATAGGAATAAAACATGGAATGATAAATCAATATTTACTATTCTTTTACGAATAAGAAAAATAAAACTGAGCTCTTTAGGTATATTATAGAAGGCATATATCATCAATTGCTAAAAATGATTTTAGAATAGGTCTCAGAAAGAATGGTTTATAAATGCTAAATATTCAACAAAATAAATCTCATAAAATGCTAAAATTATTCTACATTTTTATAGAGCTATCAGAAACATTCCCTCTTTGTTTTTAATAAAATCTTGTCCTAAGTAATCTTTAAAATATGAAGATATGTTTGGTCATTTCTTAATACTCTATCATAAAGAAAATATACCTATTTATAGAATTCCACCTCGTCACAATAGAGGAAAGCTTAATACTTCAGTCTCACTCTTACTATAATAGACCAAGAAATATGCAGAACCACATCTGAACCATCATAATATTATTTGAAATGTTTTAATATAATGTAACACTCCTTATACTATTTTGTTACATATTTAAAATTGTATTAGTGATGAAACTCAATAAAAACATGATCAATACTTTTATATCATGCTACAAAGAGATGTGAATAACAAAAGGGAGCATTTTTTAGTAAATGTAGTTTTTGTGAAGATTAAAAGTATATTTCATCATTACTGATACATCACTAACCTCTAATAAATATTTAAAGAATTGGCAGGACTTGTTCTATGTCCTCTCTTACAATGTTGCCTGCATCAGTTGAACCAGACTTTCTTCCTAACCAGCACAGAAGACAGGCTTTTGTCATGAATACCAATTTCTTCTTAAATGCTGAATTCAGTGCTCAATTTTCATTCCTTAACCTAATTGAACCATCAACAGGGGACCTACTTAACTTAATTAGGCCTTTAGCAAGAATCAACCATGCTGGATCAGTTTCTCTTCTTTGTAGTAGTTAGGTTAAATCTCCAAATTTCCTCTCTGGTTAGCCCTAAAATAGTCACCTGAAAATTCCCATGTCCTCGTTCTCAGAATTTGGGCACATGTTACGTGACATGCAAAGGAAAATTATTTGTAAATGGAGTGAATTTTGCTAGTAAGTGGACATTAAAGTAGGGGTATTATCCTGGGCTAATCACAATAATTCTTCTCATGTGTGTGTTAGTCAGTTTTTCATTACTGCAGCCAAAATACCTGACAAGGAAAACTTAGAGAAGGCAAAGTTTATTTGGGGCTCATGGTTTGAGAGGTTCCATCCATGGTCAGCTAGCTCCATTGTTCTAGGGCCAAGGGTAGGGGAACTCCATGGTGAAAGGAGTAGCAGAAGAAAGCAGCTTAGCTGATGGTGGCTTGAAATCTGAGAGAGAGAGAAGAAAGGGCCATGGACAAATATAGTCAAGGCTACATCCTCATGGACCCACTTCCACAGTATTTGGTCACTGACGGAGGTCCTACCTGCCTTCAGTTATTCCCCAGCAGTCATTCAATACAATGAATCCATTAATCCACTTAGAGCTCTCATAATCCAATCTTTTCACCTCTGAACATTGCTACATTGCCTAGCACAGGAGATATTCCGGTTCCAGGTTTAAGGTGGATCCTGCTGGGAATAGGGCGTATCCTGCTGCCTCAGGAGCCCACCTGCTCCTTGAGTTCCTGTTGAGTTCTCGCGGGATTCAGAGAGTATTTTGGGATGCAGAGCCCAGTGGAAGTGTGGATTTTTCCCAGAATGTGCGTGTAGAGTGCCCGTGAGAGTTCAGAAATAAAGAATCGCTGTTTGAATCTACAAGGCTCGTGATTTTGTGCCCAGCCAGACTGCAGCAGTTTATTCTTAGCACTCCAAAGAATAGTTTCACAGATTTAAATTTAAATTTACCACCCCTTCCAAAATATGTTGAAGTCTTAATTCCTAGTAACTGTGAATGTGACTAAGATCTACATTGTATGGTCTCATCTTCCCTCTGTGGTTCTCAGTTTTTCCCAAGAGAAGAATCCCAGAATGCTGGGATGATAAAAGAAAGGGAGTATCATCACCATCCAATGGGAATGGCAGCAGAGATCTTGTCAAACGTGAAAGTCATAGCCAATATGTGAACCCTTGACAGTCACTGACTTACTGGTTACTATAGATAAAGAAAGTTGTGAGATCTTCATCAATGAGGCTTGAGATTTGAAAATATTCCAGTGAACACTTGAAAACTCTGAGCTTTGAAGACTTTTGTCTTCTGCCCTACAATTTTCTTATCGGATGCAGTGATTTCCTGGACCATTGTGCCCTAAACTCCATGTCATCTACTATAGGTTTAAATCCTAATCTATATATCAAATTTCCACTATCCTATGTAAATCCAAACCTATTCAGAGCACAGTAAGTCTCTCAACTTTACCATGCCTAAGAGCAACTCACATCCTTTGCTGTTTTTTTTTTTTTCCCTGATGCTAAAGCTGGTCTTTCCAAAATATCCCAGCTCTTCTATACAATCAAGACATGAATCCTATAAACATCCTTCATCACGGTCTTACTCAAACACTCCATTCCAAATCCACTAGTAAATCCTATTTTAAAATATACCAGAATCAGACCATTTCTCACCAATTTTCACTACCATCATCCTGGATACTTACAACTATCTCATTTCTTATTCTCATAATCTCAATTTTTTTCCCTTCTGCTCTTATATTTCTACAGACTATTCTCAACAAAAAAGTTAGAAGATTATGGTTTGTTCAAATAATATAGAAAATACAAATAAACATTCACAATATGCTACATATATTTGTACTTAGAACTATGTAGAACTATATTATTTTGTTGGAGTACGTTGAAATAGTGTTCTTTAATGGCTATGGCTATGTTCTTAATTAGGATTACACTTCTGTTACCTATTAGTTGAGTAGTTTTAAGCAAGTGATATAATCTCTCTTAAATTCAATTTGTTCTTTTAGAGGATTAAGCCAACAATACCTTCTCATAGAACATTAATACAGGATATAATAAAATGTGTTCTGCAAATAGTGCCAATAATTATCATCTTTAGAACAATGTCATTCCTTGAATTGCGAAGTTTGTGGTACCCAACCCCACCCTCATGCCACATTTCTTCAAGAAGCATGAAAACGGCATAGATGAAGACACATTTTATTCCCAGAAAGAAATGCCTCTTTTGATTTGGCAGATGGTCCCTGAACAAGTTTGAACAATTATTTGGGATCATTAACTCTGAATTAGTTGAAGGATAAGCAAACTCTGCATGTGAGAAACTAGTCCATTTACCTTACAGAGCAATCAAAGTAGATTTCTTGTGGGAAGGGTGATGGTACTAGAATCCAGAGCTAAAGCAATATACCAAATTCACAAAGAGAAGACCTTGATTGTCTGCTTTCTTTCCTCCCTCTGTGTTGTCTGTCTTTCTATCAATCACTCATATATCTGTCTATTAATCAACCATCTATCCACCCACATCATTTGGGAGAAAAAAGAAGTAATTTTTCCAAAAATCAGTTTTTTAACCTCAAAGATACTGCCATTAATTATAAAACATTGCCACTTTAAGTTCTTCTAAGCTAATCTCTGATAAATGCATCGTTTTTCTGTCTCTCAGTTCAAAATAAAAAAATATATATTTTCAGGGAAATTAATGAGTGTTGTCTTTCCAAATACTGTCCTAAATATTCAATATTTAGGCATATGTTTGTATAAAGAAGAGATTGGATATTGTAGGTTCTGGTTACTATCTGGCTATATGGTATCATCACAAGATAAAACTATCCTCTCTCAAGGTTGTCAATTACAGGTGCAGACAGATTACATTACTACCCATTGTATGAAGTAAGAACTCTTTATGTACTTTAGTCCATTTAAGTATGCAAATTTTTCCTCATCTTCAGTAGGTATTTTGGCCTCATTTGGTTGTTCCCTTCCCGCAGGAAATTTGGTGAAACTGTCAACAGCATGTAAGACACTATCTAACTTGGAATGACATTTAGATATTTTACATTCCTGGAATTATTTTTCACATATCTGATTTCAACATGGAAAATTGGCTCAAGTCTCTTCTACTCTCTCCTTCCTAAATTTTGTCTTCCAATTTCATCTATTTAACACACATATCTAAAAATTAATCTTTCATTTGTTGACTATGATAGATATAACATCTACTACATGCATAAGATAATAAAAAGATTATTTTATATCTTCGATAACTGAACTAATTATCTTATTACTATAATTAATGTTTTCTAGTCTAGATGTATTTTGTGGTTTCTTGATTCAAAATAATCATAATAACAAAAACTACCAAAATTCTTTCCTGATAACATGTACATATAGAGAAACATTTCTAAATTATTGGCCTAAACAGACATTAAAATCTCCCAGATAGGGCTGGTGTTATAATCTAGTCTTAGTTTCCCAGCATGTACAGGCCCTAGTTTTGATCCCCAGCATCATACACATACAGAGATTTGTGTGTGTGTGTGCGTGCGTGTGTGTGTGTGTGTGTGTGTATGTATATATTTTTAATATATATTTATATATAAATATATTATAATATACATAATATATGTGACATATTATATATATTAATTTCATTTTAGAAGTTATTTCAATATTTCCTTTTAAAAGATTTTTCAGTGGTGGAAAATTTAATTGATGATTTTATTATCATAAATGTTGTGCATGCTTTTATATTCTTTTTTCAGATTAAATTTTTAAAAAATTTAATAAAATTTTTGTGTTTTTAGAATTAACTTTTTCCTTTGTTTTTATTTATATATAACAGCAGAATGCATTACAATTCTTATTACACATATAGCACAATTTTTCATATCTCTAGTTGTATACAAAGTATATTCACACCAATTTGTGTCTTCATATATGTACTTTGGATAATAATGATCATCACATTCCATGCCTTTATATTCTTAAAGATAACTTTGTTAAATACATTCCCAGAATCAAATATGCTGGCAAAAAGTACACATATAAAATTTTAATAGATCATGCCAAATTATTTTCTAAAACATCAATAATCTTCTTTCCATCGAATTGTCAAGGCATGATCTATTTTCCTAAGTTTTTAATAATGAATATAAACAATTTTAAATATTTTTCCTATATAGTAATGCAGTATAATCTTTCCAATTATAGAAATTATGTTTTACTTTTCTAATATTACAATTTTGATATGTTTACTGGCTTTTTATATTTTCTCAAGTTGTTGCTTTTTTCTTGTCCTATTTTATATACTATTTTGTTTATTAATTTTGTATGTTTTAGAGAGTAATATCTTTCTTATAATGGATGTTCTAATTATCTTCTCCCAGATTGATAAATTGCTATAAATTTATCTAAAATTGTTTTTTTTTGTCAATTTAGCTGGAATCAGCTATTATTTAGGTTCCTTATCTTAATCATCATTTAATTATAGTGACCATAAGTTTAATTTTTTAAAAAAAAGAGAGAAGAGAGGTGAGAGAGAGAGACAGAGAGAATTTTTTAATATTTATTTTTCAGTTTTCAGTGGACACAACATCTTTATTTTTATTTTATGTGGTGCTGAGGATCAAACCCAGCACCCCACAGATGCCAGGCAAGTGCGTTACCGCTTTAGCCACATCCCCAGGACCCATAAATTTAATTTTATAAAAATTATGTTCATTTTATAATCAAATTTACCTTGCGTTTATAATACTGAGAATTCTTGCATTTTAGTGTTATTAGATTCTAGCCATGATACTCTGCGTCCTTATATTTTTATTTTTTCTCTAATGTCATCACTGAGAGCATTTCAATATAAATGACTTAAGTCTGTTTCAGAATTCTTTATCATCTTTAATTTCTGAGGTGTTGATTTGACCACTTTCTGATGTACAAATTTTCATTTCTTATCAAGTACTCACAATTACTAACAATTTATCCATTGACTTGATTTGATTGAAATTTGATGCCTTTTTCCCCCACAGGTCCTTGAGATTTGGCTTGACTTAAAGCTCCAGCATTCAATGTAATGCTACAAAGATCATTTCCTGTTAAGCTGGTCTGCCCATGTGGTGAGCTCATCTGCTCATGAACATGTATTTGCTCCTCTTATCCTAAAAGTTTCTGCAGGCCCTATTGGTCTGTTTGTTCGTTAGACTGTCCTTTTTCCTAACAATTCCCAGCTCTTAAATGCCACAAATTGGGGCTGATGGCTCCAATGTTCTCAATAATGCCTTAGGACATAACTTGTCTTCCAGACTAATCAAATTCAAGCACTTTGAAGAGATAGCTCCTGAGGTCAGTATTTTAGATTAATCCAGACCACAGGAGGACTTTCCCAGCTGTCTCCTTTTTTCTCTTTGGCATACTAACTAGCTTACAGTTAGTCTGTTTCTTAAATATATCAACTAATCCTTTCCTAATGCCTTTCATTACAGTTTCTGCTATTTCCAGAGATTCCTTAAACTTGACTATCTCCAAATTCAGATGCAAATGCATTCAGTTCCTTAAGGAGGAACTGGAGTTTTTCATTTTCTAGGGCAAAATTCTGAGCTACAGTGTTGTTACTGGGGGCATGGACCCAGTGTGCTTCTCTGAATGACACCACCCAGGGCCTTAGTATTGCCTTAGCAATAGGAAGCCATGGGCAGGTTAAGAAATGTTGGTATCTTGTCCCTCTTAGTAGCAGAGCCTCTGTTCTTACTGGGGCTACAGCCTCCTTATTGGAACCTTCAGGGAGAAAGAGAGCCCTGCTTTCTTGGATGTATTGTCTGGAGTGGAGGTTTAATCTCAGAGCCATGAGGAACTCACAGGGCTGCAGTATCCCATGTTCAGATACTATACACTCACACAATTTCTAATGAGTTTTAGTTGAATTTCTTGAATAAATATTTCTTTGATTTATTCCTTTAAAGTCATTTCCTGATACTTTAAAAAGCGATCTTTCTGAGCTCCATGTCCTTCTAAGATCAGTCATGAGACCCCACTGACTGACAGATGGTTATCACAGTTTGTCTGTTGGTGCCTGATTGGTTGTTGCCTGGTGCTTTGTTCCCTTAGCCACCTCAAACCAACCTAACACCACCTACTTATGGAGTTTTATTAATATACAGATATTATAGACCTACTTTTGAGTTACTGAGTAGATTTAATATAGAGATGTTCTAATTGTATGTTTGTTGTATTCGTAATGTATTATGTTTTGAGGTTATTATATATTTTACACAAAGGGATTTGTTTTCTCTAAATAGTCTGTTCATTTAGTTCCAAAAATTATGTGTAATATCCAAACTTCATTGGAAACTGAATTATTGCTATGGTTTGAATATCTGGCCCCCAAAGGCCCATATGTTAAAGTCTTGAGTTAGCTGTTAGTTTGTTGATTTATTTATCAGAAACTTTTTCTGATATTTACTATGTAATAAGAGTCTAGTGTTAGCTACTGGGAGACTGAGAACCTAAAAGAGAGAGAAACTTTTTTGAGGAAGTTAGCTTACTGCAGGCATGTCCCTGAAGGAATATTGAAACCTCCACTTTACCCTTTTATGTTTTACTCCTTGAAGTCATCAAGCTTCCTTTTTCACACACTCCTTTGGTGATGGACTGACTCTCCATGGGCACAAAAACAACAGGGTCAACTGATCATGGACTAAAACCTATGAAATTATGCATCATAATATATCTTTTCTTTTAAAAATTTGATTATTTTAGGTATTTTGTTCCAATAACAGAAAAATCACAAGTGCAATTAGTAATTGATTTTGTTAGAATATTTTATTGAAAATTTTTTAGATTAACTTTGTTTTGTTTTGAATACAATAGAAACAATCAAATTGCCTTGCCAGTTGTATTATTTTCATGATAAACTCTCTTCAGAACTCTTTTGTTATATACACATAATTTTTAGTCGATATGTTTATCTGAAAGCGTTTTCAAGACCACTGAATGACAGTGGCTAGAAAAAAATGGTTTTCTCAAATACCAAAAACCCATAAAAGAGTCAATACCAGACAAGGCTTCTGATATACCATCCCAGTGAGCTAAGTCAGGAAAATCTAGAACACTGATAAGAAAATGTAGATGAGTTAATGAGGGTGATAATTCAATATCGAGCAGAGTTTGAATAAATTACATTATACTGAATAAACTAGTAAAGGATAATTATGGTTTGAACACAAGCTAATGGTTTAATGTTCTATTTCCTGTATTTCATAAATTTTTTTCTTTTCATTTAAACTATCAATACCACACAAAATTTGGTAGAGTATGTTTTGTAAACAGAAATAGAATAGTGACATTTTCTTCTTGCCTGGCTGCTCTTACATTTGAAATCTCTTATAAAATATTCTGATCTTGTGGCAACAATCATTTGCATAAGTTCTGTAAGAGTCCATTCTTTTTGTTAACTGGAAATAATGGTAAGGCGAATAAGATTTTCATGGCAATGTCATATTTTAAAGTGGTGCTTATTTAATCTAATGTAACCAGGGACTTGCAAGATGGTAAGTTTGACTTAATAAAGTCTATGGTTGAAAACCTCCTTTTTCTTTTTCTGATTTTTCCTTTCTGGATGCTGAGTATTTAATTCAGGATCAAATGCATATATGCAGTCTAGCACTGCATTATACCCCATCCTTCTTGAGAAAAGTAGCCTAATGTCTGGCTTATAATATTTCCAGTCTTTCAGACAAATGTGTAAGGTCGCTTCTTGTCAGACACAGAAATTGTAAGATATTTTTGGAACAAAGAGAAGAGAGAATTCACCCAGGTCTATATATGCTGAAAGTAAAATCTATGGCAAGCTCTTTGTTTGGTTTCTTAAACTTAAGACACTTTAAAAAGTTTGATTTGTGATTCCTTACATAAACTTATAGCAATGTAAAATTGAGCAAGCCTAAAAGATAAATTGACATTCTTGTAATACCTAATAAATAAAAGGACAATCTTATTTTACAATCAAGAATAACTGGTTTTTGAAATTGTCTTTAATGAAAAGGAGGGTGGCCATACAACTTTTGAAAAAAATGTATATCTGTAGAAAATCATAGCACATCCCTTTGGTTTATATGTCTTCTCTTACTGTGGGGGGAAAAAAAAGACAGAGAGAGAGAATTTGTCACCTCCCCGGAAATTGGACAGGATCCTGTCTCTTTACACAAATTGTCAAACATTAACAAATGTTCAGTTCATCCATTTTCTTTTAGTACCTGCTACAAACTTCCAAATGAATGTTCCCAATTTTTCTTCCTCTTTTGATTCGTGTGGCTGAGAACTAAACCCTGACTGCACAGTGTCTCATTTGGCATCTAAGGAAGCACTGCAAACTGATTCCCAAAAATTGGGTGTACAGTTCAAAGGACTAATCCTTCCTACAGATCTGACATGGATGAGTTTTTACTGGGTGCTAGTGCCATAGGGGGCTCTTGAAAATATTTTCAATGTCTTTTTTCTACACCTTTCTTAGTGTAACAACCAGGACTGTAGCAAAATTATTAAAACTACTAGTATCATCACTGGAGAATAGCAAAAACGTGAAGTGGTCTTTCAAAATTGTCTGGCAATGAAGATAGTCCTGCCTTCCTTGGGTAGACATTTGGACAGTGGTCAGAAGCATTGTTTGTGTATTTTTACCACAACCCCTCTGATATTTGAGTCTTCACCACAAATATTCAAACCACAGTATGGGAAATACTGTTTTGCACTTATCATTGTTCCTCTGGATTTAAGTATAATTTGTTCACTTCCCTGCACTGTGAAGTTTATCAGCTTTACCTATAGCTATCCACAGGTACTAAGACCTTGACTCTGATTTTTATACTAGTATTAAAAATTAGACTATATTAATAACTAGTCAAAATATACCCAAGAATCAATGCAACTTTGATTTTGGTCTACCAATATGGCTTTGAATTCTTTTACATTGGCTCCTGGATATCATCCCCCTTCTTGTGTTGAAGCTCATCCATATATTAAAATAGATTTTTTTTTCAACATTTCTATATAATTGAAGTAGTAAGGTATCAAAACACATGAGTTAAATTCATCATAAGAAATGGAATTACTCTATCTCACGTTGGTAAAGTGATTTATTAAACATTATTATGTGTCTGCTAAAATAACACAATTGAGCTCTCTCTCTCTGCCTTGGAATACAAGAAAATTTATTGTCTGCATTGTACTGTTAAGTGAAAATAGTCAGTGAAACAATAATATTTATGATATGACTACTTTTGTTAAAACATTTTAATACACAAATAATAAATCATGGATGGTTTCATATGAAACTATTAATGATAGTTAGCTTTAGGAAGTAGGATTAGCATAGAATTAAGAGCTCTTTTCTCAGAAAGCCTTGACTGATGGCTTTGTACAGTGTTTAAATTTGCTTTTCTTATTTATTTTTCTTTTCACTTACAAACAATGAATCAATAAGCAATTGTGTGAGCACTGCTGAAAGATAAATTTATAGACAATACTGCTGAAAGCATGAATTAAAAAAGTATTTCATTAAAGTTTATCTTTAACATGCACTTTCTAGAGGGCTTTAAAAATATTGCTAAATTATTTAATTGCATTAAATATTCACAAATTTTGTGGTATTAAAACAATATTATTTTTTCCTGTGTTTTTATTTCAGAGCAACAAAATTAAGTGACTGAAGACCCTTAAAGAGATCATTATATCTTCATCAACTAATAAGATGAAAGGAAGACAAATTTACATCAGATAGGACAAGCATTTTTGTTTTGTCTTTTCTTTTGATACTGGTTTTGTTTTACATCTAATTCAGAAAAAAATGTTTTGAATACAACATTCAGATTCATTGTTTGTGAAACATCCCTTTTCCTTGGAAAAGTTCATAGCAAATAAAGGTATATACAATAATATAAGATCATGACTTGTGAATGGGCCACTGGTCTTCATTGACCAAATCACATCTCACAGAGTGAATACTTCTGAGGATGTGAGACATGCAGACACAGGGGTCTTACTTGACTTTCTTTTCCATAATTGAGAAAAAATGCTCATCAGTGACACTAAAGTTTAATATGTACATTCACACTTCTGCTGTGGTTTTTAATTGATAATCCTCACATAGTTTAACACCTCAAAATCATGCCTCATTTTCTTTCTAGGTATTAGTACTGTGGGAGTACACAAGGTGATGTCTGTATTGAAGTTTCAGGGACAAGTCAAATATTGTCACAGGAACTCAAAGCACCTTTCATGGACAAAAATAAATTGGGCAGATGGAGATCTTGTGGAATATTCAAGAATAAGAAGATATACACAAATCCCTGAAGACAGGGATACTGGGTTTACTTTGAGTTTCCAGGTGATAAGGATCATAGGCAAATAGGTCTGATAATGACAAGTTTAGTATTTTTGTACTTCATTCTGAATAGCACTAGTTCTCAAAAATCCAGTATCAAAAATGAATAGTAGATATTTTCAATGTTTGTAATTAATTGAGTTAGGACAAGAACTAGAAATATACTTTATCAAGTAAACCTTGCTATTTTTAAAAATATATATATATATATATATATATATATATATATAATATGTATTAATTTATACATTAAACTCAGCTTTAATCCATAGTAACAGTTGCAGTATATAGTTTTTCAAACATAAATAAAATGTTAAATTTTAAGTAAATACACCATATGATATTTAGAGATACTAACTAGGAAAGTAAAACATAATATGATAATTTTTTAACATTCAATATATTTAATAGAAGGTAAAGACAAGAATAAAACTGAAGTTATTGTTCTAAATAATTTAAGACATTTTCATACCTCTTATTACTATTTTTAGTTCAATTTAATAATGATCTATATTTGCAGAACACAGATGGAAATTCTGATGTCACTTCATTAGAGTTATGTCACATTGCCCAAATTTTGTAAATATATTGGGCCTTTTGTAAATCATCCACATGGTTTTTTTTTCCTAACATTTATTTAGAGTCAATTAAAGGCAATTTTAGAACTATTAACCTCCATAATGTATATAATTAACAATACGATTTAGGTGTATACAATGAGGCAAAATGTATATTTAATGATCATTAAATAAGCCTATGTTAATTTCATCTTCATTTTAGAAGAGCTAGAAATCAATACTCTGAAATGTCTAAGAGGTTGTACAGTCAACAGTTCGCCTCACCATGCTCAGGTACAAAATCATTATTCTTATCACATAACACAGGTGAAGAATCTTACAGGTTTAATGCCTCAGCTAATGATATACAGAAAGACAGTTACAGCAGGGGTCAACAATCAGAATTTATTTGGAGATGTCACTTTCAAACTGCTGTTTCACATTGACCTCTGAAAGAAAATCAATTATATAGAGCTTACTGGCTTAGAGAATGTCAATGCAATGCAGTTTAATTCATCATTAAACCTGTACTGTCTATTTTACTAGCCTGTTGTTTACTGTGAATAGTAATGCAGAATAAAAACTACATCTGGAGAACAAGGAAAGGTTTATTTATTGGGATATCCACTCAACAGTAGCAATGTACCTGCTGAAGTGCTTTCCCATCACACCAAATGCATTTTTTTTTAAAGATTTGAATTTATTGAATAACACTGAGGTTGAAAGTAGAAGAGATAATCATTCCTTGGCATTAAATGTAGAGTACTATTGTTATAACTTCTAGGGATTGCATTCAAATACTCAGGAAAATGAACTGTCTCAATAAAGAATCATGGATCCAAAGGACAGCTGGAGTGACAGAAATAGTTAACTAAATTTTCTAATTCCATGGAATTTACTATCTGACAGAAAGTTGTGTGTGTGTGTGTGTGTGTGTGTGTAAGAAAAATGTAATATATATTAATTTATACATTAAACTTTAACTATAACAGATTATATTATAATATCAGAATTATATAACACTACATGTATTATATAATAATAAATATATATAATATTTATGTGTAAAATATTATATTAATATGTATATATATTATTTTTATATATATCCCCTGAGTAGGTATTCAGAAATTTATTTTTCACTTCAAAAATTGATTGTTTTAAGATCACTTCATTATGGTTGGAACTGAAGAAAACAAAAATTCAGGAATGGCTGAAGCTTTCTACTACTGAGTTCTCGATTGTGTGGAGAAGCAAGAATCAATCAAAAAGTGATTCTCTAATCAATTCATCATTATGTACAGTGATTGAGTTAGAGGACATACAAAATGAGAGAAAAATAATGGACTCTATAGAAATGTATTCTTAGCCTAACAGACAAGATGGTAATGTTGCTGTTGATGAAGGCAGAGCCATTTTGCAGGACAACCTTGAAATAGCTTCTGCACATTGATGTTTCCTGCTTAAATTAACTTTTCGAAAACACCAAGAACTGCTTAAAATCTACTATGATATGAATGCTGTGCCCTTTCTCCAAATTATGTGTTGAAGCCGAATCCCCAACGTGATAATATTTAGAGACAGGGCCTTTGGGAAATGATTGATTCTTAGAAGCAGAGCCCTTATGAATGGGATGGGTGTCACTATGCAAAAGACTCATGGTCGTATATGAATGAATACCTGACCAGTGGAACGCCTTACCATATACAACTATGAGAATGGGATCCTAATTACAATAAGTCATATTCTCTGTATATATAATATGTCAAAATGCACTTTACTGTCACGTATATCTAAAATGAACAAATTTTAAAAATAAAACAATGAAAGGAGATCCAAGTCAAGAAGCTCTTTGGCACCTTTCCCATGAGGACATGGCTGGAAGTCACCTCTCTGAGAAAGGGGGCACTCAACAGACACTCATCGCTTCCCACTCATCTTGGGTTCCCAGCCTCCGGAACTGTGATAAATAAAGGTTTGCTGTTTACAAGCCACCTAGTTTAAAGTATTATTGCTACACAAACCAAAAGGCAAGAGCTAATTGAAAGTTTTACTTATTATCAACAAACTACATATTTCAGATAATATGAAATAAGCCTACTCTCAAAAAAGAAATGCACACCTTGCTTTCATCTAAAGCTTGCCTAGATTTTCCTTAAGAGCCACAGATGAATACCAAGTGTATGAATAGAGATTGGGTCAACACTACTTAACATCATTAACATTCACAAATTTCGATAAAGTTTTAAAATGTGGAATATGAATATATTTTTATGATTGAAGAGGTGGGGGGTTGTGTTGTCATCTAAAATACTCTGTGGTTTAGCAAAAAATAAGACACAATAGAAGCTAATTTATATTACCTGATCTCCAGGAATATGTATAAATGTATCACATAACTGGTACAAGAAGAAAATGTTATCCTAGAACCTAGAAGTTATACCTAAATGAGGTGGCACAAAAAGAATAACATTCTTCCTATTTTAGACAAAAATATGGATTATTGAATAATAAATTTCACATTATATGTGATGTGATAAAATGCAGCACACCATGCTCCTAAAACTCTTTTAAGAATCATGGTTTTAGGAGCTAATAATAATTGTTTTTAGGTTTCTGAGGCCACCAGATTCCAAGTGTTCTTTTGTATGAAACAAAGGAGCCATGGGAGAGTTAGCTTCACTCAAGCCAGTGTTATTGTTGATCAGAAGAGGCTCTTTAACAGATTATATTAGAGACTGAATGAACAATATACATGAACTATGATGACTCTTGATCAAATTAGTCCACATGGGACACTACAAACAAATTTAAAAATTTTTGAAGTCAAGATTCTCATTTAGTCAAAAACTGACTTTAAAAGTATAGTATGTATCCAGAAAATTTAAAACAAGGGAAGAGAGATGTATCAATACACTGGCTTTGGATATAAAGTACCTGATATTATCTGAGATCACGTTGTGGGTAGCACAACCTCATGTTCTGAAAAAATAGAACTGAGCTTCCAACCTAGGTCTTCCAGTTTTTCTATTGCTTCACAGCAATTTCTTACTGCTAAATCTTTCATGAGTTTTATTCTGGAAGTATGAATACATATTCCCTAGAGTACTCAAGGAATCTGATTCTAAACAAATTAATCCAGCTGGTAATGTCACTTTTATCCAGTAGATTCCCTCTGACATATATTAAATGATAGCTGAGGAAAGTAATTTCTTTATTTATTTGCTTAATTATGTTTCTTGGATGCATGGACTTGTTTATTTATATATTTGCTTTTTCATATATTCATTCATTCAGCAAATAATTATTTAGCATGTTGTATTTTCCAGGAATTATCCTAGACACATGGGATGAAGCAGTAATTAATAAACCAAAAAAATTAGAACAATCTCAGCCCTCATAGGCCATTTTTTCTAGTCAGTTCCACAGCTCCATCTCAGCGGCACTGAATATATTTGCTATGCAGAAAGACTTTAGTATTTTTTACAATTCTTTGTTCCTATTTGTGCATTTTTGACCTGGGGCTGAATTTTCTCATTAGTAACCTGACCCTAAGGAAAGACTTCAGGGTAGGGTAAGTGGGACACAGTGGACTGTCACCTACCTTCCCACAGACTAAGTGGTATAATTTATGTATGTTTTCTAATTATTCTGATCATCTTTGATGTCCTGAAATACATGGACATGTGGTATTAGCCCTTTTATATTTAAATAACATTAGTACATACATAAAATTATATCAGGGAAGCCAACTACATTGCCTTCTAAGACAAGTATAGTGAAACTTCATATTATATTTGCTTTTTAAATACCTTATCATTTCTTGAATATGTTAGCTGGAAAGACACAATATATTAAAGTGTGCATGAAGACTTGCAAAATCCCATTGGAAAGTGAGATAATTAAAACTTTACTGTACACCTGAGCAACTTTTAGTTGCCAAAATTAAGTTGTTGGTTATATAACTTTAAAAAATGGGGTAACTTTAGGTTACATCATTACTTAATATTAGACAGTGTACTAAATGCTTTAGCTGCATTAAACATTTTAGCTCTTAAATTAAGCCATGGGTATATAGGTATATACACAACTCACTCTCTCTCTCTCTCTCTCTCTCTCTCTCTCTCTCTCTCTCTCTCTCTCTCCACACACACACACACACACACACACACACACACACACACATTTCTGAATTCATAGTTTCTAGAACTAGTTGTTTGAGAAATATGTATCTGAAAATAATTTATATTTTATCATGTTAGAAAATAAGTGCATTAAAAAACTTTTAAAAACTCATTGGGTAGAAATATATACAGAAAATTTAGTTATTTTACACTTTTTGTCAATAATCAGGTAATAGATTAAAACAGATAATGGCCTCATTAAACATTTAAATATTTTATTCCCTTAACAAGTTACTGATAAAGTAAAAATTTCCATTAAACTTTAGAACAGAAATGTCTTCATTCCTGGATTGGTCAGCACTATAACTATGACAACCAAATCACAGACTCCAATCACTAATTCATTCCAGAATTACAGGAATTAACATGACACACTAGAGTTGGCTTTAAGGGAGAGAGAAGGGAAATTGCATGGAAATGGAAGGAGACCCTCAGGGTTATACAAAATTACATACAAGAGGAAGTGAGGGGAAAGGGAAAAATAATACAAGGGGGAGGAATGAATTACAGTAGTGGGGGTAGAGAGAGAAGAGGGGAGGGGAGGGGAGGGGAGGGGGGATAGTAGAGGATAGGAAAGGCAGCAGAATACAACAGACATGAGTATATCAATATGTAAATCAATGGAAGTGTAACTGATGGGATTCTGCAAGCTGTATATGGGGTAAAATGGGAGTTCATAACCCGCTTGAATCAAAATGTGAAATATGATATATCAAGAACTATGTAATGTTTTGAACAACCAACAATAAAAAAAATTAATTCTTTTTTTAAGTTCAGGAATTATTCTTCTGGAAAAAAAAAGAAAAAGAAAGAAAAAAAAAACTCTTTTGTATCCAATTCCAAGAATAAATGGATTTTCTTCCATAGCTTTGAAACACTTTGCCTTATCTAAAATCTATGAACACTAAGTATATTTTAAATTGTGGATTATCTTTGTATATGGCTCAACATATATATAGCTCAGTTCTTTTTTTTAATTCTGAATATGAATGTATAATCACTGTGGTATTGTTTGCTAAACAGCTATCCTTTTTAGCAGCTTTGTCAAAATTTTAGTTTTCCACATATGTGTGGGTCTATTTTTTTATATTATTCCATCCACTGATTCATTAATTTTTGTAGCTTTAAAATAAATTTCAAGTGAGGTACTGGTAATGTATCAACCGTGTTCTTTTTAAAACTTGTTTTGTCTAACTATATCCTGTATGCATTTTTTGGAATCTAAGAATTAGTTTATCAACTATTTGTCAACCAAAATTCTGTTTAATTCTACACAAGAGTCCATTATATTTCTACATCAAAATTGAACTTTCATACCATTTTTGATCCACAAAAAAAGTGGTCATATTTATTTTCTCCCATCAATGGTTTATAATCTTCTGTAGATATTTTTGCATATATTTTGTTAGATTTTTCTCTACTTCATAATTCTAATGTTAAATAGTACTATTTTCTAATTCAAATGATTTATTCAATGGAATAGAGTTAACATATCTCTGTTGATGTACTCTAGAAACCAGGAAAATTCAGTTACTTGTTCAAGTAGACTTCTTTTTTTCCTTTGTAAATTCTACTAAAATTTTTGTATCTACTTCTTACCCTAATATGACTAATTTATTAATTAATTTATATATTTAGCTATTTTACTTTATCACATCCTCTAGAACTTGCAATACAACATTGAATAAAAGTGATGATCTTGACAATCAGCCATTATTTTACCATTAAATATACTGGTAAATGTAGGTTATTTTAAAGTTGATTACTATATCAGGTAGTCTTTACTATTTCTAGTTGTGAGTTAATATGACAAATAAATAATGGATTTTGCCAAGTATTTCTGCATTCTATGAGATAATCATTCAACTTTTTTGGTGCTTTTTAAAGATGTTTTTAAATATATTACTTTACATAGATTGATTTTTGCATACAAAACAAATTCATATTCATGCAGTACATTCTAGTAAGACATAATATATTATTTTTATAATTCTAATAATGTATTTACTTAATATTTAACTTTTGATTATGATTTTTGCAACAATATGCTGATGATTAAGAGGCTTTTGGGTGTGTCAATGAGGGTGTATCTAGGAATGATTGGCATGTGGGAGAGCCAACTGAAGTGGAGACACTTTCTAAGCTTGGGTGGTACCAGGATGGCTTGGATGAAATAAAAGTTGGAAGAATAAGGAAGCAGCAGAATATACAAGCTAGTTCTTCTTGAACAGGTTCTTGATTGCTGCTGCAATCATCTAAGGATATCAGACTCTCACTTCTACACTCTTCCAAAGGGGACTCTGCCAGTGATTCTCCAGAAGACTTTGTCTCAGACTAGGGTAGCACTTTTGATCTCTCTTGTTCTAGGGCTTCAGCCTATTGGATTGCACAGCTCCTGTTTCTTCCAGCTCTCCAGGCTGCAGACAGTCATTGTGGACTATGCAGCTTCTGATTATGTAAGCCAACCTAATAAATCCCTTTTATATAATTATGCTTCTTTTGAATCTGTTCCTCTAGAGAAACTTGACTAATATAATTCTGGATAATAATCCCTCAAAATATATGCTCTGAAAGTATTCTCTTAATCTATGTATTGCTTTTTACTCTGTTAATTCAATCCTTTCATTAACTGAATATTTTTATAGAATCAAATTTATGTTAGTAAGTTTTATCGATGGGTATTCTTCACTTTGCATAGTTATCATGTTTTTGGAATATCATTTTTGTAACATTTTTAAATTACTTTTAGTGTGTATTTAAAGTTAAGGATAGTGGCAATTTGCATTTTCTTTTCTTTTTCTATATATCAGGTAGAAATTCATCAATTTTACCATTTTTCTCCAGCAACAAGTTAGGAATTCATTAATTTTCTTTGTTAATTTCTTTGTTTCTTTATATTTATATATCAATATATCAAATATATATATATATATATATATATATATATATATATATATATATATATATATATTAAGTGGGGAAAATTTAGTGTATCATTCAAGGTTTCTATGTCCTTGTAGATTTTTTTTGTATTTTTTTTAAAGAGAGAGAGAGAGAGAGAGAGAGAGAGAGAGAGAGAGAGAGACAGAATTTTTGATATTTATTTTTTGGTTTTCGGCAGACATAACGTCTTTGTTTGTATGTGGTGCTAAGGATTCAACCTGGGCAGCAGGCATGCCAGGCGAACATGCTACCGCTTGAGCTACATTCCCAGCCCTTATATATATTTTTTTAAATCAAGAGTAGGATATTCAAATTGCTGACTATAATGTGGGTCCATATCATTTCATTAGTTAATTTCATATAATTAAAGCTCTATTATTATGTACATACATTTTCAGCTTGCTCTCTGCTCTTAATATACTAGCCCCATTTATAAATAGATGGTATGTTTTCACCCCATCAGGAAATATATATGTTTTCTAATTAGAATGCTCGTACCTTTTTAATGTGATATGATTATTTATATATTTAATTTAAAATTTACCACTTCACTGGCTATTATTGTGGTTTTTCTACTTGGTCTGTTATTCTTTGTTTAGTTTTCCATTTTTTCCTGTTTATTGTATTATTAATAAAAACTTTTATGATTGTATTTCAACTACATTATTAGATCATTATCTTAAAATAAATTTATGTATTTTGTTGATTGCCCTTGAGTTGAGAAAGACATACTAATTAAAGTTTATGTACTGATTGTGTTATAGCATTTCCCATGTAGTGAAAAATGCCAAGTATTTATTTTTAAAAATTAGTTTTACTGAAATTATATTTTCCTTTAAAGGTTAGATTTTGCTACAAAATTTAGGGTAAGGAAAAACGGCCCCCTGAAATATATTTTTTCTTCTTAAACTAAGGCCTAAAACTCTTAACACTCACTTTTCAAAAGCTACTTACAGGTTATTTTTCAAGGAAGCAACCCGTTTCCATGGGAATGGAATGAAGTATCTTCAGCAAGGGTTTCAAAAGTGTGTTATATTTCAATGACTAAAATTTAGCACTCCTCTAATAACATAACCTAATTACTAAGTGTCAAATTCAGCAATGATTTCTCTAACATACTCCTAGAATGACTGGCATGATTCTCTAAATGATGCTAAATAGAAATGAATATTATACACCAGTTTTTTAAATTGTTACAGTGTAAATTGTGCATCTTTAACTCTGAACAAAACCACCAGGTTATAGAATTCACAACTTCGATGGTTTAAATAAAATATTTTTAATACAGTATCACTGTTCAGGAGCGAATATGAAGCAATTGAATTCTCTGCGGGAGCTTAGAAATTCAAGGTGTGTTATTTGTCATCACAATATTAGCTTTCAGGTTTAGGAGCCAAATCCTCTAATTTACCAAAATGTATACTTATGATCTCCTGATGTGATCAAATTATCATAGAAGGAGTAAATCTGGACTACATCCACTTTCACTTGATACTGTATCAATGCCTCAGGCATGGAATTCTATCCCCCCCCCCAAAAAAAAAAACACTTTATTTACTAATATGGTGTAACTTTAGTACAGGCTTTATTTATTCTTTGATGAAAATATTTGGGTAAAAAAACTTTATATGATTTAAAAAGCAGATTACATTCAGAGGGACAAAATGAAGGAAAAAGATTCATTAGTTAATTAGGTGTTGGTCATAATAACTTATTCAAGCCATTTGGGCTGTATTATTTTGTTATTTAATGTGGTTTTTACTTCTATTTTGATTGAAACCTTTTTTTTGGGGGGGATAAGCTATGTAAATAAATACACATAACCTTTAAAATACTTACTCAGAGATAGCTTACCTCTTTCTGTCTTCCTCTAAGATGAATGTCCTCTGTTTATGTTTCTTCTGTTTTTGACTTATTTACAGTGTCTCTTAATTCAGGGCTCAATTCCCATCACTGAATATTAGAACATAAAGCAAAGAAGTTTGTCTATACTCCAGGATGGAAGATAAGATAAACTAAAAAGATTTTTCTATATGAAATGATTGAAGCAAACAGATAGATACTGAAAAGAGCCAACATTGGGGTGGGGGGAGAAAAAAAAACCTGTATTCAAGTCAAAGGTAATTTTTACTGTAAAGTGCTTTCTCACTCCCCCAAGAGTACTGGATTCCATGAGTTCTTTCGTAATATCCCTTAATAATATTTACTGCATTCTAAGACATCTGAATAAATTTCTCTCTAGTTATATCACTATTTATTTAGTTTTGTATATATACTATAAAAAACGTTGGCATGGTATATATTTTAAATAAAAAAAATATTAAGAAATTTAAGCTATTTCTTCTGTCTTTGTCTGCTTACCACATAGTTTTCTTAACCTGTGACAATTATGCTGCTGTGTATATATTCTATCTTTGCTACTTTATATATTTCTGATAGCTATGTATCTATATTCTTATCAGGCTAAACTGGCATTTAAATGATCATTACTCTGGGTTTGTTTTTTCACCTGGAAATATTTTTATAGAATAAAATGACAAGATTTCTCCTTAATATATATATTGTACCAGGCATTGAACTCAGGGGCACTTGACCCTGAGCCACATCCCCAGCCCGATTTTGTATTTTATTTAGAGACAGGGTCTCACTGAGTTGCTTAGCACCTCGTATTTACTGAGGCTGGCTTTGAACTCCTGATCCTCCTGCCTCAGCCTCCCAAGCTTCTGGGATTACAGGAGTAAGCCACCACACCCAGGTAAAATTTCATCCTAAATAAATTACTTTCTTTGTTCTACTGATAAAGGGTTAGCATTTTCTTCCATTCTTTTATTTACTATCCTCACTCCTCAATATCCATCAAAAATTGAGCTCAGGACCACACAGAGACTCACATCTGCAAGTGCTCAAGTCCCATATATAATTTGGCATAGAATTTGTATATAACCAGCATGCATGTTCATTTATACTTTCTCTAGACTCTTTATAATGCCTAATACAATGTAAATGCTATTGAGAAGTTGATAAACTGTATTGTTTAGGGAATAAAGACAAGAAAAGCAATCAACAGTATTTTTAGTATTTTTCATAGTGATTGGTTAAATCCACCAATGCAAAACCCATGAATGTGGAAGGCCATCTGTAATGGAATCAATTACAAATAGAGCACATTTACAATATTCTGTGAAACCACTGTAGCATATTTTGTTTTGCATAAATGGTGATAGCAGCATTTTTTTTTCTTCATGAATTTTGCCACACCCCATCAAGAAGTAGATTTTACTTTCCTTTTTAATGCAATAGATGTAACATCATGGATATTTCAAATAAAAGAATTTATTATTATTATTATTATTATTATTATTATTATTAGGTACCAAGGATTACCCAAGGGCACTCAACCACTGAGCCACGTCCCCAGCCCTTTTTCATATTGTATATAGAGATAGGGTCTCAGTTGCTTAGAACTTCACTAAGTTGTGAGGCTGTCTTTGAACTCAGGATCCTACTGCTTCAGCCTCCAGAGCCACTGGGATTAGAGGTGTGTGCGCCACTGCATCTGGCCAAATAATAGAATTTGATTGAAGTAATGCAGTGTAATTTCTCATACTGAGTCATAAAAGTGATGCAACATTATACTGGCTATGTCTTTCAGGACACTTGTTCATGGAGTAGAGCCACCCTGTTTCTCAAAGTTCATTGAGAAGCTGATCTTCTCAATACATAGCTTCTAGCCTGTATCAGTTCAAAGACACCATCAATTACCAAAGATGTAAGACAATGTTTAGATGATTCTAATACTACACTATGAGTCACCCTAGCTGAAACCAGGTGGAGTAGAGATGAGATACACTGAACCTTGACCCGATTCAAGAGCCATAAGTAAGATAAACAGTATCATTTTTTTTCAAATCACTAAATTTCAAAATATGCTTTAACATAGCAATAATAAAGGGAGTAGGCATGATGAAATAACCACTACTTGACTGGGCCTCCCTGTAAAATTAGACAAAGTCTAGGCATGGGGAAAAAGAAACAATACCATTTAGCATTGAACTGGAATTCCTAAGCAATGTAATAAGACAAGAAATGGAATTTTATAATGTGTAAAATTTGTCTTCAGTATAATTACATTATTATGTAAACAGAACATCATATATAACCTTAAAAAGGTTACTTATATAAATGAATTTTTAAAGAAAAATCACTCAAATGACGTAAAAAAATCATGAATTCCTTAAGGATAAACCCAATAAAATGTGCACAATACCTCTTCATTGATAAATATAAAACATTGCAGGTAGCAATTAAAGGATTAAATAAAAGAAAAACTACATCACAATCAAGTATTTGACGTATAAACATTTTTAAGAGGACAATTTGTGCTACACTATTGTAAGAAAATCTTATCAAGATTTCAGAGAAAAATTTTGGAGAAATTACAAAGATGAATCTAAAATTACTATGAAAATACAAATACTGATAAAAGCAAAACAACTTGAAATGATACACCAAATTTGAGATTGCTACCATACCTGCTTTCAAGATTAGCTATAAAGGTATTGTGTGAGACTAAAATTAACCCCTCCACACTTGTCAGGTCTCAAGTATCTCAGAAAATGTATCTCATTTTGAAAATAATTTTGACACATGATTAAAATAAGGATTTTACAATGAAGTGGTTGTTCCTTTATATGCATAGGCCCTAATGCCATGGCAATGCTCCTTATGAGGCATATGCAGTGGGAGATCAGTAAGACACACAGAAAGGTTAAAGGAGTTGTGGTCACTAAAGCAGAGAAGGACTTACACAGCAACTAGTCAAGGAATGCGGGAAGCCACCAAAAGTTGACAGAGCTAAGAAAAAGATTCTCTCCAAGGGACTAAAAAGGAAAAATCGTTTTCTTTGGTTTTGTTGTTTTAAACAACCAAAGTTGTAATGGTTGAGTTCACTTGAATTTGTTGTGATCATTAATTTATTATAACAGCCACAAAGATGATTTTTTAAGACAATATGAAATTGGAATAAAGACAGGCAGGTGTTTGTTTTCTTAAGTTTATTTTTCGATGGTTCATTGTTAATGCATAGAAAATAACTGATTTTGATATTTATCTTGTATCCACAACTTTGCCAAACCCCTTTGTTAATTGTAATAGATTATTTGTAGTTTTTATAAAGGGTTTTCCATAGATAACATAATTTGATCCATAAACAGATGACATTTTATTTGTTTCATTCCAATGAGAATGTATTTCATCTTTTCTTGCTAATTTCTCTGGTTTGGTCTTCCAACATAATGTAGAAGAGACTTGGCAAAGATGAACATCCTCATCTTATTTCAGATCAAATGGGGAAAGCATTTCTTTCAATGCATATGTTGTTAGCTGAGGGATTTGTTGCAGATGACCTTATTCAAGTTGAAGAAATTATATTCTATTTCTAGTTTGATTAAGTTTTTATATGTGATGAATTTTAATATATTTTTTGAATTTTTTTATGCATCAATTGAAATAATACTTTTTTTATTAACATAGTATATTTCTTTGGCTGATTTTCATATTTTGAAAATATGTTGCATTTGGGGGATAAATTCCATCATATTCTTCTGGATATTTTTTGCTAAGGTTTTATTGAAATTTTTGCATTTATATTTATATGGGACGCTGGTCTATAGTTTTTATTTCATCTGATGACTGTCTGGCTTTGGTGATGAAGAAGTACTGACCACACAGAATGAACTGAAAATGTTTTCTTGCTTCTATTTTTTTAAATAGTTTGAGAATGATTGGTGTTGGTTAACCCTAAAGACTTGATCAAAAACAACAATGAAGATAGCTTTTTTGTTGTTGTTATTTGAGCACTCTGTTTTTATGGATCACTTTTCTGTACCAGAAAAAAATTATGTTGTAGTTTTTTAGAATAGTAAATACTTAAGTTTTCTTTAAGTAATCTAAAGTACTTGTTTTTCCTTTCAGTTTTGCTTTGTTTTCTTTAGCTTTTTCAGTTTCTCACTTCAATTTACCCTCTTTTTAATTTTTTAAAATTTTAAAATTTTATCCATAATTTTACTATGATAAATGAACAAAATTCCTAATGATTAAATTATGTGCCAATATTACTGTTAATAGCAACAACAAATGAACTTTACCATTTGAATATTAGATCTGGAAAAATATGTCCATTTTACCTGGTCATCTATTGACTTTTTCCCTGCAGATACTTATATTTTACCTAAGTAAATAGATTCCTTCAAGTATATGTCAGGTCATTAGAAATAAGACAGATAGATAAGACAAAGATTTACTTTATTTATTATAACCAAAATCAATATTTTTAAAACCATTACAGATAATTTAGAAGAGCATTGAGTGTTAGCATAATATTTAATTTCTAAATTTGTTCACAAACTTTTACAATATCATATACACTCTGGTTATTTGAGAATTAATCTAAACACATGTAGAAAATACAATGTCTGTATGTATGATACCATGAATGATATCATTTCTCTAATGGATCTAAAGAAATTTGCTAAAGTACACTTGGTTTCATAAGCATCATATTTAAAATGAATATGCCTGTTCCCACATGTTAGATAGATATAAAGACATCATGTTTTATTACAGACTCAGGTTTGGAGATAGAGTTTATGATAAGGAAGCTGTCAGTGTCAAATGAGATCATGAGGTCCAGACCCTGATCTAATGCAATCAGTGTCCCTGGGAGAAGAGATAGACACCTCCCTCTCTCCACATGCACACACTGGGGAAAGGGCATATAGACACAGTGACTACCTGCAAGCCAAAAAGAGACTCCTCACAGAAATGGAATTTAATAATAATCATATCATGGATTTTCACCCTTCACCACTGTAGAAAATAAATTTCTTTTGTTTGAATCATATATTGTGTGATATTATCTTAAGATATCCCAACCTAATACATACAATATTAGGTTTTAAAAATATTTTAAGATATTTTTATCTGCATTTGCTTAAATACAGTTGCTCTCTACCTCTATTTGTTTGCTACCCCATTTGGCCCTCCTGTTGCATGGGGTTGGGATTATTGCAGACATTTTTAGGATCAGGCTCAGTACAAGTTGAGTTGGAAAAATCAGATTTTGAAAAAGAATTACTTTTGTGAATCACAGGCACTTCCACAAAAAGGAAAAAATTTGCTTGCTATCTCAGTAGAGCAATATGTCTCAGAAGTAATTTTGAAGCAGACCAGAGACACCTACCCAGAAGACCCTTACCATAAGTAAGCAGAAACCCTCATCATATTTGTAACCTATAAGTTCCTCTTCTTGTCAGAAAGCTTTATAACAGAATATCAGCAAATATTTCTTGAAAAACTCATTGTGGAATAGGGTTCCCTATTTTTTGTGAGGACAAAGTTACTCTGTCTTGCAAAAACTAAGTTTGGCCACAGATATGAAGATGTCACTGCTGCCTTTGTTGTAAAACCTCTGACTAATCTAAAATGTGGGACAAAATGCACTTTCTATCAACCCAAGAAAAAATATTTTTATGTAGACTTTTACAATATCATATACACATAAATTACATAAAATATTATGTAAAAATACTTTTATGTAATTTCTTTATGCCCATCACTAATGTTGCAAATGATAGGAGTTTCTGCCTTTTTGAAGACATATATATATATCCTTTTATCTGTCCATGGTTACTTGGTATATTGTATATCTTGGCTATTGTGTATAATGTTGGAATGTTCATGGGAGTGTAAGTTTCACTTAAGGTAATGATTATGATATATATGTGTGTACATATATAAATTATATATATTTATATTATGTTTTATTTATTAATATAATACACATACACACACAGGAGGTTGATTGACAGATTACATGGTAGTTCTAGTTTTACTTTTTGGGGGGATAAAGTGTGCTGTGTTCCAAAGCTGCTGCACCATTTTGCATTCTCATCAATGTGAAAAGTTCCAATTTTTCCACATTTTGGCCAATGCTACTCTTTTTATTTCAAGTAAGCATTTCAACAGGTGAGAGTTAATATCTCATTGTAATTTGAGTTCCATGTGTGAGATAATTAATGATGATAATTAATGAGAGTCTGCCATCTTCATTCTTCTCTCTCAGGATTGTTAAACCAAAGGAAATATAATTCTTCCTGCTTTCAGATACAAAACATTGTGAAATTATGTCTTAACAAATTCAATTACATGAAAAATCCTATCATGGCAAATGATCTTTTGATCATTTATCTCTCTTTTTGGAGAAATGTCTGAGACCTTTGCCCTTTTTGTTTAATATATTTTTTTTTTAAATTTTATATGTGCAAGTTTTCTATATATTTTGAAAACTAAACTCTTACTAGACAGATGGTTTGCTAGAGCTTTCTCTCATTTCAAAAGTCGCCTTCTTATTCTGTTGATTGTTTCTTTCACTGTGCAGAATCATTTTGGTTTAATATAGTTCCACTTGCTATCTTTGCCTTTGCTGCATGTACTTTATCATACACTACAAATCATTTCCAAGATGAAAATCAAGAAAGTTTCTCTTATGCTCTCTTCTAAAAATTAAAAAAGATTTTTTTAAATTTCAGAATTAGCATTTAAATCATTTATCTATATTGAGTTGGTTTTTGTATCTAGTGTAAGATTCCAACACACCCTTTTACATGTTTATATCTAGTTTTTCCAATGCCCTTTACTAAACATACTTATCATTTCCCCATCTTATGGTGTAATCTTGGCACCTTATCCAAGATTAGTTTAGCATTTTTGTACAGATACATTTCTGGGGTCTTTATTCTGTTTATTGGTCTATATGTCTCATTTGAGATTACCATCTGTATTTACTTACTGTGGAGTTGAAGTATATTTAGAAATCATAAAGTGAGATACTGCTATCTTCATTCTTCTCTCTCAGGATTGTTAAACCAAAGAAAATATCATTCTTCCTGCTTTCAGATACAAAACATTATGAAATTATAAGTCTTAACAAATTCAATTTCATGAAAAATCCTATCATGGCAAGCTTCTGAAGGTGAGTTTGCTTGAACAAAATACCATACTGAAAATCACAATGATGCATTAATTTCCAGTTACACTTAGATTTTGTTGAGCAAACAAAACTTGCTTTAAATAAATCAGTAAATAAATATAAGTGAATCTCATACTTCCAAATAATGGTGGTCAATGTAAACATGAATCTCTCTCTAATCACATAGACAGTATTATTTCTGCCTTTTTTTATTTTTTAATGGAGGTAGAAATCAATAGTTCAGACCATGCAATTCCTATAAATTTAATATGAAATAAAGGGAATAATTATAATGGAAATTCATCATATAGTATAGACAATCAAAAATGTGTTTCATTACTTTATGAACTTGTTTAATTTGAATAAAAGAATTTAAGGATTTTTTTGTTTGTTTTGGGTTTGTTTTGTTCTGCAGAGGCTTTATTATGTTGCCTAGGTTGCTTTAAAACTCCTAGATTTGGTAGTCATCCTGTTTCAGCCTCCAGAGTGACTGGGCCCACAGTCATGCACCACCATGCTTTGTTATAATTAGATTTAAAATGGTCTTTCCCTAATCTTTCTCTTTACAACATTCTTAGATTTTAGAATCATCTTTTATAAGTGCATGACAGGCTTTTACTCCTCTAGATTAGCACTTTTCAGAATACATGTAATGAGGATCTTTACCATTATTTCTTTTTGTTCTTAGTTGAAATGTTGAATGCCAAAAAGAACCAATGACATTTTGAATAGGTCATTGTATATTATACAATGTGTGTTTCTACTTTCCTTTCACAGAAAAAAAAATTAAATTAGCAACAACCAAATACATTGTTCCCTTTCATTTGGAAACTCCGTCAAAAGTAGTGAATAACAAAATGAATTTGCCTGAAATTAGTAGACTTATTAGGTGTATTCCCCTAAAATATATACCTGGTGTATGTACAATATTATGTGTGTGATATGTGTTTATGGGTATGAACACATGTTGTGTGTATAGTTGTGCTGATTGACATTATTTCTTATTCTTCGCCTAAATATGTACCCTTTGTAAAGTATTATATTCTCTATGATTTATTGACCCTCCTTATTTTAACATCTATATGTCTGTATATTTTAGTAATTGAATAAACTATAAAAAAGTAAAAGCTTTTATATACTAAACTCTTCTTCTTAGATTTCCATTTTTTTCATTTTCATGAGTTTATTAAGGAATGTCAATTATCTTAATTTTCAAATGAACATCATTTAAAAGTTATCTCATTTTTATTAATGAGTTTCTTAATTTATTATAAGTAATATTAAAGACCACTTTCTAAAAAGCTTGCAAGTGAGCTAAAAATGGGAGGATCATTAACTTTGTAATATTTTTGTCATCAAGTTTTCTACATATCTCATCCACTAAGATGAGAACTCTGCCATGGGAGGAAGCAAAACCATTTTTCTCTTCTAGAGTTTAACTGTCCATCCTTGTTACATGATTGGTTTGCTTGCCAGAATTAATTGACAAGGATGGCACTGGAAACATTATGCAAATTCCATCTGGCAACTCTTTATAAACTAAATTGATAGCTATATAATATTGCTTAAGTGTGCAATTCCTCAAATGGAAAAATGCCATAATCTATTCAGAGTTCAGACTCCTAGGGATAGTGTACCAAGAATTCTTGCATTGAAAATACCTCACATAAAACTTTTTATGTGGTTACTAAAGCAGCATTTTTTTTCATGGTGTTCAAAAAGCAGTTTTAACCAAAACATTATATTTGGTGTCACCCTCATGAGCACATTTTTTAAATATGGTCTATTCAACTTTCTCAAGGTTTACATTAAGAAAATTCTGATATTCCAATTCTGTGAAAGACACAATATTTCTTCTTGGCACATTTGCTGGATTTTGTGAGCAAAAGTAATAACATTCTTTCCATGAACAAACTTTTCATGTTAAGTTATGGTAATCTCATTTGAAATTGCAATCTTTCAAGTGGTTTGAACAAACTTAAAGTGTCTGCTTTATTAATTTCAAGTGCATTCTGGTTTGAAAACAATATGCTATACCATAATCATAAGTTGAATTAAATAAAACTATTTCACGTAAATTTCTGATTTTTCTTATTTCTGTGAATTTCCCTGTATGTTTTCCTTGTCATATATTCTGTTTTAGAAATTTCTAGCATGATCAGACAAAACCAAGTTAGGAAGTTGATTTGATGTTTAGGTTTTTATTGTTTTCCTTTAGTACATTTCTTTGCAATGCAGTTGCTTCTACCTTAACTTACTATATATGTGAACATTACATATTTTTCTGAATATAAATTGGATATTACTTTCTTGATGTGAGCATTAATAAAAATAATAAAACTGAAATTATAACTGATGCTTTTTTATGTACTATGTGCACATTTGCTAAGTATTTTAAATGCAAAATTCTATTAGGTCCCAATATCAACCTTCCAAATTTAGTATCATTATCTTCCTCATCAATACAGGTGAGGAAAATTATATTTAATAAAGCTAAATAACTTGTCCATAGTAATATAACTCAGGTACCTGACTCTAAATATGCAATGTCAGCCCACACTCTGAGCTGTACACCATACATAGTTTTTGGTAAGAATGTTGTCGAGCTATAAGCTTTTGATTATAGTAATGTAAGCACAGTAAATATTAAGCTAACTCATAATAAAAAGACTTCCTTCCCATTTAAAAATTCAACTTCTTCCCTTATCTAACATTGGCTCTCTGTATAGGGGGAAGTGAGCAACTTTTATGGGGTATCAGTGCCATTTTGAGTCAAATGTCAGTCAGTGTGTCACATATTCATTATGGGCTCAAAATCATGTTTAAGATAGAGAATCCTAGACCAGAAATATGAAAATATACTAAAAAAATAAGGAAGAAAGAAAAGAAATTCAGAAATGTTTTAGTAGTTGCTTGGACAGCTTTGTCAGTATTCATATTACAGTGATGTTAGCTGTGATGAGGAAAGGTTTTTGCAGAATTACTCCATGCTTACAACTTAAAGAAACTCCATTGCTGCTAGTGTTCTGGAGACTGACATCCCCTCTGGGCTACAAGTGCAGCTGGTTTAAGATGGCAATTTCAAGAGATGGCTGAGAGGACATCGTGGGAATTATTCCAGAAATAATGTTCTGGAAACTCATAGAATTATTTGGATAGAAATTTGAGGAAGTTTAGAATTCTGCTTGAGAGAGTTGATGGAATACTATTTTTCTCTTTATAATTATTGCACTCAATTTTTGCTCATACTCCAATAAACCGAATTTATAGAACTAATAGACAATTTAATTGATAGGAGTATAATATCTACTGGATAATAATAATATCTATTGATACTGGAAGAGTTAAAACATATCTAAGTTATTTATTTTGGATTATTGTGAACCAAGTCATAAAGCCTGAGAATAAATAAAAAGTAAAATGATGAGAAATACTTTTCATGAAAGGACTCTTCAAAAATAAATTTTAACTGAAAACAAGTATAGAAATCTAAGAATCTTGTGGTTTTTATAACAAAAAAAAATGAACTTGCTATATATGATGTAAATTTTTAAAGAACTCTCTGGTAATTTGGCCAATAAGGTAGTTAATAATTCTCCATAGTTTCTCAGTGAAGGGCTTAAATTTCTTCATGATTCATGTAAAATTTTATATTGCAACTTATGTAATCGCTCTGACATAAACAAAATCAACTGTTAGTTTCTAAAACACAATATTAAGGGGAAAATACTTAGACTTTGGTACTTCTCAAAGTGAGTCTTAGATTCAATACAGTCCCCATAAAAATAGCAATTATATTAATCACATCAATAGATGAAAATAATGAAATGCATATGAAACCACAAAGGAGCCAAATAGCCAAACATATTTTAATGTAAATGTAAAACCTGAAGTTATGAAAATACCAGATGAAAACAGGGGAAATGCTTTGACATAGGTATAGGCAATATTGGGTGGGTGGGAGAATAAGACTCCAAAGCATAGGCAAAAAAAGCAAAAACAGATAAATGAGATCACGTGATATTAGAAAGCTTGTGTACAGCAAAGGAAACAACACAGTTAAGAGATAACCTGCAGAATAGAGGAAAACAGTTCCATTCATCACACAAGAAATTAATTTTTGAAAATATAAGGAACTCAACAGCCAAAACAAAAACAAACTAAAATGTGGGCAAATCATCTGGAGAGGCATTTGTCAAAATATGATATAGGAATTGACAAAAAGTATATATAAATGCTCTATATCATAAATCATCAGAGAAATGTGAATTATATTATCGAAACAAAGTTGTCATTTTACCCTGAATAGAATAGCTACTATAAACCATCCCCTCCAAAAAATGACAGATGTTGTAAAGGATCCCAGAAAGGGGAACTATTTTGGTGGGAATGTGAATTAGTACAATTGTTATAGAAAGCAAGCTGCATGGAGAGCCTCAAAAACTGAAAATAGATATTTCACATGTTATACTCACATGTTCATTGCTGTGATGTTCACAATAGCCAGGATATGGATCAGCCAAGATGTCTGCATATAAATGAATGGATAAAAACATTGTGGTATATGTACACAATGGAATAGTATTCTGCCATGAAAGGAGTGAAATCTTGTCCTTTGTAGAAAAATGGATGCACCTGGAAGATGTTTTGTTAAGTGAAATAAGCAAGGCAGAGAAAGAAAACCACTCCATGCTCTTAATCAGATTTGGAGAATAAAAAAGAGTTGATCTCAGAGAAGAAGAGAATAGAACAGTGATTACTAGAGAGAAGGAAGGGGAGAGGGATTGAGGGAGTTTGGATAAGGGATACCAAAAGAGCAGGAGACCAGCAGTAAATATTCTTTATTTGATATTCTGTTAATTTAAACAATTTCTCCCATATAGGACCTACAGAATAGAGATGATATATTACCAAAGCTCTTAATCATTTATTCAATAAATTGCAAGCTCCACAATCGAAACTGTTTTCTAATGTCAGCATCTATCCTTTTATTGGATGCCCTTATTTATTGTAACCTGCTCTTGCTGTTGCCTATTTATTTAATATAGGAGATATAATATAAAACCATAGTTTCTGTATTGATAAAAATGGAAAAATTATGCTTGATGATCTCTAATGTTCTTTCAAACTGCAGAATACTACTCAATTGACACTGATTCGTTTTTATATTTATTTTTTGTTATATCTGTTAGTGAAACCATACTAAAGTCAAGGATATAGCAAATAAATGATAAAACTGTCATTTTCACTTATGTTATAAATTTCTAACAAAATCAATGAAATAGGTGGAGAGTTCAATTGGAAGTGATAGAAGCAACATAAAAAGTACTCACAACCGGGGAGCACAATTATGCTGTTGTAATGAGAATAAATGATCAAACAAAAATGCAATTAATGTACTTTGCTGAAAAAGATCTTTCTCAATAAAGATTTGCTTATCGGGCTTTTTGCAATTCTATTTTTTCCTAGTACCTATAAAGGTAATAATTTTAGACTAGCTTTCATTTTCCAAATGTTCTCACATGTTTTGCCTGATGCCAATATATTATAAGTCTCTGAACTAAATTGACTAAAGTTTACCTCCATTTTTCAGGTGCTGAATTTGTATACTGAGGCAAAATGGTGTGGTAAATATTCACATATTCATCTCTCTTTATTGAGTGAGCTTTAAGTAAAAGCTGTGTTTTGTAGCCATTAGCAAATCCCTCTCAAATAAAACACTGCAATGATTATCTCATTTGTTAAGAGACAACCCAATATTTAATGTTAATGATAAATAATGTACTTTTACAATTCATATAAAATATTATAGTTTTGTGCACATAGCTGAAAATGGTTTCCTAAATGCATTGATATTTGATTCCATTTTTTAAATATACTATTTTTCATGGTAACTATCTTTAAGTCATATGTTTATGAATGTCATACTAATGAATTTAAATCATCATTGTAGATATAGAATAACTATACTTATCATGTAGTATCCGATACATATGAATAAAAAGTCATTTCTCAGTACTAGGATAAACTAAAGTTAAAGCCAAAATATTTAATTTAGCAAACTGAATCATAAACTGGTTAGTTTATATTTAAAAGATGATTAATAAACACAGAGAGTAACTTGATGTTGGAAAATAACTGGTTCCATATGTTATTACATTATGATCCTTGACATTTTAGTCTGATGGGTAATTGTCTCAGAGAGAAATTATCCATTCATTATTTTCAGTGGAAGGATCATCCACTATTATTTCACTCTCAGTACAGTCATGCTTTCCTTACTTCTCATTTACAATATTTCAGTGAACTATTCTGCTGGAGCTTTTTCCTTTTTCGTTCTGTCAGCCAAAATGCTATCAAATGGAATGAGTAAGTAGCTGGGTAGAGATGCCTGGGGCTTTTCATTTAAGGTCACTGGGAGGGCTGAGTGTTGTTATGTTGCTATGTTGTGCTATGCAGGGATTTATTTATAATCTAGAGCATACACATCCACAAACAGCTTAAATCCCTGCTGTGCTCCCAATAAACATTTAACATATTCTGCTCCATTTGCAATAGAACTATAATCAGGGCTATAGATGCTGGATCACCAATACTGCACAGCTAGGGGAATACAGAAATATTGACTCTGTCTTAGGTGAAAAACATAATTAAGGGTATGTGTGGAACAGTGAATCCCTTGCCATTATTAATGAAGTAATGATACATTGTGCACAAACTCCAGAGAAATGGTATGTGTGCTCAAGTGTCCGTGCTGACACTAATTTCCTTCAGTTTGGATATATCAATGAAGTTGAATCATTCTTCTCACTGGAAAAAAGAATGATTACAACAAGAATATTTTTACAACTTGTTCAAATGCACAAATTTGTGGCTTTTTAATTTAATACTATAAATTTAATGATCACTTTTAGTTATATTTTGTTCACAATGTGCTTCAATAAATGTTTTAGAACACATATGATAAAAGTGTGTTGATTTTTTTCAATTGTTGATAAAAGATTAGAAATTATCACCCATGTTTTAGGTTCAGGAGATCATCCTATCCACTTAACAAGCTGTTTTTGGAAAAAGTAAGGCTGGTAAAACCAAGATTTTGACCATTTTTTTATCATTTCTTCACCACAGTGTCAGATATTCATTCATGCATACACTAGCACAAATGAATAAGTAGAAAACCTGTATTATTATTATTATTAAAATCATAGAAAACAATGATCATATTGAATGTATTTTAAAATTAATATTTGTATTTGTGTTTGAATTTTCTGACTAAAAGGGATGTGGGCTCTGTCATTCTGAATATTGTGAATGATATAGTATTACTCAGATCTATTATATTGTAGAAATGCATGGGTTGAACAAATTCATGCATAGTGAATCATGAACTTTTAAAAGTACATAGCAAATAGTAAATATGCTTATCACTGACTCATATGGTGTATTTAATAATTTGACTCTTTTTGGTTTATTATTCAGATTTTATTAAATGAGCTATTTGACCCAATTTCCTTCATGTATGAAGGTATTAGTTGCATTAGGTAGCAGTAAAATAAACTTAAGACTTTAGAACTGATCCATTGCCTATAGTTCTACTGAGTTTTGGTCAATTAATGACCAAAACAAGAACTAGTAGATTTGAATTAATTTTTTATCTCTCTCATGTATTTTTTAAATGACCTATTAACCATAAAAACTTGAGTATGGAAAATACAAAATAAAGACATTCTGTTAATTAAACAAATCACCTCATAATGTAAGAAAAAAAATTAATTCAAATTTTGTTCCTAAGATATCATTTATTCATCTTTCAAAGAAAATTTCTGTGACATCCCCAACCCACAAGTGAATTTTTGATTCCATGCAAATTCTGACAGAATGCTAATGGAACCCAAGTTCAGTTACATTTGATTTGTCTGTTGCCATGTTAAAAGTTATTTTTAGCATTGCTTAAAATAGTAGATGAGAAATTTATAATCATGACCCTCAAGTAGTTTTGATGTCAAAAGTCATGAGTTTAAGGCATAAAAGGACATGCAGGTGTTAAATATAAGTAAAGCAAGCAATCAGGCATTAGAAATAGGGTTCTATAATCAAATGACCCTGTTTCCATTCATTGCTTATTTTATTTCACTGTATTTGAGCTGGGGCCTCCCAAATGCCAGCATTGGATTCTTTTTGCCCTACGGCTTTCTCTGGCTATTGGAGCCCAATTTTCAGGACATACACAATCACTAGATATGCTGGAGATGAAGGTTTCCCCGGAGAAGCCTCAATCAATAACTGATGGAAGTCTGTGCACCAATTGTCCAGTTCCCTTGTCCTGAATGAGGGCTAACACCGAGGTGTCTGTTCTATACTTTCTCTCAGAGTTCCCCAGCAAGATTAAGCTCCAATTACCCACAGCCATAGGTTGCTTGATGATGTCCTCAGTGTTGGCTTGCTTTCTTTTCTTGGCTCACTTCCTTGCTCCTTGCAAGCGTCTCCTGAATTACTGCTCACATAAACTATTGTGTTCGAATATTTGCCTCAGGACCTGTATCGAGAAGAACTGAGAACCAAAATATCTCAATAAATATATTCAGGTCAGGTTAAAAAACAAAAACCTATAAAGAATAAGATAAAATGACTACAGAGCTCTGGAGAAGAATGAGGAAATATGAAATAGAAATAGAAAGTGCAGAGTGACTTCTCATCTTCTACATTGTGTCTGAAACCCTTTAGTCATGATGTGCTTAGTTCCATCAATGGTCTTTAATCCTCTCCCTAAAAATAGTCATGGAAAAGATGAAGCACATCAGTCTAATTTCTACACCAGTTGGAGTAATTTCATGTTTTAAATTCCTCCTTCCACGTTCCTTTCAATTCTGTGCCTAAATTCCTAGAAATGGAGCATTAATAAAAGTCAAGATTCTTAGTTTTCAACTCCAAGAAAAAGAGATATTTCATCTGTGTATTTCTGATGAATCAAATTAAGCTTGATTTTAAGCATTTATTCCAACAGGGGAATCTGCTCCAATATCAAAACATTTAGCTCAGAGGACAGAACCTGGTTTCTTGTTTCCAGAGTGTCTGAAGTTCCTCTCAGGTTTGATAGTTACTGGTAATACCCTCCTTGCTGCAGGTATCCTTTAGGTCAGCTGCAATTTCCCACATGGTAACCATATTATTTGGAAAAGCTCCCACATTCATTCTCCATACAAAAATGATTAATGACATATTTTAGGGATATATTTTTACAGGATCACTCTTTTGCTTAAGTTTCTCCACTACACAATCCCACATTAATCAGAGTAAAATCTATCTAGTCTCTTGCCCCAGCTGGCTTCTGCCTATCTCTTCAGTCATCTTCCTCTCCCAGCTAAAACTCATTGACCATGTAATAGAAACTTGATCTCTCTAAATTTGTCATGCTCATTTAACCTTTGTTCTCACTGTCACTTTTCAGGGGAAATGTAATTTTCTTGCATGCCCCCAGTTGGTTCAGTTCTCAACTTCAAATTTGTCCTTTGCCATCAAGTCTACTCCAACCATGCAGTGGAACCACCACTCCTGTGTTCCTAGCTCTTTCACGACCTACTTTGTGCACTTGGTACCTCTGGTAACAGCTTATTTGGGATGGATTTACATAAATCCATAGTGTGCTCTGTCATAGAATCTGAGAAATATTGTGCTCTTCCATGTGAATTGTATTCTAGTGCATGGTCTCTACCAGGCAATTATCAGTCACTAAAATCATTTACTTATTTAAATTCTCAATGACTTTACTTCCTTTCTCTTCACTGTTATTCATGCTTGGTTGTCTTGCCCGCCCTCTCATCATGAATTTATTCCTAATAAATATACAAAATTATCCATGGTGTTGAAACCTATGATCATTTATCAATATTCCTCATTCTGTACCTATTAAAACATTCAGCACATTTGCTTATACATAGTGAAATATATGTGTACATTTATAGATGTGACATGTATATCATAATATATGTATATTCATAAATATATGTCACATTTATGTTCTCATTACAGAATTTTCTTTACTTGGTTTCAGTTTACTATACTGAACTATTTTCTTCGTATCTAGCCAGTATATCTCACTAAGTTTTGCTGTATTGTCCTCTTCTAAATATTCCAATATCTTAACATGGAGTTTGTTAGGGCTCTGTCCTTCAGCTCAGAGAGAGGCTCTTGTTGTCTAACTACTACACTAATGGTGTCATACAGTTCTGGATTTCCTGATTTTAATATATATATATATATATATATATTTTTTTTTCCTTTCCCTGTTTTGCTTTCTCTTCTGCTTTTATGCCCATTGAACATATTGTATACCCAGCAGATTTATATTGCTTGTTTTCAATGTTTCTGAAAGGAAAGTTCTTTTCATGAAATAATGTTTTTGCATCATTATATTTGTAGTATCTAGAGCACTGCTTGGTGTAAATGATGTTCAATAAATATGTGTTAAAAATGAATGAGAATTGTACATATTTTTCACATTAGTCAACTTTCTTTTAAATTTCTTATACCAGAATCTAAAATTTGAAAGAGTTAAAAAAAGGAAATAGAAATAAGTAGAGCTACTAATATGGGTGAATCTAGAATTGAGAAATTATTTAATTGATTCAAAAAAGTAAACTTGTATAGTATAACTATCGAAATTTATTCAGAAGAAAAAATATACTTATCTCTTATAGCTTTCTAAGTAATGAAATTATAAAGATAATAGAAATAAGTTTGACACTTGAAATGTAACTTTGTCATGAGAATACATCCTGCTTAAAGATCTTATGTTCTCTCATAAGTAAGTTATTTGTATTATTTCATACACAAAGTATTTTTGTCAGTGTTTTCCTTTTTATTTTCCTTATTTTTCCCTCTGGTTGGTAACTCTTACCTGTTATAGCTCCAGGTTATCTCACTGGTTCTGACAATTAATTTTTTTTTTTCCAATTCTGTCTTCCTTTGCGATAAAGAGAATTGAGATTTCCCTGGAGTCAACCTTGGTGTGCTGTGGGAATACATATCTTTACTTTAACTAGGTTTGTTCTGAAACACTCTCAACTTATTTCACACTGTTTAGACATGATTGGGTGATGACATTTTAAGAATCTGTTTGTGTTTCCTGTGCTAAAACAAAGGAGACATAATCTTCAGTATGCCAGTAAAGAGTAATGTTCATGAATCAATTCAATGTTTTTCTGCTTGCTTATCAGTTTGTAAAGTTCTCTGAAATCATAATTCTCAACACAGTAAACAAATAGCAAGTACTATTTTAAAATAAATTTTAAATCAATATCACTGTAAAGAATAGTTATTTTATAATGAAAAGGTTTTACTTAAAAAGTGTTATTGGATAAGTTTGAAATTAACAATAATTTAATAAGCTAAGTAGTAACAAATTAACAGATATGCCTTTCATTATTAAGTCCAAAAGTTTATAGACATGATTCAACTTAAGTTTGGCAAGAATGTTATATAATACCTCATTAATTATATTTCCATGTGCAAATGAATAAACCAAATTATGAGACTAAATGTATTATTCAACTTTAAACCAAAGAACAAGTGTTTGTTAACTGTGTGATCTGACTTCCATTTGGATTCATAACCAATGTGAGGTTTTGCACCAAATCTTTTAGAGTAGAAGCACCATAAGGCCCCTGTGAACATATGAAAACTTTATGCCATTGAGCAGTATAACTCCTTCTATGTGGACTGAGTCACAAAAGATGTATGTTGAATTTTGGGAGGGTACAAACCTGAGTATAGTCAGAATTAACAGATTTTCTATTTTTTCATGTGTGATACATGACTCTTAACTTATTTTAATTGACATAATGACACTGATCATAATGATTATTTATGACTTTATTTTGATGGATATTTTATATCACATAGATAAATTATATTCTTTGCAAATCAGACTTGCTAAAAATAATTATTTAATAGTTTGATCAACAATTTCATGTTTTGGGGTACTTCCTAATATGTCTAGGCATTTGCCTTCTTTATTTGATTTTATTTTCTTTCACAGAAAGCTATTTGACCACTTAAAAAATGAGAGATGATATTTAAAAATGTGTATACATTATTATTTGTGGAATAGATGCTCTGGATTTTCATATGTTAGAGATTCAAGAAAAGATAGAGAAAGAGTTAAGTGGAAATACTGGAGATGTACATAAAATTAATATATTTGTCTCTTTAGACAATATTCTGTTCTAAAATAATCTCAGCCAACGATAAATTTTAGATGCTACTTTGATGTATTTTAGTGAAACAAAAACTAGTTAGTGTAAGATTCTACATATCTCTATCTAAACATTGTGTCAAGTAAGAATTGTTCTAAAAGAAGTAATAGTCTAGCTAAAAAGTTAATAAAATTTTTAAAGTATGTAATATTAAATAACACAAAAAATAAATACTTTGGCACAATGCTGTTTGCATTTTAAAAGTAGAAATTTTATTGTGGATTAAAAAAATCAGTGACTTTTTTCATAGTACACATTTTATTCCTTGTATGTATTAGAAACAACATGAAGTACATGATTGTTTTTAAAATATTGTACACATGCTTACTCTAAAAAATAAATAATTTAAGTGATCAGAATAACTCATGATTTTAATTTCAAAACTTTCAAACCACAGTTTAAAACAAATATATTGATACAGCTGAATTACATAATGAAGTACATACAAACATTATGTGAAAAATATCCCAGTGTGAGGTGATACCAGTTCTTCTATTTATCAGATGAGGTGTGTCAGAAGCCTTGTTTTTCACTGAATTTATGTAGACAGTTGAATACAGGCTGAAGATAGACAGTAGCTGTATGTAAGTAATGAGTGTTTTCCTATTATGAAGATTTGAGAATTGCTAAATATTTCTTTACAAATGATATATGTATTATTTCTGCCCTCCAATATAATTCTTTAATTAGTAAAACCACACTGGGAACAGGATAATCCATCTTTTGGTTAGGGACTATACAAAAAGGAAATGAATAAGTTTCATAATAAATGATATTATACTGGAACTTAATACATGCTCAAATTCAATAATTTAATTTGCTAAAAGAAAAGATAATTTTGACAAATAAATACATTTATACTGAATGTAAAATTATCTGGCCTTTAATGCATTGTCACTTGGAAGTCATCTTAATTTTAAGAAGAGCATGGCCTACATTTTATTTTTAGATTTTTTTTTTCTTTAGATAATGCTATGTTCTCTGAAGCTCAAAGTGAGGAGGTACTACAATATTCAATGTTGAATTAATATTTATGTATGCCCAAATTGTATTTAGTGTTCTATAAATACATTGAAAATAATATTTCAGAGAAAATGTAAGACTATAATTTTAAAATAAGAGAAAATAAATGAAACTTTAAATAGTCAGTGATATTTTATTTACTATGTAGATTTTTATGAAGAAGTAGCTAAAGTAACCAGCATACATTGAATAATAAAAATTCACTTGTTAGCACTATAAATTTTGTTGATAATCCAATATCTATAGTATTTCCACAGTTAAGAATTTTAATGATGAATTTAATTAAGAGATAAAAAAGACCCATAATGGACATAAAAATTATAACAAAAAAAAATTAAAAAATGCTTATCCTACATGTTACTTGTCCTTTATAGTAATGCTGTGTTATACTCCTGAAAACAGTTTACATTTTCTTTTCTGTAATTTAATGCTTATATCCCCCCACAAATTCCTATATTGAATTTCTGATTCCAAATTTAAGGTGGTGTTTGGAAATGGTGCCTTTGGATAGCAATTAAGGTCATGAAGACAGAACCTTCATGAATGGTATTAATAGTTTTATAAGAGGTCCCAGACACCATGTGGACATACACAGATGGTGGATGTCAATGATCTAGAATATGGAACCCCTCACCAGACATCCTGGACACTGAACCCACCAACACCTTGGTCTGAGACTTTTCAACCCCTAGAATTGGGAGAATAAAATTCTATTGTTTATAATTCTACCTGTTTGGTAGATTTTATTATAACAGTACAAATAGACGCAGATACTAACCAGGGTCACATGATCGTTACTCAAAAAATATCTAGAGCTTCATTCCATTGGATATTCTAAAGGGTTGTAAATCAGCCAAATAACAAATGAAAAATTGATAGTAGTCCCCTCTTCTATAAAGTATTCCACAAGAGCATCTCTTTGTGCCCTCATTCAGAAATACCTTTTCTGGCATGGATATTACAATACAATAGCTGCCAACTGGGCATGGCAACATGGATATTGATTTTACAAAGATTTTGAGTATTTAGGCTTTAATGTGCCTAATCATCAAAGGATAAGCTATGAATCATAAAATATTCACTAAATCTGTGCAGAAATAACTCAACTATTAGGTAAAAGAGTGAAAAAGTAACACAGTTTCATGGCAAACTTCCCTCTTGTTCCTCTGTTGACAAATTAATTTATAAGCATAAAATTAGTATAAATATGTTCAAGAACAATCCAAAGACACAGGAGGTAACTATTTGTACAGAAAATATTCTTTTTAATTGTGAAGGAGAAAATAGAAAGGCCATGTTTCTTAATCTATGGAGAACAGTTCATCTTACATGTATGTTGGGCACATTTAAACATGATAGCATTCAAAATATTCATATTAATAATAATCTTTAAGGAAATAGAAGCAGAAAATATAGTCCCAACAATAAAAGGCAGAAAGATTGTTTGTTGTTGTTGTTTTTGTTTGCTTGGTTTTTTTTTTTTTGGTATTGAATAAATGACAAAATGAACAAAAAAGATCAATGTGAGAAGAAAATTGTGTTACAAGATTTATAAATGTTTTAAATATTATATTCATGCTACCTTCCGAGTAAGGCAAAGGGGTGATATTTTAATATCTATTGCTTTAACATATTTGATGTTATATTACATTTATATAACTATTATAATAAATTTAGTAGCTTGAAAACAACACAAGCTTATTATTTTACAGTTACTATAGGTCAAAAGTCTAACAGCTGTCACTGGAGTAAATGACAGCCAGAGCTGTAGTCCTCCCTGGAAGTTCTAGGAGAAAATCTATTTCTTTGCTCATTCTGATTGCTGAAAGAAATCAGTTTCCTCTGTAGAACTGAATACCCTGTAGGTTACAAGCTTAGTTCCTTGCTTAAATAAATATGGTACAATTCTAGATAAACCAAATTATCCCAGTTTATTGAGCAAAGAACAACTCATGAATGGGGCAACACTCAGAACCAGGAGAGGTCCTAAGTGCTTCACCCAGCCATGTGGGCAGGTAGTCTATGAAGCTAAAATGGGGACACAAAAAGAACTTGCTTGTTAGTTGTAACTTGGCATTTTTTCCATTGGGACAAGACATGATGAGGTATGGACTTATATGTATATGGTCTGACCAACTAGCATACCAAGATGGACTGAACCTTAGGCTTCTTGATTGACTGAGACTCTAGGACTTGTTACAAGAATTTACAATTGCGTTCAGTTGCAGGTTGTCTTCATATGAATTTAGGTTACAACTTGCTAATAGGAACTCAAGCGTATGGAGGCAGCCTCAAACCAAATTAACACTATTCTTTCTGTAGAACTGAATTCCTAGAGTAAAAACTGAGGATTACTTCCAGACTATGTTCTCTAGCTGATCTCTCCCTCTTTCATATTCAAGCTAGGAATGGGGAATTAAGTGCCTGTCACACTTTGAATTTCTCCTCTTTTTTTTACTTCTATTTAATCTCTGGTACTCTTTAGCTTTCCTCTTAAGGTCCATTAGACTACCCTGATAATCAAATGTAATATTACTTTATCAAGACTACATGATTAGCAAATTTAATTTTATCTCCAAAATTTAATTTCTAATTTCTGCATAATGTTAACATATTCATGAGGATTGGAATGTGCACATCTTTGATGGGCCATTAGCCTGGTTATCACAAGTATGTATAGAATATTTCACATATACAATATTTTAAACATGCTAAACTATGTCAGGCAAACATATATCAGGAATATATAGATATATATAAAATATAGTCCCAACAATAAAAGGCAGAAAGATTTTTGTTTGTTTGTTTGTTGTTTGCCTAACAGTAGTTTCTGTAGAGCATTTTGTAGAATACAGCAGTATTCTGTATGTAATCAATTTATAAAAGGGTTTTAAAAATTTAAGATTTAAGCAATGGATAATTTGCCATCTCAATATTTCTACATTTTTAAATCTTCTAGAAAACTAAACAAATAATAATAATTTGGTAGAAGATTTAACGATGTATTCCAACCTGACATATCAAACAAACAAAAATAAGCATTATAACAGTGAGAATTTGAAAAACATATTATTAATCTAAGAAAGATCTAGCTGAAATATCATCCACTATTAGGTATTAATGGTGAAGGGATTCTTTTTTCCTGGAGGATATCCATAATTGAATTGAATTCAAATTGCATAAATATTTTATGGAAAGAATTTGAAACAGTGAATTTTCACATATGAACATTAAAATGTTGTTCTTGGGAATTAGATGCTAATCAATCCAGATTATTTGATGTCACTTATATGGCAGTGAAATGTATAGTTTAATGTGGTTGTGGATTCACACTTCTATTGCTCAAATCATGGTATGGTACATACCATCTTTGTAATCTTGATCAAGCCATGTATTTACCTTTATCTCAGTTACCTTAAACCAACTTGTTGCAAAGATTAAACTAGTTAACGCATGTGAACTTTAAAAAGATTGCTATACTTTGGAACACTCTCAGTCAAGTTCAATAATTATATCCAGATCCCAGAAAAAAAGTAGACTGTATTAGAATATGTAATAGATTTTACTCAAAGTGTAAAATATCTGCATCCCGAACCCTACTATTTGTTGCTGAGGTCTTAGTGTATCAGAAACACAGTCCAATATTGTCAACTGCATTTTGTGTGAAGAGTTAGAATGGGACTCCTTAGGACAAAAGGAAATTTTTTTTTTTTTACTTCTTTTTGAAAACCCACTCTTGAGAAAATTTGCATGACTTTAGTAGTTACTCAATGAAACAACTACAGAAAATTATCCAGTTACTTCCGTCTTACAAAAACACTTGTGTAATCAATAAATTATTCTATGACATGGTGAAACACCAAATTGTATATAAAGTTCCCTCATTTCACTGTCTTGGCACTGTGTCAGGCTGAAGATCCAAGTGGGAAAGGGACCTTGAGAAGGCTTTTTTCTTTTCCTACACTGGTCTTTTATTTTATCTTCTTTGCTAATTAATTATGGAGCATGATCTCCCAAGGGAAAAAGTGAGAGAAGTGGTTATAAAGGTTGTTTAAAGGGCAGAAAAAATGTTCACTTGGCTGGTTGTATGATTGATTTTGACTCACTCGGGCGTTGGAATTTGGCCAAAGATAATTCTATCACAGGGTGCATCTTAAATTCTTCAGCTTGAAGGCATAGCTGCTCAGAGGACAGTTAAATTCTGATTTCTTGACCAAGGTGATGCATCTTACCAGGCTGACTGCGTATGAATTCCTTGGTGCCTGGACATCCAGATGACCCCGCTTTTTGCTGGCCTCATCTAAATCCTCCAGCTAGTCCTTCCAGAAGACGATTTTAAATGGCATCAGCCTGGCTTCCTTTTCATGTGACGCACATTGGTTCATGTGAAACCACCCTAAATTATGCAATTGTAGGTAGCATAAGTTTAAATTATTTTCTCTTTCCCTGTTCTGCTACATCAAGTTAATTAAAACTCAGCAATGATAACCATGTCCACCATGGTCTAATTCTTGGGGGCTTTTTTAGCATGATGAGGTAGGCACTACTTGCCTCCTTTATTAAAGATGGGAATAAAAATAACAGAGAACTTCTCCTTTTCCCAGATGCTTTTTTCTTGTTCATTTTTTAACCTTCAGTATCCTACACTTTCAAAAGGGAGCTAGGCTAAAGATAAAAATAGTTATGAAAATAATACTTATAAATAAATAAATAAATGGTTTAGTTACATCTTTCAAAGTCCCTAAAGGAAATGTAGTACCTGATTTTAGAATATGAGAATACTTGGCACATATAACTTTCTTCTACTTTTAGAAGTCTGACTAGGGATTGAATGTTGGCATTCCCCCCACCAAAACACAGAATTTATCATTTAAAGCCCCGACCTCCAACATGATATATATGGAGTTGGAGGCTTTGAGAAGTAATTTAGATATAATTAGGTGAGGTCATCTGTCAGAAAGCCAGAAAGAAGGCCCTCACCAGGAAAATAATTGGCACACCCAATCTATGAGTTTTGATATGGCAGGCTGAATAGACAGTTCTTTCCAATACAAGAATTGGAAATAGTATTGAAACAGTGCCGCAGTCCAACTGCAGCAAAATAACCAGGGGGTGATGAACAACTTGTGTAAGTTGATACAGCAGGAGTGGGAGCCATTTATTGTAGGACAGGAGGGGTATTTATACATTCCACACAGCTTATCTAATTTACATAAACTAGATACAGCAGTCAACCAATAAGGAATCTCCACACTTAATGGCTCCCTGGAGTTACTTCACAAACCACTCCCTGTGGCAAAATGCCAGGTGCCATCCAGACATGTTTACAGACCTTAAGATTAACCACTCCCTCTGGCAAAATGCCAGGCGCCATCCAGACTTGTTTACAGACCTTAACATTTCCCCCTTTTGTTTAATTTAAATAACGACCATAGTGGTTTTTACACAAACACCATAAATAACCTGCTACAAGCAGAAGAGGAGGATACAAAATGCCACAATACCAAGCCAATTGATGGCTCCATGCAAGAAGCCCTTGGAAAAATGATACCAGCAATGACACCCTTTACAAATGTACCGAGTTAAAATTTGTTGTAGATTACAGTTTGTTGTCTCAGTCCAGGTAAAGCAGTGTCTCAATAGATTAACTCACAGTCCAGGTATATCACAGTCCAGATAAGTTCTGCAGGCAGCTAGCTTAAATCACAGTCCAGGTAAGTTCTGCATGCAGCTAGCTTGATCCGAAGTCTGGTTCGGTTCTCAGCAACACTGGAAATTCTTCCACCCTCGTCCTCACCAGCACTGGGACTAAGGCAGGAACTCCGGATGGCTAAAGAAAATCTTGTAGTATTCCAGGAGGCACTAAGAAAACAACCTTCTAAACAGTTTAGTACATTATCTCAAGGTTTTTTACATTTGAAATAAGCCTTAATGGTGCTCATTACTCATTAGCCTCCAGGTGTGGGAGAACCATTGTAGTTACTGGCCTTGGAAATGATCAAACTTCAGGGATGTGGCTGTCTTCTGTCTGCAGCGTCCTGGGCAGCCCCAGATGGCCCTGGGGAGAGTCCTGGACTCAAACTGCTTCCAGGCACAGGTTTAGATTTGGGCTGGCGGCAGTGAAGAGCCGGCTGCCGCCACTTGGAAAGTTCTTGCAGCGCCAATACCGGCTAGCGCATGTGGCAGCTGTTGCAGATTCACGCACCCTCCGGTAACGAAAAGTATTCAGTAATAGCCTTTTGCTGCAACATGTTTCCTGATAATCCTTCCTCCTCTGAACTTTCTTTTTCTTTCTGACTAGAGTTCCTGGGCTTCCATCAACACATGCCCTAACTGCTCTTGGTTCCACTGGGGTGCCTCCTTCCCTTAGTAATTTACTTTTCACCCCTTCCATATTTTCATCACAAAGACAATTCAACATTTCAAGACAAAACAAGACACAAACATACTGCATCAATCTTCTCCATTTTCTCAAAATGGCCATTTTTCCTCTCGCCCTATCTGCCTAGGGACGAGCAGATTTGCTTCCGTCCTATCTATGGATGGGCAGCTTTTTTTCATTACTTATCCCCAAGAGTCCTGGGGCTCCCTGTACGGGCCACCATCTGCCGCAGTCCGGCAGAATAACCCTGGGGGTTGACAAACAACTTGTGTACATTGATACAGCAGGAGTGGGAGCCATTTATTGTAGGACAGGAGGGGTATTTATACATTCCACACAGCTTATCTAATTAACATAAACTAGATACAGCAGTCAACCAATAAGGAATCTCCACACTTAATGGCTCGCTGGAGTTACTTCACAAACCACTCCCTCTGGCAAAATGTCAGGTGCCATCCAGACTTGTTTACAGACTTTAACAAAACAGTTCTACATTTATATCTTTCTGACTTGACATTGTTGCTTTATAAATTAAAATAGAGAAATCAGGCAAGTTTAGGTATTTTTTCAATACTTATAGTTGGATTTACCCTGGAAAATTGATTCAGAGTATTGGTCTATTGGTATTCTAAAAAAGAACAGCTACCTGAGGAAGAAATATGTCTCTCTTCATGTTCAAAAGAGAGTATGGCTTCCATGTTGCTCTTGCCAGATAAGATACTGCACAAGATTAACCACAAAGGTAGATTAAGGTGTTCAGAAATGTGCAATGGCAAATTCTCTGTTGGAAGCTGAATAGAATAACAGACTTCAAATATATGTTATGTTTCAAAGGCTTTATTAAAAATAATTATCATGAAGAAAATTAAAAGTAAAGCAACCATCCTGTGAACAACTCCCTGTCAGAAAGACACATGCGAGTTTAATGTAACCTTCAGTTCTTTCTTAATGTTTTGTATATTTCCATGTCTCATGTTTTGGCAGAATACCTGCCATATACTAATCACTCACAGAATTCTAATTTTTATCATTATTCATATACATCAAAGTTAATAAATGCTTAATTCAGTAGTGTATTAGCAGAAGCTTTGCCAAACCAAAATAGCTTTTATAAAATCATTATAGAAAAATGGTTTTCTAAAATTATTACATTTAAGAATTATGTAAATATGATTTTCATAAAATAGAAAATTCAAATATTTGATTAAAACATTTGATAAAATGTAGCACATATTATTATAAATCTTTAGCAAATAACCATATAAGCACTAAAAACTTTATCTGATCTTATATCAGTTAAAATATGAAATTCTCCAGGCAAGGAGGTGCATGCCTTAATACCATCAACATGGAAGGCTGTGGCAGGAGGATTGCAAGTTTGAGATCACCCTCAACATCATAATGAGGCGCTAAGCAACTTAGTGAAACCCTGTTTCAAGATAAAAAAGGACTGGAGATGTGTCTCAGGGGCTAAACATCCTTAGGTTCAATATCCTCAAAATTAATTAATTAAATTAAATTTAAAAAAATAAAATGAAATAATTAAGATAATTATGTCAAATTTATAACATAGAAGATGATCATATAAGAGCCATAATAATCATAAAACTTCTATTATGTGGAAATCCACTGAAATGTCCCTGGCATTATTATATTTAGAATTTGATATTTGATAGCAATAAGCCAAAATCAAGGGCTCTTGGACATAGCTACAACTAGAAGAAATTTCAAAATATATATCACACGAAAGAAATATGTATTGTAAGGGTCCGGCGGAACGTCGGAGTAAGAGACCGCAAGAGACTGTCTTATGCAAAAGCAGAAGGGTGGGTTTATTTGGAGACCAGCATGCTAGGGCTCTCTCTATAGCAAAGAGAGATAGAGCCCTGAGAACTGCTTGAGCAGAGCTTATATACTTTTCTTGGAGAGGGCAGGGAGGGAAGTTCATTGATGGGTCAGGGCGAGTGAGCAGTTTGCCTGCAACCGAGTGAGGGAGTGCATCCTGCAGTTTGGCAGTTGGGGACAGCACATCCTAGGAACAAGATTAGCAAACAGTTCACAGTTGGGGACAACACATCCTGGGAACAAGATTAGCAAACAGTGTTTTGTTAAGCATATAGAAAAACAGAGTGACAAGTACCTATTTTATTAACCTTTCAGTATTTGATAGAGATATTTGATGATACCAAAAATTGGCTAAGGATTATAAAACAAGAACTTATTAAGGAGAATCAGACTATTATTCCTACAAGGAAATTTTAAATATGGCAGATGATATGTCTACAAATTATTCCTTGGTGAGAAATTTCAAGTTAAATCCAAGCATAGTATTTCAGGCTTAAAAATATTTCTAAAACTCATATTTATCTTGCAAATGATAATGATTAAGGAGATATTTAAATTTTTTAAAACCTAAGGATTTCACTAACTACAATTAAAATAATTAGAATACTGTTGCTAGGTTTGAATGAGGATCTCAACAATAAATCAGAATAGTTAATCTAAAACAGTCGTGAAAGTTGGCTATGTGAAAAAAAAAAGAATACGTTAACTAAATATCTATACAATCAAAATGGGTGTGTTATTAACAAATTCAATGTAAAATTACACTATCAAAAGAAAATGAATAAATACTTTGTTGACCTTTGTATTGGTAAGCACTATTTAATCCTAATGAAAAAAAATAAATGACATGCCTACAAATGACATTTAACTAACTCAGAAACATATTATCAAATATCACAGAAAAAAATTAAATGCCCATGTCAAAGAAACTCAAATTTATCTTATCTAATTATTTAATAACCACTTGTCTTTCTTAGGCATAAGAATTTAATAATTAGGGGCTGGGGATGTGGCTCAAGCCGTAACTCCCTGGCCTAGCATGCGTGGGGCACTGAGTTCGATCCTCAGCACCACATAAAAATAAAATAAAGATGTTGTGTCCACCAAAAACTAAAAAATAAATATTAAAAAAATTTTCTCTCTCTCTCTCTTTTTTTTTCTCTCTCTCTCTCTTTAAAAAAAGAATTTAATAAATATAGGAAAAATGTAAGTTAAGCCAAAATATGGCAAAATAATGTGCTTGTTGAGCTAAGGTTGTGGCTTAGTGGTAAAGTGCTTGTCTATCACATGCGAGGTACTGGGTACAATCCTCAGCACCACATATAAATAAATTAATTAATTAAATAAAGGTATTGTGTTCACCTACAACTAATTTTTTTTAAAAGTGTACTTTTCATAAATATATTCATCATTTTTTCTCTAAAACAAAATTTTATGTGTATTTTATCATTTTAAAAAGCAATAAAAAGGCTAAATTAATTGTGATGAATAAAGCGATTTCTTAGATTGAAAAAAGTCAGTTATTTTTCAAGTTTTGGCTAAGACTGCATAGGAGGTAGTCTTTATAAGATGTACAAGAAATTGCAATTGCCATGTTTCTGAACATGATAATGTACTAATTTGTTTTTTGATAATATCCTCTTATGTATAAAGTATAAGAGATTTTCTTTTTGTCTAGAAATAATTTTAGATTGTCAAAATTAAAATGCTTGTCAAGGGTATTATAAAAATGAATGAATATTTACAAAATTAAAAGATAGAATTGAAAGACATTCTGTCTCCTAGACTTAACTATTTCTCCAGTGGAATATGAATGAAGACAAATCTTTAATCTTTTAAAATTGAGATGACTGCAGATGACTGGAATTTTATTAGACATAGTAAGGCAAAATTAAATATTGAATCTCCCAATAAACAGTCATAAACAAATCACAAAGGACCAAGTGTGCATCACAAAATCCATGTGTTGAAATCCAGGGTGGTGGTTCATGGAAGGAGATTAATACATGAAAATTAAGGCTTCGTGAATGGGATTTGTTCTCCTACAAGAATAAGCCAAAGAGCTAGCTAGTTCCTTCCATCATGTGAAGACATAAAAAGAGGACAGCGGTCTGTGAAAGAACCCCACCAAGACTTTGACCCAGCTGGCATTCTGACGTACACACTCAAGAGCTATGAGAAAAGATGTTTGTTGCTTCTCTCACCCAGTTTACATATTTTGTGGTAGCAGCCTGAGCTGACTAAGACAAAATGGAAGATGTATAGAAGACACATATTTCAAAGACTGAAATATTTCTTACATCTTTTCCTTCTTGGTGATCATTTCCTAATTAGATTTTTATGAACCACACTTTTATTTTAATCGACTACTTTTCCCTGAAGGTCTATATGAATAATATATGATTCAAATCTGGAAATATGTAAACACAAGCAAAATTTTAGTACAACAAAATCTTTGGAATAAAAAGTAACTATTTGAAACTGAAAATATATCTTTTGCTTTTTCCTTTTTGAATTTATATATAATTGGAGAGTTTACTTTTAAAAAAAGTAGACATTATGCTTTTTATTGTACAAATTATTCAGTGTCTTGATGTTTTTATGAATGCATTGTAGTTATACATAATAGTGAGGTTTGATTAGACATAATTACACACACACACACACACACACACACACGGAATTTAATTGCTTCATTTCAGTTCCTAATACATTCTTTTTCTGCCTTTCCTTCTCTTACCTTGTCATCTTCTATTCTACGGGTATTCCTTCTATTGATGTGTTTTTTAAATCGGTGCTTTATAGACACACATAAAGAGGAAATTCACTGTGGTATATTCATATAGGTACATAGCAAACTTAGGTCAATTTTATTCTGCAGTTAATCCCTATTCCTATATCCCTCTCACTCCCCTTCTCCCACTCCTCTATTTTCATGGGATCTCCCCCTTTTTTAACCTTACTTTTCTCTACTTAGTGCACTTGAGAGAAAACATTTGATCCTTGACTTTTTTAGTCTCACTTACTTCATTTAGCATGATATTCTCCAGTTCTATCCATTTACCAACAAAGCCCACAATTTCATTCTTTTTAATGGTTGAGTAAAATCCCAATGTGTATATCACATTTTCTTTATCCGTTCATCAGTTACTGGGCTCCTGGGCTTCCATTACTTAGTATTGTGAATTGTACTGCTGTAAACATAGACGTGCCTGTATCACTATAGCATGCAGATTTTTGATCTTTTGGGCAAATACAAAGGAGTTGTAGAGCTGGGTCATATAGCTGTTCTATTCCTAGTCTTTTGAGGAACCTCCATGCTGCTATCCAAAGTGGTTATACTAATTTGCAGCCCCACCAACCATATTATGGGTGTATTTTTTTTTCAAATCCTCATCAGCATTTATTACTAATTGTACTCTTGATTATTGCCACTTCTGAGTGAGGTGAAATTTTAATGTAGGGTTTTTGTTTTAATTGTTTTTATTTATTTATTTAATTTACTAGTGAGGATTGAACCCAGGAACACTTTTCCACTGAGCTACATCTCCAAACCTTTTCTTTTTCTTTTTCTTTTTTTTTTTTTAATTTTGAGACAGAGTCTCAATACCTTGTTTAAGGTCTCACTAAATTGCTGAGGCTAGATTAGCACTCTTGATCCTCCTGCTTCAGCCTCCAGAGTCACTGGGATTACAGATGTGATCCACCAAGCTTGGCTTAATGCAGTTTTGACTTACATTGCCTTGATTGCTAGAGCTGCTGAACATTTTTTTTTTATTTCATATGTATGTTGGCAATTTCTGTTTCTTCTTTGAGAATTATCTGTTTATTATTTTTACCCATTTGTTTATTGGGTTATTTTATTGTTTGGTGTTAAGCATTTTGAATTCTTAATCTGGCCATTACTCTTCTCTGGAGGAGTACCTGGAAAATATCTCCCATTCTTTATCTGTAGGCTCTCTTTACAATCTTTTTTTTTTGTTACCAAGGATTGAACCCAGGTGCACTCAGCCATTGAGCCACATTCCCAGACTCTATTGATTTTTTAAATTTTTTATTTATTCTTTGATTTTACATTTTTAAATTTTAGGTCTCCCTAAGTTGCTAAGAGCCACACTAAATTGTTGAGGTTGACTTGGATCTTGCTGCCTCAGCTTCTGGAGAAACTGGGTGTCTTCACACTTTTAATTGTTTCCTTTGCACATGTACAGAAGTTTTTTAATTTGATGTGTTTTCACTGAGACTGAGGGGGGTCTCGTTAAGGCAATTGTTACCTTCACCAATATGTTGCAGGATTGTGTCTATGTTTTCTTCCATAATTTAAAAAGTTTCTGGTCTAATCCCTGTGTCTTTGATTCACTTTGACTTTTGGGCAGGGTGAGAGACACGGATCAAATTTCATTCTTCTTCTATGGATATTCACAACTGAATATCCGTATGTAGATACTTTGTTTTAGAAGTGACTTTTAAAGATGTACATCTTCAAAACCTTTTTGAAAAACTCCACATCCCAAATAATGAATATTTAAGTCTACTTTTATTTCTGAAGTAATAAAAGTAATAAAGTTTGGGAATTTTTTAAATTTGGCAACTCTCAAATTTAAAAGCTTTACTCCACAATTTTAGAAAGCTAAAAATGTTCACTCATGCTAAGCACATAACATATAAAACATAAAATACCAGTCATAGATCAGAATGACTGGAAGCATAGCTTCATAAGAAGGATATTTGAATTTGTTCTTGGGTTAGATATTAGTATAAATTTGCTGAATTTTGTATTTATTTATTTACTTTTCTACAATTCTTTAGAGAATGTGTCAACACAATATTGACCCTAAGAAGCAGTGACTTGAAATATGATAAAATTGTAAAATTTTGTTTTGTTTTTTTTTTTTAAGATCACCATTAACCTTGTATACAATTAAGTTGAAAACTCAGAACTTATTTCTCTTAGAGTCTTATTTCTTCCCCAAACCATTTGATTTTTACCTTCTCTCTTTTTTGGGGGGGAGGTAGTTTACCAAATATCATAATTCAATGTCAGAATTAACTATGTTCCTAGATAAAATATATCAAGCAACTTGATCTTCAAATATATATCAAGTATGAATTCATAATTTTAAAGACTTATATATTGAGGCATTAATAAAAATTAAAGAAGTTTCCAAGATGACACACCTAAGGTAAGCTCTTCTGTCCCTATAGCAAAACAGAGTTTCTTTCCATTATATATAAATTTTCTCTTCAAGTATCGAAACAGAAATGGTGTTCTGTATATTGTTAAACATGGAATCAATTTTAGAAATGGTCACTTGATCTTCCAGTTTAGATATATTTTGTTTAAAAAGCTCAACTTTGCTTTTTGTTCATTTAGAGCTTTATAAAATTATTATTTTTCATTGAGGATGTATTATGAAATAAAATATATGTGATTTAGAAACAGTTGGATGGAAATATTTTACATTGTCAGATGTTAATAACCATCTTCTGTTATGAAGACCAAAAGGAGTGAATGTCTGTTCTGTATATGAACTGTACCCTGGAAATCTCTGCCACCCTCCTAGTTATCCATTGTCCATTTAATCTAGAATGTCTTTCCCATGGATTCTACAGTTGTGTGTCAGAATTGATAGATTGTTTTCAGTGTTGTAGTTTTTTTTTAATCTATCTCCATTGAGATTTTTAAGTACAGGGCTTTAATGAATTTTATTTTCATAAATCTAGGTATTTTTTAAAATTTCCTATCATCTCGTATTTGCATATGCAAGCGGTTTGATTCTTTGCTAAGATAAATAACACTCAGTTTTCAATGCTTATTTCAAAGTTTCTCTAATAGAAGAAATTTGCTTCCCAATTATTTTATCAAAATTTATTGACTACTAATGAAAATGCCTATTTTTTTTATTCTATGGATAAATCTAAATCCTTAGGATAGTTTTTTCCTAGTAGGAGAGACAAAGTAAAAAATTACTCTTTTAGTTTGTCTTAGCTTTAATGTTTAACTTCATTTCCTCAATTTATCTTCTGTTTCCCCTTTGTATATTTTATCAGTCTAAAATGCCCCCAGTAATATATTTTCTACCCAAACCATTTTTCTCAGCCATCAAATTCCAACTTATCCCAATTTAGGAATTAAACAATTCCTCAGCTCTTGAACTTGAATAGAAGTCTTCATCTTGGAAAGAACAGAGGAATTTCTTTCAAATTCATGTGGCACTAATTCACTGGAAACATACTGTGTTCACGTTTTGCTGGTGTTTTGACATAATTTACTTCCTAAATTTTAAATTTATGGGTGTGTATTATGTAATTACATATATATTGTATAATTTACATATGTGTATAATTTTTATATAATATATATATATATATATATATATATAAAATTGTTATATATCATATAGTGATATGGTAGGTTTGTAATAGAAGAGACAGAGTTTTGTATTCTTTTGAAAATCAAACAGCACCTTGCTTTCTTTAAGCATTTGCTTTAAAATATTTATAGTCTATCTATGCTGTGCTAAGCACTGTTCTTGGTACCTGAAATGTGACACAGGGGAAATCAGGAAAATGTCTTGCATCAGGACTCTTTATAGTTTTTTATAGTTTTTTTTTTTTTAGTACTTTGTCCCTATTAAAATCACGTATTTAGATGCATATTCATTTGTTCAACACCTAGCTCCCCAAACTGTGTATGCAAAAGTTTTGGGGGAGAATCACTTTAATTTATATCATTGTAATATCTGAACCTAGATTGTACCTGGTAAGTAAGTACGGATGTCAATTGAATGGACAAATGTGATAGTAGAAGCTTAATAAACATTGTGTGTGTGTGTGTGTGTGTGTGTGTGTGTGTGTGTGTATGTGTTTGATTGGAGGGTGTGACTGGGAAAATTATAGAGAAAAACAGAAAAAAAATGCAAGTTAAATACAATTTTGAAGTTCAGGTTCTTTGGGAGAAATCTTGCCTTATCTGAGAGGAAAAACATTTTCTTTTATTATATTGCATAAAAAATTGTAAACATATTAACATCAGAGATAGGTTGAAACTAGATGCAACTCATCTGGATAAACAACAACAACCCAGTGTTCCCAAAAATACATAGGGTGGCTTTAGATAAATATATAACCATTTATAAGCAGTGTTAAATTCAATATTAATTAGTAAAAATGGAAATTTATTTATTTTCTTAAGGTTTTAGTAACATTATTTTGTGATAATTTGTATATGAATTTTTTGTGTATGTTTATGGACATACAGCACATTGCTATTTTCTGGTTTAATAAGTAATTCTATGTTCAAAATGAAAATCTTGAATTTTAATTTAGCAGTGTGCTTTTGACAAATTCAACTTGTTATTGGATTTATACAAAGGTAAGTAAATTGAACTGGGGATTTAGAAAGAGAGCACATTGTTATCTACTGAAAAATTGGTTTTAATGAGCTCATTTATTTTTATTCTAATGTTCAGTAGAAAACACTGCTGCATTTTGGACTTAAGTATTGGTGGTTAAATAAAATAGGTACATTGCTTTTAATAATATTTGCAAGTATTATTTTGGTATGATTCAAAGAAATCAATTAATACATAACATAGCCTGTTAAAGAGTTTCAGGGATTAAAATATGTAAATGAGTGGGTCCTTATACTATCATTTCTATACTATATTTGTAGAAATTATGATAAATTTTAGAATGCATGCAATTAAAAGAAAAGCAGACATTCTACAGAAAAGGGTAACAAAATACATTTGCAGTCCTGAAAAATATATCAAAGGTGAAACCTCATGTTCAGGCCTCAGGCTAACTTTTCTTGAACTATTGAGAAGGGTCAAAGAGTACAAGTAGATCAAGAGAAGGGACATTGCAACCAGAAGTAAAAAGCATGACTAGCAATAGCAGCAAGGGAAAACGAAGATCTGCAAGTCTAGTTAAAATACCATCCTTTATTTTGTGGTGAAATACTTTAAATTGTGAATATATTCTTTGCCTTGTTTCATGACGAAATATCTAAATCTCATTTGCATTGAGGAAAAAAATTGTGCTCCATGCATTCCAAGTATCTATCATCTATGAAATTTCTTTTTTTAAATTTTTATTTTAAAATTTTTTTTATTATTATTGGTTGTTCTTCAAAACATTACCAACCTCATGATATATCATCTTTCATACATTTGACTCAATTGGGTTATGAACTCCCATTTTTACCCCAAATACAAATTGCAGAATCACATCAGTTACACACTCACATTTTTACATAATGGCATATTAGTGACTGTTGTATTCTGCTACCTTTCCTATCCCCTACTATCCTCCCACCCCTCCCCTCCCATCTTCCCTCTCTATCTCATCTGTTGTTGTTCAATTCTCTCCCTTGTTTTCCCCCCCTTTCCCCTCACAACCTCTTTTATGTAATTTTGTGTAACATTGAGGGTCTTCTACCATTTCCATATGCTTTCCCTTCTCTCTCCCTTTCTCTTCCCCCACTCATCTTTGTTTAATGTTAATCTTTTCCTCATGCTCTTCCTCCCTGTTCTGTTCTTAGTTGCTCTCTTTATATCAAAGAAGACATTTGGAATTTGTTTTTTAAGGATTGGCTAGCTTCGCTTAGCATAATCTGTTCTAATGCCATCCATTTCCCTGCAAATTCTATGATTTTGTCATTTTTTGGTGCTGCATAATACTCCATTGTGTATAGATGCCACATTTTTTTTATCCATTCATCTATGGAAGGGCATCTAGGTTGGTTCCACAGTCTAGCTATTGTGAATTGTGAAAGTTCTCTACAGGTTTAATGTGATGCCAATCAAAATCCCAACGGCATTTCTTGTAGAAATAGATAAAGCAATCATGAAATTCATATGGAAAAACAAAAGACCCAGAATAGCAAAAGCAATTCTAAGCAGGAAGTGTGAATCTGGAGGTATAGCAATACCAGAGTTCAAACTGTACTACAAAGCAATAGTAACAAAAACAGCATGGTACTGGTACCAAAACAGGCAGGTGGACCAATGGTACAGAATAGAGGACACAGAAACCAACCCACAAAATTACAACTTTCTTATATTTGATAAAGGGGCTAAAAGCATGCAATGGAGGAAGGATAGCATCTTCAACAAATGGTGCTGGGAAAATTGGAAATCCATTTGCAACAAAATGAAACTGAATCCCTTTCTCTCGCCATGCACAAAAGTTAACTCGAAATGGATTAAGGAGCTAGATATCAAATCAGAGACACTGCATCTGATAGAAGAAAATGTTGGCTCCGATCTACATACTGTGGGGTCGGGCTCCAAATTCCTTAATAGGACGCCCATAGCTCAAGAGTTAATAACAAGAGTAAACAAATGGGACCTACTTAAACTAAAAAGTTTTTTCTCAGCAAGCGAAACAATAAGAGAGGTAAATAGAGAGCCTACATCCTGGGAACAAATTCTATGAAATTTCAAGGAACAAAATAATTACTAGTTTACAAATTTTAAAAGCTATTTCTGGTTCAATTATTATATTAGGAATTGATATTCTGGGTGATTTTTTTTAATTGACTGGACTACAGAAAACTGGTTATGCTTTTATCAGAAAGTGAAGAGCAAGATGGAAGACTAAAACTGCAAACAGCTACTAGCTGTAAAGTTAGAAACAAAGGGATAAAAGTGCAGTTACCAAAGCTAGGAAAAAGAATTCTAATTGACCAGTGCCCTGGAGCAGCCCTCTGAAGAGGCAAAGCTGGCTCCTGGGGGTTCTCTCTGATGAGGCTCAGAACATCTCATGCTTCAAGGTGCAAAACATGAACAGGAAAACATCAACCTGGGTGCTGGGGAAATGAGGACAGACCTAGAAACAAGAGGACAAAAGGTTTCTTCTTTCCTCAGATTGCTTTTGAATCTCCCAATAATGCTTTAGAACAACACTAACCAGCAAAGTAGTCTAAAAGTATGGTACTTGGATCCCAGTGCCAGCATTATAGAACAGAGAATCCAGGGGCACATTTGCAGCAAAGAGGCAAAAGTGAAATAGTCAATAGAGCACAAGTTCAGGGTTTACAAAATAATATGAGTTAATATAAGTCACGTTAAGTATGTTTAAAAACAACTCATATGCCCCCGAATTTCTAGGTAATGCAAGAATATCTTAATCCAACAACATTTACTAACCTAACTTATGAAGTCTCTATGGACTTCAATTTCTTTAACGTGATAATTTGTAGTAACCCTTTTGAGTTTCTATATTTCTACAAAAATATAGTTCTTCATGCTTATTGCTAAGGTAGTTTGTGTGATTTTTGTATAGGTAGACACATTGGGATGATTTAAAAAAAGCAAATCAAAATATAGTGTCCAGAAAATACATTGAATTACAGCTTCATGGACATGCATTCTATTCCTAGCTGTTGCAGTAGCAATAATTTGGAAAGAAGAAAACTAATTAATTTTGGTGATAATCAATTAGTTCATCTAAAACATTATCAAAAATAACTACCATGCAAGTGTATTATAAAATTAAATATAATTACACTGTTACACTCTCAAAACCTAGCAAGCATGTAATAAAATGACAAGAGTGATGTTGGCAGTGATTTTAAGATTATGTTGATTTAACCCTAAGGACTTGAATTTTGTAAGTCAGCAGAGCTATATTAAAAGCAAATTATTTAACCCTGCAACCATAATATTCATAAGATTATAAAAGTTTTAGTATGTAAGTGCTTAATGCAGGAAAATGTGTGGATAAATGGCATTGCAAATTATTTTGTCTCACAGAGATACTGTAAAATGATGAATATGCATGTTGTTCATATGGATTTTTATGTGATGGCTTAGAGTCACATAGTTACTGCCAATTTATGTTTCCATACTAATATTTTATGAAATTCTTCAGTAGTACATTATTTATCATTCAATTACATAACTATGACTTAAGCAAAAATGTCTCAAAATACTTTTGAAACTCAGTGTTAAAATATGATTTTTTGTTCACCCATCATATCTTAACAACATTCCAACATCCTTTTATGCACATTTAAAATTAAATTATTACAATTTAGCTAGTGTTAAAGACATATCCATGCCATTCAATACTGTTTTTCAAATAACTGTAAACATTTATTTATTTTTTAATTATTCAGAATGGTTTCTATGTGTCTAATGCTGCTAAGAGTACAAACTTTGGAAGATTCAACATTAGCTTCCTCAAGAAGACCTAAATGTAGATAAATCCCAGTTATCCTAAAACACAAAATATTCTATAATACAGAGATGTTACAAACAGAAAAAAAGGAATATATTTGTCAAATTTACATGAGAGATTTCACAATAGGGGAAATCTCTACAACACAATCTATAAAATAATTAGAAGGCATGACCACGAGGATAATGTATAGATGTTGACATCTATAATCAGCTGCCTCTATGCACAGGAGTTACTCTCTTTAGTTTGGTTGGACCTCATCCAATCTGTGGAGGGCCTTATAAGTAACCAGAATCCTCTGAGGTGGCAATCAGAGGTGTCTGCCCAGGATAGAAGGCTAAGAATTGATAATATTACAAGAAGGACAGAAAATGATGAATAACCTCAAAAGATGGGTCTTACAAAGCAATAATGTAATATACTTTAGTGATATTTAAGGAAATAGTTTCCCATTTTATTTCAGGATCTACCAACATAAATAAACAAATGAAAATGCTGTATGTTATCATTTCATGATTACATACTCCATGATAATTTTGGGTGTTTCCCAGAGACAATAAGGGACAATAAGATAATAAGGGAATTCTTGAAAAATGTGACTAAAATCAAGGGTAGAGTAAAAACTGTACCAGTTATTGAAATTTCATATATTGCTAGACTTTCATGTTCCATGCTACTTCAGCTTCTCTCTTACTTACTGTGTCACATGTCTGTATAATGCAACATCATTGCAACAATTTTTAGATCCCACTGTTGAGTCCAGTTTCCATGTATATTTCTATATGCAGTCAATGTATGGTTGATGCCAGACCCCATGCTGTAAATCAGTATTTTCTGTTGTTGCTGAAACTAAGATGGTGGTGTAGGCAGGTAAAGAAGTGCTAATTCTCATGGTTATGCAAAGCAGAGGCAGTAAATTGTGGCACAACTGCTCTTGAGCCACAGGAAGCTGAATGGTCTGCTTGGGTCCTTTGCCTGTGTACTCAGACTTGTATCAGCCTGTGCCTCCCTACCCTGTTTTAACTCCACTTTCATTTGAACTTGCTTCTAGGTATCAGATTAGAGTGAACCCATAATAAATTGACGACATTGGCATTTAATTGACCAGAACACAGAACACGGTGCAGATACTATTTTAAGAAAGTATTACACCAAAGAGTTGAATGTAATGGGGAAACATCAGTAAGTGTGGAGAGTCAGCAAGAATAATGTAGGTAATTTCTTTGCATATCAACTTTTGCATTTCAAAGATGATGAGAATCACTTTCACTTTTTTTAAATATATATATTTTTAGGTGTAGATGGACACAGCACAATGCCTTTATTTTTTTATGTGGTGCTGACGATCAGCCCGGGTCCCACCCTTGCTAGGAGAGCATTCCCCCCTTGAGCCACAATCCCAGCCCAACTTTCACTTTTAAAAGTGAAAAGGAAAAAGGAGACAGTGGTTAGAAATATAATGTTGAGCTGAAGTCTTTTAATAAAACTAAGACTGAGTCCAGTGAACCAATGGGGAATTAGTAGGTCTTAGGGATCTGGAAGTCAGAAGCATCTAGTGAATTTAGAGGGACTAGAAAGAATAGATTTTATAAGTTTTTCGGTATTGTTGATCACTTTCTTCATGTTGAACTCTGAGTTTAGAAGATGTGCCATTATTACCCCATACCTTTGGGACTTGAGGAAGTAAAACCAAGAGTGAAACTGAAGACAACCAGTCAATATTCCAAACTTATCAAGCTGTCAGGTATAATGGCCACAAAACCCATTTACTACCTGTGTCAGGCTCTGTGCTATGACTTTGGCACTCAACATTTCCCTGTTGGCTCTTGACAATTTGGGAGCTAGGTACCAATATGTATGTCAGAGAAACTAAAGTCAGGTAGTGCAAATTATACAGGCAAAACCCAATTTTGACCCTGAACCTATTTATATTTCTTTACCAAAGTTTTCTTGGGAGTGGTGATAAGTAAAAAGAAAATTCACTTAAAAATAATTAAAAATAGAGATATCAAAAAAATTACTCTTGCTGTTTCAACTGTAATTCATTTCCTATTTTTTTCTTACCTTTTAAAGAGTTGTGTGTTGGGTACATACACATGCAGGCACATGGGCATATAAGTATATTTAGAACTCTCCTGAACAGGATGTTTATTTTCAGTTGCTTCTACTCAACATATAAATGTTGCCCATGCTTCATTTTTGTAGCCTGTATTTTCATATTTTTCTTTATTATATCACTTAGTATTTCTGAGAAGCAAAACAATATAGTGATACCTCCAAAATAATATTCCACTAGTATGTGTATATATATGTATATATATACATATATATACACATATTTATAAAATCTTTCTCTTAATTGCTACATAATTTAAATACCTTTTAGTCTAAGATTATATGTCTTTAAATTTGTGGAAGAAATTTTAAAAATATCCTAATTAGGATATGAGGACATAAATAAATTGTGTATTGTGGCTTGAATTAATATTTAATTTTTATTTTATTTAAAGTCTGTAGATCTCCAAAGAGCTTCTTAGAAATAATTTATTCACAGAATTAGAATGTTATTTTTATTACCATTATTTAAGTCACTGTGTAAATATTCCATTTTACATGCAGCATTTGCCAAATTATAATTTGTTATTAATATTAAAACGAAACTTGAGAGTTTAGCTAGTTGATCTATTTAGGCTTCACGAAAAGTGACTCTGATCTCAAGAGAAAAAAAGAAAAAAAGGGAAGGGAAATTAGTAGGGCAGAGGAAGGAGAGGAGGATGAAGGAGGGGAGGCAAAGGGAGGTACAGGAAATGAATTTGATTAAATAATGTTCCCTGCAAGCACACATATGTCACAAAGAATCCCACTATAATATGTAATGTGCACCCAATAAAAAGGAAACAAAATTCCCTTTTAAGAATAAAATATTATATCATTATTAAAACACAGAACAAAGAATATTAACAAACATTATTTATATTATTGAAACATACTTTGAGAATACACTGTGCTACTCAATGACACCATATAATAAACTTTTACATAAGAGATATTTGTTTATAATAGCATTATCAGAGTAGGCAGACTAATGGGGTAAATAATATAAAAAATATATTAAAATGAGAGATCCACATTGACAAAATCATTGTGTCTCAATCAAAAAATTTTTTAAAAATAAGTCTATTGTGAAAATTCTGAGATTAAAAAAATTCACAAAATTGAATGGCCACAAATAATTTTATTGCCTCTATGATTTTCCTTAATATTTCATGAGGTGTGTCCATTGTCATTATGACATCTTATTATTTCAGGAAACTCAAATAGACATTTTTTTTTTTTAAAAAAAGACATAATTCAGTAGTAGAACACTTACTTAATACAAGCAAGTCTCTGGGTTTGATCCAGAGCACCACAGGGTTTAGGGAAGAATATTCAGCAAATGCATATATGTAGTTGTGTGTATATGTGAATGATAATAATGGCAATGTACCTCACAAACACAAAATGAGAGCTTTGTGTCTATTTATTGTAAATTTTATGAAATAAATTACAATTTTAATTTAAACACAACATATTTAAAAGCTGACACCACTTTTAGAAATGCGTGTGTATGTTTGCATGTGCACAAACACTATATTTCTCCCTTAAATTAACCACCCTTGCTATTATCATGGCTTAGAATCACTGTCATTTAACTATGTTTGTTTTTCATTCCATAAACCCTTAGACTATTTTCCTCCTTATTATCACAGTAAAAAGTTTCACCACTATCAAGATTAGTTCTGTATTTGTTATTGCTGTTTATTATTTAATGAAATCTTTTGAAGTTGCTATGAGCCTCATTTCAGCTCAGGAATCTTTTAAAATATTACTCTTTGTTAATAACTTCTGGGGATGCATCACTTCATACTGGATTGTCTGAATTTGCGTTGATTACATCTCTTTTGCTATGTTCCTCAGGAGATCTATCAAGTCTTTATTATTGTCATGTCCATCACACTTCCTAGGCAAATTCCCTCACTAAGTGTAGGGATCACATATCATTTTGATTACTAAATCTGCCTAAAAAATAATAAAACCTAACAATTCATTTCATATGATAGGGTATACAACATTTTCCTTGATATAATATAAACATCGATTGATTACTTTTAAAATTCTGCTATGAAATTATTATTTCCAATCTAAATGTTGGGAGATATGAATGTTAACATATTCTGTCCGGGAGAATAATTTCTTGGCAGAATAATTTCATGACAGCTTGTGGCATTGAAGTGCTAGGTTAAGGAATTAAAAGAAGAAATATTTTCTACATTCATATAAAATTGTATTGCTTTTGTAGATAGATACTTAATGCTGTTATTCTATATACATAGTGTAAGGGGAACACAATGAGATCAAAGACTTTTTTATTATGCAACAGAGTCTTTACTAAATCTTTATATTCTTTGGAGTCTCTGATGCTACTTAGTGGGAAAAACAACAGGGGGTCCTTCTGTGTGTACCTAGAATAATGATGCCCAACTTAACTTCATGTAGGTAGTAGAGGGAGAAAAGAAGGATACAGAAATTGAATCACATTTTGTTTTGAGGTAAAATCATCTGAAATATTATAAAAACAAGTATCGGAATTATTAGAATTAAATATTACAGTATACTGTAATAGAAAAAATGGATGGATGATAATTATCATGATGTAAGATTTATATAATACTCTCTGCTATGTATTGTATCATTATGTCTTCTAAATATTTTTTTTTCACATGTGATTATTAAAACTAGATATTTTTTCTAATGGCCAAGCAAATTTAATCATGCATATGTTGCTAGATATCAAATGAAAGTAAAAAAAAAAAAAGGAAAGAATAAAAGGAAGAATGGAAGGGGAGGGAGGAAAGGGAGAAGGGAAAAGAAAAGATCACTAAAATAATCGAAGCCTAAAAAATTTGCATTTCAATAAACTTAGACAATTCAACTCATCTACTAAAAAAAGATTTTGAATTTATCCAACAAAGTAATATCAGCTTTTATTCGTGTTGTTTATAAGAAGCACGCCTAAAACATAATGATTGGTAAAGTCTAAAGGTAAATGCAGCTAAAATATCACAAGTATATTAAAATAAAAATGAGAGAGACCTGATTTTGAAAAGAGAAAAGGCAGTCTTTAACTTGAAAAACATTAAGAAAAATTAGGTTTCTGTGATTCACAGTAAAGACATGATATTTATTTATACCTATGTAACACATAACAAAGCAATGAATTTCATTAAGCAGAAATGAAGGGGAAAAGAAGATTCCTTATGGTAGTAAAAATTCATTTTAATGCAGGTTTTACTCCTAGGAAGAGTAATTGCATTTTCTTCTTCTTCTTCTTCTCCTCCTCCTCCTCCTCCTCCTCCTCCTCCTCCTCCTCCTCCTCCTCCTCCTCTTCTTCTTCTTCTTCTTCTTCTTCTTCTTCTTCTTCTTCATCATCATCATCAGCATTATCATTATAATATTGGATGTGTCCTTAAAGAAAATGCATCTTTTCTAAAATGAAGATGAAGCATATTTAAAAAGTATTTTTTGCAGATCTTATTGAAAAATATATAAATAATAAAATACTGAACAAGTAAACAATAAAATTTAAAAATGTTAATGCCCTTCAACTTAATAATTAAAGCAAACAAAAATGTACACACACAAAAAAATTTCTTAATCTTATTTTGTATAATCCAGTTTGAGGTGCATGGCTATCCTCCAGGTCTCTGTGGTTTTGATATAGTGTTCTCTTCCTTGCTGAGGCCACATGTTTATAAATTTCCCTGTATCTGGTCTCAGATTGCCATAATGAGTTATGCATATTTGCAGGACGACCAGGCCGAAGGCCTTCCAGGTAGCAGATAGGCCTGAGAGAGCACGACGTGAATCAGAGAGGTGGTCCCTGAGCCCTTTAAGAACACTAACTGCAGGACTTAGGGGAAGCCTGAGAGCTGCCCAGGGTGCTGTGAGGAAGCTAGCAGCCTGTTTAGAACAGCAGTGCCTGATAAGGAACCTAGGTCTCTATTCTACCATATGAGAAAATTAGGGGTTCAGAGGGCACTCAGCTTCCCCAGTCAGAGACTCCCCCTCTCTTTTTTTGTGTGAATCTTTTCCACCACAGACAAGCTTTTGGGGGGATTGCTTATCAACATACCCTCTGCTCCTGTTTTTGTCATTGTGTGCATAATTCAAGGTCCCCCATGTGCCCACCAACCAGGAGTTTCCAGGTACTCCTCTTAGAGAGGCATATGTTATTCTGCTTTTTTCATACCTGCTGAAAAATGTAATTGATAACCCTCTGCTTCCTGAAAATTCCTAGTATCTTCAGTGACCTCCGAATTCACACAGAGACTTCACTTCCTCCACTTCAAAGGCTAGAGACCAGAGAGGGGAAAAGAAAGGGAGAGGGACAAAGATAGAGGGAGGGAGAGAGAGGAGAGAGAAGAGAGAGAGAGAAAGAGAAAAAAAGAGGGGGGAAGAGGAGGAGGAGGAGGAGGAGGAGGAGGAGGAGGAGGAGGAGGAGGAGGAGGAGGAGGAGAATGAGGGAGAAGGAAAGGGAGGGAAAGGGAGGGAGAGGGAGAAAGACCTTTCTTACTGTTTCTGTATTTATTTCTCTTTTCTCTCTTCTCTCCCCTCTCTTAGCAAAATTTTCCAAGCTACTTGCTTCTTAACTATTTTATTTAATCCTCTGGAAGGACTAAAGTCATATTACTTCTCTTTTTATTTTTATCACTCAAGTGTTTAGTGACTTGCTGATAATTCAGTCCCAAGTATAATTTAAAGAATTAGCTTACAATCATAATGACTATTCCTTGTAAAAATGCTTCAACTTTTCAAGGAGCAATTATTTTCAAACCAAAAATGTAAATTGGACTTTATTTTTGCAAAGCTTTTGAATAACTTGAAGAATAGAAATTGCAGTGTTGGATGTTAACTGTTAACTGACAGGACTCAGCTTATATGGACTGAGAAACAAAAAAAAAAAAAAAGAAAAAACTTCTCAATATCATATAAAGTGTTAGAAATTTGTATGATGATTATATGTGATTATAATTTGTCAAGAGGGTATAGTGTAATTACACATTTCATGGAGAACTAGAACTCATTCATTTATATAAACCAATGCCATTCTATGCATTGAAAATTCCCTGTTGTATCCAGTTTTCATTATTTTTGTGACAGGTGAAAAGTCAGCAGCAAACAAAACAAACAAACAAAAAAGCTGATAAGGTCAAAGATCTGAAATAATACTGTTTTCAGTGTGAGACACCTCAGTGTCATAAAGATGCTGACAAATGAAAATGGCTTTGCACAAAATGCAGAAGAATGATTAAGGAGCTAAGAAGTTAGACATAAAGGGAAAGATTAAAAGAATGAAATATGTACACCCTGGCTCAATTGTGACAAAGTAAAATGAGAAGTGTTATCTGTTTTGAAAATCTGGAAGTCATAAATACCAAAGAGGTTTCAATGTTATTTGGCACAAATATCCCACACAAAAGTATTTCTGTACTAATGTCTGCACTTTATTTGATAAATTATATATAAAGAAACCTTGCAAACTAAAATTATCAAAACTAAATTTTTATGTAATTGCATATATATAATTAGACTTTTAAAGTATCAATTTAAAATTCTAAGAGAATAAATACCTTCACATCCATATTGCAAACTGTTAAAGTATCTTTCTAAAATTATTTTGCTGTGATTCAGTTTTGCATATTGATAGTGTTATGATTTAGATATTAGGTTTCGCCCAAAAGCTCATTTGTGAAACAATGCAAGAAAGTTGGAGGTGAAAGGATTGGGTTATAAGAAACTTAACCTAATCAGTGCATTAATCCTCTGATAGGGATTAACTGGGTGGTAACTGTCAGCAGATTGAGTGTGACTGGAGGAGGTGGGTAATTTGGGGTTTGGCTTTGTGGTACATATTTTGTCCATGGTGAAGGAACTGTTCTCTCTTGCTCTTTCTTTTTCTCTTTCTCACCTTCTCTCCTTCCTGATCCTCATGACCTGAGCTGCTTTCCTTCACCACCACACTCTTCCACTATGATGTTCTTCCAAACCTGGAACCCCAAGGAGTGGAGCTGGCTGTCTTCAGATTGAGACCTCTGAACTGTGAGCCACCCAAATAAACTTTCCTTCCTCTAAAATTGTTCTTGTCAGATCTTTTGGTCACAGCAATGAAAAGTCTCTCTGAAACAGAGTACAAGGCTGAGCAAAAGTTGCCCTATTCTACAATTTCCTATCTACCTTTAATTAGTAGTAGTCCCTTAGCCTCAGTCAAACCTTAGCTTCTTAATTTATATCATAAAGATATTGCATTGAATATCTTTTTTAGAACTTTTCTGAAGTAATATTTAAAATTTTATTGAAATAAAGTGTGAAATGTTGATTGTTGGTGATATGTGTCTTTGAATTAAAAACAGTAATGTTGAGTAGATACAAAACTTTAAAATACGCTCTAATGAAAAGAACTCTATAATTAAAAAAATAGTGATCCATAAAGCAACAAAAAGAAGTGAAATAAGAATGGTCCTTGTATTACAACTCCTTGATGAAAATATTCAGCAAATGAATGAAACATTCTGTGTTAGACGAAAAGGGATTTAAGCTTGTCAATGAATTCTCTAGAGGTAAGTAAAAGAATATTCTTCATAGACTACAAAATCAGGGAAGCAGAGCTGGCTGTGGAAAGACATAAGAATTTGACAGTTGTATTGCATCCCTGTGGTGGGCTTTTGGTTTGATAAACCATTTTAAGGACTAATCAACAAAACCTTTTGACCTGAAGGAGACTTCCTTGTGAGAAACTAAATCTTATCCCCTCCCCACTTAAAAAAAATAGGCAATATACACGCTACTTCTGTATTTGTTTCAAGAAAATAAATAAGAAGAAAACAAACTACTCTACAATAATAATTAGAAATTTTAAGAAGTTTATTTTTTCACTTACTCAAATGAACAGTTATATATTATTCAACATGACTGAAAAATCGATTAATGTATGTAGCTTATATTTCTGTTGGGTGAAAGAAAGGGAGATAAATCAATAAACATTTAATGTGGTAAAAGGTAGATATAAATGCTATTTATAAAAATAGTGTGGGAAATTGATTTAAGTTGAATGTGTTGACTCATGGAGTACTTCAGTAGATCTAGTCATCAGGACAATGCATGGGTTGGGTTGTGACATTGAGGATAGAATTCTGAACAAAGTTAAGGAAACCAGGCAGTTATGTTGACATATGAGGGAAGAGTATTTCAAACAACAAAAAAAAAAACTTTCTGAAACAAATGAACAAAAAGATAAGATATTCTATTTAAAGCTCTAATTGGACAAATGAAAAAGAACCTGCTTATTTTTGATTAGTGAAGAACGCCTACAGGAATGAGACACATGAGCTATTTCAAAACAAAACAAGAATGTGAAGAAATAGAAACTCAAATTTTACCAATTCGTTCAAGTAAATGAATAAATCAACTTCTCCAGCCCAGTTTCTTGTTTCTAAATGCACTGAAGAATTTGTCAATATTAAATAAATTCTAGCAAATTAGAAATAACGTTTTTTTCTACCAAGTAACTTGAACATGAAAGATTCAAAAGCTTTGAATGGTAACGACTTTCTATGCAGTGAACTCTAGTGATTTTGCAACTCTCTTCGATTTGCTCCAATTCTGATAGATCTGGTGGATTCTTCGTTGCAAGTCACATTTCAACTGAGTCTTAACATGTTTCAGTAGAACTTTGTATAATGTGAGGATCCTGAAGGTTAATGAGCAGCATAATATATCAACTACTTGTACCAAAGACAGAAGGAGCAAATTTAAATAATTTTGCTTTTGTTAAGTCTCTTCTCAAAGAACAAGAAAAGATTTGATTTTACTAGCTAATGCAGGAGAATTTATTTAATGATAGTATCTTTTGTAAGATAATTTTATATCACTAGGCAACAGAATCTTTGTGTAAAGATTAGAAAAGTTAGCTTTTAATATTATAGATATTCAGTTCTAAAATTTAAATATCTGAATGTTTTCATTCTTACTAATTTAATGATTTGGAACATGTGCTGATAACTTTATTAAAATACCCATACTATAAGATTACAAATATAAATTATATTTTTCTAGTTTGAATTAAAGCAACCTCCCCTCTAGTCAACTCTAGCAACTGTCTTCACAGGTGGAGATATGCATATGAATGGTTACTTTTGGATTGTTTAAGCATGAACATATAGACATTTAAAAAGGTCATTGTTCAACTTTTCACATGCTACTAACGCAGTAATGGGAAACAAAGTCATATTCTGAAAATTCTCCCTATTAAGAGAGAAAAGCTGTATTTGGCATTCCTTAGCCCCTGTGTACTGAGAGGAATTCAGAGTCAAATACATCATAATGAGTGAATTTTATGCTAAAGTAAAATGGCATACAAAGTAGACACAACATGCAAGTCCTATGAAGTCTATTTTTCAGTCCTGCAGAATTGTGGGAGGAAAAGGAAGAAGAGGAAAGGATTGCCACACAACATGGTGTCCTGACCCTAGACAGAAGTATCAATGTAAGAGTCTTAGATTGGTTGAGGGGAACATTGAAGACCATTCCCTGCACCTATAGATAGAAGAACTAACTAAATAGGTCATTCTGTGCCCAACTCGAATCTCCGGAATTGGTCAGAAAGACGATCCTGTCACTCTGGAGGAATAAACTAAGTTGCTTACCTTGCTATGGGTGTATTAGAGAGGAGGGTAGAGTGACAGTGAATTTGAAGTGTTTTTTTGATGGGGGCCCTTAAAGAAACCTGCTCAGTCTGAGACAATGAGACTCATTGGGACCAGCGAATATTATAGGACTGGATACAACATGGAAAAATAGTGCCCCTTGTTATATTTTTGAAGAGCTTCAAGATGGTGATAATGCAGCATTAAGCCAAACATATGGCTTTTCTGAGTGTAACCTAAAGGATTGCAGTGATCACACACCCAGGAAGCTAAGCCAGTGTTCACAGAGAAACAGTATGAATTTTCCAAGTGGAACCTAGCCAACAGAGTGAATAGAGATGGTCTTTACTGAGAGTGGGATTCTCAACAAAAAAGCTGAAAAAAAGATGCCCAATGGAGACTAAAAGACCTGGAGAATAACATGGAACTCAAAAAGATATCGTCATAGGCTCTCTTCTGCTACAACATGGCATAGCAAAAATCTCTTCCCAAACTTTTAATTTCCTGTGCAAAATAGAAGAGACCAGAAGTAAACTAGAAATGTGAAAGATTAGACATTTATCCTAAAGAAACATTTAATTTGTTCCTCTTTCTTTCTCTCTCTCTCTCTCTCTCTCTCTCTCTCTCTCTCTCTCTCTCTCTCTCTTTCTCTTTTCTGCTACTGGGGAGTGAACACAGGGTTAATTAACCACTAAGCTATATCCCCAGCACCCTGCCCCTCCCCGCCTTTTTTTAAATGAGAGGCTGTCTTGCTTAGGTTCTCCTAAGTTGCTGAAACTGGCCTGGAACCTGTCATCCTCCTGCCTCAGCCTCCAGAGCCGCTGTATACCCATTAAGCCTGGCAGTTCCTCATCATGTTTTAAATGGGGGCTAGTAAGGAAGGACAATTCAATTACATAAACAAACAAAAAACAAATTCTACAATTATTTGGTTACATCTGGGTATTGTTTGTAAAACATCAACCCAATTAAAACTTTTTAGAACCAACTAATGGAATGAAAACTTTCAAATTTTAAATATGACTTACTATTTTTGAAATGCAATTTGCAATGAGTAATTCCAAAAATGTACTTTGAAATGACCTCCTTTATTTTTGAAAAGTAAAGAAAGTTAGCTTCTACTTTATCTGAATTTTTAGAAATTAACTATTTTATCTGAATTTTTAAGAATTAGTTTTCTATTTCACCTAAATTACCTTTTTCAAAGAACACTGTGTGTTGCAGAAAGTTTCCTGGAAGTTATTTGTAAACACTTTCATTAGGAATAATGGAATTAACCATGGAAATAACATTACTACTTAGTAATTTTAGAATTTAATGTTTCACGTTTATATTCAACAAATGTTCTAGCTCATTTTTATAAACATTCACATTTCTAAGTGTACAGAGTGAATATGGGAGTCCTATGAATAAATTTTACTGATTCAGTTTTTACTAATTTAAGGATATTTGGTATAGAGCCCTTTCCAAAATAAAAGTTTTTAAATGCAAATTTTAAAAATGTAAAAACACACTCAACAATCTATAGGCATTTTTACAGTATAAAATGCAAAAAAATCTATTAGCAGAGGAAAGATAAAACTATGTTTTATCTCTAAAATTTTGTTTTAAAGTAATTTACTCTGGATTTACTGAAGATATGTGTCAGGAATGAGATTTTCTTTTAACAGACAGTTCATTTTCCTACAGGAATGTTCTGAGTAATGGTGGAAAAGGAAGCAGTTAGCAAGTGAAGAGGGGTTAAATGAGAATTCTTTCCAAAAGCAGATTGATAGAAGCAGTTATAACATCAAATAGAGAAAAATTCAGTGTGAGCGATGGTCATTGGTGGCTATGATATGACAAGAATAAGGTGGCAAAAAATTAAGTTATATGGTCAAATTCACTTTACATTTGACATTGTGATTTGTTCCCTTAGTACCTCATAAGAGATTTCCTATTTGTCTCTACACATTTATTTGGTCTTTTTGCATTACTGTACCTCTGACAATCAATTTTAGTCATTCCAACAATGACACTTGCAGCCAAAACACGAATTCCACTGGAAGTCTAAAACTAGGAAATTGCCTTTATTTTGTACTATTCTCATAAGGCACTTCTGAAGATGTGAACTTTGTTTACCAGGAAAGAGTGTGTTTTACCAGGAAAGAGTGTATTTTACTCTTAGAAAGGATATAATTTTAAAACACCTAAAGGAAAGCCCGTAAACAGCACTTTTGAAAATTTACTGTGTTATAACAATACAATGCTAGAAGTCATCAATTTGAAAGGCTTCAATTTCCAGAAACTTCCAGGCAATTACTATGACTTTAATTTTAGAATAAGTTACATTGGCCGGTGAGGAATGAGTACCTTCATCATATTTCTTTAATATTTAATAATATTGATGTTATAGTAATAAAATATTACTTTCATTAGAAGCATAATATTAGGAGATGGTAAAACAAGAGAAGATAAGGAAAATATCTAGACAGAAAAATATGTATCGTGATGGGAAGGGATCAAACCTGTGTCTGTAGAAAATTATGCCAAACATATTTTGATGGAGATTTAACATTGAAATCTATGTATTTTATTGTTGAGAATGTGGGTTCACTGTTAAAGTGATAAAACCTCTTCATTCCTCAGATATGAATTTTGCCTTTTTATGATTTTTCAGATGTGATTATTGGTATTCCCTACAACCATTATTCTTCTTAGAAGATAAAAGAATTCTCAGAAATTTTGATTTTCTCTTTGAAATGATAATTCTATTTGCCAACTCTCACTCTCCTTGCACCATCATTGCATGCTAATGATATATTTTAACACGATCTTCAGAGGTATGTATATGCATCAGTTATTTTCAGACATTAGGCAAAATAAATAAAGGAAGTAAAAAATAACTTAGAAATAGGCAACACAATTTAATTGGATTAGTTTTTGATATAAAAATATTATAATAACAATGTTATCAAAGCAGTGTTCCCTGTTTTCAACACCTATATATAATTAGGTTTTCATGTGTCCTTCCATGAGTCTACTGAGACTTACAACCATCCAGTCATCTATCACTCTGACATCCACCTCTCCATGTACCCTTTATCTACTAATTAATAAAATAACTAGACATATTAAAAGTGAATCAAAGTAAAATTCTGCCTATAAAATTTTTCCTTTGCAGTCAGGTGTGCACAGGAAAATAGCTACTTGATTTCTATAAATATATTTGAAGAACAAATTATTGCACTAAACAAAAATAATTTTCAGTTAACAAATATGTTGATGAAGAAACAAGATAACATTCACTAAACCTACTGAAAATAATTCATCAATATTTTAACATTATCCATACTATTTATTGATGATTTTTTTGCAATTTTATTGATGCTTACTTTAAATATTAGAAAACTTCACTTTTAATATATACAACTTGATGAGTTCGGACGTATGCATACACTTCAGATACTATCTATCACCACACTCAATGTATTATGTATTAAAATATCCATCACCTCCCAAGTTTTCCCTGATCCTTTTTTTTTTCTGTTTGTGTGTGTCTGTGTATTATTTGTGTGTATGTGTACATATGTAAAGAACACTTAACTTTGAGATCCATTCTCTAAACAGAATTTTATGCACACAACACTGTGTCACTGACCATAGACATTATAATGTAACACAGATCTCTAGACCTTATTCATCTGACAACCATAACCTTTCACTCACTGAACAAAAATCATTATTTCCTATAGTCCTCAACCCCTGGAAATTGTCATTCTATTTTCTGTTTCTGTTAGTTGTACTATTTTAAGTGATTTATATAAGCAGAATCATATAGAGCTTGCCATTTTGTAATTGTCTCCATTTACCATAATGTCTTTAGGTCTCACCAGGTTGTTAGAGTTAATAATATTTCCTTCTTTTTTAAGTCTAAATAATATTCTCTCCCATATATGTAACACCTTTTCTCTATCTAATCATCTTTCAATAGACATTGTTTTTTTCCATATCTTGGCAATTATAAATAATGTTGCACTGAACACAGGAGTGCAGATATATCTCCTTGAGAAGTCTGATAACCAGTTTTTGTATATATACCCAAGAGAAGGTTTTTGATCATTCAGAGTTGTATTTTATTTTTCTACCTGCACCATATTAGTTCCCATAATAGTTAGATTATTTTACATTCCTACCAACACTACCCAAGGATTACAATTTATTCATATCCACGCCAAATTTTTTGTCATTTGATTTTATTCATAATTTACTTAAAAATAAAACAGACGACTCCCAGTACTTGATCACTGCCATCCACAGTAGTATTATATCCAAAAACCTAGATTATAATGTGAAACAGTTGGCTAATATAAGCATAAATTGTGATCACAGACATAATTTAAACATGGACAAATATGTCTTTCCAATTATATTTTATAGCTGAATAAAATTTAGTTCTATGAGGAATTAAGGTAGCTCTTGTGAAATAATATATTCAAAGGTCAGAAATAACTGGACAGGAAAAAAGCTCCTATCACATCTCTTTGTCATGATTTACCACATTCTTCTTGAAAGGGGTTCTGTAATAGTTGATTACTGTCTACCATGAAATTCTATTGTATAATGTGCTGGGAAGTGGTCAAATTTCCTTAATGATGTTGTTGCTTTGGCATCCATTATTAAATGTGAAGTCAGTGATTACAAACCAGTCTGTCACATTTGCACTAGGTGAGACTTCCCTTCCCTTTCTTGTTGTTTGCAATAGCCACCTTACTCTTCAACCCACTGACCCACAAACCTGCACACCTCACTGTTGCTGTGATAAAATCCAACAGTCAACCTCTGAATCATATATGTAATTTGAACCCCTCTCAAAGGAGTTTTCTTTAGACTAACCAGTTCCCATATCCTGCCGGAATCTCTTAAGAATATGCATAGATTTCATAAGGGAATAATCCCATAGGTGCTCTCTCAAACTGGTTGAACTTCCCACGACCTTCGGCCTTCTGTCAATACCCTAATCTCTCTGGAATGTGAAAGTACTAAATTTCTTCTGTTTCATGCATTTTGGTTTCATCTCATTATTGTACTTCATCTGAACATTCAGCTGAACCTAACTTTCCAGTCAAGGCTCTCTTAGAGAGCAGTTATCTTGATAGGAATAAACTGGGCACACTCCAGATAAGAGTCACAAGGCTGTCTGCTATTCTAAAGGAGATTCCTGCAAGAGGGACACCTGATCACATGTCAGATACTTAGATAAGAAGTCATCCACCTTCGGAAAAAATGGCTCTGTAAACATCCACAACCAAGTCCCTGAAGTCTGGTCAGGGCAGGACCAGACTTTATGGCCATTGCCAGGATACAGACATCAAGACTAAATTAGAAAGAAACCCTAGCAGTAGAGCTCACAACAGGGGTTTCCTTTGACAAAGTGTAAACATGCATCTCCCAAATCTCCCATACTTGGTTCAAGAATTGCATCCTATTGAGCTTTACCTGCTGTATACCTCTACAATGATTTTAGAAAATTTAGCTTCTGTTATAGGTCTAGCTTTATTTTATCTTATCAGCAGGGAGACTAGTATAATATAAGTTACTGAACTATTTCTGAAGCAAACATGTTTTCTGAAGCAAACATCATTTGGGCACCTCCCATCCAAACCATAACAATTTGTTTCTCCATTAATCTTATTATTTCTTCCTTTCTGTGTGTTTTAGGCTTAGTTTGCTATCCTTTTCCAGTTTATTAATGTAGATAGTTAAGCTATTGATTACATAGCCTTGTTTATAAGTTTATAGTTGGAAATTTCTCTCCAAACACTGATGTTCTTCTGCTGCATCCCAAATGTTAAGTAAATTGTATTTTCATTTTTGTTTGATTCAAAATATTTTCTAGTTTTCTTATGATCACTCCTTTGACCTGTTGGTTAATTGGTACTGTGTTATTTAAAGCTTACATTTCCTTTCATCATTTATTTCTCAGACAATTGAATTGTGGTCAGCAAATGGCCACAACATTTTATCTTTTAAAGTATTTTCTATTGTTTACTTGGCTTCAATCAATTTAAATTGATTGAGACTTGTTTTATGACCTAAAATATTCTATCCTGCAGAATGTTCCACAAGTACTTGAGAAGAATTTGTGCATTATGATATTGAAGGGTGGGTATTATGCAGAGTTTATTGGGTCTATAGTGTTTTGGATTTAAAGAAATGTTTACGTCTTCTATTCATTTTTTGATATTCTGGCTAATTGAACTATAAATAATTAAAAGTGAAATACTGAAACTCTACTATTTTTAAATCTTATTTTTTTCTTCCTCCAATTCTTCCAGTGGCTGCTATAGATACACTATATTTATATATCTGCTATAAATATTAATACAGATATACATATTTCTATAATATTTATAATAACTATATTCTTGATGTATTGACCTTTCTATAATTATAAAATGTAATTAAGTCTTTCCTTGAATCTAATAACACCTCTTGTTTAAAAGTTTATTTTATCTAATATTACTATGGCTATTCCAGTTTTTGTTTGACAACTATTAGTATAATATAGCTTTTTCTGTACTTTTACCTTCAACCTATTTGATAAAGATAAAAGTTGTTTCTTGTGTATATCATATAGTTACATTTTTAATTATTTTAAAATTCTGAAGTATCTTTTATTTGAAGTATTTAAAGTTTGTCACTTTAATTACTGATAAGGTAAATTAGTGTGTGCCATTTAATTTCCTACTTATTTTTTTTTATTCTTCTATTTCTCCATTATAACCATCTGGGTCTTTAATAACTTTCTACTGTACTTGTGATGGTTAATTTGGGGTGTCCACTAGATAAAAGGTAGCTCAGAGAATTGGTGAAACACACTTCTGGGCATGTCTGTGAAGCCTAGATGAAATAAAGTTCGGAAGGAAAAAGCTGCTTCTCCTTCTTGTTGTTATTTTGTTCTTCAATATCAGACTCCAGATTCCTGAGTTATGAATTGAGATATGCACCAGCAAACCTCCAGGAGAAATTTCTAGTCTCCAGGCTACATCATTGGTATCAGTCTGGTTCTAAGGTTTCCATCTTGAACACAGCCGCATTACTGGCTTCACTGGCTCTGATCATGTGAACCAGTCTACTAAATCTCCTGTTACATAAATATGCACTATATTTGTTCTATTTCTCTGGAGAACACTAACTTGTATTGTTTTAGTTATTTATATATAATGTGTGTGTATATATATATACACACACACAAATATACACATATACATATGTAGTTGTATGCATAGAAAGTCAAATATATATATATATATAATTTATTTATTTATTTATTTATTTATTTATTTATTTGAATTTGATTTTCATAAATGTCATTCTGGATATATAATTACAATATTTTCTTTGCAGTACTGGAGATTGAAAACAGGGTTGTTCTACTACTAAGCTATATCCACAGTCTTTTATTATTTATTTTCGTTTTGACACAGAGTCTTGCAAAATTGCCTAGGGCTGGCCTCAAATTTACCATCCTTCTGTTTCAGCCTCCCAGGTAGTGGGATTACAGACCTGTACCATCCTGTCCAGGGGTATAATTAACATCTAAATTTAAAAAATCGTTTGCATTAATAGCAACTTGCATTCAGAAGTATACTTACAAAAATTGCATTCAGAAGTATACTTACAAAAATTTTCCTCCAGCATAGCTTCTTTCACCTTCTTCTTTTTTGAAGCCACTATTATCAATCAAACTTCATCTTTATATATTATAAACCTGTTGACAGGATTACACAATTACTATTATATGTCTTTATCTTTTGAATCAGAAAGGAAGCAAAGTATAGTAATTCATATTTTCTTTTATATTTAATTGAAGATCTTTTTCCCTATTCTCTTTGTCATATGGATTCAAGTTACTAATTGGCATCCTTTCATTTCTACCAGATTAATAGCCTAAATATTTCTTGTGGGTCACATCTACTTAGCAATCAATTATTTTACTTCTTGTTTTCTTAAAAAGATTTTAGGAATATAAAATATGATTCATATCCTACATTATTTTTACAGGATAGTTTTGTTTGATAGGAAATTTTGAGTTGACAGTTTCATTTTTTTTGGCACTTTTGATGTAATTCAATAACTTCTGGCTTCTATAGTTCTTGATAAGTCCACGGGCAATCTCCACAGGACTATTTACAAATAAGGAGTTTTATAACTTCTCCTATATCCAAGATTCTTTTTCTCTTTGTCTGTCAAAAATGTGGAAAATATTTAGCTGTTATTCTCTCACATATTTCTCTGCCTCTATTCTTTCCCTCTGGGAGTCCCATTATAAATCCAATAATTATTTTCTTGATATTGTTCCACAGATCTTTGATGTTCTGGATTTTTAAAATTTATTCAATTGAAATAAGATGCCCAACCAGGGCTTACTTTATGCATTCTTTATTGTTGCTTTGTTGTGGCTGCTATTGTTGCTGTGTCTTTCCTTAATAAATTTCCTGGAACAAATCTCTGAAATCTTCAGCATAGTTGCTGAAGTTGCTCAATTAACTTGGTGGTTAGCTTGTTCTATACTAAAATTTCTTTAAAGGCTGTGAACTAATCTGTCTCTCACCTTCTTACAAGTGGCTATACCCACATTCTGTGGCACATTTTTACACCTCTGTCGTATCTTTCACTTCTTTTTCATGTAGTTAACCAACCAGAGGTGTGAGATTAGTACCTGTTCATTTCCTTCATGGCCATATTCACAATCTCTGCACATATGAGTGAACTTCTAAATATGCAGGAGTATGTTGGAGTTTTCAAAGCCCTGTATGGACATGTAATCCCCAGATTTTACCTTGAACTCTTTGGCTAGTTTATACTTTGATCTAGTAGTTTCATAGCCTCAGGCAGCTACAAGGTTGAATAATTCCTTCTGATTAGTTTTGACAAACACTAGGAGGATAGAACATTTCCTAGTGAAAGAGTTCTGAGTCAGGTCAAATAAAGACAATCCCTATAAATGGAACTTTTCCAGAAATCTTTTGTTTTTCAGGCAGGTCAAATAGGCATAATTCTCTGGGCATGAGGTTTTCTGGAATCTCCAAGCCCCGTTTACTCCCTCCTTCCAGTGGGCATTGAAGTTATAGTGGATTTCGGATGAGGGGCAAGAGAATCGAGTCACGAAAGGGTTCCATTAAACTTGCTGTTCTTAAAAAGATCAGCCATCATTCCTGAATAAATGCTTGCCTTACTTGTTGCAACCTTTTGTTACTTCTCAAGATCACAAATAGGTTGATTTTTAAAAGGTTTTTGCTACTGTTCTATATTGCTTTTATGGAAAAACACATTTCAAAGGTACTTAATCTGTCATTCTTGGAGAGTTTCCTCTTTGCTATGAATTTTCAATCATACATTCATTCTTTGTCCTGACTGATATCCAAATTTGGCCTCTAATATGATTTCAGTTTTCATATCTCCTACCGGTTAGTATCATACTACTCATGTATTACATATATGCCACCATGTGATTGTTATGCAGTTAATTCCCCACCTGGTCTATCTCTAAGACCTAGGTTATGGTCATTGAGGGACCAGAGGTCCACATATAGGTTTATTCTTTAAGTGATTTTAGAATACTGCAAACAAATCTATTATTAGATTTCCTTGATGATAAAAGACAAATTGTTAATATTTGTAAAGAGTAATGCCTTTTAAAAGATGATTTTTGCATGAGCTCTAAGAAATATTTTGAGAATCAAAACTTGATTCTTGAGTTAATATGAATTTTCAAAATATCCAACATTTTTTCTCAATTTAGGATTTGAAAACTAAATACTATACTGCTCACACAATTCCTAAGCAATACACTTTGCAGATGAAGCCTGATTATATTTGCCATGTTATCTTTTATCAGTTATGAGACCTTATTATTCACCACTAATTATGGAATTCCAACATGTTTATTTTATTTCAAAATATGTTAAAGTTGCTATGTCATATTTTTGAAGCAGCAGTTATATCAAAATGACTGGATATTTGGAAATTTCAAATAATTATACCAGATATTACAATCTTTTGATATAATTGCAAGATTCAAGGATTTTAAATTCATAGTTAAAATATTTGTCTTTAATTTGAATGGATGAAATTTACAACTTTTATACCATTTTAGAGTCCTTAAAACTATTTCACATTTCTAGAACGTATTAAATCTGTCTACATACTTGCAATATGAAACCTATATACATTTACAAGTTTATTTTCTTGAAAGCATCAGTCTTCAATTTCAAGTATTACCTTGATCTTACATCTATCATGCCTTGCTTTTCTCCCATCCATTAGCTTAGCCAAGTATAATTAAACAATGCGAAAATATCCATTTCATTTCTCTCTTAAAGTTTTCTTTTGACTTTCTCAAAATATGGCTTATAAGGACCTACAAACACCATGATTGTTTCAGTGATTTTATAAAATATCATACAATTAAGAATGCCTAGGTCCTCTGTTGAATATTTCTACATGATGTATTTACAATCTGTGTTCTATGTTTGAACATGAAAAACATGATGGCTATGACTTTGCCTGTTTCTCAAGTGTCTGGAACTTAAAAATGTTTCTAGCATGTAATAGCTACTGAGTGTCAGCGGTTGACTGAGTACTAACTCTTATTACTTTATTTAAATATTTTGCTTTATATATTTTTCTCGTCAAAATTGTTTTTGTTTTACTTGATTCTCTGTCACACTCCATCTCCTTCTTGGCATGTAACGTTTTGAGAAGAACTCCATAATGTAGAGCTGCAGAATAATAAGGCAAAGTGTCAATCCCGGCTCGATATTATAAAGTAACGTCGAGCATTCTTAGTGGAAATCTTTCAGAGACATGACAATGAAATATAAACAGAAAAAAACATGACAATGAAATATAAACAGCCTGAGCTGCCCAACATATCAAGGAAAAAATATCACAGCATCATTTTTTTCACAGTTAATTGCTTGAACTTCCTCCTTCCCCATTAAGAGGAATTATAACATTACCTCTTTGGGCTATCAACTCAAAATATCTCAAGGATTCTAAGGGTTTCCATTGAAGAAGTGTTAGACTCAGATTTCTCCGTGTCCAATAGTTAAGATATTTGTCTTTAATTTGAATGGATGAAATTAATAAAAAAAACGAAATTTTATCAGGCTGTTAGTGCTCTGATTTTTGAGAAAATAATACATACTCATAACACTTATTATCTAATTTTACTATTGTGAACACTGTAAAAATATATGTAAATGTAATAAGAATAAACTAAGGTCTAACTATATGCCCATGATTCTGTTCTAACAATCATTTTTAAAGTAAATTCAAGACAACTCATATTACAGAAAATATTTTACCACACATTTTTAGTGTATAATTCCTGTTCAAGAATATCATAATACTTGTGTCACACTTGACATAATTAAAATTAGTTTATTAACACTCCTACACACTCAGTTTCAATATTTTTTTTCTGATTGAAAAATGTTTCTTTAAAAGTTTTTTCAAATCAAGATCAAACTAGATCTGCACATTACTATTACTTTATACACTTACATACTATAATATTGGAGATTGATCTGGAACAATCTAGCATAGTCCTACAACCAACCCCCATTACATGAACTAGCATTATTAGCTTTGAAATGTGTCATCCAGTATCTCACAGGCCAACCAAGATGGACATTTTGTCTTCTTAGAAATCATCTTGAGATTCCAACAACTTTTCTTTTGTATTATTCAGGCACAAAGTGCCTGATTTTTCATTCTGGTCCCAATTCAATGTGCTGTGCGCTCTGTATATTCTCTTTTCTTCTTTCTCAGAAGGATAAGTCACTCAGAGAATAACTTCATGATTCCAAAGTATCTCCTACATTCCAAAGTATCTACAGTATCTATTACATTAAGCAGCATTACAAAAACACACTCCATATTTTTGGTTTCAGATACTAATTAGATCATAATTAAGAGGCTGAAGTAATTATGCTGTGCTGAACCAGGTCTTTCTCCTGCTGGCTTTGTCTAGGATCAATAGTGTCTGCATGACTCCATTCATCTAGACCACCCAACTTTTGGAAAATCCTTAGTGAGGGTGATCAGTAAAAGTGAGCCATGTATCCCTCATCCTAGGTACAGCTTGGACATCTTCACAAAGCGGCAGATGAAGGGAGTCCAACAGCAGCTGGAAGAGTGTTCCATTGTGTTAGCTACTGTCCTCTTAGCCAAACAAGTCAAATGGCCAATAAATCAGAATCGGTGTGGTCAGGAACTACACAAAGGCAGAAAGCTAGCAGATAAGGAGAGCAGACCCCAGCAGCCCTTCGCCCACCTCTGAATCTCCAGAGTGTAGGTATTTATGATGAATTTTGGCATCTTCTTCACTTGCCAAAAGAAAAAAAACAATCTCACAGATGTAATATCCAACTAATCATTCCTCTAAAAAAAAAATGACCTGATGAATATAGCTTTTGTTTTGATAAAAATAATATATTAATTTTATATTTATTACTCATCTATCTAAGCTTATAATTAAGCCATGTTGATGAACCCACTTCATAACTTTACTTGACTGCGTTCAGAGGAAATGAGATTATATCTGTCTAGTCTTCAAAATGACATTTTCAATTACATCACCTCCACCAGACAACCAGGAGACTCAAGTCTGACAGGGCTGTCTCTCAGTACACAATGTCAGAAATGGACAATAAAACTCTGGGAGGCTGATGCATTTCAATAATGCAGGGATTTTTTTTTTCTTTTCTTTAAAGCTGCCTCCCCGCCCCAACCACCCACAGGGAAGAGGTTTTAAAGCATTCATTGTGGGAGAAAAGCGATTTAACTTTTTTTTTTTTTTCAAGAGGGTATTTCTTCGAACTGGAAAAGTTTCATGTCACTTTCAAGCACATTATTAAGAGAGGCAGAGCAAGATCTGATTCAAACTTTTCTCTCTCACAACCAAATCTTCTGCAATTGAAAACTCCAAGGTGACAAAGGAGCTGCCATGCAAGAATGAAAGGACTCAAAGGACCTAACTGTCCCCCTCATCTTGAAGTCACCTGCGTTATTTTCTGAGAGTCAGACTGAGATAAGAGAGAAACACTACAATTAAATCGAAAACTAATGGCAGCATGGGAAAAATGTCTAGCAAATATTATTTTCTATGATCCTTGTTGCTGTTTGTGAGAATCTAACGTGAGGCTGCAAGCACCTGTGTGCAGGAAGACTGTCAGGCGTGCATGCTATACACTGAGCTGAATGGTATGATAAGCTTGATCAGGACATTGTCTTACAAATAATGTGGCAGAAAAATCAGTAAGGCTCACTTACAGTTGGCTTTTTGCCTTCCCTTTTCCCTCACCTCTCCCCTAATTATTAATCCATCCTCCTGAATCCTGTAGAATTGCTTACCTGTTCCGTTTCACAGTTATAAGGAAGTTGGAAAGCAATGAAAGAAAAATCTTTGGTGATTTTCATCAATGATTCCTTCTGATATCTTCACAAAGATGACAGCTGCCCTTTGCAAATACTGTCAAGACAGAATACATTAGAAGAAAATATAAAAGTATTTTACTCTAATTATTACTACTAGTTTTCACAAAGTAGCAGTGCATCTCTTTTGGAAATATAAAATTTGAATGATATAAAAGAGAGCATGGAACTAAAATATTTGGGATATACGTTTCAAAGTTAGCAGCTTTAACTTAACAATTATATTTTTTTTAAAGATAATCTTAGACTGGTAAAATAATGAGACAGGAAGTGTTAAAAGAGTTCTGTATGTCCTTCTGCCAGATATCACTGGCTTAACACGTTACAGAAGCATAGAACATCAGTAAAAACTTAACATCAGCTTAAATAATATTGTTAATAAAGTGAAGACTTTATTTCAGTTATATCAGATTTTCTGTGAATACCCTTCTATTTATTCTAGGATCCCATATTACATTCAATTTTCACTTCTTCATAAAGTCATGTAATCTGAGATAGTTTTTGTTGTTGTTGCTTGTTTTTGTTTATTTGTTTGTTTGTTTGTTACTGAGGATTTAACCAGGGGAATTTTTTACCACTGAGCTACCTCCCCTACCTCCCCAGATATATATATATATTTTTTTTTTAGAGAGGGTCTTTCTAAATTGCTGACCCTAGCCTCCAACTTGTGATCCTCCTGCCTCAGCCTCCAGGGTCATTGAGATTACAGATGCTTGCCATTCCACTGAGCTGAGATAGTTCTTTGTCCTTTCTTTTTCTTTTGTTACCTTACCACTTTCAAGGAGTAGCACTCAATTATTAAGTGAATTATTTTACACATTGCTGTTTACTTTATATTTTCCTGGTAATTATATTGCAATTAGATCTTATGAGGAAGATTACTGAGAATGTGATATAGCTTTTTCAGTGCATGTTACAAGGGACACACAAAATCCATGAGTTATGGGTGATGTTCAAGTGGTGTTTCCAAGGTTCATCATGGTAAACATGCTTTTTTTCCCCCTTTATAGTTACTAATTTTGTAGGAAATAATTCTAGAGTTTGTGTGCATATCCTGTTTCTCCTATATTTTCTTCCCACTACTGTTAGCCTCTACTAGTCAGTCATTCTTGCTCAATGATTGCTCTGATGGATATTTATTCAATGAAAGGGGGCTTTAGCCCAGTACTAGCCTCATTTGTAACTCAAGTTATTACTCCTCCCCTTTTGCGTGTTTCCATACTTTGTTATTTCCTTTACCACTTACTTCCTAGGCACATAAAATGTATCATATTTGTTTTATAGTATAACTCTTCCAGTCTTGGAACCCACCAGTTCTGTAAGAATACTGTGTTATTTAATTAAAGAAAATTTTTGTGAATGTCTTGGTACTATGTGAGCTAATGGCTATTGTTATGTCACCCTTTCCTGCCTCTTTCAGTGGGTTTAATACAGGGAAAAATACACATATCTTTCTCACTCTTTCCCATATCCATGTACATACCTCTATCATCCATCTATCCAGAAGCCCATTTATCCATCTAGTAATTGTAATAATCAACAGAAAAAAAAATCTTCAGATAAAATGCAAATGAAAGGCTATGAGTTTATAATGAAAACTTTGACGATAGTCCTTTAGCTCAAATTTCTTTCTAGATTTCCCACTTTCTCAGAGTGAAGAGAAAAAAAAAATAAAAACCTGACTATTATTGTATTTATTTTTCTCCAGTATAAATATCAATTCTTAATTCCCATTTCCCTCTTTTGTGGGAAATAAGCTTACCAACTAGATTAGAGTGTTTTTGTACAGGTAATGAATGATTGTGTCAGGAAGATAAGGCTGATTCAACTGAAATGAAATGCTGATACCTCCAGAGTACTTCCCTCTCCTCCAGCCTGTTGCCAAGGTTACCTCCCTCCAGGGAATTATTTCTCCCTGTGAGGAGTTGTTAATGAGTAGCTCCTGGGTGGCTCCCTTCCTTCCTGTACCCCTGAGTGGCTGGGTTTCTGTCTTTCACTACCTTTTGGATCATGTAGGCAGGTTAGGAGGACAGGGTATGTGAACACAGAAAATCTAAAACCTATAAAAGGAGCAAGATACCCCAACTCCCTTGGGCACCACCTCCCCTGCAGAGGAGTCTCTGTCCTTCTCTTTTTTTCTTTTAAATGACACTTTCTGCACTTCCCATCTTCAATACCAGAGGAACAGAGACCCACAATCTGATTCTCAACACTGGTGTCATCTCTGATCTCAGTAGGGTCCTATTTTCACTTCCAGAGTTCCAAATATACTTTGAAACAGAGAGCCAAAAACCTCCCATGCATGGCAGACAGAATATAATGGCCTTTCAAATATTCGCATATTCTAATTCCAGAAAACTCAATATGTCAGAGAGTCAAAAGGTAATTAAGTTGAAGATGGAACTAAGTTTGCTTATCAGCTGGATTTAATATAAGGGGATTATTACAGATTATCTGAGTGGGTCACATATAATCCAAGCTCTGTAAAAGTGGCTAAGAAGCAGAAGGAAAAAGGTGCTGTTAGCTTTGAAGATGGAGGAAGGGGGCTCTGGTCAAGGAACGTGAGTAGCCTCTGGAAGCTGAAAAGGTAGGGAGCCTCTACATGGCAATGAAGCCCTGCTGGTAACTTGATTTTAACACAAATTAAAAAATTAAATGAGCTTTTGAGTTCCTTGATTTTCCTCTACTATTTTTTTTTTTTATTTTCAGTTTCATTGGGTTTTATTCTTTTTTTTTTTTTTTTTTTTTTAGTGTTTTCTCTGTTAGCTTTGAGTTCAGTTTCTCCTCTATTTCTATTTTGGTAAGGTGGAAACCTAGATTATTAACTTGACATCTCTCTCCTAATGTAAACCATCGATTTCCTTCTAAACTCTATTTTAATTGCATCTCACGTTTTTAAAACAACTATGTGTAGGAGTTCAAAACACACTTAAATTTTATTGAGACTTCCTTTTTATCCATGTTACTTGTAAGTGTGTAACTTAGTTTTCAAATAATTTTAAATTTTCCTGAAATATTTCTTTTTTATTCCTAATTATATAATGGTTCCAAAATATAAGTTTGTATGATTTCTAGTCTTTAAAATTAGTTCGAATTTGTTTTGTCTCTGAGTATGGCCTGTCTTCTGGAATGTTATATATGTACTTAATATTACACTCTGGTATTGTTTGGGATAGAACATTTTCATTTTTGTTAAAAAAAATCACTGATGTCTAGAATAATTCATCATAGAGGTTTTAAATAACTCAAGAATTCTTCATCAATTTTCTGTAATAATAAAATATATGCAACAATAATCATTTTTTTATTAAATATGGTTGGTCAATATACACAAAATATTACCTGCATTAGTATTCTTCTACACAGTTGATGCCACTGACAGTCATTAGTTTGAATAAACAATAGAATTCTCTCAAATTTAATCCCCATATTTACAAGAATTAAGTCTGCTTTTAGACTACTATATCAACCAGAGTTTTCTGATATAGCTCTTTCTTCATATATAAAGTGCGGCAAAATGAACTTGGCACTTTAAAAATTTATTTTTCTTTCCTTTTTTGAAAAATGAGAGGATTGGAATTGGTTTACCGTTATCTTAACCAAAAGACTCTTTTAAAAATTATATCTTAAATCATTGTTTTGAAGTGTTTTTATAAGAACAATTCTAATATTTTTCTAAAAGATCTCTAGCTTTTGTCACACAATAAGTCCCTTAAACTTATCTTATATCAATGATACCATAAAAGTAATCTAGCTTTAACATTGAGCATTATTCCTACTAATATAGTTACCCGAATACTTCCAAGTCAAACCAGTGTAGGTTTATCTTGTATTATTTACCTGCATGATAAAAGGAGAAAATTGCTTTTTAGATTTTTCTTTCCTGGCCTATCTTTTACCTATGCATACATATTAATAGTTTAGTTAATGAAAATTAATCATGTTGCCTTCCTTGTCAGAAGCATGTTTAGATTTTGAAGAATTTTAAGAAAATACCAACCCATCTGCTTGTCACTATCCTATCCTTGAGATAAGGTTCAAGTGACTCCCTATTCATTATTTCTTCAGTGAAGTCTGCCTTTATTGTAGGGTACCTTTCTTATCCAGGTTCAATGGAGGCTTTTGCTGTGAGCTCCCTTGTCCCTGTTAGGTGCCATATACCTTTGTTAGGCAACATAAATTTCACTTGCTCCCATGAAGTGAAAATAAAAAGAAATTCTTAACTCTCTCATATTGTTGTGTTAGGAACTGTATACTTTAGATAAAGTTTTATCTAAATTCTATAGAATTTCAGGGTCAAATTTAAATGATTATGTTGATGGACAGATGGACAGATACTCAGTTTAATGAATGGAGTACATTTGCCCAGTTTTGAGCTATATTAGACATTATACAATATGACATTACTTTTGTCTTAAATTCCGAGGATTCCTACCAGAACAACTTCTTAGAAAAGTCAATTCAACTTAATTTAAATGTTGATTGACCTCTATGTATTCTAGGGTTTTTGTTTGTTTGTTTGTTTTGTTTCTATTATGTGGTGGTGGTCTGTTTGCTCACCTCTTCGTCCTAACATCTCTAAATAAAAAGAGATAATTTTCCAAGTAAAGAATCCCCAGTATAATTTCTGTCATGTGAAAGGTGAGGTATATTTTTGAATTTTTTTTTAAAAAAGCATTTAGTGAAAGTTCTTTAATAATTAATGCCTGACTAAATAGATTATCTGTCATCTATGAGTACAACATGTGCAACAACATCCATTTTGCTACAAGTCTATGAGGACTTTTCTATTTCTTCTACTGCTTGAATATTATTTAACAAAGCAAAAATGTTAGAAGGTTTTAGCTTTGATTCACCTTGGTAAATAATCAAAATAGAAAGCTCAATAAGGATAAACTGTAATAATTTGAATTTTATTGGAATATTTTAAAATGTAAACGAAAATCTTAAAGCACTGGGAAATTTATATACATAAGAGAAAATGCAAATGTTCTAAATTACTTTGATATAAAATCAGAAAAAATCCTTATTGTGAGAAAAAAATATAAGAATACTGATTTTTTTCATCTTTATTAGTAAACATTTTTATATTCTCTACATGGGATCCACAGACTTAAAACTATTGACAAATAAAACATTCTAATGGTTGTTACAAAACTTTTTGTTTCCCATTTATATGTCTTAAAGACATATAAATTTAGATGTTAGTAATTCTCAAGATAAAAATTTCTTCTATTACACTGCAGTTTTCTTTCATTATCTATAAATATAAATTCAGTTACTTTTGTTAAATGTGCATGAAGGGTACCTTTCCTTTGAGAAACCAGCCTCTACTTCAAAGCAAAGCCTGTCCAAGGAAGTGGGCATGACCCTTGTCCTTGGAAAAACCCACAGAGCACTCCTAAGCACATGCCCATCCTGCTGAGTTGTTTATCTACAAACAGGAGAGATCTGTGGAGCCAGGTGTCCCTAACTCAGTCAGCTAGGTGAGGACCCATGGCAACCCCCTAGCAGCCACCAATCAGCATGAGACATGGAAAATACCTGGGATGCCAGATGACCCCCCCAGTAGTTTATGGTGGTTGATAACATGTTGGGAAACCATGTAGTTCAGCAAGTACACCCCTCTGGCTTAAACCAATCAGTTCAAAGGAATCCCCCTCTTGTACTAACCAATCACCCTTACTCAACTTGTTCCCGCCAGTGAATGTGCTAATCATGTTTTAGAGTTGTTTTATGATTTTCCCGCGGTGTGTGATGATTTGCTGAGAGATGCTATGATGTATGTGAAGTCCCTGCCTTCCCCAAAGAGTGTATAAAACTGCTGCAAACCCTGGGCTCGGGGCCTCTCAGAGTCACCAGTTGCTGTGTGTGTGCGGAGGACAGAGCTAACTCCCAATAAACACCTCTGCTGCTTACATATATCTTGGTCTCTGGTGGTCCTTTGGGGGTCCCGAATTCGAGCACAACACCTTATGAAGCATTTCTCTATTAATTTCTCTAGCATTTTTTAAAATTAGTATTCCATAATTTAATGTCCTGGAGTATATAATTGAAGGTTGGGGAATAAAATTTTCTCTATGAGAGTTAAACTCTTAAATCAACTCACAGGACCTCTAGGTCAGGTAAACAATTACATTTAGACACAAAGGGGCAATTTTACTGGATTTTAAAGGATTTCTGGGGAAGGGATATTCTTCCTCATTAAATTCCAATTATTATTTCTTATTCATAATAGAGAGGGGAATTCAGAAGTGCATAGGCTATCAGCATTAGATCAGCACTAGATCACCTCTGCTAGAACTTTGTCCTTCACTCTCAGAGAAAGCTGTTTTCCCACTGTATGCTTCCATTGTCCCTCTTAGGGACCATCTTCCTTTGTTACACAGAATAAGTTTGATCTCCGTGTACTTGCTTTCATGAAGAACAAAAATTTAGCAAAAAAAAAAAAAAAAAAAAAAAAATTCTTACCTTTATCCTATATGTTGTTGTACCACAATCTATATGAGATAGCAAAACAGTGATTTTACCCTCATGGCTTGAAATTGCACATACTTTTTTAAAAGACAGAACTTCTAGTCAACCTGCTCTTAATTGAATGTGGGATGATTATATTAGTAGCTGTTCCTTGAAATAAACTGGAGATGTAAATGCTAATGTATTAAAAGTTAATCATTTTCCTAGGGCCATTTTTTTTATTATGTCAAGTTTGCCTTAGAAACACTTCTCCCTTTCAAAGAGATATGAAATATTTTTATTTATTCCTATTTTAACATAGGTACAGACATGAGTTTTAACTGAAACTGTGGTCTATTATACCCACCACTTCCTTATCGACATTATGACATGAATTACTGCCTCATATTATTAACACATTTTGATATAACAAACACTGAGTGACCTCAATTCTAATTAAACAGTTAAACAAAATTCTGAGATATAATTCAATTTTACATTCCATAAAAAATTCTTGAGAAGGGAAGTCATAATTATACATGCATACATCAGATTTCTTCCATTCTGTGGTTAAAAAATTATTGCCTAAAGCACAGTAAAATGATTTTTAAATGCTTATGATATTCAATAAAAATAAAATATTGATATCCTATTATGAGAAAATTCATGTTTTAACATGAAGTATGAATGTACTTGCAGTAGTTATGGCTTATTAATTATTAAAAGTTTTAATATAATATATTAAAAAACTTAGAGAATTACTTTTCAATATTCCAAATCATTTAAAAATCTGTGGGTATGTCATTAATAAATATTAGTATCCAGTCCATTAAATTGCTTTTTTCTAGTTTTACTAATTCTGAAGGCAAAGATATATATGAATTCATGTTGAAAAAAAATGTTTACTAGTCATATGAAAAAAAAATGCATATATCCTTTACATAAAATGTCTTAAGCCTGATGCAGAAACTGGTCAACTCTGAGAGGCAAATCATGACCTTCAGATTTAAAAATCTCCATGCTGATTTACCAGAACACTGCAGGGTGTATGTAAAATGCAACCCTAATGATGTATTTAGAAACAAAAATGTTATAAGTCTTTTATACTAAAATGGGAAATTTTTCTTACATTATTAAATGTGCAGTCTGTAATTAAAAGGCATCAGAAAACTCATGGAAATCTATTGTCTCAATCTCCTATGAAAAAAGTTTTCTTCATTAAGAAGTCATCTAAATGAAATTTTCAAAATTTCATATTTTGAATGATTTTGGTAAAGATCATGTTTTATTTAATTCATGAGGGAAGCTGCAAAATAGAAAGCTTTACTATAGCTGGGCCTATTGGTGCATGCCTGTAAGCCTGGAGACAAGAAAGGCTGAGGAAGGAGGATCACAAGTTCTAGGCCAGCCTGGGCATTTTAGGGAGATCTATCTCAAAAATTAAAAGTCTAAAATAAATAAAAAGAAAAAAAGTAGAAATCAAATCTGCATATTGAGTTAAAATTTAAAATACCTAACACTGAATGACTCTTTATCTGAACATAGTGTCAGTGGGGGTGGGGATATTTGTATGAAGAATCACATTGCTCTCACAAGTGACAGCTACAGCTACAAAGCAAAGGTGAATCTTGCAAAAAGCAGTATCCGGAGTAAGAGAAAAATATGTAGCAATTTCTTTGCAAAAGCATAAAAAGGGAGTAGTGATACAGTCTGCTGGAGGTGCTCCCACTCTTGTTTTAGCACAATATTTAGAATCTCCAAAGGCAGTTTGGCAGAATGCATATTTTTGGCAAACATCAGTTGGTTAAAAAAGGTGGGCATTTATGTGTCTCTACATATACAGAAATGTTGTGGTATCAATCCCAGATGCTTGCAGAGAATGTATTGCTAAAAAAAAAAAAAAATCACTAACAAAGAAAAAAATCTGTACTAAGAATTCCTGGTAGTCTGAACTGTGATGTGAAATTTCATGCCACAAATGCAAACATTATCTGAAAATATATGGTCAAGTTAAACAGACATCATTTTAGTGTGAATAACAAAGAAACTAGTGTATAAGCCACATAAAGATACTGCAAGAAAAAAAAATAGAAAGTAGGAGGAATAAAAAATATTACTAGAAGTTTTTTTAAAAAAAGCCAGTGACGTTGTGACTATATATTGTCATGGACAAATAAGAAAATCCTAAAGTAGAGTTTCACAAACTCAAAGACCATGAGGAGTAAAAAATAGTAGGAAATACGAGGTGACAGAATTTATAAGAGATTGTAGCAAATAAAATAGCTCACATAATGAAAAAATCTAAAAAACTTAACTCCCGAGACTCAGAAGGCTGAGGAAGGAAGAGGGCAAAATGTGACCATATTGGGATATAGAATCTCTGCAAAAGCAAGTAAGTGAAAATGAATTTATTAAGAGGAGCCCTGTTCTGTATAAGAAAAGGCTATTTGGACAGTGGCAGACACAGAGGGAAGACAATGTAAAAAAAACTTGGAGAAGATAGCTATCTAAAAACCAAGAAGAGAGGTCAGGAATAGATCCCTCCCTCACAGCTTTCAGAAGGAATCACTCTGCCAATATGTCATTCTCATACTCCCAGAACCAATAGGAGATGTATATGAACAGCTATAAAAGTGTGTAATTAGCTTGACTCACACTATCAGAAGATGGATAGTCCCACATTAGCTATCTGCACACTGGAGGGCACAGGAACAAAACCGCCCCAAGACGGAAACCTGAAAATCAAAGGGACCAATTTTGCAGCCACCATCCAGGTGTCTGAAGACATGGAAACCTTCAGGAGAATAACTCAGAGTCCATGTTGGAGCAATGAGGAAGCTGATGTCCAAGTCCATAGGCAATGGTAGCAACTGATGCACAGCTCAAGAAGTTAGAGTTTGCTTCCCCTGCAGCTTCCTCTTTCTTCAGGTTTTCTGTTCCATGTATGTCCTCATCCTATTGGACAGTGCCACCCACATTCAGGGTGGGTATCCAGACAGTTGGCTCTGAAAACATCCTCACAGATACACCCAAAAGTATCTTAATTGTAGGCGTTTCCTAGGCATCTCTCTATCCTATCACATGGACAATCCCGGATATCCATTACAGAGTGGCAGCTAATATAGAAAGTGATACTCACTGATGTCTAATGGTGTGTCCTCGGAGAAAGAGAAGATGGATGTCACAAGAACACTTTCATTAAGAAGAAATAAGTCACCGCTGTGGTATCTGCAAGGGATGAGACACTTCAGAGGAACTCTTAATTTAGAGAAGAATACAAGGAATCATTGAGAAATGAGAGGGAACAACTGCTAACTAAGTATCAATTCCAGTGAGCACATTGGGAAGAATTCAGGAACTGAAACAGGATGGAAAAACAGGATAGATGCCGGGGTTACTAGCAATTTAAATTAAACCATTTAAATCATGTGAATAAAAAAAAAATATTTGGATCCATTTTTTCATGAGCGCTCATCATATATGATATATGGACATCCGTACATACAAACATATAACATAAAATACAAGTGTGCACACAACACATAACATAATAGTAAAGGCCTTATAACTTTTTACAGGTGAAATCTCCATTGCAATGTTTAAAAACTCTATAGTCAAAAAATAGAACTGATCAGCAAAACATTAACCTAGGTCTGTATGAGCTCAAAAAACAAAATAGAACTTCATGATGTGGGAAAGGGCAATAATAAAATAGATAATGAAAAAAAGCATCCTGGTTCTGTTGCAGATGTAAGGGTAGCCAAACTGGAGTTCTGGATATCAGCTGTTATGGATTTGAGCCAAATCATCTTATTTTTGGTCTGTAGAAATCCACTTTAGTTAATCTCTCTGGAATCCAAATCGGCTGCTCTTCTCCCTGTGGAAACACACAAACAGACCCCCGACTCCAGACAATTACTGGGTCAGGACCTTTCCATTGTCTTGTTAGAATATCCTTCCAAAGTACCTTGGGCTTATGTACATTTTTTGGACACATATGCCTTTCCGCAGCACTAAGCCCTGATGAATCCAAATTTAAAAAGTTTAGAGTAAAAAGGGTTATTTTAAGTTTATCTTTGGGGAATATATGCCCCTTCCCAATTCCTTCTTTTTGCTTTAATATGTACATTTTAATAGTTTGATGAGCTCTTTCAACTATGCCTTGTCCCTGTGGATTGTATGGGATTCCTATTATATGAGTAATGCCAAATGTTGAGCAAAATTGTTTAAAAGAGGTAGAAGTATAACCAGGGGAATTATCTGTTTTTAACTGTTGTGGAATGCCCACAGTGGCAAAATTTTGTAAGCAATGAGCTATAATATCTTTAGTTTTTTCTCCAGCATGAAGGGAGCCCATCAAAAATCCAGAAGAAGTATCAACTGTAACATGCAAATATTTTAATTTTCCAAATTCTGGCAAGTGTGTGACGTCCATCTGCCAAATATGGTTAGGTATCAATCCTCTAGGATTGACTCCAAGATTAACTTGTGGTAAAAAGGTCACACAATTTTGACATTGTTTTATTATTTGTCTAGCTTGTTCCTTGGTTATTTTAAAACGCTTTTGTAAAGTGTTAGCATTGACATGGAACTTCTTATGAAAATTTGTAGCTTCTTCTAGTGTAGAGAAAATATGTATGTCATGTGTAGTTTTATCTGCTAAATCATTGCCCAAACTAAGGGCTCCAGGCAATCCTGTATGTGCCCTGATATGTCCTATAAAGAACGGATCTTTTCTGTTCCAGATTAGACTTTGTATAGTGGAAAGCAAAGAGAAAACAGTAGAGGAAGGGGAAATCCTATCAGCATCTTCAAGGGATACTATAGCATTAACTATATACTGACTATCGGAAAATAAATTAAATACAGAATCTTTAAACATCACAAAAGCTTGTAATACTGCATTAACCTCTACTTTTTGAGCTGATTGTTTGGGTACTAAAAATGTAAAAGTTTGTTCAGGTGTAACTATTGCTGCTGTACCATTATTTGACCCATCAGTGAATATATTTGGAGCATTCATGATAGGTGTTTTTCTTGTCATTTTTGGAAAAATTACAGGATGCGATAACCAAAAAGACAATAAAGGATTAGATGGTAAGTGGTTATCAAATGAAACATTAGATTCGCACATGATTATTGCCCAAGTATTTAACTCATTAGCTAACTCATCAATTTGATTCATAGTATATGGAGTAATAATTTTATTGGGAGAAATTCCAAACACTCCGTTTGCTGCTTTTATTCCTTTGAGTATTAATTGTCCTGCAGTCTCAGGATACCTAGTAAGAATAGTGTTAGGAGAATAAGATAAATGTATCCATAATAATGGACCTTCTTGCCAAAATACTCCTGTAGGAATATTTTTTGTTGGTAGTACAATAAATAATAAAGGCAAACTTATATCAATTCTATCCAAATGCATATTTTCCATATATGTTTCAATGATTTTTAATGCTTTTCTTGCTTCAGGCGTTAACATGCGGGGTGAATTTGGATCTGATGGACCTTTTAGAATATCAAATAAAGGTCCCAACTCTCCTGTTGGTATACCTAGATAAGGCCTTATCCAATTTATATCTCCTAATAACTTTTGAAAGTCGTTAAGTGATTTGAGTTGATCTACTCGTATTTGAATTTTTGGTGGATGGACCATGGTTGAGGATAATAGAACTCCTAAATAATTAATTGGAAAATTTAATTGTACTTTATCTATTGCTATCTCTAGATTATAATTTTTTAATAAGTTTGTAAGTGTGGCATAACATTCTAACAATGTGTTTTTATCTTTGTGTCCTAATAATACATCATCCATATAGTGAAATATTTGTAGTTCAGGATTTTGATTTCTAAGTGGCTGGATTACTTTGTTAACATAAATTTGACACATAGTTGGGCTGTTAGCCATCCCTTGAGGGAGTACTTTCCATTCATATCTCTGATCAGGACCTTCATGATTCAGTGCAGGGATAGTAAATGCAAAACGTGGACTATCCTCAGGATGAATTGGAATTGAAATCTGATACAGCAGATTCCTGCTTGAAGATGTGAACCCCCTGGAAAAATAAAAAGTCTGAAAATAATCAGTAACAAATAAAAGAGAAAGACAGAGGTTAGATTTAAAAAGGCAGGCTCCTGATGGGTCTTCCAGCCCTGACAGGAAAAAAAAAAACTAAACAACTGAAAAAGACACCAATCCCTTATTTAAGAGGGACTGTATCAGAGGATTCAGTGTGGCAGGGATCTTGAGGAAAACCCTGCTAAGAATGGGGAAAATGGGTTGTTTGGTGCTTGACAGGTTCCACTCATATCTCTGTGGCTGTGTTTGAACCTGGGCCTGTGAACTAAGGTAGGGCATCAGCAGGATCTGGGCTTTCTAGAATTGGGTGGTTTCACACAGGAGTTCCCAGAAAAACATCTCCCCTGCCTTAATGGCTCAAACAAAATCCATCACTCATACACAGCTTCCAACATTAGAAAAATAGATATATAGAGCTGCCCGGAAGTCATAAGATGTGGCTTGAGAACCCTGATGTCCTTGTGGACATCCACATGAAAGGCATTCAAGGCACAAATAGGTTAGTTTCAATTATTCAAGGCAGAAAATAGTGTTAAGCTATAATATCATATTTTTTTAACTATATGACTCATGGACATGGACACACAGTTACATATATGTACACACAGTGTAGAAGATATTTACAGAATATCTGTGCTTGCCATGTACTTCACCCTGGCTAGTGGATTTCTGGTTAAATTGTTATCATTAGATTATAGAAGATATTATGCATAGACAAATGTTTTAAATGTGCACTTATCACCATAAATGAGCCCAATATAATAACCTGGGTACACAGTTTGCATAGCAGGTGATGATACTAAAAAAGTCTGAAAGGTCACTTTTTTGTTTTCCCAACTCAGCTATCAGAGGAATTCAGCCCCAGTATTTAAAATTATTTTTTAATTCACAAATTATAATCTGTATACATTGTAGATAGATCCAATCAAACTGATTAGCATATCTATAACCTCACTAGCATCATGTGTGTGTCTCTGCTGAGAATGTTAAAAACCTATTCTCTTACCAATTGTAATTATATAATACATTATTATTAACTGCAATCACCATACACTTCAAAATATCACTAAAAGTTATTTCTTCAGTCTAACTGGAACTTAAACCCTTTGATTAACATCTTCCCTTTCCTCCTATCCCTGCATTCCCCAGCCTCTGGTATCAAATTTTTTACTTTATATTTTCATGAGATTGATTTTATTTTTATTTTATTTTATATTTTTAGACATATAAGTCAAATCATGCATTATTCATCTTTTTGTACTTGGTTTATATCAATGTCTTCCAGCTCCATCCATGTTGTTATGAACTACAGAATGCCCTCTTTTAAGGCGTAAGAGTATTTCTACAAATTTTTCTTTATGCACTATTGCATTATTACATTCTGAGTTTGCTTTTAAAACTTGCCTGTTGTGAATAATGCTGAAGTGAACATGGGAGTGCAGACAACTCTGTTAAACTAGTTATTTCAGTTTCTTTGACTACCTAGCCAGAGTTCACATTGATGGATATTTTACTAGTTTTGTTTTGCTTTTGTTTTGAGAAATCTACTATTTCCAAAATGGCGGTACTAATTTACATTGCCACCAACAGTGTACAGACATTTCTTTTTCTTTACACACTTGCCAGCACTTATTATCTTCATTTTGATAACAGCCATTTAACAGGTATGAAGTAACAGTTTATCCTGGCTTTAACTTGCATTCTTCTTATTATTAGAAATATCAAAAAAAATGTTATCAATACTGGACATTTCACTTTTCTCCTTTTGAGACATTTCTATTAAGGTCCTTCCCACCCCCACTCCCCTTTTGGTGTTGTTATTGTTGTTCTGGGGATTGAACCCAGGGCTTTGTGCATGCAGGGAGGCAAGCATTCTATCAACAGCCTCCCATTTTCTTTCCCCAAATTGGGTTATTTGTTTTCCTCCTATGGAGTAGAGTTTCTTATATATTTTGGATATTAGCCTTTTGTAGGATGTATATTCACAAATTATTTTCTCCCAGTCTGTGAGTTCTTTCTTCAGTCTTTTACTTTATTTGCTGTGCAGATATTTTAACTTTGACTAAGCTTTACTTGTCTATTTTTGCTTTTGTTACTTTTTCTTTTGGATCCTTAGGGGGAATAACCAGTGTCCAGTCCAATGCCTTGGATCCTTTGTTCCTCTGTGTTTTCTTCTAGTATCTTTACAGTTTCAGTTCTTAATCAGAAAGAAATTGAATTTATATGTGCATGTATTTCTAGCAAAGAAAGAAGTTTGTAATTAGGAATAATGAAAGGCTTTTATTTTGAAATAAATGAAATTCTGCTTTGCCTCTTTTGGCTAATAAGGATAAAGGCTCTCCACTTGGAACATGATATATAGAGTTCTATGACAAAACATATTTTTCAAGGTCCAACTTGAACGTAAGGTGATTTATTTGACTTGGCATAAACCTGGGTTAATGAATCATGGTTAGGTACAACCCTGTGGTCTTCAAAATTAAGGGTAAATATGACAGACCTCTAAAGTGAAAAGATATATAAGTCATCTAATCCTTAATGACAATTTATGTCCCCGGGATGATTTTATGCTCTGTATTAAATCCTACTTTCATTCAAGGAGTAGTACTGTTGAGCTTCTAAGAATTAGTTGCTATCAGAACTTGAAAGAATTATTAAATGTATGGAGAAATGAATTAACACAGTTACTTTCCAACCCACAATTTCATTTGTAATTATAATACTATATGCTATGATTATGCAAACATAAGGAATATACAAGATAGAAAATATGGTTTTCATGGGAGCTTGTTTCTTAAAATTTATGACTGCTTGCTTTCCATAGCTGTGTAACAAGTCTGTATAAATAATGGAAGGATGCTGTAATCTGACAAACCTTATAATATAAATTATGTGCTAATTGTACTAGTTTTGTTCTGTTTATTGTCTCCATTCTCTTATTTAAGAAGGATTTATTTTCATCAATAGAAATGCAAAGCCATTTAAAATGGATTTAACTGTAACTAACGTAATCTGTTGTTGGCATAATTAGTTATATATCATTATAAATCGCACTTGACCTTGAAAAGATTGGTCAATGAATACAATGATCAGCATGTGAAAAATTAGTGTATATTATAAGCTGATTTCAAACTTTTTATTTAAATGGTGATGTAACCATCATTTTTGAAAAGCCATTTTATTAATTTACTTTTTGTTTCTTTAGTTTCTTTAGAGAGGTACAAGTAGAAAATGTGCACCAATGTCCCTTAGGATGCTCTAGAATTTGATTATTCCCATTGTTTTGGAATATAAAGAATTTGGATTAGCCTGGTGAATATTAAAGTTTCCTGCTGGGAGAAAGAATTTAAGCACAGTCAGTAACCAAAGCAAAATGAAAAAACCCTTGCTGATATTTTTAAACCTGAGCCAGAATCCAAGGAGGATGTTAGTATCAAATCATCTAGTTCACACTTCTAAGTGTGGATGCCAACTATTCACTTTTCTTGGCTTTTGTAATAATAATTTGTTCTGTTATTTTTTGAGAGTATTAATTAGTCTTATATTTCTCAGTTACTAATTTAATTTCATCTTTACTAAAATTATCAGTTTTGGTTTATCTAAATCATCACTCCTTGTAGTCACTCCTTGTAGCCGATACCCTATCCATAAGATATGCTCATTGGTATATGCTACCGGTAGAATATGGGAATTGAAAGCTCTCTTGAAAATATTTGCTGCAAATGACTTTTCCCTCTGATAATCTAAATTTAGGACTATTCAAATGGTATAGTTGACTAGTAAAAAGAGCTTGAAAATGATTTAAATATTCTACTATTACCTTCTATCACATTACATTAGCACGAATCCTCAAATATACAACCTTCTGAGTGGTGAGTGGGATTGAAGCTTGCAAGATTGTGTGAGTGAGACTAGGTGGGTATTCTATATATCAGCCCCATGGGTTAGCTTTGGGCAGTACTATTAGTTGTGATATATACTTTGTCCCTACAAAGACATCTCAGCTTCCTGTCTTAGGCTTTCTTTGACATCCTGAATTTAATCAAAGCCAACTACATTCTTAAAAGTTCAGGGAAGTTGGTACCCCTGGGGACAAACTTCTTTATGAAAGAAGAGCAGTCAGTGGTCCAAAGTCCCAGCATCAGTTTCCCTAGAAAGACGATGCTAAGGTGTATCCCTGCTTTCTCTCAGAGATTTCTTAAGCAAGACAACTTCCATTTTTGACAACTGTCTCAAAATACAATAAAAAATAGCCTTTTTTCCTTCCCTATCTCAGTTTCCCCTTTACTCTACTTTTAATGACAAAGATTTTCCTCTCCCCAATAGCTACCTGTACCCAAATCCTCTTCTCAGACTAAAATATCTTACACAATATTAAAACTTTATTCATTGTCACATATTAATAATTTCTCAACAAAGTATATAGAATATAACAAACTTTGTCTAGAATTTGCAGTTTTTTACTACCTAGATTATCAGTTTTTAATCCATTTACTAAAAAGTATGATTATTATTTTTTAAAGTATTCATGATATTTTTTTTTCTAGAGGAGTTGTGTATGTTGGTTTTGACTTGATTTATTTAATGGATGTGTGGCTTTCTGGTATCCATTTTTTACATGCAATGGTATGCAAATTTAGAAAGAGATGAATTCATTGAAAATGGAAATATGTCATCTTAATTTATATAAATCTTTAATACCTTTCAAAAATTTATTGAATTCAAATATTGATTCATGCAAGTCAAACAAACCCTTATTTGAATTCTTTTTGTTGACATGTAGTTTTATTTGATGATCATCAGTGTTGCTGATCATAGAATGTAAACCAAACAGCACATTGTTCAAAAGCTGATTTTGGACTTACTGTATGCTATTAAATATATGTTTAGCTAAGGGATTCTTTGAATTTCCTCTGAAATGAGTGGATGTATCCAGAGAAACTGTCCTATGTGTACTTTCAAATTCTAAATTTAATAAAATATAGTAAATAAATGAAAAAATCTTTACCCTCCTAAAATGGACCTAGGGACAGAAAAAAATGTATTATAGTCTTGTATTTTCAAATATTACTGTATGCTTAATTATGTACACTACTATTATTAGCTACTAAAAGTTTTTTCCTGGGGAATTAGGCTATCTAAATGCTTTTTCTGTCAGTTGAACAGCAAGTAACATTTTAAAGTAAAGTATTTTCTCTCTCAGTATATTTCAGTGTTTTTGGTTTTTTTTCCTTTATTTCACCCTTACTTCAGCTCTTGTCACTCTTTTTATTTTTTGCATCAAATGTGCAAGACTTTTTTTTTTTTTTTAAGAGAGAGTGACAGAGAGGGGGACAGAGAGAGAGAGAGAATTTTAACATTCATTTATTTTTTCTTAGTTCTCGGCGGACACAACATCTTCGTTTGTATGTGGTGCTGAGGATCGAACCCAGGCCACACGCATACCAGGCGAGCGCGCTACCGCTTGAGCCACATCCCCAGCCCAAGTGCAAGACTTTTAAAAGCATTTCTAAGAGATAACCTTCAAAATCTATCTAAATAATTCACTAATTTTTATTAGAAAATATGCCAATATTCTGTCCGCCAAGGTTTCAGCATCATCAAAGGAAACCTGAAGCTCAGCTTCTGTGGACTCCATGAGAGAGTCCTTGAACTTGAACTTTTCCTATATCTACTATATGTGGAAAAGAGCTAAAAGTCTCCCTGGGTGGTATCCCAGGAGTTTAGGAACAAAGCCCATTCAGCAGAGGGAACAAGTAAGCCTTCTGAACCAGTAGACCTCAGAACCATGGGATGACAGCTCTAACCCAAGGGCAGCATGTTGTCAGCCAGGAATCATTGCTAGGTTCTGACCATGCGGAAAAGGAGAACAGATCAAGGTTCACACCCAACACCAGGTTCTTCTAGAGCCCCCAGATGGTCCAAATCAGAAGACACAGGATTTGGAAGGCAAACTGTATAGAACCACATAACCCCACATAGACCCCAGGAAAACACCTTTAAATTTTGAGGATGTGGGAGTTCTCACTATCAAAAGGTCATCAAGCTCCATGGAGGGGAGCAATAACAGTGACATAGGTGGAACTCTGAAAGAGCATTATTACCTAGAAAGACTGTGTGTTACTTAAAAGATTTCAAAGTTACATGTGAAGAACTTCACAGAGAGAGAAAGGTATTTGTTGCAAAATCACTGAAGGCAACAAATACCTTTCTCTCTCTGTTCCTATCAATGATGTTTTCATTACGCTCTGATTAAACATATTTTTTGTTCAATTGATTTCTGTAATATAAATCTGTACAATTATATAAAATTTCAAATACATTTGAGAAAATAATTTTGACTTATTTCATAGTCAACTAAAAACATAAAATTGTGTATAAGAGAATAAGAAATGCATATTTTTCTTCTGCAGAAATATAGACCATTGTAATAAATTCAATCAGCTGTGAAATTCTATGAATATGGGTGACAAAAAGTCACATGATTATTGACATTTATGTTATGTAGTAGGTAAAATATTCTAAAAGCAATTAAAAATACACTCAAAACCAAAAAAGAATTTGACATTAGCTAAATAAAATTTGTTTGAAATTCAACTTTATTCTTCATTGTCATGGACTAACATGGGTAATCAACCAAACAACAACAACCAAAAATTTCTCTAATCTTACCCTGTAATCTATTTACAATTCACCCTTACTTGTATTTTTCAATTTCTTGTACTGTAAGTTTTGTGTAATAATTTTCTTCCTGGAAATATTTGTAACCTAATTTTACATGGCAATACATGCATTACTTTATTTATTGTCAAATTGCTCTTTTATATTTATGATTATTTGGAGTCATATCACAATATTTTAATAGGAATCTGATTATATAAGCATTATTTGCACTTGCTATATTACATGAAATGGGATAATAAATTAAAAGATCATATTTTTATGGAGCTCTTTGAGTTATGTGGCCTTAGGATCTACATTGAGAGTCTTTATTTGCTGTAGATATAAGGACAAAAAATTATTATAATTAATTCAGCTAAATTTTGTTTGGAAAAACAATGAAGTCAAAATAGTTATGTCTTCCTTTTTAGAGAAGTTGTATACTGAATCATAGAATTATTGTAACACTCAGATTTATTTACCAACTCACTAAAGATTCAAATTATAGTACCTAAGGCAACAGGCAAGGAATGGTTAATTGGGGCCCATGATACTGACAATGTTGAGAGGTTTAACTAATTTCAATTTTAAATTAAGACTGTTTTTAAAAACATTATCATCAATGATCTCATTTATATTATATGTTAAAGTATTATCATAATACAAATGCAACTTCCATATTTATGATATTGAAATATTTTTAAAATATAGGCTTAGGTACAATCTTTACAAAGATTTGCATAGTAAGTTCCTTAAGAAGTATTATTAGATTTTTGTTTAGCATATCAATCTTACTACATGTGTGTAAAATTTTGAAAACAAAAACTGTTATTATTTTTAAGATTGAAAATAATATCAAAGACTTGGCAAAATCAGACTTACATAGGAACTCTATATTATAAAAATGAATCTGTTTCTGTAATTCATTATATATGTGGATTAGATCACTTAAGGTGTAACATTAAAAATTATTTACATAAATACAATTATTTTTTTCTTTAGCACCAGGATATACCTTGCACAAAACTTGAAATGAATAGCCCTTGAATTATTTTGTCTCTAGGGTTAAATCTGTACATTTCCCTTTAAGGTTCTATTGCCCAGAGCAAATATAAGATAATTGATTTTGGGTGATGATTAAATGAAAGGGAAAAACTTACATTTGCCTAAGAATTTTTATATTAAATATTTTAATTCTCATCATGATTTAATCAAAATATCATCTATGTTTTACTCAATTCATTTTATTAGAAATTATGTTTAATCATTATTGATATCAAGTGTAGTACATTATTAAAGCAAGAAAGAAATTTGAATAATATGGCTCAATATTTATATAAAGTTTTAATCTTCTTGTTACTATACCTCTTGCTTTCACTGTTGGCCTGAGAATCACTTTACTTTATGCATCATATTTTATAAAATGGTGGAAAATTTACAGATTTAAAACAAAAACTTTATTGACAGGAATTTTAAAATGCTTTATAAAATGTGGTAAATTGCCTGAAAAATAACATCATGATATTTGGAAGAAAAAAACATTACATTGGAATAAATAATCTCATATTTAAGAAAATATTAACCAAATTCTGTAGTTTTGTTGCTTTACTAAGAAATTGAAGTCATGTATATACTAACATTATGAGATTGGGTCCAGATATTTTAATGTTACTTACATATGGGTTACCTGGGACAGATTTGAAATCATATAAGACCAATTTTCATAGACTTTAAATAGTTATTTTAATTCCAATTTACTATGTTTTCCAAAATTTAAAAATATGTTTTTGAAAAACATTTTGAGTGCTACATATTTACTACAAAACAAGTAGTATCTCTTATTATTACACATAGTGTAATTGTTTCTCAGTTTCTCTTCTAATCTTATCTATAAAAGATAACCTTTTATTATTATCTGTAAAGTTAGAAGAGAAGAACTTTCTTCCTCTTTGCAATGTTATTCACATCGGTTCTTACAGTGCTATAACAAATTGTTTCAAAAAGTTTTTTCTTACATTTTTAATTGACACTAATAGTTGTACATATTGATGTGATTTGTTGTTACATATTCATACATGCACAATATATTTAAAAAACATTTTCAAAATAGTGTTAAAAGATTATTGCACAGAGCTTTATGTAAATACTTGCTTTGTCATAGGCTTATATCTTGTGACTGCTTTATATTAAAACACCTAGCACTGGCACTGATAACGCTATTATGTTTCTTTATATGTAGAAATATCAAGGATGTTCCATATGGATATTCATAAAACAGAAATAATTTCCCTGTTGTCAAAGCATGATGATGCAAAGAAGCAAGAAAGTAACTCACACATTTTCTCCTGTCATCCTTTCAGAAGGATAAAGGCAATTATTACAATCTTCTTAGCCAACATTTTCACGTTGAAAATTATGTCAATATAGAATAATCCTCAATTTATTTGCATATTTCTGAACTATGAAAGTTTGTTTTGCTTAATTCATAGTATTTATATCAGAATGGTTTTCATTAGTTTACTATAAATTCTAGTCCTTAAAATATAACTGGCTCAGCTTTCCAAAATTATTTCAAAATTAATTTTACTTCTGAAGCAAAACAAGATATATATATATATATATATATATATATATATATATATATATATGAATATATATATCAATTAGAGAACTGAATTAAATATTTTACTTATTTTAATGAGTATAGTGTTTGACATTTTCCATCTATGAAATCTGGACACATTTTCTGTTTGGTTGACAACATTCGTCATTCTAATAACAAAATAAGTTTATTTTAAAATAGTAGCATCTCTTGTTGGCAGGACTGAAAATTAGTACAACCACTCTGGAAAGCAGTATGGAGATTCTGCAAAAAACTAGAAATGGTACCTCAATATGACCCAGCTATCCTGTTTCTCAGTATTTATCTAAAAGAAGTAAACTCAGCATTCTATAGTGATACAGCCACATCAAATAGACAAGTTATGGAAACTGCCCAGATGCCTGAAAACAGATGGATGTGGCAAATATCTACACATTGAAACCATTGAAACGTGTATATTGAATGTGGTATACATGTATAATGGTGTTTTACTCAGCCACAAAGAAGAATTCAATTATGGCATTTGCCAATAAATGGGTGGAACTGAAGAAAATCATGCTAAGTGAGATAAGCCAGATACAGAAAAGTCAAAGGGTGAATGTCTTCTCTCATATTCTGAAGTCAGAGCAAAGTAAGGAGAAGAAAAGGGGGAAGGACCAGGTATCATGAGATAAGATGGAAGATCAGTGCAGTAGAAGATTGAGAGAAGCAGGAGGGGCATGAATGGGAAGGAAACACAGAATGAATATAACATAAAAATATTTTTGAGAAACCCAGCTAAGTGTGGTATTGGCATTGATTGAATTCGTCATAAACATTTCTCTAGGTTTGGAACTTTTAAAAATTTAATGTTCAGGTAAAACATGCAAACTGGTCAGAGTGACACTTTGGAAAAAAAATAGCTCAAAATGAAAAGACTTAAAATTCATGAAATAAGTGGCCAATTTATTTGAAATGAAATAAACTAGATCCAGATAAATTGGGGGGTGAATGGTTTTTCTCATATTCTGAAGCCAGAGCAAAGTAAGGGGAAGAAAAAAGGGAAGGATCAGGTATCATAAGAATAGAAGGAAGATCTGTGGAGTAGAAGATTATTTACTTATTATATTAATTGCTTATATGTGATAAGTGCACATATACATGCCATATATATAACAAGTGAATTTCATCTTTACATATATCTATGATGCATCAATAAAACAGAAATAAATAAATAAAGGAGTAAATAAATAACAGGAAAACCAACTGAGTAGCAGAAGAAGAATAGGGGAAGAGAGGAAGATAGAGAAAAGGAGACACCACAGACTAAAAGGAGCGAATTAAATTCCTGCATGTATTATTATGTCAAAATAAACCCAACTATTTTTCACTAATGGACTAATAAAAGCATTATTTTTAAAAGATGGTAACTCAAATTATTATTTCCTTTTAATTGGTGTAAAATATAGTATATGAAAGGGGGTCAGGGAAGGGAAGTGAGGAGGGAAGGAATTAATATTGGGATTTGGAATGGAGAAAATCATGTTATGCATTTATGAATATGTCAAAATGAACCCTACTGCTGTGTATGAAATATATACACTAAAAATAAAATAAAATAAATTGATTAAGAACTCGTATATTTTATTAAATATAATTTGTGCATCTCTGAAGATAAATATTGGTTGAACCATGGTAAAATATATCTATTATATTAATTGCTTTTGTTAATATTAATAATTGTATTATTTTTTGACTTTATTTTGATTTTTTTTTAATTTCTTAAGTTGGCCACTTATTTCATGAATTTTAAGTCTTTTAAATTTTCATTTTTTTATTACAAGCTCTAGAGCTATATATTTTTCCCAAAGTGTCACTCTGACCAATTTGCATATTTTACCTGAACATTAAATTTTCAAAAGTTCCAAACCTACAGAAATGTTTATGACTAATTCAATCAATGTCAATATCACATTTAGTTGGGTCTCTCACAATTATTAACTCTTGGTTTCACATGTGTTATTTTCCTCTATTATTATTATTATTATTTTATTTCTTACATGAAAATAGTGGAATGCATTACAATCATAATTATCCATTCACAACACAATTTTTTGTAACTCTGTATATAAGGTATGTTCATGCCAAAGTAAGCCATTATACATGAGCTCTATTATTATTATTATTGCATTATAATTTTTAATATTCTGTTTATATTGTATGTTCATCCCTGCGAGTATTTAAACAGTCATGTTAATATTGGTTTGAGACAAATTTTTTCTTATACATTTTGTTATTGTATTTGTGTGTTACCTGGGAGTGAGATAGATTTTACTTTTGAATTGTATTGAAATTATTTTTGTTACTTTATTCTAGCAAATGCACTCAAGTGAATGAGGTTGATGTGGTTGTATTTAGTTGAAACCTAATTTCCAATAAAATTTTCTAATTTTCATATTGTTGTGAAATTTACCTGGCCCCTGAGGAAATATAGCTATCACTTAGGATATGAAAGAAAATAAACCACTTAATTACAAAGAGATTGGCTGGAAATATGTCAATCATAGAGATAGATTAAGACTGAACTGAAAAAGTTTGGTTTTGATGGCTGCTTCACGTATCAACTCTGTTGACCACCCCTGGAGTTATTTTTGTGCTGATAGTTTGCAAACCAGTCTAAATGGCTAATTCAGTTTGTCCTGAATACATGACTGAAGAGATACAAAATCCATATTGGAAACTGCTGATTTGAACTTTCTAAAAGAAGATTCTTGGAATAGATTTTTCCTAAGGAAATTGTGATTTGTGTATCCCTAAGACTTCCACAGTTGGCAGGTGTAGTCTTTCTCTTTCTGCTTAATATGCTCAATATAATTCATTTAAGCAAATGTCTTACTTGAATATGTTCTGTGGTTTGAAATCAAATTGGGGATATCTTTGTACAAGGTATTTATACAAATTTCACACCATCATCAAGCGGAACCAATATATTGTCAGAGAAATAAAATAGAGGATCCTAAAGGGTATGGCAGCTTTGCAAAGTTAGTGGAAAACAGAGAAGAGAAACAGTCCAAAATATTAAATAGAGGGGGAACATAGAAATTACCATTTAATGCCTCTGTTAATGGAAGATCTTATAAAACTGTATGAGAAAGAAAATACATTCTAGATGATCTGTGGATATCTGATTTGTATCTACAAAATACATTGAATTCATAATTTAAATAGCTAGGTTTTAAATTTAAATTACAGGCTTGATAGTTTCAGTATTTTCAAGTGTTTCAGAGAGAAGCAATTACAACTTACACAAACATTTTCAGATATTAATGAAAAAAGTAATACTTCTACATTTTGTAAGATCATCAGAATTCTAATATGGCAATTTAATAAGGATTTTACAACAAAGCAAAATCAGAAGTCACTATTTCCTAGGAAGAATATGCAAAAATTCTATATCATATATTTTATCAAATGTGGTTCAATGATACCTCAAAAACATAATACATCATGAAAAGTTGACTTACATTGCATGAATTTGGGATAGATTTACTAACTGAAATCTAACTAATGTGGTTTAATACATCACTATGCTGAAACAAAAAGATACAGTATCCACGTTCATCTATGGGGAATATGTTCCAAGATCCCCAATACATGCTTGGAACTATGAATAATACCAAACTCTATAAATGTTATGTTTTTTTCCTATATTCCCTATATATCATCAGAGTTAATCTGTCCCTCATGTTATTATATTCTCTGATATCTCCTTTACATCATAGTCTTGCATCTTGAGGCTATTATAAAATAAGAATTACTGAACACATGCATGAGGATACCATGACAGTTAATCTGATGACCAAGATTGCTACTAAGTGACTAATGTGAAGATAGCTTGTAAAAAGCATGCATGTGCTAGATGAAGAAAAGATTCAGGTCAAGGGCAGGACAATGCAGGATGACCCAAAATTTCACCTTGATGTTTAACAGAGCATGCAATTAAAACTCATAAATTGTTTATTGGCATTTTTCACTTATTTTCTGCACCAGTGTTAACCATGGTAGTTGAAACTGCAGATAAGGTAATGGTGGATAAAATTACTTTTAACATATTCAAAAAGTAAACATTTTTATAAAATGCACAACCTTTTCACGATTAAATCTATTCCAATGAAAAATAAAAGATAAAGCATGTCTACAATATATACAAGAATATTGTAATATACAAGTTTCAGCATTATAATTACTGGAAAAATAGTACTTTCCTTCTTAAGTCTGCAATAGAACAAATGTGCACTACTGATGGTCTTAATATTGTCAGGCAAAATTAATAAAAAAGTTACAAGAAATGTAAAAAATGTCACAATATTAAAACATTTACCTATTGCAATTAAAAATAACATTAATAAAATGTTTCTTAAAATACAATATATATCAACACTGCTTTTCGCAAAACTAATATTCAAAAATTAACTGTATTTCTATGCACTATAAAAAAAATTTGAGATACAAATACTCAGTATAACCTCCACAACATCAAGTACCTAGTGATATATTTAAAACTAAATGTGAACATCAAAACATTGCTGAAATTTTTAAAGTAATTTATATTTATATTCATCAAAGAACTCAAAATTGTTAAAATGTTAATCTCCTCAGATTAAGATTTAAACAATATGAATCAAATCCCATCACATTTAACATGTATTCACATACACACATTTGAGCAAATTAACTCAGTTCTAAAACTTGTATGAAATGTGCTGGGTGAAGAATATCAAGAGATCTTCACAGGGAATGACAGGAATAATGAAGAAATTAGCAAGTGTTACCCCAGAAAACACATAAAATTGAAAAAAAAAATTCACAAGATCAATTTAATGTCTTGTGGAAACAAAACCACAGAGAAATAAACTCAGAATCACTTATGCATTAAAAACTGCTAAAATGTTGGTAAGAATATTAGATGTCACTGGCACTCTTGCCTGGAGCTATTCCACTTACCACCTCACCCTGGCCCCATCCCTACCTCAGTTGACACAGCATTGCTACCAAGGCAAACCTGGCTGTGAATACCAGCAGCTTACTCCAGCAAGGGTTTGAATAGATTTGGATCCAAGCGAAAAATTCTTCTCAGTAGTGTTGTCAGTAAATACTGCTACATTGATTGGAAGCAGGCAGGGGAAACCCACAGCTTCACAAGCCTGAGGTACAGCCACATATGGTGTGAGCGGCATACCAGCATGCTAGCCACGAATTTAAAAAGGATATCTGGGAAATGAGAATAGTTAATCTCCCCATGTATCCTTAGCTGACCTAGGGGCTAGTGGATATCACAGAATATTTGAGAAAGCTTAGTACAATATAAAAAATAGGGCAGACTTAAGAAAAGACAAAATTTAGAATCTTTACCCCAACCCATACACAGATGACTTAGATAGTTGAAACTTTACTAGCCTGAGGTATCAGAGAATAAACTCTGATCAATAACTCCCTATGTAGATACAGGGGTCATCACTTCTAGGAAGCTAAGCTAAACATGAAAACTAAGATCAATGTGCACAGATGCACATTATGAGGAAGACATTTTGGACAAATTGAGGTAAGTGTTAAATCCCAACAACAATAAATAAGAGCAAACCTCATGAGGGAAAATCAGAAATTAGTATTATAACGATATATTATCTACAACATTCCTGTTTCAGCAAAAAAAAAAAATCTATGAGATGTGCAAATAAATAGAATGTGACTGATTTGCAAGAAAAACGAAGCTTATAGAAACTGACTAAAGTGAATTCAGATGTAAAATTCGTAAACAAAAAGTGGCAAAATACATATGATAAAAATTGTTCAAATAATTATAGGAAAACATGCTGACTTTTTTTTTTTTAAAGGATGGGTCTTTTTATTTATTTGTACACCTTATGTGGCTATGGACCTGATCACTTATTTTAAGAAAACTTATTTTGAATATGAATGTTGAATACATACAGGAAAGGGAACAAATCATGAGTGCACCCTGAGTGGATCTTCACTAGATGAAGGTACCCTCACAGCCACCACCAAGACCGAGAAAAAAATGTCACTGGTGAACATGAATCCCCAGTATCAACTTCCATTCACATTCCCTGACATAAGGCAGAATTGAAAAAAAAAAAATGATGAAACTCCATCAATTTTGCATTTTTAAAATGTTTTTAAAGAGAGAGAGAGAGAGAGAAAGAGAGAATTTTTTAATATTTATTTTTTAGATTTTGGTGGACACACATCTTTATTTTATTTTTATGTGGTGCTGAGGATCGCCCTGCACATGCCAGGCGAGCACGCTATTGCTTGAGCTACATCCCTAGCCCTCAATTTTGCATTTTAATCTCAGAAAATTAGGGAATTTTGAGAAAATGAACCTACAAGCTATTTTCCACAGAGCTGACTTAATTGACTATATTTTTAAAAAGAAATATGAAACAAATATTCTTGTTTTCGTTTTGAAATTTTTATTTTTACTATCATTTTACTTTACTGAACCTTTTGACTAGAAAAAAAAAACTGTTAAATGCAATGTAATAGGAGTGTATGAGCATTTGGTAAGTGCTGGCAAAGGTATGCCTTTAATTTCTTGACTTTTCCAATTTGTTTAACCAAATAACTTTTGCTCTGGTCCAAGCATTCTTTGGGCCCTTTGGATATGTCTGTGCACATTATTAGAAACATTTGGCTTGTTCTTCAACTTGGCCCAATACCATGCATGTCCCTGGAGGGATTCTATCTGCATTCTAATACAAATGTCTTTTTTATTTTGTAAACTTTATTATTTTCCTTGATTATAACTAAATGATTTCAATTAAAAAAATAATATTCACTGATTTTAAAAAGTAGACTTGAAAAATAAAAGGACAAGAATTAAGAATTAGGGGTTGGGGATGTGGCTCAAGCGGTAGCGCGCTCGCCTGGCATGCATGAGGCCAGGGTTCGATCCTCAGCACCACATACCAACAAAGATGTTGTGTCCGCCGAGAGCTAAAAAATAAATAATAAAAATTCTCTCTCTCTCTCTCTCTCTCTCTCTCTCTCTCTCTCTTTCTCTCTCTCTCTCTCTAAAAACAAAGAATTAAGTATTAGATGTATTAAAGTTGTAATTGTAATCTGAAGTGTCATGAGAATTTCGTGAAGTTTATGAATGGTGTTAATTGATTAGGAAAATGTTATCTATCACATTTACAAGCTAACTGAGCATGAACTGAAGAACAAGTGAAGATTAAAGTATATTTAATTCTACAAAATTAATTTCATTTATAAGATTTGTAAGTTGAATTAAAAAATAAGAAATATTATCTCTTAATTACAACTATGTGAAAATAAACACTAAAACCCAAATAAGTTGAAATGTTTTATTCCTTCAATAATAAACTTGACTGCCCTCTTCCTGTGCGGGGAGGGAGTGGCTCACCATCAGAGATGTGGGCCAATTAGAACTAAAAACTATGAAAGTAATGTAAAGAAATAAAGATGGAAAATGCAGGAAATTAATTGAAGCATAGGCCAGATGGGTGAATAGACATAATGGATCTGATCCTAACAAAGGGTAAAGCCCACAATTATAGCATTACAAACCAAAGGGAATCAGTAAGGAGCTTCTTTAGGAAAACAGGATAAGAGTGGGAAAAACAGGTTGTTTGGTGAATGGCAGGTTATACCCATCTCCATCTACCAGGGGCGGCTGTGTTTGAATCCTGGGGCTCTGAGCAAATGCAAGAATACAGCACAATCTGGGCTTTCTTGAACCAGGGATTTCACCCAGGATTTCCCAGAAAAGTGCTTCCCGGCCTGAATGGCTCAAACAAAATCCATAGTTCATACATGCTTTTGAACACTTGATTATTTTCCAATGTCTGCTTAAGTTCCTCTGACCTCCAAAAGGGAACAGTGGGAGAAATATTTAAGATGATCTTCATATCTAAGTATTAGCACAGAAATGGAGCTAGAGATAGTCACAAAACAGCAGTCTTGCTATTGCCCTGTCCCAAAAGGTCACCTTCAGCATTCCATTATTTACCTCAAAGTAGACATGGAAACATCACCAAAGACTGCATAGGGGTGCAGATCTAAGTATTCTAACTGCATACTCTAAAGCAAAACCGGAATTTCTTTATCCGTTGTTATGGTTTAGATGTGGTATCCCCAAAAGCACACATATGAGACAAAGTTTTGGAGGAGAAATTATCAGTGAATTGATTCTTGATGGAATTAACTAGGTGGTAGCTGGAGCAGGTGGAGTGTGGCTAGAGGCAGTGGTTCATTTGGGGTGTGACTATGGGGTATGTATTTTGTATTTGGAGAGTGGAGACTTTCTCTCTCTCTCTGCTTTCTGATCACCTTGTGAGCTGCTTCCCTCTGTTACACTCTTCTGCCATGACATTCAGTCTCACCTTGAGCCCTGAGGCATAGAGCCTGCTGTCTATCTATGGACTGAGACCTCTCAATAAACTTTGAGAAACTGTGAGACCCTAAATAAACTTTTGCTCCTCTACAGTGTTCTGGTTGGGTCCTTTAGTCACAGCAGTGAAAAAGTTGACTAAAACATTCATTATACACTTTTTTTATAAAAACCTCAGCCTCCTGTTTTCCCAGACCTTTAACATTTCTTCCCTTTCTCCTAGAGAAACTGTATACCTTTTCACTGCTATGAGAAAAACATAACTTACATCTTTATCTAAGATGATCTGTCTTTCCAAATTAAGGCACTTATCTGACAGAACATTGAAAACATCTATTTTTATGAATCATGATCGTAGGAGAGATTTATCCCTTGCATCATTATGTGGTTCAAAGCATTCATTTAAAAAACAAATCTTCCTCTAGGGAAGAGGGAGAATTTGACTGCTGATAAAAGATGATTTTTCAATATCATAATTTTGAATACCAGCATGGAGTGACAGGATTGTGACTGCCACACTTATGGGAAATTTTAATTTTGCTTTTTCTGCCAAATATATGCTTGGAATGCTTTGAATTCATTTTGTGAGATACATAGCAGACTAATAGTTACTATTAGATTAAACATAGATACTGGAGAGAGTGAGAATACTGATAATATTCAGGGTGAATACTGCTAACAAGAGACCACACAAGCAGTACCACCAACTAACACAAACTTGTTATCTTTATAATGAGAGGTTATAATAATATTAAAGTGTGGCATGAGGTATGATGATGATATATCACTTGGTTAAAAACACAGTTAAAAACTGTGGTACAGACTGAGATGATACATTAGACAGTATGTGTACTCAAATTGTATTTTATAAAAATATGTTGATGATATTATGAGTGAAAATTAAATACCACTGTGTGTGTGTTAGGATAACACTGTTTAATATATCTATCATACATTTTCAGTTACTCAACATTATTTATAAGGAAGCTTACAAATAGATTATAGTTTATACATACTCTCTCTCTATATATGTGTGTGTATATATAATACAACATATCTCACGCATAATGTGAGAGATTAAAATGAATAAGTGACCAAAATGTTAAGCAGAAAATGCAAAAATAATGGAAATCAGAAAAATGCATGCAAATCCTATGAAATAAGGACAGTGACATAGAAATGATTTAAACAAAATAAGTTTCTTGCCCTCATTTCATGAAGCTAAATTCAGGGCAATATAGTGTGTGATGCATTCTTTAATGAACCATTTATATTTAAACAATTAAAGAAGATCAGACGGAATGATTTTTTAAGAGTAAAATACATCATCCAGATCTTTAGATCTTAGTGGTATAATTTAGCCTAACAATAATATTTAGCATGTCAGGAGAAATATTAAACTATACTTTCAATTCTGGTTGTGGTAATTCTACATTGTATTGCTCAATAATAAAATAAGTAATAAGTTGAGGGTAATAACAAGACAACTATTGATGTGTTGGAGTATTCTGAGGAATAAAAATTAGTATTGTCTAAATTTGTAAGTACATGGCATATAACTCAGATAAAGCAAGCACCTAAGTAAAAGAACTTTATCCTTCTGAATATACATTAGAAAATACCTGCAATATTGAGAATTGATTTTAAAATATGGCTCTTAAAGTAATATTAAGGCAACAATTAATGCAGCTAGTTGTAATTTGGTCCTCTGAAGGCTGTGGTAATCAAATCATGCCATACATGTGTATCATATTATTTGGGATGGTGGAGTGAGCACAAACACAGATGGAAGATAAGCACTGGTCTTCCCAGTTACTAGCATGGTGACCTTCTAGAACATAAATTACTCTCATGAACTTATTTTTCTTTTCTGTAAAATGAGGTATTTTGTGTCAAAATTTCTTATAAAAACCAATAATTTATTAAGTAAATAAAATAATGTTCATATAGCTATTTTAATAGTATGCACATGGCAAGTACCATATTAATGTTAGTTCTAGTCTAAAAGAACGATGAGGCAGAGGAGAGACTGATAAGAATATTTCATCCCCGGAAATTAGCTCCCTTATCTTCCTGAAATAGATCTTATTGCTATATCAATTTGGTATTAAAAGACCATACATGAAGAATAAAAAAGCAGTGAATCTTTAAGGGCACCTAAAAATAATTTCCTTTGTATGGAGTATTACTTCAGTGATATCCATTAAAACTACATTAATGATTACTTTTGGAGACAAAGATTGGAGTGTTTGAGGGACAATATTTTTTTTCTCTTTGCAACATAAACTCCAAAACTCTTTTAGTTTTGAATACTTTTATTTATGTTTTTTGTTATGTGCCTGTTGTGGTTTGGATGTGAGGTGTGTCCCAAAAGCTCATGTGAGACAATGTAAGAAGGTTCAGAGGAGAACTGATTGGCTTGTTAAGAGACTTAATCCAAACTGTGAATTAATCCCCTCGTAGGGATTAACTGAGTGATAACTAAAATGGTAGGGTGTGACTGGAAGAGGTTGAAATTGGGGTATGGCTTTGGGTATATATTTGTATCAGGCGATTGGACTCTGTCTCTGCTTCTTGATCACCATGATGTGTGCTGCTTCCCTATGCCATACTCTTCTGCCATAATGTTCAGCCTCACCTCAAGTCCTGAAGAATGGAGCCAGCCTTCTATGGATTAAGAACTCTGAAACCACGTGCCCTCAAATAAACTTTTTCTCCTCTGAAATTGTTCTGATCAGATTCTTTTAGTCACAACAGTGAAAAAGATGACCAACATAGTATCTTTTCCTATGGATATTTGCATGTGTGTGTGTGTGTGTGTGTGTGTGTGTGTGTTGAGAGAGAGAGAGAGAGAGAGAGAGAGAGAGAGAGAGAGAGAGAGAGAAAGTGTTAAAGTGTTAGATCCCAGATAGTAGGAAAATAATGAATAAGTATACAAAGCTCAGGTCTTCTTGTCTCCCAGTCTTAAAAGCCTTATTATACAGAATTGAGATTCTTTATAGAAATTATATTTTTATAAACACAGGAAATATGCACATTCCTATCATTACTTTGGTATTTTCATCTGAGTCTACAGTAAGTGCTTCATTCCATAAATCTATCTTTATTTGTTAACTTCAGGATTTGGGGCCATAGTGGAGTTCAATACTCTTTTACTTATGTCTAAATAATCTGGGTAAGTGTTAGAGGAAATGTTTCACTGTCTACCTATGTGTTCAGGTGCTAAACTCTTACAAAGAGCATTGAATATATTATCTGGCTTTCAGTCATAGGAACATCAGCAGCATGAGATTCTCTTATCTGTAGGAATTTTGCATTTCTTTCTGTCCTTTAAAGCTTATCACATTGGTAGACAGAATAGTGTTTTTCTCCAAGGGAGTTCACAATTAAAATAATGAGACATCCCAATGTCTTACCAAACCAGAGACAAAGAGAAACCCCAAGTATTCTGAAATCTAGCTTGATGTTGAAGGTCACTTAGGTAGATAGTTGTTTCTATGGAAGTGAAGTGAACAATTATTTTCTCACATTTCCAAGCATTCTGAGTAGAAGTGTTTGTAGTGGACAGAATAAATATAGTTTATACCCATGCACTTTGTTTACAATATTTCTTTTTCATCTAGATCCTTTAAAAATGTATATTTTCACTATTATAAATCATTTTCTATCAAATTCAGGTACACAATCTGAGAAACTAGGATAAGGAAAACTGATTTATTATTTAAAGGAAACCCATTCTAAGATAGATTTTAAAGTGAAGTATTATGGCAAACTCATCACTAAGTTATAACAGAGTTTCTATTTGTTTTAAACGGGTTGGGTAATATCAAAAAAATAGATACTTGGTCAAAAGTACATTTAATAAAATGAACAAAGGATATCAGTGACTCTCAGAATTTTCCATTGTTCTGACAACAGACAAAGCCTCTGTAAAAGAAGTTCAACACAGAATGAAATTCCCTTTCTGGAGAATATTACTTCTATTCTATAACTCAAGTTTATTGAATGCAGGAAAATTGGAAGGACTATGCATTTAGTCTAGAATATTTACAGGATGTACCAGAAAGTATGCTAATTTTCTCCAGTTCAGGTGATAGTAACACATAGTTAATATTGAATATTACAAATATGTATAACAAACAACAAACTCCAGGGTTTTAGTTTATTTATACTGCACTAGAATTCTCAAACTCCCCCAGTGTGTTTCAATGTCCTTTATATTACATTTGTGTATACAGAAGGAAGATCATTTCCTATGCTACTATTCTAGCTTTTTATTTACAAAGAGAAATTGCACAGAACTTTAATAGAAAAAAATCAATATCAACTCTTTGTTATTACTTCTGGTGATTTTTATTTCTTTTTTCTTTATACCAAAATATTCTTCCTCATGAAACAACAAAGTCTACAAACTGTTTGTACAGAAAATTATGAAGTTCAGATTATTAGTTTTTATATAATACTGTATTTTATTTTATACTGAATTATCTCTTTTTCTAAATACTAACAAATTAAACTTATTGTATGCTGTTGTTTATCTTGTTTTAGTTTATTACCTTATTTTCTCCAGGATATATGACATAGATTCTGGATTTTTATGTTATGCTTTCTTTTGAAATGAGAATATTTTGCAGTTTGATGCAGTTCACAACTGTAGTTATTTTTCACATATTGAATGTTTTTAATATCAATTTAACTAATCCAAAGCTGAATTAAGCTTTTCCTTTCTTTAAAAAAATTAGTGTTATTAATCTCTAATTTAGTTTTCCATCATCTCTTACTGAAATATTTGATCCCTGGTCATTATTCTTCCTTAAAACGTATATGCAGGTTTAGTTGTTGGAGTGATCAATTTAAAATTAAGTAAGTGCATGCTCTATTTTAAAAATATTCCAATTATATCCTATACTTCTGTATAAAATTCGAAATCATCGAAAGTCTGCCAAACTCTTGTGCTATGCCTAATGCTATGCCTGGATTACCACAACACATAATAAAATTCTTACAACCTCAAAGAGAAAACACAGCATCTTTGAGAGCTTTGCTTTCCCCTCTATCCTCAGTGATTTTCCACACTATTTTGTTATAATATGACCAAATTCAGCAGAAACTAGTTCCTCAGAAAACCCTATGTATCTATTGATATATGAAAAGCATCCACAAATTTACTTGCTCAAAAGAGTATCTTTATTTGTTCAAAAGCCACTGTTCTAATGATTTGAGTTGGGGTCAAATGTTGACCCCAACAGTAAATGACTATTGCTGTTCTTCTCTGTTATCACCCCTCAGGCTTTACACATTTGGTGCCTTGAGACTTGAACTTGATAATCTAAGATGGTCACTCACATTTCTGAAGGTTGTACTTGCGAATGGCTTTGAAATCTCAGTGCTCTTTGCTGTATATTACATCCTCTACTAAACTGGACTTGCTTTAAATAGTCATATTAAGACTGTTCCTAAAAGCTAAAAGCAGAAGCCCTAAAGTTTCTTGAGACCAATCCTTTGGATGTACTGAACTCTTACTTTTTCCATGCTCTATGGATCAAGAAAATTCACAAGTCATGTCCCAAAGAGGGGAAAGAAAGCATTCTCTAACATTGACAAGAAGAGCAGCCAGTCACACTGAAAACGGATATTCAAAGAACTATCTACACAAACTACCCACTATCCTTTACCCACCCAGTATGTTAGCATATCTTTCATTTTTTGAAAGTAGTTGATAGCTTAAAAGCAATAGAAAACTTTACATCTTAAAAATATTTATAAATTTTCTTTTTCTATTTTGGGTTTACTAATTACAAAATTTAATGGAAAAATATAGTTATGCATTATACATCACACAAACTTATAAAATATATTATGTTGTTATACCTGATAGTCTTCAGAAAGATAAGATTTATTATAGGTATGCAACATGGATTATCAACCTGTGGTAACATTATATTTGCCTACTCAAAATACAGATATAAAAGTAAATTATAAATAAATGTACTTTAATAAGTATAAGAAATATCCTTATCAGTTTGCACCATTTTATGGTTAATTAATATAATAAATTTTGGCTAATTAATAGATAATAAATACTATATATATATAAACATGTAAATTTGGTTAATTAATAACATGTGGCTAGAGTATACTAGAAAAAAAAGTCACCATTCCACCTTACTCTAAAAGACACTTTTATCTTTCCCTCACTATACCCCCTCTCTCTCTCTCTTCCTGCAATATAACATGTCTTTGTAAATAATCCATAGACTTTCTTGAAACACATTTTAAATTTATTAACTGTAGACAGACATATCATTAATATTATGAGACAGAATTAGGTTAATATACAAGCAAATGCTTCAAGAAAACCTTACAATATGAAAGATACAGATATTAGATATAATATTAATAATAATGGACAAATAAAATGTGTTCAAAATATTACATTTTAAATATTTAGCTAACTTTCAACTTTCACCCTTTTTTAACAAACATTAAAATACTATGTGAAGTTGACTGGGATGTGGCTCAGTGGTAGAGTGCTTGCCTAGCACATGTGAGTCACTGGGTTTTATCCTTAGAACTATGTAAAATAAATAAATAAAATAAAGGTGTTAAAAAATACAATATGAAAAGCATTAAGGTAAGCATAGGAGATACAAGGCTATAATATCTATGCTTACAAATAATTCCAGTTTACTGAACCATTTTTTCCATTTTGTGCTGTCTTTTTAAAACTAAAATATATTGCACTTTAAGAAAGGAAACATCTTGAGCACTCAGTGGGGCAAGGCATATTATGTATGCACTGAGTGCATCTGGCAGCAAAACCATTAAAATCATATATAGCTGGTGAATCAAACTGTGATAATCAGTCTGCATATGATTGCCTATTGTATGTTATTTGTGGATTCTTCTGCTAAGGAGATGCATGTTTTTTGTCTTACTAAAAGTTCTACCTGGAATATGTTCCATATTAAATGGCCATAAACTAATCAGCACCAAATGAAAAATGATACTCCCAATTATCAGCCTTTTTACTGAATAAATATTATGTTGAGAAAGTGGAAGTGATACAACTAACCTTAGCTATTATGCATTATGCAGCATGAAAAATGATGCTTATAATATTTTGCAGAATGTGAAATATCTTGTTTCAAATACATGAGAATTACTTATAGCTTCAATTTTTTATAGTTTAGGAAATTAAAACTACACCTATTCAAACACTTTATGGTTAAAAACATTTTACCCTACTTCTAAAAATAACATTTTCTTGATAATTAACATCAATTTTTTGTATTATATTTATAAAACTCCTATTATTATAAATAAATTAGGGCTTTTAAACTGCATTATTTTTATTTTTGTATGGGTAAATTCCCAAATGTTATAAAATTGACCTTCCTAAGAGATGTGTACAGAGTGGAACTTCTTTTGTTGTGGACCTGTAGGATGTATTTAGTAGTATCTTTGGCCTTTTCCCATTGGATGCCAGTACCACTGCCTTCTTTAGTACCATATCCAATGTGCTATTCAGACATTGCCAAATGTCCTTTAGGGGTCAAAGTCACCCTTCATTGAGAACCACTGAGTTGGATCATAAAAAGAATCTTTCTTCTTCAATGTCTGCAGAAACACTCTCAGGAACACTTTTTTTTCTCCCCATTTTAAAAAATTTGTTCTACTTAGTTATACATGACAGCAGAATGTATTCCACTTCATTGTACACCAATAGAGCACAACATTTTAATTCTCTGGTTGTACATGATGTAGAGTCACAATATTCGTGCTATCATATATGTACCTAGGGTAATGATGTCCATCTCATTCCATCATCTTTCCTGCCACATGCCCCCTCACCTCATCACCTCCTTCCCTTTGCCCAATCCAAAGTTCCCCCATTCTTCCCATGCCCCCTGCCCCTTATGGATCAGTATTCACTAATCAGAGAAAACATTCAACCTTTGGTTTTCTGAGATTGGCTTACTTTTCTTAGCATGATATTCTCCAACTCTATCCATTTACCTGCAAATGCCACAATTTTGTTCTCGTTAATGCTAAGTAATATTCAATTGTGTATATGTACCAGAGTTTCTTTATCCATTCATCTATTGCTAGGTGTCTAGGTTGGTGCACAGTTTGGTTAATACAAATTGAGCTGCTAGAAACATTGATGTGGCTGTATCACTATAGTATGCAGATTTTAAGTTTTTGAGGTATAGACTGAGGAGCTGGATAGCTGAGTCAAATGATGGTTCTATTTCAAGTTTTCTGAGGAATCTCTATACTGCTTTCCAAAGTGGTTGTACCAATTTGAAGTCCCACCAGCAATGTATGGGTGTACCTTTTCACCCACATTCTCACCAACACATATCATTGCTTGTATTCTTGGTAACTTCCATTCTGACTGGAGTGAGATGGAATCTTAGAGTAGTTTTGATTTGTCTTTCTCTAATTACTAGAGATGTTTAACACTTTTTCATACATTTGTTGCTCGCTTGTTCATCTTTTTTTGAGAAGTGTCTGCCCAGTTCTTTCGCCCATTTATTGATTGAGTTGTTTGTTTTTTGGGTGTTAAGTTTTTTTGAGTTTTTTATGTATCCTGGAGATTAGTGCTCTATCTTATGTGCATATGGTAGATATGTTCTCCCACTCTTTAAGCTCTCAATTCACATCATTGCATGTTCCTCTTGCTGAGAAGAAGCTTTTAAGTTTGAATTAATCTCATTTATAGATTCTTGATTTTATTTCTTGCACTTTAGGAACATTCTTATTGTGCATTTGTATACATGCTGGGAGATACCGGAATGAATTTGACAAACCACAGTTGTCTACAGGAAAGGATGACTACATTCATAAAGCTGTAACACATACCACAAACAACAATACTCCATCAACTCACTGTTAGGATGAACTATCATAAGGATGGAGAGAGCTTCCACCTCTCTTCTAGCCCCATGAAAAGTATGACCACATGCTACTATAAAAAAAAAAAAAGAAATGGAAATGCCATGCATTTACTGAAAAAAAAAAAAACAGAAATACAAAACCAGCACCAACTGATTCCTACTACAGAAGCTCTTTGTTACTAGAAATAAACAGGAGAACAGCTCTTTTTTTTTTTTTTTGCTGTTTTTCTGTGTAGATGTCAAGTTACAAAAACACTATTATCCCAGAGGCTGTGGAAGCCAATACTGGTTTAGAAGCATTAATAAAACAGCATTGCACAAAAGTGGACAAAAGTGCAAGATTTAAAAAATTAGGCAGAGTACCTTCTACAAAAATGATCCTCTTTATGAAGTGTTTTTACTCCCCACACTTCAAGGCCTCCCACCCTCTCCCTGAAGACAAGAAAGAAAGAAAGAAAGAAAGAAAGAAAGAAAGAAAGAAAGAAAGAAAGAAAGAAAGAAAGAAAGAAAGAAAGAAAGAAAGAAGAGGGAAGGAAGGGAAGGAAGGAAGGAAGGAAGGAAGGAAGGAAGGAAGGAAGGAAGGAAGGAAGGAAAAAAATAAAGAAAGAAAATTAATTTTCCAAACACTTTATCATCTACAAGTTCACTTATCCAGCAAACACTGATCAAAGTCTCAGAATGTGCTAAGAACTTGGGTCTCAGAAAAGAAAGTCCTGTCCCTGCCTCAAGGATATATCAATCTTTCTAAATCAGGGGTGAAGGACACATCACCAACCGGAATAAGTTCATTAAAAGCAGAGGCTGCCCCTTTCTTAAAAGAATAATGGATGGATTGAAATCTCACTGAATTACCCATGAAAATACCTTTACACTGAAACATTCCTCACTTACTAGAAGGCAAAAACGAAGCTACTTTATTCTGCTGAGTACTTCTAGAAAGGGCAAGGGTCACATGATACTGTGAGGTGTGTAATTACACTATCTCGCACCTTTTGGGAAGTCAGTTAACGTTCTTTTAGGTAATGGAAACAATTAGGAATGAGACACTTTGAAATCAAGAGTGGGTGACCATTCCTATGTCTAAATCACACGTAGCCAGTACCATCCAATCAGAGATAACCAGAATGATATTTTCAATTAAATTCTTCATTCTATTTTCCCCTCTGCTATTCGCAATGTGCTTCTGTCTCAGCTGTTCCAGGTTTCTCTGCATATTCAAGTGACCTTCAAGATCTTCCATAGAATGAACTAATGATGCCCAGCTTCCTGTAGTTCTGGGCTTGACCAGACAATCTGGAGGTGCCACTCTTTCAGGGAATACACTGGCAATGAGAGGTAGGCAAAAAATATTCTACCCATCAACATTGAGAGGTGGCACAAAAAATTCAGTTTGGTTAACCTGCAGCCCATTATATGCTCCTGCATCTCTGGAGAACTAGTGGTGATCTCATTTGGTGGTGGCTTGTTGAAGTTAAGCCACACCTGCACCACTAAGGCACAAACTGTGCTTGCAGAAGAGGATCTGGGAGGGCTTGCAACGCTTATGGAGCTCAGCACCTGCAGGCAATCTGTCCTCCATCTTCCCAACACCAGACTCTTCCAGACCCTACTCTACCAGATCAGACTCCTCAGCACCTGACTCCCCCAGCTATATTCTTAATGACGCCTGGAAATATACCATGCCTGCTTCCTCTGCACCCTCCTAGGCCTCCTCCCACCTCCCTGCCTTGGTCTTCCTGGAATTTCCACAGAAGCCTAAGAAGCACACTTGGTCATGGTGTAGAATCGGGAAGCAATGATTTAAATGACTTCTGATTTCCACAACATAAAATGGATGCTAGAAAAAATTAAATTTGTTGTCATCAGGATAGGAGAAGGAAACTGGGAATCATAAAATTAACTTTATATTGACTCACAAAGAAAAAAGAACATTTTAAAAATAAAAATAATAGAAGTCTATTTTGATTAAAGCATTTTAGGAAATGATGTTTCAAAGAAAAAACAAACAGAAGTCACAAGTGGAAAATTTTGATATTTTCAACTGTAGTTTTTAAAATTTATTTTACAAATTATATGTAACAGATGCAAAGTAAATGTTTTGGTACATAAAACAAGTGAAAATATAAAATATAAAATACAAAATTTAAAGGAAAAAATCACAAGCAGATTAAGAATGGCAAAATGACTACACAGGTAATTTGTACAATAATAATTCATGCTTAATTAAATAGCATTCAATAGACACATGAAAATATGTTCAACATAACTAGTAATCTGAAAATAAAAAATTGAAACAAAATATTTTATAACTATAGTATCAAAATTAACAAATTTGAAATTGCTAAATATTGAATAATATGTGGCACGACAAGAAATGGTATGCCTTGTTGTTTGGAATTTGTGTTGGTCAGCTACCCGTTGTTGTGAAAAATACCTGAGAAAAGCAAATTTAAGGTGAAAAGATTTATTTTGGCTTATAGGTTCAGAGGTTACATCCAATATGATTGGACAACCTCTCCCTTTGAAATCTTATCCCCTGGCTTATTTAGTGAAGAACATTCCATCAAAACTCCTTTGTGTGCCCCCCCCATAAAAATATAAAGAGATTCCAGGTGCATGCTCTCTTGCCTTCCAGCATGAAAAAAGGACCCTTGAGGTCACAGAGCAATCCTGCCCTTGATCTGAGAAATTCATGTCCTTGTGTCGCATGACTTAATGTTGCAGGCAGCTCCTTTGAACCTAGCTCACTTGTCAGCTCAAGTTGCTGGTGAGACACTACAATATCATAAAATATTATCTATAAAGTACTTATAATTTAAGTATTTATCAATATGTCCAACACTATCAATAAAATTATTATCAGTGTAAATATTATATTTATTATTTGGTATTATAAACAAACTGAAAAAAAATCCATTTTAAAGAGCATATTGCTTACCTTATTATTTCTAATTTCTAGAAATACTTTTATACTTCTCTTCCTCAACTATACATGCTTTGTCTCATTACAATCTTTCTACCTAACTCATGTTTAAACTAGAAATCTAGGTAATATCTTTGAGGATGCTGCTTCTCTCAACACTCAGTCCAGCTCTTAGCACATCTTATAAAGCCTACTTTCTATGTCTAACCTGTGCTCCCAACTTTCTCACTCTTACTGCATCAACCATAATTAAACTACCACATACTTTCATCTGAAATTCTGAAATAGCTTTCCTGTTTACACACGGGTTGCCTATAAGCATTTTACAAGACATCCAAGAAATGTAAAAAAGCAGTAAGAAAACTTGTCATTTATTTTATGATAATGCTTCTCTAAATGTTTCATATAGAAATCTAGTCCCTGCAGATAATCTGTGAATTATCCTGCCTTTTGTTCAGATAAATTTGAAAATATCTTCATCATTCTCTCAACTTTTAAGGATTCAAAGTACTTGTAAATTTTTTAAAAACTATTTATTTTATGTAGTACCATTTAACATCTGATAGAAGAAAAATATTTTTAGGAAATGTCGCGCCTGTGTTCTTCATTTTTCAACCTGGACCACAATAAATTAATTTTTTTGTAAAAAATTACTAGTATATTATTAGTATACATAATAGTGGGATTCATTGTTATATATTTGTATATGCAAATAAATGTTTCTTAATGAATCAGGATTCTGCCAAATTCATGCCTATGGTCACATGATCTTTGTGTTAACATACACATCTATTTACCTCATAGTGTGTATTATCCAATATCTACATTATCAGTTTTGTCAATGATCAGTTTTGGCAGTCATTTTTTTAATTATTAAAATGAGCAAAACTTATAAATTAAACGATACTCTTTTATGCAGATACATGTAAATACATGAATGCATATGAATATAGTCTGTGTTATGTGTATATATGTGTGTATATAATGTGTGTATGAATATAATTTTCAAAATATTAGTGTAAATCACAGGATAATTTTATGAATATTTAGTTGTTGGAAACATTGTTTTAGTTTATTCTTATAAAAATATTTAGTCTTTTAAAATGGATCTTCCTGAAATACATAAAGTATCTGAATATATTTTATGAAATGATAATTGACATTGTTTTTCCTATATGAGCTTTAATATTTATGTTAGATAAGGAGTATCACTTAGAATTAATATTTACTGAAAGCAGAATTAATATTTACTGAAATCATATAATTTTCTTCTTTAAAATCATGTTTCCTGTATATATCTTTACTCACTGAAACATGAAAATCAAATTAATGAATTCATCATTGGAAATTAAGACTTGTAAACTTCAAGGTACTCTGAAATGATGGTAACATGATGTTGACATATTGTTAGGTAAGTTGTCATACATAAGTTTATTATTACTGTAAATAATTTATAGTGTCAACTTATGGTGATGAGATTACATTAACTAGCTTATAATAAATGACTGTGATTCATTCATAAAACTAGTCATTGTAAAGACCTTATATAAATGTCAAATTTGATCCATAGATCAAGAATTATAGACCTGTTGTTATTAATGGTCATAATGAGTAAATGTGGTATCTATTAAACGGAGACTTAACAGAAAGTGAGAAACCATTTTGAAGAAAAAAAAACTAATTGAATCAATCAATTATATATTTGGATAAATCCTGAGTGAAGGACTAGAAAATAAAAAAGGGAAAAGTAAAACCTAATAGAGCCATTATCACAGTTAGACTGGTCACAATGATGGCCACCTCTATTGCCACTGACACTCATATTGCCATTTTCAGAAACTAGAAAAAAACACAACTGGCCCAACTTTCCTCTTGCTCTTATTCTACCACTGATACTATCCCTTGAAAGATCCCAGGACATGGAATCTGGAAAATGTAATTTGGAGTCTTCTTGTTCCAATATTAGTGAGAAAATGGTAGAGCAGGTGTGGAGGCTGACAGATACCTAACACTGTCTAGTACAGTGGTAGGAAAGATAATGACTAAACTTCCTTGAATAAATTTGCTTCCTTGGGAATTTAATCTGCCTTTAAACTGACTGTTTAGAATCTCAGCCCACATTATAAATATTTCATTCTGTGCTTAATTTAAGTAACTACCTATACACCTAAATATAGTAGTTAAAAAATAGACAAAGTCCATTAGATATGTTTTCTCTATAAGTACCATAATAAACATACAAGGTTGAAATAACTTTTAAATTATCTTGTATTGTGGACACAAAATTGACCAACTTGGACATTATAGAATTGTGTTGAGGAAAACTGAACATTTTGAGAGTTGGTAATATATACTGAGTTTTCCTTTTATACCAGGGATAGCAATAGACTATAATATGAATTTCTTCTTTATTTTATACAACTATTCCATTAATAAATGACTCAAGCTTATATAACTATTTAATTTTGTATTTTTACTAGTGCATTACAGTTGTACATAATGGTGAAATTCCTTGTTTCATACACATACACATATACACATACAAAAATATAACAATATAATTTGGCCAATATTGTTTTCCAGCATTTCCATTTTCCCCCTTCTCCCCTCTCCTCTGTCCCTTTCCTCTTGTGATCTCACTTTTATTTCCATGAAATTGTGTTTTTGTCCACATCCTCTCCAGAACTTCTTATTTGTATGCTTGGAAATTGCTGCTATAACTGAAAGGAGAGGAAATCTCAGTGTGGTTGATTTGTGTTTCCATAATTTACTAAAAATGTTAAATCAACTGTTAGTCTTTTGCATTTCTCTTTTTGAGAAATGTTTTTAGTTCATTTACCCATTCAATTTCTGGATCATTATCATTAGTATTTTAGTATTGACGTTTTTTGAGATTTTTCTATATTATGAATATTAATCTGTCAGAAGAACAGATTATAGAATTGTGTTGTGGCTAATTTGTGTTTGGCAGAAGGTATATCATCTCTTGGCTGGATTTAGCTCAGCAGCAGTTTCTCTACCCTGTGAACTTGAAGGACACCAGTAAATTCCCAGTAATTTACAGAATTGTGGGAAAAACAATAGAAACAACAAATCAAACAATAAATGGCATTAAAATTAAAACTCAAGTGCCTACAATGAGATCCACAAACTAATTACCACAAAAATAAGAATGGTGTGGTCAGTAATTTTCCAAAAGAAGAAACTATAAGTAACCATAAACCAGATCCAGTATTAAAATAAACAGTAGGTGTTACCTACACCTTCCATAGTACTAGTAACTGGAACTACATGAATGGTGTGGGCAAAAGTTATATAAACCAGTTAGTTCCAGAGGACAGTAAAAATAAAGCTCATTAAGAGAAAAGAAAACGTAATAGAATGGAAAAAGAATGTTTAGAATGTTTAAAATGTGGCTAGGAGAAAGCAGAAAACATCTATGATAGATATGAACAGGGAGGAGAAAAATGAATTAAAAAACAAACAAATAAAGATACAGATAGAGAACAAAAGAATTTGGCTACTAGAGGGAGAAGAAAGGAGAGTAATAGAAGAATACAAAAACAAAATAAAGCAAAACAAAACTGAAATTAAAAAAAAACTAACCCTGAATAAATAAGACAAGGACAAAGAGCAATCATTAAAAATGCTACAAATGGGAAAAAGGAAAGTATGTATATACGTGTGTCACACATGTATGTCAACAAACCAGTGAACTCAGCAAAAACAACTCTCCCAAAAGAAAGGGGGTGTTCTTAATTAAAAAAGAATTTTCTTCACTGAAGTGTTCAAAACTATTAAGAATGATGAATCACAACTGTCTTTATGCAACTATTCTTTCCATTTCTTCTCAGAGTATGTACCAAGAAAAAGAAAGAAAGAAAGAAAGAAAGAAAGAAAGAAAGAAAGAAAGAAAGAAAGAAAGAAAGAAAGAGAGAGAGAGAGAGAGAAAGAGAAAGAGAGGAAGAAGGAAAGAAAGAGAGAAAGAAAGAAAGAAGAAAGAGAAAGAGAAAGAGAAAGAGAGGAAGAAAGAAAGAAAGAAAGAGAGAGAGAAAGAGAGGAAGAAGGAAAGAAAGAGAGAAAGAAAGAAAGAAGAAAGAAAGAGGAAGAAAGAAAGAAAGAAAGAAAGAAAGAAAGAAAGAAAGAAAGAAAGAAAGAAAGAAAGAAAGAACTAGAGATTATGAAACCTTTTCTCTTTTTGTGTTGCTCACTGAGCTATTAGCTAAAGTGGTCTAAAGCTGAAGCTAGTTGAAATAGCTTTCAACTTTCCTTCTCACCACTACAAAGCAGGATGGAATGGGAAGTAATGTTGAATGGAGTTTTGTCCAGAGACCAGATAGATGCACTCCGAGGTTGGGGATGCTGCAGAGTTCTAAGTGGGAATTTTCAGTGGCTGAGACTTACCTCTAGTCAGGTTTTAGAGATTTTGCTGGTTCATATCTGCTCTGGATAGTTTAGATCAATCCACCAGCAGGGCTAGAAAGATAGCAATCTCTGTTGGGAGTCTGGATCTCAGGACACTCCCCAGAATTCTACTTTCAAGGCAGGACAGCGAATACTACAAACAGGTCTCATACAGTCTGTTGCCCACAAATATGACCTTTTCGGCCTTGGTCCCTGAGTGTGATAATACCTACCTGTTCGGTTATCTGACTTTCTTCAGCTGGTCATGTGAGCCTTCAGATACAAAGAGAAAGTGAGTTGTGCTCCCATCCATAATCTCTGACGCCAATTACTCTGGGTAAAACTTTTCTGTGCCTGTTTCACTCACATTCTGCTAGGTACCCTAGGCCATGTGGTAGGTGCTAAACTGGACAGTACGACAGTATTTTCTGTGATCTCTCAGAGACTCAGAGCAGCAGGCTGCAGCATGGCATCCTTAAGACATTCCAGGCCTCAGCTTTCCACTTGCCATGTAAGAAATCCAAAGCACCAGGTCACTGTGCAGCATCTAGATCAGCCAAGTTCAGGCTGCTTTTCTGTTCTACAGATTTTTTCATGTTAAATCTGTCTACTTTGTTTCTTTGTCTGTGTTATCCCTCCCATTTGCTGTTGCCACAGCTGGATTGCTTCTGATATACACTTTCTTGTTCTTTGTTCAATGCACCTGAATTTCTGACTTTCTAAAAGACTCCGATTCCCTGATATTGAATTTCAGTGAATTCCCATTTTTATCTACCCTGCAGTAAAGGGGTACTCCCACTGAGTGACTCCCAAGCCATGAAGCAACTGGAAATGCAGCCTTATTTTAATCTGCCATTTTGAATCTCCTATATAATTGTTAGTAAGAGTCAGGGTTTGACACATAACCCATAGAACTTACGCACATCAAAAACTATATCTCATTGCCTGTACACTAGGTCAATGCATAACAACAGCACCTAAGTTTTCTTTGTTCTCACTGAACTTTAACCGAAGTTATCCAATTCTTTCTTTCCATATAATGTTGTTAGATCTGTGCCACTGATTTATGTCTGACCCCAAATAACATCCCCTGTCACCCTCTTGTTTGCTTCTACTCAATTTTCTTTATGCAGACTCTTTTCAGTATGTTCTTACATCAAATGTCATGTTTTATATTACTATTTTTTATTCAGCATGAGCAAGATCAACAATTCTCAAAGGAATGGAATTTCATTACACATATATATCCTTTGGGAATGAGATGTGTGCATATTAAATTCTCGTTTTAAACAAATTACTGAATAAATAGACTAAAAAGAGAAAATTATTAAAATTAGAATTCATAAAATCTTTATTCTAACAAAAACAATGTATTTATTCTTGAGGATAGATGTATCTCTTCCTTTAATCATTACCTGTTGAAGAATGAAACTGAAAGTGTTGTCAATTACAGTTTTTATCAATTGTTTTGTTTTCCCTCTACCGTGATGTATTTTTGTGTATTTTTTTATTTTAGTGGTTTCACTAAGAAAAAAATTAATGTTTTTTTTTAATTAAAGGGCAGATTTGTAAACATTTTTATCAAGTTGTTTTAATATTTTCTTTTTTATTCAAGCCAGTGGGGACAAAGACTTATATCCCATAACTCAAAGATTCTTGAGAATGCCTTTCTTTTTTTTCTTAATCTGAATTAGTAGGTATATTCTTGAATCAACTTTAGACGTTAGCTGCAATGGAAGCCCTTTTATTTTCTGGAAAAATAAAATTGGAAATGGCCATCTGTTCAGCCTTCTGTTATCAGGCTTTCCCCTAATAGGATGTCAGTAGAATATTTTCAGAACTGCAAGGGAAGAGGTGACTAATAGAAATATGTGTTTGTTAATGTAATTTTTAATATTTTAGATATGTATGCAATTAAAATGGGAAAGTTTTAAGCAGATAAAATTTTAGTTTAAGCCACTTTTAGAGTAGGTAATATTTCTGATCTTCAAATGAGTACTTTTAAAAGGATTTTTATTGTAATATAAAGCACCATCATCTCTAAGAGGCTTCCTTTTACCATCACTTGTTTAAGAAAGAAATAACTTAGGGTCTTTAGGCATATAGTTGAGATTACAAAAGAAAATGTATGGGGAAGCTTTTTGTTTTCGCTTGACACAGCCCCAGTCTCTTTTAAAAATGTTACATAAATACATGTAAAGAAAATAAAATTTTAAAAAGAAGGAAAAAATGAATTTTGTTGTATCTAATATATTACCAAATATATACTGTAATTTAAATGAAAATAAAATCTTAAAGTGTTGGTTTTATATTAAATGAAGTAAGATAAAATATATTGTCTTATAGCAGTAAATTGGGATGTAAGTAGAAAAACTGGGAAAAAGAATTTTAAAGTAGTTGTTTTATATGTTAGTTATACAATAAGAACTGTTTCCTAATACTTATTTAATACATGTAATAAGCACTTACTTGGAAATATTCTTCTTGAATATTTTATTTAAAATAAAATATTTTCAAAAACATTAACATGGCTCATTTCCCTACAGACAAATGATCTGTTTTGAACAATGTAGACAATTCTGTGAGTGTACCAAATATTTTAATGGCAGATTGAAACAGCAAAATATGTTTTATGTTTAAGAATTTATATTTGTCTTATTTCATGATGTGCTTAAACGCTTTGAGTAACTCCTCAAATGTAATTGTGAAAGATCTCTCTTCAAGTGAAAAATTGACTTTTTATTAGAATGCTACATGCTATGTCTTTTTACTAATACAAAATCACATGATGGTGTCTTGTAATCAAATATAGATTCAGGATGACTGTGTCACATAGATAGAAAATAGAATGGAAATCAAATCCAGGCCTTTCTCATACCAAAGAAACTATGCCATGCAATCTTTTCTGCACTAATCTTCCATCCCCTAGCACCACACCACCTGAAAAATCTGTCTTTTTTTTCTTTATAAATTTGTATTAAATTTCACTTTGATGGCATACCATTCATAAATAGCCTGCTTACATTGAAAATACCATTGACATTTAGGATGGAGATGACCATTATCTATTGATGTTCTTTGCAAATGAAAATTATAGATACTCAGCTATATGGATTATCAGAAGTGTGCACACATTCATCACTCTAATGACTCAGGCACAGTGGCACAGTCACATTTGTGCTTCATAGTATTCTATCTCATATTCATCTCATTCATTTGGCTTCGTACCAGATATAAGTATTTATATGCTCATACGAACAGTATTTCTATTAGAGCAAAATATACTTGTCTCCCTCTTTCTCTATTCATCCCGTCCTACAAGTTTTCTAACATTCAGAAATGTGTTACAGATGACACTCATATATATTTTACAGTTACTTAATTCTTTCTTTTGTAAAGATATCATTTCCTCATGTTATTCCAAAAATAATTTGAAAAAGGAAAGAAAGTGTTAAATCTAACTTAACCCGAACTTCTGTAATTAAAAAAGTTCAAATTGTGTGTTTCTTTCCCTTTATCTTATGATACATACATACCTGAATAAGGATAGGAATTTATAATTTAAGAGCTCACTGCTACTTGTTGTTGTGAGTTTTCTAGTAATATTATCCATATTAGATACCACATATTGCCTGAAAGTGGAACAGATCATACTCAGAGGACTTAGATATTCTAAAAGATTGTCTTATTCTACAAACACTTCACTTCCATATACCACTTTTCTACTCAGAAGGTTGTTCTCATGAGTTAAATAAATACATAGTTTTTAAGCCAATATTTTTGTGATAGTATATTGTACAGCACAACTTTATCTATTTTATAGATATCTAAATTATTTCACTATCTTGAACATGCTTTTAAATTCTTGTAATACAAACCTGATTAAAAGATATTTCCTGTTTAAAAAGCTCATCTCAATGATAGAAATTATATTTATAGGTGGCTTGATTCAAGAAAAATGTCTGAATGGTTTAGAATGGGTTGGATATGGAGATGGTTTCCACAACATGATAGGTAGTTTTTTGATTCCTGAGGTGGAGAACAGTGGAAATAGTACTGATTATGGAAGATAAAAAAAATCATTCAAAATTCTTGATACCCAATTGGCATCAATAGAGATTAATTTGCTCTTGGAACTTCCAATAAATTATTTTCTATGCAGTAGTATTTGAAAACAAAATTTGTAAATTTTTAAAAGAAATAGTAACTGAATGTATAGTGAAATCCACTTTCATAGGATGAATTACAGAATGTATCACAAAGAAGATTTATGCTTTGAAAGAAATGTTTTACATTATTCTTTATAATTCCTTGTTTCAAAAACAAAATCTGATATGACAACAAAAAATCCTATTTATTTATCCTTCCATTTCATGCCTTCTGTTGTATTATGGCTTAAATACAAGGTATAATGTATTCCATTCATAGTCATTCTTGATATATCCAGAATTATTCCACAAGTTCTTCACAAAGCATTATATCAATATAAATCTATTTTCATTTACAATTCTTTTTTCAATCTTGGAACCTATTTTGTACCTGACAGCTCAGACAATCTCCAGTCTACACATGATCAGTAATGTGCATTACTGTCATATGTAAAAAACAGAATATAACTAAATTGATGGAATTTTACCCTTTCTCATTTGAAGAAGCAAGAAAATACTTATAAAATATTAAAATATTAAGTTCTGGAAAAATAAAAATGTAAATTTTATCAGAGTTTATAATATATATTCTTAATATATTTTATTTTGTAATTGTTCTTTATCTGCAAGAAATTGCAACTCACTTATTTCTCTTAAGAAAATGTAAGACTACTCTCAATAAGTGCATTTCTTTAGACATAGAAGCACAAACTTATATCCTGCCTTACACATGGAAAATATCCAGTTGTTTATTTGAAGTTATATTTAAAAACTTAACAAAATAATGAAACTGATATTCTGGCCATTAAAAGTAATTTTATATGCTTTGAAACTTGGCATGGATATTTTATATTTTTTAAGAACTTACTTCACTGCCAGCTTTGTTACAACTATGGCCATAACCACGACCATTAACCCTGTCTAATCCTTATCTAGATTAATTCTAACACACACTACAGAGCTATATTAGAAGAAATGGTAAACTCTTAAATAGGTATAGAACCTACTTGACTCAAACCTATTCTACTAAACAGAATGCCTGCATTCCAAAAAAAAGTGTAAGACATAGAAACATATTCAGAAAAATATAATTCAAAGATGTAAAGCTATTATCAGAACCAAACTAATTTACACCAAAGATATAGGAATTATTTGACAATGTAAATAATGTAGCTACTATTAGGGATGGAAATATAGTTCAATAGTGGAGTGTATACTCAGATGCTGGGTTTAATCCCCAGCATCACAAAATGTCAATAATAAAATAAAATAAGTATCATTATTAGTATGCTAATTTTTATTGAACATGTTGGATTATATGTGTACTCACATGGATAATTTTGACAGAAAGGTGGCAAATATGAGGAAGAATGAAATGAAATGGCATAAATAATAGATAATGTAAAAGAACTGAGAATGCTTTTGATAGGCTTAGCTGTAGACTGAATGAAATTCATGAAAGTTTCAGTGAACGTGAAGATTGATCAATAGAAATCACTCAAACAGAAACAAAGAGAAAAAGGAGTGAAGAAAGTGTACCAGAATAGATCATAGAAACGTCATAGAACACTGTCAATTCATTTAGTAAATGTGCAATTTGAGTCCTGAAAAGAGAAGTTATCAGGAGAAAAAGAATGAAGCAAAAGAGATATTTGAAGAAAAAATGAGACAAATTTCCTGAATCTAATGACACACCCATAAAATCATGAATCCAAAATTATTAAAGAACATAAGTGCAAAGGTTTGATTAACCCTCGTATATGCATGCAATGGAATACCGCTCAGCAATTAAAAATAATTGATGTATCAATTGTAGCAATATCAGGGATGAATCATATTTTTTTTTCCTTAAAGAAAGCAAGTAGACCCCAAAGACTATATACTATATTATTCTTGTATATTAAACTCTTGGAAAAACAGAACTGTTGAGACTAAAGAAAGTTCAATCCTTACCAGAATTTAGGAGGAAGACTAAGTGGGTTTATTATAAATAAGAACTGGAGGTAGTTTGGGGGATAATATCAAGTATCATATGTAATTCCAGTTGTGGATATACAGTTAATTACATTTTCAAAATCTATAGAATTGTATACCACAAAGTGCAAATTACAGGGAATGAAAATTAAAATATAAGCTATTAAGATCTGGAAGAAAAGAGAAAATGTGGAGCATGACAAATAAATCTAATAATATTACAAGTGAGTCATATAATTATGGGGAAGAAAGGAGTTGGATTGAGTAAATTTGAAAACATCTTTTCTACTGAATTTTTATGGCTAAAGAGAAAGAATTTTAAATACACATTGCAATTCATTTGGTAATTTATTTTTTTCTCAGAAGGCTATGTATTAGTAATTCTGAATCTCTGTTATATATATATTCTATTTCTGAACTAAAAATTAAGAATAGTTTAGAAAATAAAAGCCACTGCTTTAAAAAAAAAGAAAAAATAGGAAATGGGGGTATGTTAGAACAAATTATTGAATTTTGTTCAAAGATATCATTATGAGCAAATGTTATTGTACACTATATATATTATAATCATCTATCACACGCATTATACTTTATGCACACATACAGATCAAAGAACATAAATCCATATGTTTTCAGGTGTTTATATTACATGTACATATTTCCTAGCTCTGTCCTCTAAGAAACTAGAAACAATAACATGTCAGTAGCAAAGAGCACACCTTATTGTCAGATGCTGGTTCCTGAAAAACATTCTCTAGTGAAAGGATGGAGAGTTCTAAGGGAGCTAATTGATTCCAAGGATGTTGTACAAAAATCAAGATCATTCTGTATCATTCTATGGTGCCCCATAGCAAACTAATGCTAACAACAACAGTAAATGGCATCCTACTGAACATGAAAAGGTCCCAAATCCAAGTCCACACATGTATAAATAAGTAACTGGATGCAGAAACACATGGAAATGAACTGACAATTCTTCATTACAAAACAATTTTTGTTCATAAAAGTAGAATGAGATAGAAAAGTGCCATTAGAATAATTGCTACACGCAAGATCCCTTTAGGAATTAAAATATAGACTTTGAATATTTAAGTAGGAATGGTACTGATACAGTCTTTAAACATCTCATCTAAAAATTTAGTGAGTTCCATGGCAAAGACAATAGAAAGTTTTGTTATGCTCAAATTTGGGACCCCCAAAAGACCACCAGAGACCAAGATCCATGTAAGCAGCAAAGAGGTGTTTATTGTGAGCCAGCTCGGTCCTCTTTGTGCACACAGCAGCTGGTGACACTGAGAGGCCCCCAGGGTTTGCAGCCGTTTTATACACTCTTTGGGGGAAGGCAGGGACTTCACATACATCATAGCATCTCTTAGCAAATCATCACACACCGCTGGAAAATCATAAAACAACTCTAAGACATGATTAGCACATTCACTGGCGGGAACAAGTTGAGTAAGGGTGATTGGTTAGTAAAAGAGGGGGATTCATTTGAACTGATTGTTTTAGGCCATGAGGGGAGTACATGCAGAACTACATGATTTCCCAACATGTTATCAACCACCATAAACTACTGGGAGGGTCATCTGGCATCCAGGTACTTCCTGGTCTCATGCTGATTGGTGACTGCTAGGGGGTTGTTATGGGTCCCCACCTAGCCTGACTGAGTCAGGGACCCCTGGTGCAGCAGATCTCTCCTGTTATTTGTAGATAAACAACTCAGCAGGGTGGGTATGTGCCTAGGAGAGCTCTGTGGGTCTTTCCAAGGACAAGGGTCATGCCCCCTTCCTTGGACAGGCTTTGCTCTGAGGTAGAGGCTAGTTTTTCAGTTTACATCCTGGCAGATACCATCACAAGCTAGTGATGGATGTTAACATCACTGCTAAATACAGATAGACATAATGTGCCCCTGATATAAGGTAATTAAAAAATATAACATTCTTAATCTCCTCTCTGATAATGTATAACCCCAATTAAATAATTTAGAAATAATCAAGCAAATCAAAATTTAGGATATTATATTAAATAACAATCTAATATATTTAAAAATCAGTGAGAAAACATCAGATTGTTAAGATTAAACTAAGAAATTAAAGAAATTAAATGCAACTTGGGATTCTGTATTAAGTCCTAACACATAATAACATTTAATGGGAAAAACTAGTGGAATATAAATGAATTCTCTAATCAAGTTTATAATATTATTCTAAGGGAAGCATCTTGATCTTGATAATTGTCCTATGGGTGGATATCTAAGATGCTAATAGAAGACAAATTGGGTATAGGTATTTGGAGATTCTCTGTACAAGTTTTTAAATCCTCTGTATGCACAAAATTATCTCAATGTCAGAATTTTCAAATATCATGTCTAATTCTGTATTTGTAAAAATATATAAATTTAATTGAATAAGTAAACAGAAATCAAATGAAGTCAAATAATAAATAAATAAAAATAGCACTAATGATTATAGCAAAATCTAACATATGCAAACACCTAAAAGAACCAATTTTTTGTAAAGATTTAATGCTTATCTTATGGAAAAAAAAAGACTTCTTGTGGTCATGGATAAAAATGGTAAGCCTGTACTTCACCAGATGTTAAACTTTTTAGGTAAACTTTCTTCTTAAAATGAGTTTTGGTTACTTAAAAAGAAAAAAAATTGCTTAATTTTGTTAAGTAGACAGAAATCCTTTATTTTGGGAAGATATTATTTGGTAATAGCTACGTACAAGATACAACTTCATATACAGAATGAAAAAGGTTAACAATGGAAATTACTCAAAATAAAAAAATATTAATGTTGATCTATAATGCAAGCAGAAATATTCATTCTTAAGGAAACACAAATGAAGGAAACAACAATGATGTAGAACTACATCTGTAGATTTGAAAAGCCATGTAATGAGCTAAAGAAATGGCTGGGAGAATATTTTTTTATTTGTGTAGAAAAGTAGATATTTACATCAATAATTTAAAAAGCAGAAGCAAGTGCCATTCCAAGGTGAATGTGTGGACCATTATCAAGACAAACCTGGAAACTAAATCAGCATTTCAAATTCATTGCATTGTGAATTTTAAGTATGTAATTGTTTCATTGTTCTCAGAAAATAGATTATCACCACTGGCTCACAAACACTGATGGATCTGTTTCAGTGTTGAACAATCACTTGGAGTGCAGTTCAATGCACTGTGTAATGTGAAAAGTTAGAAAGCATGACTTGTCATAATACAATATCTGTTTACAAGAAAAATGTTGGGTGCATGTGTATTTAGTGACATTTTTTTTCTGAATTGATTTTTTTAAAAGAGACCGGCACAGAACTGTACAATATCTTTTATGCAGTGCTAACTGATGGGCTGGTCTTGTTTATAATATAATCGTTTGCTATTTTCTGGCAAAATACTAGACATGTAAACTGTCCAGAACTAATGGGAATGTCCTTAAAGCTTATACTGAAAATGATGTGATCTCACAATTATCAGATTTTAATTTTCCTCTGTGAAAAGACTACAAACAAGAAATAAATCTAGTTAAAAGGCAAAAAATAATGTAGTTACCCTAGTAAATCTTTCTGTGTATTATGTAATTACAAAATTTTTTATGAAAGTATCAAGAAGCCAATCAAAGAATATTTCCTTTCAACAAAACACAAGGACATCTGAATAATGAAGAAATGGTGTTATAAGACTCTATGTAGGGTTGCCCTGAATTTTGTCATTGCTTCTAGAGGAGCATTGCATGCCACAGTGTCCATAAATGACAATATAGAAGACAAAGATCAATAAGAATTGTTATTTTTTAAATGGATCCTCTCTAATTCCATTCATTAAAACACCCTGAGCACTTTCAAAGAACTCTTGGTACTTTGAAGATGAAAACAGATTTCCTGCTGTTGCAATCCCTGCAGGCAGGGCCCATTTGTGTTAGGGCTCTCTTAGCTCCACAGCAGGCCACACCAGGGAGTGTCTGGGCTCAGCAGCAGCTCCACCAGGAATTCCTTTCTGGGTTCTTGTCCTGGAACTAAAAGAATGCAATTCACAGACAATGGAGAGTGACTGTGAAAGAGTAGCATTTATTCTGGTAAGGAAAAGAAAAGGAGCTCTTCTCCCCTGGTAAGAGGGGCCCCAATAGCTGGTTACTGAGAAATTGCATTAGTCTAGGGACTTACGTGGCTGCTGGGTGGGGATTTTGTTCAATATTCATGCTAATGGGGTATTGAGAAAAAGCTAAAGTTATGGATCAGGTCCATGATTTTGATTTGTTTTGCCATTGTTTTAGTCAGGTTTTTTTGTTGTTGTTATTGTTGTTGTTTGTTTGTTTTCTGGGACTAAAAGACTGGATCAGAAAAATTTTAAAGGAGAAAAAGTTTATTTGGGGGTTTATGGTTTAAGAGTTCTCTGTTCATAGCTAGCTAGCTCCATTCCTTGGGGCTCAAGTTGAGGCAGAACATCATGGCAGAAGAGTGTGGCAGAGGAAAGTGGCTCACATGATGATCTAGAAGCAGAGAGAAAGACACCACTTGCAGGGTACAAAATTTGTATCCCAAAGCCACACCCCCAGGGACCCACCACCTCAGGCCATTCCCTACCCACCTTCAGTTACCATTCGGTTAATCCACATCAGGGCATTAAGTCACTGATTGGAGCAAAGCTCTTATAATACAATCATTTCTCCTCTAATTTTCTTACATTGTCTCACATGTGAACTTTTCGCCCTTTTTATCATTGAATTTGAAATTTTCTGTAACCTTTACTCATGTCCCACCTCTCTGGGACAAAGGATTTGACTGGAATGTTTGAAATGTTTCCACAGGTCAATCTATGTCTATGGAGCAGTCTATACTTTACATCTTAAAGAAGCCTTTGGGGGTGGGGGGAATTGCCATAATTGTCTGCTTATATTTGACTACTGACTATCCTGCCTATTCAAAGTCAGCCAGAAAATATGTTAAATTTAAAAGCTTCAATTTCATTTTTGGATAAATTTGTATTTACCTTTCTTCCCACATTAAACAATTGTGTGTACTTGTCTATTCCAAACTCTAGAAATCCTACTACTAATGGTCTAAATTTCCTATTCCAGATACTTCTTTATCTTTGTTATCATTAATTTTTTTCCTTGAATTCTATTTGGGAGAATCAAGTTTCAAGAGGCTAATTCAAAGATGAGTAAGTATGAACAACTGACAGTGCTCAGTAAATATTAATACTTAATTAATAATTATTATTAGTTAGTATTAATTAACAACCTTTTTTTGTGTGTGTGTGTTTGGAATTGAGGATTGAACCCAAAGTGGCTTAACCACGGAGCAACATCACCAGCCCGTTTTAATTTTTTTTTTTTTTTTGAGACAGGGTCTTGACAAGTTGCTCAAGAGCCTAAGGTGCTGAGGCTGACTTTGAACTTGAGATCCTCCTTCCTCAGCTCCTCAAGCTGCTGGGATTGTAGGCATGCACCACTGCGCCCAGCTAACATTCGTTATTTTTTACATACCACTTAACAAATAATTCTCAGCCAGAATTAAATATTATCAGGAACTCATCCAGTATTCATATAAACATTCCACATGAATCACTAACAAGAAAAAAATAAAAGATTTTCTACAATCATTATAATATGGAGCGGGCCAGTGCTAGATTTCTGTTTCGATTCAGATTTTGTCAGAGCCCATAGGCTCCCATAACATCACCTGTGTTAGTTGGGTTAGTGGGAGTGAGTTAGCAGACAAAAAGCTGCATTACACATTCTACCAGAGGAACAAGGCAACCCCTGAGGGTAAATGTCTTGACAGAAATTTCTCTACAGGGTGACAGTCCTGTTAGGAAAGGTAGCCTATTCCTGCAGTCTTTCAGCCCACCACCTGATTGCATAAGAATAGACCTTGGGCTTGTGATGCTTCCTTATCAAGAAAGACTCTTCATAGCCTGTTAATCTTGTCACTTTGTATGGGAATAGCTTTTTCTGTTTCAAGCTCAATGTAGGCTCCTTTATTCTGCTTAAGCTTGTAAATCAATGGCCCTCAGGCATGCCCCCAGCTTTCCATTTTTCAGAGAAAGGTCAGGGTCCTTCTGCTTCAGCAGGACAGAGGTTCATGTAGAACAATTGCCCTGCCTCAGCCACCTGCCTGGGGAACCTGTCAGCCAAGAGGGACCACAGTACTCTATTGAAGTTGATCTTGTGGCCTCTTTTCTCTGAGAGTAAAACATGTTGTTTTATTCAAGGCTTGGCTGTGTTGTGTTGCCCTTGGTGACTCTGGTACCAAAGTGTGATAGGCAAAGTATCTGGAATCCTGCCCTGGGATTGATAACTGGCTCCAGATGATCTGCCCTAGAGAGAGTATAAGGAGGTTGGAAAAGTTCTAAGACTGCAATGCAGATCTGACCTCTGTGACAGAGAGGAAAAGAGAGACATTTTTAGAATGCTGTATAGCAGTAAGACAATTTGGCAAGCTCAATGGGAAGTCCTTCAGCAAAACTCCCCTGTTGGAGGGTTCCCATATCTCCCAGGAACCAGCCTTCTACAATATCACTGACACACTCAATCATTTGTTGAAACAACTATGGAGGTATGGTTTCAGCACCACTACAGTGAAGTATTCAAATGGGAACAGTGGAGACCACAGTTCAACTATGCTCCCCATAGAAGAGTATGCAAGGCTACCACAGAGGACTAGTTTATTTTGGGCTACCCATAAAACAGAGGAAAACTATATATATATATATATATATATATATATATATATATATATATATATATATATATATATATTAAGAGGAGACATATATGTTAAAAATTAACAGGATGTATGAAAGCCAAAAGTATCAATATACAGCCAAGATCCCAGTGGACATGGAAATATAGAGAATAATCCAAACTTTGGTACTGTCCGAATGGACTTGCTAGACTTCTCTTCAGTGCATCTGGAAGTCAAAAGTATTTGGAACAATTCTGGGAAATCGGACAGAAATAACAGATAAGATGTTGAAAATCAGAAAAGAAATTTTGGTATTTTATAGAACAAATAGATAGTTCATTTTTAATATTAATGCCTGCAAAGAAATGTTTGCAAAGGTAGGAAATTAATTGAGAGTATGGGATATTTGGAAGAGCAGCTTGCCAAATATTTTGAAAATGTGCATGAAATGCACAATACCTGCAATAATACTCACACCCACATATCTGTCTTTCCAAAACATACATGTCTAACATACACACACAAGTCATCCACAATTTAAAGTCTTCAAACAACTTCAGAACAGATATCTTCCACTTTTGAAATTTTCCATACTTCTGAGTAAAAAAAAATAACATGATTAAAGTCATCCAGATAAAAGAAAGGAACATTTTCTACCCCATGTTTTAGGGCCAGCATAGCTTTAACAACTAAGTGCAACAAGGATATTCCAGTATAAAGGAATTTCTCTTGTGAGTATAACTTCAAATATTTTGAAGGAAAACACTATAACAGAAGCAAACAGAAACCAGCAGTATCCTTTGAATTTGCACATAAACCAGGAATTAAAAGATTTTACATTTGAGTAACAGTCAGTCTATTGCAACACAATCAAGAAAAACTGAAAAAAAATAGTCAAACCAAATTAAATATCAGAGGTATTTTTCAAATATACACTAAAGAATTGACAGTGACAATACATATGTAGAATGGTGATTGAAGACCCCTTGTGTTATGGTCTGAGCTTAATCAATATAGATTATATATTATACATTATGAAATATTAATAAGTAGTATAATAGGATTATGTTGTGTTTTAGAATAAATAATGTCAACCTGTTGGTAAAATGTTAAGAATTGGTTTTCTGTACTTCATATGCCCACAAATGTGCTCGAACCTAGGAGGATATGGTGTCTACTTTTTGCTCTGCTGTTTTCTCAGCCCTTGTATCCTGCTTGCTTGCCTGAACCTCGGTTTTTGAAGATGTGGTTTTTTTCCCTCCTTATAAACCCATAGAACTCGGACCCACCTCTGTTCCTGGCAGAGACAATTCGGGTCCTGCAGGGAGCAGTCCCAGCTGGCTAAGTAAAAGACTCTAATTTGGACAAAATTTGGACTGAGAGTGTTTTCTGAGCGATCAGCTCACAACACTTGCTGGGAAGTATTAAAATATTCCTGGGAAGATCCCAGACATGGATAGTAGTGAGTGGCACTAGAAAATGAGTTCATATCGGACATATGGTTGATCCTTTGGTATAAATCAACAGTTTCCTTGACTGTTAGTGAGATGAGCTGAGAGAAAGGCACAGACTGATGCTCCAGAACTCCCTCAGCTGAAAAGTAGATAGATGAATTTTATTTCTTAGGAAGAACTTGAAAACTACATTCATTTCATCAATACTCAAAATTAAAGACTAGAAAAGAAATGGAAGAAAATAACAAATACCTGGCTACAGGAACTATGTCACAAATTACATAACATGAATTGAAACACTAGTTAAAGCACAGGTGCAGCTAGTATTTGGTTAAGGTTATGATCTCACAGAAAGTGGTGAAATGAACTTTTATGAAGAACTGCTCTATTAATTAATGCAGAATAATGTAACTGGTGTTTGATGGACTACACATTAAAATTCTGGAAAAGAATCACAGACAGTAATTTGAATTGGAATAAGAATCTTTACATGAGGGATTAGATAGAGAAGGAAAAAAATGGCTAAATAATCCTATAAATAAAAAGTTACAATTGTATTTTAAAATAAAAGACAATTCCCATGAAGAAACAATAAAGAAAATGCAGTGATAAAAAAGTACTTACCAAGCAATAGAGTAATATATGTATAAGAGTTTTTGACAAAAGTTAGCTTAAAAATATAAACACTACTTATAGATTTTATCAGCTTTCAGAGATATTACAGTTTTAACTCTTAATAGCCAGTGTATTTCTGAGCTTCCTCCAAAAGCAATAGATATACTTCACAACAGTGCACTCCTACATGATGAAGAAACCTGACTGCCCATGTAGGGCAGAAGAATTTCATCTCAGGGGAAAAAGAATAAAAATATGTAAACACTTTAAAGGGCCACAGACCTACTTGACAGATATTTATGAAATAGAAATGTAAAGTCCTACAGTTTATAAGGAAGGAACTCAATCAAAAATTAAATTGATAAATGCCCATTTTAATTAGATTAATTAAATGTATCATTGAGGTACTTTCCATAAATAAATCCATAGATATGTATGATTTCAACAATTAATCTTGCTGAATATATAATATTCAGCTAACGGTTCAGTAAAACTTTTTCCAGAAAATAGATGAATAGGAACTATTTCCCAAATCTATTTATAAAGTAGGCATTCCTCTAATATTCCTCTGATAGAGTAAGCTAGTACAAACAGAAAGACCTCATAAGGAAAAAAACAAATAAAACTTACTCTTTAATTATTCCCTATGAACATAGATTCATAAATCCTTTGTGAAATCTCGCAAATTGAAACTGGCAATGCATTAATACTTACAATGTAGAACAGTTAATAGCACTTTACCTCAGGAAAGCAAGGTAAGTTTAACTTGCTTGAAAGGCAAATAATTAAATTCAACATACTGAATAATTAAAAGAGAAAATCAGTAGCATAATATCAAAAGATATGGACACGATTTTGATACCAGGGCAGAGGACAGGTAGCTGATTCTCAAAGGAAAGGAAGTGAGTAGATTCCACTTACCCATCAATCAGTTGTTCACAGGGTCTGGGAGAAGGGGAGGATTGCACTTTCCAAAACAAGCAATCACCCCTGGATGGCTCTCTTCCTGCCTTTTGGTCACTCCTACCTTTGAGTCATGTAGGCACGAGAAGAAAAGAAACCTAAAACCTATAAAGAGGCAAGACACCTCCATGCCCATAGTCACCAGCTTTGGGTCCCAGCTCCTCTCTGGAGGAGTCTTTCTCTTCCTCCCTCAATCCCATTCCCATTCCTCTCTCTCTTCCCTACCTGTTAAGTAAAATTTACTTTCTGCTCTTGCCTCAGCATTTCTCAGGTGTTTTATATTCAACACCTGGACCCAATCCTGATTTTCAAGACCGGTATGAATTTGATCAAATTTTTCACCCAGTTATCCAAGTTATTCAACATTCTTAAACTGGAGGTCCTAGACAATCCAAGAAAACAATAAAATAAATGAAAAGGTTGTTCAAAGAAAATGACATTTATATTTGATTGTTGAATTCATGAAATGTGTTTAAAGTTTATAAAGGAATTGTTAGAAATAATATATGAATTCAACAAAGCATTTAAATTTTTACACTTAAAAATTAGGATGAATTAAAAGATATTATATGGAAGCTTCAGAAATATAACTTTTAAGGTATAACTTTTAAGAAGATATGCTTAAGTACTATATGAGCAAAGCCATAAATATTTATTGAGAAAATCACTGAAAACTTAAACAGATAAACTATTAAGCAGATAAATTATTTTAAGTTCATACTCCTGAAAAAATATATAAAGTTTTATCAATTTAATGTGTAGAATAAACCTTCCCAAGTACAATTATATTGGCATTAATTATGAAGAATTAAATTACAAGTTGATTTTTAAAAACATACATAAATTCAAAGAGTCAAGACCAACAGAATAAAGTTAGAAGTCTTAAACTATCCTGTTGTTAGATAGATTATAATTTTTTTTTTTATCTTCCTGGTCCTGTGTTTCAGAACAGCCTGACATGAGGATCCCACACCTGGCATTTTAAAGTTATAAAGACAAGGAGGTGTTGTCTGTCTTAAATATACACATACATATAAAAAGATTAGAAAAGATTTCAGAAACTAACCCACTTATGTATGTCAATTGTCTTTAATCATGTGGAGGCAATACTTTAAGAAGGAAAGAATCTCTTTTTAAAAAGAGTACTGATATAATTAGATATCCATATGTAAGTAATTTAAATTGATTCTTATACCTAAATGTAAAAAGCTAAAAATATGAAACAATCTTTCACCATGAAGGAAAAAAAATCTTTATATCCAGAGACTAGACATTATTACTTAAATATAGCACAAAGATTAAAATAGAGAAAAAGATGAAAAGTTGATTTGGAATAAATAAAAAAATTTTACTTATCAAAAGAAAAATTTTGAGGAAAAAAACTACGAGAAAACTTATAGACTAACTATTCTAGGAGAAAACATATGAAGAACAGAAGTCAGTAATAACAAGCAACACATTTAAAATGGACAAAAATTTAGAATAAGGACATACATAAAAAGTCTTTATTATTGTTTAATGATATTAACCTTTAGAGAAATGGAAGTCAAAACAATGGAGAACATACTACAATCTCTAAAACTGAACTGACTAGCTTCACCAAAGATTTAGCAAGCATTTGATCAACTATTCCTGTAGTGGTGTAGTCATTATGGAATAGAGTTTGTTTCATGTCTTATAACCTTAAAATGTAACAAATTAAGAGCAGTCATCCAACTGATAGGAATTTAAGCAAAATAAAAGCATGTAAACACAATTATGTACTTTAGATGGATGGTCATATGAATAAAATATCATCTGAAATATCAAAAATTTGAAACAAAATATCCTTGATGAATGTATAAAATGTTTACGGTTTATACATTCAACTGAGTTTTCTCAGCAATAACAGAAGAATGAGCTACTGTTATGCATGTTTTTATCTTCTCAAATGCATGTGTTGAATCAATAAATCTCAATGTGATGGTATTTGGAGAGGGGCCTTTAAGAGGTATTTAGAACAGGAGGGTGGGGCTCTTATGATGAGATTAGTATAATCAGAGACAAAAAGAAATCTTGATTCCTCTCTCCCTGCTATTCCCCCTGTGAAAACACAGCAGGAAAATGGTCATCTGCCAGCCAGAAAGAGCATTCTCAGCAGAACTCAACAATATTGATACCTAGATCTTAGACTAGGCCTCCAGAACTGTGAGAAATAAGTTGCTGTTTAAGCTGCCCAGTTGGTAATGATGGGATGTAGTAGCATAAACTGAGTGGGACAACTACTGATGCATGAAACAAAGTAGGTAATTCTCAACAGCATTAGGATAAGTGAAATAAGTCAGTTTTATAAGAGTCTATGCTGTTTGATTTAATTTTTATGAAGTTCTGAGAAAGGCAAAATTCTAGGGAATGATATAAGGGGGATCATAAGTTGAAGGAGAGATATGAAAGCAAACAACATGTAGATGACATTGTAACTTGATGGAAATGCTCTATGCATAATTTAAATGATAGTCGAATGTCCCCATACATTTTTCAAAACTTATTGAATTGTGTAAATATTGTCAACTAATTTTATTGTATTTTAAATCTAAAATGAAATGTTATGAATAATATGTTTGACTGATCTTTAATGTCATATGTATCCTGTCATGGAAAACAAGGAATCTGGGTGTTCTAGGTTAAGCATAGCATTGGATTTCCTGGGAGAGCTAGGTAAAAAGTTGCTCCATTTCTCTGGACTCAATGTGTTTCAATCTGATGTTCTAAGATTTGATCTGAATAGTTTCTCTAAATATTCAACATTAGTGGAGGCTTCTTTATTTTCAAAGAAAAAAATATTATCCCTTGCTGAAGAAATAGTGCTGAACATTAACTGCAAGACTATAGGAGATTTTACAGGAGACCATATAAAAAATCAGTAAAACCAATACAAATTTAAATGAGGTAAACTGAGTTTGAACAAAAGTTTCAAGACTAAGACCATTAAAAACAACATGTACCTCCTTAAAGAATCTAGGCAGCCACAGAAAGTCTCAATGGGTTGCATGGATAACCTATCAAAGGGAACTGAGAAAACATACAGGGAAAATGTTGTAGAAAGTAGAATGTAAACTAAAGATAAAGTCTAGGAAATTCCAGGAAGATGTAGGTGTTTTCCCTCAAAGCTGAGGGTATTTATTAAGTTCTGCTTTGTGCTTTTATTTGACATTATGAAGCATTATAAAGTGTTCTTGTCCAATTAAAGCAATGAATCATAAGTTTTATGATATATAATTTCCTGGAAGAAAAAGACATTTATTAAGATGATCATTTGCTATGATATATGATAGAATCTTATTATTGATGTTATACTTTTTATAGAATGAAGGTTCTTTGTAGAATGACTATTTGACATTATTTATTTCAATGCTGGGTAGAATAATATATATATATATATATATATATATATATATATATATATATATTAAGATAATTAAGATTTAGGAGAAAAGCACTTTATGATGTTTGATATATTTTTCAAAGAATACTCAATATTTATAATGCTGTTCAAAAGTGAATGTATACATGGTAAAAATTTATATATCCCTAATAAAATTTATCATCTAAGCCAAAGTAAATTACATATAATTGGCTGATTATTGATTCCACACTCTAGTAATATAAATGACATTTCATTAGTGTAGGAAATCTGTTTGCTTGTCAAACTTATCATATATGCTTACCAAGAACTCAGAGATAAACATTGAAATTCCGATTTTTAAAGATGAAGAAAAATGATAATGTAATGACTTTCCCAAGGTTTTTCAGCAATCAAATACAAAAAATTGTCAAAGACCAGATATTGAGATTCAAGTTACTTTATGCATTTGATAGTATTATAGGTAATGGTGAACACTGGATTACAGATGTTAAGGAACACAAGAAATTAATAAAATGTTCTCAATTTCTAGAAGCAAACCGATTAACATAGGGGAATAGGATAAAACATTGTATAATAAAATACATTTTTTTCCAAAGGAAGTCTAGTCAAAAAACATGGTTTTGTAACTTACCATGGGATAGTATGCGACTGCTAAAAATAATCAACAACACAAAATAGTAGGTTTAGTCTAGTGTGTAAACATTTGGCAAGGATGAGGAACAAGAGGCTATCTCTTGGAAGGAATAGAGTAATTGAGAGTATAGGAGTGTAAAGTGGGGGAAATATCCATAAAGCATAAAAAAGGAGGCAAAATGTATGTTTGGTAATATAGGAAGAGAGGACAAGACAACCAGAAAAATCTTTAAAAGGAAGAAAAGATTAAAAGTGGGCCTTAGACTAGGGAAAAAATTAAAAAACATAAGCAATGATGGTTTCAACAACATGAACAGCTTCCCCCAAGGTAAAAGTAGAAACCCATGCAGGGAAATCCTGACATGTCTAGTTTGCTGTGGCTTCAATATCAATAGGAACGTTGACAGTACTAAGCACGGAAACATAAGATGTAGTTGACACATATTGCAGGATGTAAATTTACAGTCAAAGGGTAAGCACTTTTGTCTAGGAGGATATGTCTGGAAATAAATTGGAATAGCAAGAGTTCCTAGGAGACAATTTAAAATGAGAAACAACTAAAGTATTTTCAGACAGGACCAAGAAGAGATTGGCTATAATAATACCAAATGGTAAGGTAATGTATGTAAAACATCTAAAGACAAAAATCATTATAATATTCACCTGAAAAGAAATCATAAAGATGAAAATGTAGAAATATCACAGTTTGAAAAATAAAGCATTGATAAAAACAACTCACTTCCTACACACATACTCTACAAGGATATCTACTCAACTGTGCAAGATACATAATTTTCTTTATGGTTCAGTGTCCAACTATGTCTGCGGTTTCTATTTTGTCGGGTAGAAAAAATAATTAAGTTATATTTTTGATATGAGGATTGTGTATAGATTGAGAAGAGGTTTTGTGCTCATCTGTTTTCTAATCGTGTGTTGTTGTTTTTTTTTTTTTTAAGTTGGCATCTGTGGGATAACCACACAATACTTTTTTTTTTCTTTTTCATGAGCATATTTGGATCCATATATTCTCCTTTTTCTATTAGTAATTCTCAATACATGCTCACAATCTCACTTCTTGGATCACTGTGAGGTTTGCAAAGTTTGTGGAGCTGTCTCAAACCCTGTAATAATGCAATATAAATCACAGATGCATATAAATCACTGTGTTGTTAACAAACCTATGTTGAAGTTTGCAATTCTTGCTAAGAATGCCTTGGTAACTTCTACTGATATGCCTTGGATTTCTTTCATATATGGATTCCTGCTACCACTATGAGTTACTAACAAATAAAGCAGTGCCCACTGACAAATTCCCCATATAGTTCTCAATATTTCTGTTATTGGCTTTCCAAATCTGTTGGCTGTATCAAAGTCCTCCTCAACTATTTGCAGAATATTTATTTCTGGCCCTTAAAAGCTGAAAATACTAAATTTTGATGATGTACTCCCTCCTTGAGGCAGCCAATATAGGAGGGAGGAAAATTAAAAAAAAATAAATATTGACAAAAAGAAAGAAAGGGACAGAGATAAAGCACAACAAAGAGCATATGTGTGGGTGTACACACACATTTATCTGGTGTTAGAACAATTCTAAATGTGTCAGGCTAATAAAAACACTGCATTAGTGCACTAGAGCTGCCACAACAAAATGCTACAGATTGGGGGTGGGAAACCTCAGAACTTTCTCACACTTCTGGAGGCTAGAAACCCAGGACCAAAGTGCTGTCAAGATTGGTTCCTGGTGAGACTTTTCTTCTTGGTTTCTTTAGAATCACTTGCTCTTGCTTTTAGTCAGATTTTTCAAGGCTGTGACCAAAAGACCTGACTAGAACAATTAGGAGGGGAAAAGTTTTGGAGATCACAGTTCATACTTGGACAACTTCATTCCTTGGGGCCTGAGGTGAGGTAGAACATCAGGGCAGAAGTGTGTGGCCCAGGAAAACAACTGGGAGCTGGGCACCAGGAAGCAGAGAGAGAGTCCTCCTCACTACACACCAAGTATATATCCCAAAGGCACACTCCAAATGACCCCGCTCCTCCAGCCACACCTTACCTGCTTATAGGTACCACTCATTTAACCCCTAGCAGTGGATTAATGCACTGATTAGTTTAATGCAATCATTTCACCTCAATTCTGTTGCATTCTCTTAAACAAGTTTTCTTGAGGACACCTTATATCTAAACCATAACATTCACTCCATTCTCACAGGGCCTTCCCTCTGCATGTGTGCTGAGAGTTTTATGGGTCTCTTTCTTTCTGTACAAAGACCCCCTATCCTTATGGCTTCATCTAACCTTACCTACCTCTCTGAAGGCATTATCTCCAATTACAGTCACATTGGGGGTTAGGGATTCAACATAAGAATTTTAAGATGATGCCATTCACCTCATAATTGTAATTCATTAAATTTTTCTTAGAAATAGTAGAATTCTTGGGCTGGGGTTGTGGCTCAGTGGTAGAGCACACGTCTAGCAAGTGCGAGGCTATGAGTTCGATCCTCAGCACCACATTAAAATAAATAAATAAAATAAAGGTATTTTAAAAAAGAAATAGTAACAATCTTTTTCTACATCTCCAACCTTTTCATGACAATAGCCTGATAAACAGGAAAGTTCCTATGATTATCATTTTTTTTATTTCACACTTAGGGCATAATTAATTTACAGTAGCAAACAGCAGTCACAAAGATGTACAGTAATTTAGTATTTCTAAAACTTTGATGTGCCTAAAACATGTCCTCAAACGTTTGTGGCATCCTTCTTAACAATGATTTACATTGTTGAGAAAATAAATGAGTTGTAATATTGCGTTAGGGTAAATACAACACAGATGCAGAACAGAACTGGGTAGAACAGAGAATTGAGCATTGTGCATTTCTAGATTTGAAACTTAGTTGTTTGTTTTTTTCATTTTTGAGGTGCATCAATTTCTTCCTGTTTAAAGGAACATTTAAAGGGAGATTTGGCTAAGTTTTCAAGGATGCTGTCAGGATTAGATATAATCACTTTTGTAAATACCTCTGACTAGGTGCTGAGTACCTACTCATTAAATGTTTCTTTACTCTATTTTCCATCTTCAGAGTACCCCTCTTTAAAAGCCCTTATGCTCTAGTTTTCTAAGTCTTCACCAACAAAGTACAACTAACTGAGTGGCTTAAACAACACAAAATTTTTGCTTCACGGTTCTGGAGAATAGAAGTCAGAAGAGACAGAAGAATTGGCAGAGTTGGATGTTTCATGGGGTGTGAGGGAAGAAGGATCTTTTTATGGTCTCTCTTGCTGGCCTGTAGATGGTGGCTCTTCCTTTGTGTCTTCATCTCATCTTCTCTAGGTTTGTGTCCATATTCAGATTACCCTTCTTACAGGGACCCCAGTCATACTGAATCAGGGTCTACTGGAAAGACCACATTTTAACTTGATTGTATTGATGTGATGCAAAATCCAAACACAATGTAAGTAAATATATAATGGGAGTTAATATCAAAACATCACATTATGTTTTTTAAAGGAAATCTTGTTTATATCGGTTGTGTTAAGCTTGATTTTCTCATCTTTATTTAAATTACTGATGAAATATTATATGTCAAGAGCTTGTAATGTTTTGAACAACTAATAAAAAAAGAACAAAACATAAATAAAAAATAAAGAAAATAAATAAATAAATAAATAAATAATGAAAATGTTAAATACTAGTTTGCATACTATCATCACTTTTTTTTTACATCACAGCTTTACTTTACCTTTTTCTTAAAGAATCTATGCAGCTCTGAATCTTTATGCTTGAAATGAAGAGAACACTTTAATATACAGATTTCTTATACCAAATATCAAAATTATGAGAAACTTAAATATTTGATAAAAAATCATTTAACCTTAAGAAAATTATTACTTGTTTAATATAATTTGACAATATCAGAAAAGGTGGTTGAAGACTCACAAATTTTTGTATAGGTACTATATATACTTGGATGTGTCATGAATATAACATAATCGAATCCTTCGGTAATTTTCCTTAAAGCAGGTTCCTTAATTTATGTTGATAGGGTGACAAAGAAAAGTTTGCAGTAAACAGACAACATTTTCACTGTGATTTGATACTCTTCTACATTTTACCATTTCAAATATTTTTTAACATTTTAATTATACAGAATAAAAACATTTCAAATTTGATTTTCCTATGTGGAAGAACAGTTTGAATTCTTCAGAAAGAAAACAAGCAACTCTGAACTTTGAACTGAAACTTATGATGTAGTTTGATTTTTCCTTCCCAGTGCAAGTGGTGAATTCCTTTTGCTCCCTACCCATAACAATTAGTGCCATTATCTGTTACTTCATCTTGAAGTTATGTAAACCAAACTATAAATCATCATCTGAATCTGCTAAAACTACCGGGTGGATGACTGGAGTAAAGTGTCTTTTATTGATTAAAATTTTCATTTCCCACATCCTACTGATGAATGTGGCCTTTTGTTCTACTGAGATGTCAAATTCTGCAGGATTTCATGTTGAGCTGAAAGAATGCAGGAATGGAGATGATTTGAATGAATGTGGCCTTGTAATTATTGTGCATTTTTCATTGCCAATACTTTGAGGATTACATTTTAAAAAGTTAAAGGAAAATGTCAATTTTAATAAAATTTTCAGTGAACAGAGCATTAATATCACATAGGCATAATAAAAAGTTCTCAGTCTAAGATTTAAACACTGGAAAACTAAAAATCTTATGACATATTTTTAACTGTGTACCTAAGTACATAAAGATAGAGGTGTGTGTGTGTGTATGTGTATGAGTAATTTTTTCCAAGATCAGCAAACTCTATCCTAAACAAAAGAACAATAACAGTGATAATATTACTTGTGCATTAAAAAAAATAACTGGTGTTTTATTCAGCTTTTTGTTGCTGTGACTAAAAGACTGAACCAGAAAACTTGTAGAGGAGCAAAAGTTTATTTAGAGACTCACAATTTCAGAGGTCTCAATCCACAGATAGCTGGCTCCATTCTTCAGGGCTCAAGGTGAAGCAAAATATCATGTTAGAAGGGTGGGGCAGTGAGAAGCAGCTCACATGATGATCAGGAAACAGAAATATATACAAAATATTTACCACAACGCTATGCCCACCCAATGACTGACCTCCTCCAGCTACACCCTACCTGTCTTCAGTTACCACTCAGTTAGTCCCCATCAGGAGATTCATTCATTAATTGGGTTAAGGCTCTCATAACCCTCTCTTTTCTCCTCTAAACCTCTTGCATTGTCTCACACATGGGGAACACCCTTACATTCAAACTATAATAGGTGGTTAAAGATACAGTGACCCAAAATGAAATAGGTGCATGGTACTGTTGAGAATGTATTTATAAAATTAAGCACAGTGAAAATTTAATAGAATAAGCAATATGCAGTTTTCTGCTTTACTCTTGTAATAACAACAATGATAAGGCTGTTTTTTAAGAATCTTAACTTTTGTTAATAGAGAGGCAATATTTAGATATCATAATCATAGTGAAATGAAGTGGTCTCAGTTTTTAAAACAATAACACCCCAAGAGTCTTATGTTAAAGCTATTAGGTATTTGCTAAAGCCCTGAGCAAGAGATTCTCATAATATTCAGATTTATTAACTTCATTAATTAATGAAAACAGAAGGTGGTTTTATCTGATATATATAAACATATATAAGAAAATAGTGTTTTTCTCCTAACTATATCTCCTTTTCAGAATCTGTTCCTTTAGTATATTCCTTGTCTTGTTTCCCTTCTCCTTCCCATTTGGCCAGATATCTTTTTCAAGTCAAGTTGATCTTATTGTTTTCACTTAAAAATAGAAATCTAAATTGTGGTGACTTTAAAAATTAAGACAGCTCTGAAGTTTTGTGATAAATTCTTCAATGTTCAGTCAAGTCAATGTACTAAATGACTCTCACAGCACATGGCAAAAAGTTGAAAGAAGGCATTTTAAATGTTCTTTTATAAATCTCAAATTATTACAATTAGTATAAGGTTATCATCCTAGATTCTATAAACTTTTAGTATCAGGCATTTTGTGTTCAGAATATAAATTCAAATTTAATCTTTGTATAAGTCAAATACCTAGGAAATCCAAACCCCCCCCCAAAAAAAAAATTATCTTTCATCATTGATATCTTGGTCTTTAAAACATTGGTAGAGTCTCAGTAAATCAAATTTGTTCTCTATCATTATTAGTATTTTTAAGAAAATTAATGGTTGGAAACTAGTTTTTCCCAAATAGAAGCTACAATAAACACAAGACCAATTAAGTATTCTTGAAAAATATTTACATAGCCAGTAAAGTTTTAGAAATATAAATTATAGTCCCTATATTGAACTATTAACAATACTTCTAGCAAGAACTTTTCCATGCTTCTAATGAATAAAAATTGTGTGCATTTGTGAGAGAAAGGGAGAGAGAAATATTAACAAAATCTTTTAATGTTTGAAATAGTAGCCATCTCCCTTATTTAAGGATAAGATTTTTACAAGTTGCTGAATGGCAATACAAAATTGTCTTAGATGTTGATGATTTGTTAACTGTTGGATGCTATCCAATCTTCTATTTGGTGGAAGTTATTAGAAGAGTCTATGGAGGAAAATTATACTTAGACCTATGATATGAATGTACATAGATGTTTTGCTAAAAATCGATTGAATTCAAAAATCGCTATGAGATAGGACCTTTCTATTTTAGTGACCTTAAAAATAAATCAATGATTTATTTGATGAGCTATAAATCAATGAGCTATAGCTCAGTGGCAAAGTGCTTGTCTGGCATGTGTGAGGCACTGGGCTGGATCCTCAGCAGCACATAAAAATTAATTAATGAAATAAAGGCATTTTGTCCATGTACAACTACAAAAAAAATAAAAAATAGTCAAAACACATAAGTACCCATTCATAATCTCTTCAGGAGTTCGCATCTTTTAAAAAATGTTTTTATTTTTATTTATTTATTTTTTAATGTGGTGCTGAGGATCGAACCCAGGGTATCACACATGCGAGGTAGGCACTCTACTGCTGAGCCAAAACCCCAGCCCAGGAGTTCACATCTTAATAAATGATTTAATGTTATACTAAATTATTAATAAATAATTTAATGAGAAAAACAATAAATTAAAATTGCAATTATTCTCTCCTTTCATGCAATTCAGTATTTTTTATTTTCTCACAAATATAAATTATAAAAAACTTGATCTAAGTATATTGTGAATGCTTTGATTATTTTCATTGCTGTTATCATTTTCATAAGTTCTTCTAAATGCAACTTTTTCTGTCTTGGCTCTTGGTTTTTGTTCTTGTCTATTATTTTCTTTCTCATGATGTATATCCTTTTACATTTTTCTCCTTTATTTCTGGACAACAAAGTCTGCCTTCTACATCATTATTTTTTCCCCTCATCATCTATTTTTTTTTCAAAATCTGAAATTTCCATGGTTCTCATATTTTTCAGCTCTGTTGTCCCAGCTCATCTGCAAGCCTTCTTTTCAGCCATCTCTCTTCCTCAGTGTGTTGTCTTTGTAGAGAGGCATGATACTTTCATCCTGAGTTAACTATGACATTCTTCTGAGATTCCATTCTTATCTAAATGATTTAATCTTGGGAAGTGTATGCTGCTTCTGGTCCTTTTACATTAATCTACCCTTCTTTTCTATGTGTTACCTTTTTTTCTAATTAACTTTCTTCTAACCTCATTACCAATTACGAGAAATGATGGCATATCCAAATGAATATATCATGGCTCATTTTGAATGTTAGAGCATGTGCAAGACAACAGTATAGAGCTAAGATTTTTAAAATAGTCAAATGTGTATAATATTGAATGTGCAAGTGGGAAAATAATTTTATCCCAAGCTTTCTGTATCATAAAATTCATGTTTTACGTGGACAAGTAAATAAAAAAAGGAGGAGCCAATGTTGTGTGCTTTCTTTTTAAATCACATTCTCATCCTGACAGTAGATTTGTGTATCTGTTGATCTAACACGTATTACAGAGCAGTCTTCACCAAGTATTCATTAACTTGTGTCCCACTACATCCCTGTTTCATGGGTCTTTCTACCACATGTAAGCACAATGCATAGACACTGGCTTCTACAACTATTTGAGATGTTCTTCCTCTATAATTTTATACCAAAGGCCACTTAGAGTTCCTTTTGCTCAAAAATATCCAAATACCACACATTTTGCTATATTTTTTCCATAATTCACAGTGTTTAATCAATTTTGCATTAACTGGTCGAATGAAATTATTTTCTTTTATCCCAGACAATATTTAATAATCAAATGTCAAATATGGAATTTGCAGTGGTGGAGAAACCTCTTCTCTACCTCACAGAAAATGGAGGAGATCAGACTTTCCACAATGAAGGGAGAGTTGATTTTAGAATCAGAGGACAGATGGTCACATAGCTGTGCAGTACCTTCCTACCTATTTAATATATTCTCATTTTCATAGTGTAAACCCTGAGTATGTCAAAAGCAATTGCCTAGGTTGGTTTTATCTCAATCCCCCTCCATCTGCTTTTTAATTAGTGTCAATCCCTCTCAGATTTTGGTATTAATTGCTTATGAGTTTTAGCTTCCAATGGGATTGAGAATGTTTGTCTTTTTTCTGTATTTGCATAGAATTTTGTAGTGGCACATTAGTAAGGGGCAAAATAGTTCAATTCCATTTTAACCTCAAGCAGAGCATCCTCCCAGATTGCAAAGATTGGGTAACTACTTATTCAAAGTCATACCATAATTTATGGATTAAAAGTCCATGTCAGGTCAAGATGCCTTCATTCATTCAACCTTCCAACTTGTAGCCTCACTGACTTCCATATGTCAGGCATGTTCTCATTTTCATGATGGATCAAGAATACATTTTTTTTTTTTGCCTGATGTGGTTTGATAATTTATTGAGAAAAGTAGACAAATTTAATTACACAAAAGATAAATGTAACCAGGATTAGTTCAACAAATAGGATAGTGGATGGTTGCATATTATGAATAGATATGAATTAATTCAATGTTACACAGTAATGATAATAAACTCACATCTATAGGAAGGGCAGGACAAATTAATATAAAGAAAAAAGAAAACCGACATAGTGTAGATGGATAAAATCTCAGGGTGTGTTGTGCACTTTTTCAGTCTGTAACACATGGAATAAAGATTCATTTACAGATTTGGAGATCTTTCAAGACACAGACTGAAAAGACAGCAGTACATATCAACTTTATTTTAAAGAACTTATTAGAAGGACTTATTAATGGGAGTTGCTAAACGATTGACAGTTCTGTATCACACAAAATTAGAATTTCAGCCTTTACATAAGAACATCATTCAGAGTATGAGATTTTCTATAAAAATGTATAGGCCTCAGGGAAGAAGGGCTCAACATGTTGTATTCCTTTAAGTCTCCTAAATTGCCAACTTCAGGCAGATGGTGATACTGAAATAATTCCATGCTGGACTCTCTCCTGGCAAATTCTGAAGGCTAGTGGTCAGTTTCATCGTCTCTGGACAACAGAGATGCAAAAGTTTATGGGAGATGACCAACCTGGCACAAGGTTCTTGTGGAACTAATAACTTTTTGTCTAATGCTTAGATAGTAATTTCTTGAAAAATCTCCACTTGAGCAAGGATTGTTGTTCAGAAAGATGCAACAAGAGAAGGACTAATCTCAAATCAGAATGTGAGGGAGACATACATGTTCTACAGGAGGATAGAAACGGCAAATTTAAATCCCATATAGTAAACTACCAAAGTACAAAAGTAGCCTTAAAGAGAAAAACATTTCTAAATAAGGGTGTTCCATATCAATAGTAAAATACAGGACATTCTCTGATATGTCAAAAATATTGGAAATTGCAAGCATATATGTAGAGATACTATCGGGATCTTCCAGATAAGATTGGATGTTCATCTTTCTTTCCTTAAAAGATCTACATCTTCTTGACAAAGTTGAAATATTATCTGCTTGGAACATTCCAAGTCTTGGAAATAATGAACCTTTGTCCAAAAGATGCAATACATCCTATGTGTTTTCTTTTTTTTCCATCATATTGTTAAAGTGGACCACCATATGTAGATACCGTCTCTCATATGGGAATCCCTCATCTAATTCTGAAAATTTAAGTTGGAGACCCACTGTGCACTGGAGATGAAGAACTGGAAAATCACTCACAATGTGTGAACTCTAACACATACTGCAAAGAGATGGAATGGTTCAAGAGATTTTTTGTCTACCTAACTTCCATTTAGCAAAGAACTATCTATATATCTGTGTATATATATATATATATATATATATATTATATATATATAATATATATATATATATCTGAAATAATCTGGAGTGATCCAAAGCACGATAATGTGACATTTTTGGGCATTTTTTGTATTCAAATACCATTTAACAAATATATATTATGTATCTATTATGTAACATGCACCGCCTTATTCAGTATATTCTACATGGGCTTGCTGATAAGAGGGACTAGTCATTTGTTTATTTAATTCTCAACTACTTCTATGGAGGAGTCTTGCATCCTGTTTCAATCTACATGTTCCCTTGTTTTCTTTCTAGTTCATAGGCATTGTATATTTTTCATATTATAGTTTTTGTTGTCCATTTTATTTACCATCACATTTAATTTTCACAACAATTTTATTTGATGACAAATATTATAATTTCATTTAAAGATAGGCAAACAGATGTTCAGAAAGGTAATTGAATTTCTAAGTGCTGCTAAGAAATAAAGCAGGAGTTAGATGAATTACTGGTTCATGTCACCATCTTCCTTCTTAGTTGAATGAGTAATATTAGTAACTTTTTATCTGCTTAAATTCTGACTCTGCCTCAGATATATTCCAGCATTTGTGACTATACCTGCCCCATCTCTATTTGTTTCTGATCCCTGTTTTTAGCAACTCATGGAAATAATCCGTCTGTTTGTTTGAGTGTTTTGAGACTTACTCCTCCTGCCTCTTCTTGTCTTTCATGCCCATTTCCATGGCTGCATTCTGCTACCAAACCCTGAGGAAGTCCTGTAAAACTCTAACGGAAGCACTGGAAGAGATGATTGACCTTTTGTAATTACCACATCATTTGCAATATTTACTATGATGAAAAAAAATATGCCCCACCCCCAAATTATGCAATTTATCAAGGAAGACATTTACTAAATACAAGATAAGTAATAAAATAAACATGAAATGATTCAATACGATCTATATTTGAAAGAAATTTTAACAAAATCCCTTAGCCTACTTTCTTCTTATTATTAATTCTATTCATGGTGTTGAATACTTAATAACCTATGCTACTTCATCCTGCTTTTATTTGTTTCAATATTGTTATCTTGTCTCCTTAATTAAGTTATACATAGCATGGAACATATATCTTAACCAGATACCTAACATAGTGCTGAGTAAGTATTGAACATTCAGTAAATATTTGTAAATATGTGTTGATCGATTATCACAGTTAAGTAACTAAGTATTTATATAGTTTACTTTTTGGAGTCAACTTTTAATACCAGAAGAATGTCATTATTAAAAATGAAGTAATTTTTCAGAATACAAAATAGTTTTTAAATGGGATACATATTATCAGATTAGAATTTTCATAGAAATTAAAATATTATTTTTTGGAAAGTTTTTTTAACTTCAAATTATAAGAAGTTATAAAAAGAATGATATAAGATGTAAATGTTTATAAAAGGAAAAGTTTGGAATTCACCAGAGTAGAAATAAAAGTCCCCGTTTTGTAAAATTGTTTACAATACTAGCACATTAATTTTAAGTTCAACAATATGACACATATCTCTCATGAAAATATAAGCCCAAGAGCAGCTGTTCTGGTCAGAGTCACAAGAGTTGCATGGAGTTTGTAACAGAGGGGACTTGTCAACAGGCTGTGTCGTGGTCTTATTGAACACAGCTGCAGTTGGGATTTTAAAGCTGACCCCATCTGGACAGGACTATGATGCTTCTGAAAGAGTCTCATTAGAGCCCAAATGACCAACAGAGTAGGTCAAACAGAAGGACAGATGGCAGGGACATGAAAAGCACTTCATATTTCCACTTATGAAAAAAATCTCACTCCTATGAATCTCTAAAACCATCTTAGTATCTGAATTTAATGCCTTGTAATGAACAGCATGTTGGGGTTTCAGGTTAAAGGGAAAAACAGATTGGAAAGTTTTTCTTTTTAAAACTATTTAATGAGACTATGGCACTTTTCCTGCCTGCAAAGTCATTTGAAAAATACTCCTAGAAGCCTGTTGCTTAGTCTTTGCTTGCAACTGACTGCAAAGTAAACACATATCTTTATATTTCCAATAACAGTTTTCAATAAAAAATGTATAAAATTAAATCTCAAAAGTTTGCATTATTATCACAAAACCAATATCATTTTGCAATTATTTCTAGGTATCACAGAATTTGAATTATAAAGTTTATATTAAATACTGAATGTATAAAATATATATTGCAAATGTTGAGATTATTTTTTATATACTTTTATTTTATTTTTTTTATTTTTTATGTGGTGTTGAGGAACAAACCCAGGGCCTTGCACTTGCTAGGTGAGCGGTCTACTACTGAGCCACACCCCAACCACCAAATATACATATGTATAATGTAAATCTTGAATTCTCTCAGCTAAATATTACAATATCTAACAATGTATATTGCATGGCAATTATTTAGTATATTCCCATTTTTGACAGAGGCAGCTAAAACCTTCAGATATTATTTCTGGAATTCTGATATGTTATGAGCATAACCAAAATATTAGAATTTTTCAATTTATAAAACTAATCTGAATCCCATTTATATTTGAATTATTCTATATAATTTATGCATAGAAAATTTCAGACAAAAATAATCATTTGTGAAAAAAGTAAACTTTACTTTTATATTTTCACACATTGTAAATTAACTTATTTTATGTGATTTCATAGCAATTTGAATTTATACACATTAATACCTTACATGTGGGGCTGGGGTTGTGGCTCAGTGGCAGAGCGTTTGTCTAGTATGTGTGAGGCACTGGGTTTAATCTTAAGCACCACATATAAATAAATAAAAAATAAAAAGTGCATCAACAACTAAAAAATATTTTAAAAAAGGAGGGGCAAATGATGGCCCTGAGTTAAAAAGAAATAAAATAAACCTTACATGTATGACTATTTCATATTATCTATATTGAAAAAAATATTTGTTTATGTAGATTTTTGAATAAGGTACAATTCTACTGATTTATTATATGTATATATGCATATATATGTATATTTTAAATAGCAATAGAACTAATGATATTATGTGTCTATTTAAATGATATTACCATTTCTCAATTAGCAATTACTTGAGTCCCTGCATCATATTTTCTGACAATCATTAGCAAACACAAATGTTCACTTTTGAGGGAATAAAGGGCATAGGGGGAAAAAAATGTTCAACACACTTGCAAGTGGAGGCCAGCAAGTAAACTTTTGATAGATTATAAATTTGAGAACGTCTAGTTGTTCATCCACCAGATAATTTATTAACTCTCTGTATGTTGTATTTCTGTTTCACTACCAGTGTAGAATGAGAAATTCTTGTTGTTGTTGTTGTTTAAAAAAAAAAAAACCTCAGTACATTAATGGACACTACGAAGTAATTTGTAAATTGTTCTTATTCTTTTAATTTATATCACTATGAGTTTGCAAATTAACACAAGTGATGTTTTTAGACAGTAGAAAACATAGTTGATTCTAAAAAAAAATCTGAAAAAGTTTTCAAAACCCAATGACATTAAAGGACTCATGGCTTTTTCTTTTTTCTTTTTCTTTCTTTTTGGTCATCTGTTCAATTTAAAGGCTTTATTAATAAAACATGGGATTTTATTGTTATTTATTTATTTTTAAGATTTTTTCACAGTACCTTTATTCCATTTATTTATTTTTATGTGGTGCTGAGGATCAAACCCAGGATCTTACACATGCTAGGCAAGCGCTCTGCCACTGAGCAACAGCCCCAGCCCAAAACATGGAATTTTATAGGCAAAAGAGACCCAAAGACAGAGACCATTTTAAAATACTGAAGAAAGAGAAAGTAAAAATATGAAGTTGTTGGTAACTATTAAGCCTCAATGTTGTAGCATCTCTCAGCAAAATCCAAAAGGAAATGTACATTGTTTATTCTCTCAGCAAAGAAAATATGTAGATCAATTTGCAGTAGCTATCTCAAATAAAAATGTATCTTGTATGCATTACATAAAGAAATCTAAATATGTTTAATAAGATATTAACTGTTATGCTAAGAAAGAGTAAAAATAAATTGTATTTATCAATATTCTTGCTAATAAAATATACTACTTAATCCCTATGTTTCATATTAAATATTTTTATACAATTTTCTGTTAATTTTTTTCCAGATTGCATTTCCAAACATAGATGAAGGAAAGCATAATTCCCAAGCATTTTTCTATATGCCTTTTGCCTTTGTACCATGCTACAGGATGATAATTTTATATTATATTGATCTACTGAAAGATGTTTTTTCCAGTTCCCCAAATCTCTAGTATGTACAAAATCAAATTTAACATGTTCCTTCAGAAACTAGCACTTTCTCCCATTGTTTTTAATGTGTGAATACTAATTCCTTGATGTGTTGCATAGTCTTTCAGGATCTGTCTCTTCTTTTGCTCTTTGGCCTCATATCTCTCTTTGACTTCATCCATCATGTTATACTTCAGCACATAAACATCTTTCAGTTGCCTAAACACCACATTGTCCTGCCCCACTCCTTTTACACATACTCTGAATCTGTCTGGGAGTGTTTTCCTGACTCTTCTTAATTGGTTAACTCCATTCATTCTCTTAAGATCTTTTCTTTTTTTTTAATTATTGGTAACTTCATATCACCTCCTAAAATTAATTTAAAAACATACATGTGCCCCCCTCCACCTCAGTGCATCCCGTTTTAAAATGTCTGTGCCTTCAATAAAATGCAGCTTAGGGAAGAGCAAACATCATATTCATGGCATTTTATGCAAGCTTTAACAAATAGCGACACATCTGTTAAAAGAACATATGATTTCTGATAAAACAGTAAATACAGATTCGTTTCAGTTTAAACCTGGAAGGTTTTGTGTTAAGTGGAGTTAAAACATGAATATAACAGAATAAGTAGTCTATTTGACAAGCAAGCTGATGCATACATGTTGATTGTTACCACTAAATATGGGTTTCATCTAGGGGATATGTTGTTTGTTTATAGACTTGTGCAACATGAAGGAACTGATCTTTTATATTGTAAAGAGAGAATTACTTTTTAGTAATTATTTCATATTTGTTACTTCCTGAAAGAACTATAAGGATACTATGATAGATTCAAATATTTGTATCATTGTAAAAGTCATCTATATGAAACTCCTCTGATTACTTAGAACAGAAATGAAAAGCAACTGTTAAGACAAATATAAAGAGATTTACATTTTAAAATATATCCTCTATAAATAAATTTCAAATAGTATTTCACATGAATACTTTAAATGTCTTTTAACACATGGGTTATCACACAATATAAACTTATATAGTTATGATTTAAATGGTCAGAAGTTACTGTCTAGAATTCCCAACCTTATAAATACACTTTTTCCTACCCCACCAAGAAAATAGGAGATAAAACAAATGACCAAGAGGATTACAGAATGACTTAAAACCAGAAGTAAACTCTTTATTTTAATTTTTACCTGTTATTTATCTGCAAGCCTCTTGTTTACCAGAAAAAAATACAACAAAACAAAACCCAGGCGCTTTAAATTTTATCCTATCTTTTTATTTTTATTTTTCTAACTAATGTATTATCACTTATTGAAAGCTGCATCATATCTAAACACTTTATAAGATTTGTTAAAATTTTAGTATTACCCCCCATCAACCCACCCAGGATCCTGCCTCCAACTTGAGACACTGCAGTCATCGCCATAGCCCTTCCCACATAGTAGCCTCCAGCTTGGGACAACAGACAGATACTGGAGGGAGCTGCATCTCTGAACAAGCAGCCCAAAGCCATTGTAAGGCAGGCCCACCCTTTTAGCTCCATTTCTGAAAGGGGTTAAATCCATCCTGAGACACCCCTACTGCTATCTTGAGTTACTCCGCTATTGCTGCCACCAACGTTAGTTGCAGATCATCCATCTTGGGACACCCACCAGGGACTGGAAGCCCAACACCAAAGTGAGGTACCGGTAATCTGCAGAAACACTACATGATTATAGGGTGGAAACTGTAGTACCTCAGATCCACACTGCAAGAAAGGAAGACACATAGACAACATGGAAAAACAAGAGAAGAAAGTGTACCAAACAAACCAAGGTACTACAATAATAGATTCTATTGACAGCACAGTTGATGAATTGTCAGAGAAATAGTTGAGAATGTACATAAATAAAATGACCATCAAATTGAAGAATGACATAAGAGAGCAAATACAGGCAAAATTTGATCACTACAACATAGAGATAATGGAGCAAATACAGGTAACCATTGATCACACCAATAAAGATAAGGGAGCAAATACGGACAACCATTGATCACACCAACAAAGAGATAAGGGAACAAATACAGGTATCAAAAGATTAATTCAAGAAAGAGATAGAGATACTGGGAAAAAATCAGAAATCCTTGAAATGAAGTAACAATAAATGAAATAAAAAAATCAATAGGAAGCATCACCAATAGACTAGGTCACATGGAAGAAAAAAATGCAGATAATGAAGAAAAAATATACAATCTTGAAAATAAAGTTGACTACACAGTGAAGATGGTAAGAAACCATGAACAGAACATTAAAGAATCATGGGATAATATCAAAAGACCAAATCTAAGATTTATTGGGATAAAGGAAGGTATAGAGATTCAAACCAAAGGAATGCACAATCTATTCAATGAAATAATATCAGAACATTTCCCAAACACGAAGAATGAATTAGAAAATCAAATACAAGAGGCTTACAGAACACCAAATATACAAAATTGCCAACAGATTTACACCAAGGCATATTATATAAAAAAAAATTCCTAGTATATAGAATAAGGATAGAATCTTTTTTTTTTTTTTTAAAGAGAGAGTGAGACAGGAGAGAGAGAGAGAGAGAGAGAATTTTTAATATTTATTTTTTAGTTCTCGGCGGACACAACATCTTTGTTGGTATGTGGTGCTGAGGATCGAACCCGGGCCGCACGCATGCCAGACGAGCGCGCTACCGCTGAGCCACATCTCCAGCCCAGGATAGAATCTTAAAGACAGCCAGAGAGAGGAATCAGATTACATAGAGCGGGAGACCAATTTTGATCTCAGCAGATTTTTCATCCCAGAACCTCAAAGCCAGGGGATCCTGGAACAACATATACCAAGTCTGAAAGAAAATGGGTGCCAAACAAGAATCTTATATCCAGCAAAATTAAGCTTCAGATTTTATGACAAAATAAAAACCTTTTATGATAAACGGAAGTTGAAAGAATTTACAGTGAGAAAACCTGCTCTACAGAGCATCCTCAGCAAAATATTCCAGGAGGGGAAATGAAAAACAATGATGAAAATCAGCAAAGTGAGAAACTACCAAAAAGGAAAGGCCCATCAAAGGAGAAACCACACCAAGTTAAAAACCAAAAATAAACCAAAATGTCCAGGAATACAAATCATATTTAAATAATAACCCTGAGTGTGAATGGCCTAAACTCATCAATTAAAATACATGGACTGACAGATTAGATTAAAAAAAAAAAAGATCCAACAATCTGCTGGATTCAAGACACTCATCTCACGGGAAAAGACAACAAAAGACTGAAGGCGAGAGGGTGGGGGAAAAACATACCTTCCACTCACATGAGCTGCATAAACAAGCATGAGTTTCCATCCTCATGAAGAATAACATTTCATATTGATTGAGGGATTCATATATCAACAAGACATAACAATCATAAATATCTATGCTCCAAATAATGGGGCATCTATGTATATTAAACAAATACTTCTCAACAATAAGAATAAAATAGACCACAACATAATAATACTGAGTGACTGTAATACATCTCTCTTACCACTGGATAGAACTTCCAAATAAAAACTAAACAAATAAACTATAGAACTCAGTAAAACAATCAATAATTTAGACTTAACAGATATATATCTATATCTATATACAATATTTCATCCATCAATGAGCAAATACACTTTCTTCTCTGCAGCACAGGGTTCCTTCTCCAAAACAAAGCATATGTTATACCACAAAGCAAGTCTTAGAAATTAAAAAAAAAATAGAGTTACTACCCTGCATTCTGACCATAATGGAATGAAATTTAGAAATCAATGGTAGAATAAAAAATAGAGGCAACTCCAATACCTGGAGACTAAGTAATACACTATTGAATGATGCATGGATAACAGAAGACATTAGAGTGGAGATAACAAAAATTCTTAGAAGTAAATGAGAACTCTGATACAACTTATCAAAATTTCTGGGATACTATGAAGGCAGTGCTAATAAGAAAGTTTATTGCATTAAGCTCATTCATTAAAAGAATAAAAAGTCAACAATTAAACAACCTGAAAACACATCTCAAAGCCTTAGAAAAAGAAGAACAAACCAACACCAAAAGTAGTAGACAGGAAATGATTAAAATCAGGGAGGAAATCAATAATATTGAAACAAAAGAAACAATTTAAAAAATTGACAAAGTAAAAATCTGGTTTAATGTAATATAAATAACATTAACAAACCCTTAGCCACCCTAATAAAAAGAAGGAGAGAGAAAACTCAAATTACTGAAATTTGTGATGAATAAGGAAATATCACAATAGACACTACTGAAATACAGAAGACAATTAGAAACTATTTTGAAAATTTATACTCCAGTATAATACAAAACCTTGAAGACACCAATAAATTTTTAGAGGCATATGATTAACCCACACTGAATTGAGAGGAACATACATGATCTTAACAGATCAATTTCAAGCAAGGAAATAGAAGACACCATCATTAAGTCTACCAACTAAGAAAGCCTGGGACAAGATAGATTGGAAGCATTCCCCCTAAAAGCTGGAACAAGATAGGGATTTTCTTTTTCACAACTTCTATTCAACATAGTCCTTGGAACCCTAGCCAGAGCAATTAGACAGTTGAAAGAAATTAAAAGGATACAAATACGAAAAGAAGAACTCAAACTATTATTATTTGCTGATGACATGATTCTATACTTAGAGGAAATATAAAAACTTCATCAGAAAACTTCATCAGAAAACTTCACCAGAAAACTTCTAGATTTAACAAATAAATTCAACAAGATAGCAGGTTATGAAATCCATACCAATAAATCAAATGCATTTCTAGACGTCAATGATGAATCCTCTGAAAGATAAATAAGGAAAATGACCCCATTCACAATAGCTTCAAAAATAGTAAAATACTTGGGAATAAATTTAATAAAAGAGGTGAAAGACCTCTACAATGAAAACTACAGAACACTAAAGAAAGAAATTGAAGAAGACCATAGAAAATGTAAAGATCTCCCATGCTCTTGGATAGGCAGAATTAATATTGTCAAAATGGCCATACTATCCAAAGTACTATACATATTCAATGTAATACCAATTAATTTTCCAGCATCATTCCTTATAGAAATAGAAAAAGCAATCAGGAAATTAATTTGGAAAAATAAGAGACCCAGAATAGACAAAACGATCCTTTGCAAGAAGAGTGAAGCAAGAGGCATCACAATATCAGATGTTAAACTGTACTACAAAGCTGTAGTAACAAAAACAGCATGGCATTGGCACCAATATAGACATGTAGACCAATGGTACAGAATAGAAGACACAAGAGACAAACCCACATAAACACAGTTATCTCATACTAGACAAAGGTGCCAAAACATACATTAAAGAATATAGCCTCCTCAACAGATGGTGCTGGGAAAACTGGATATCCATGAGCAGAAAAATGAAACTAAACTCCTATCTCTCACCATGGAAAAAACTCAACTCAAAGTGGATCAAGGACATAGGAATTAGACCAGAGAACCTGCATTAAATAGAGGAAAAACTAGGCCCAAATCTTCATCACATCAGATTAGGCCCAAGTTCATTAACAAGACTTCTAAAGCACAAGAAATAAAATCAAGAATCAATAAAAGGTATGGATTCAAACTAAAATGTTTCTTCTCAGCAAAAGAAACAATCAATGAGGTGAAGAGATAACCTAGATTTGGGGAGCAAATATTTGCTATGTGCACCTCAGACAGAGCAATAATCTTTAGGATATATAAAAAACTCAAAAACCTTAACACCAAAAGACACAACCCAATCAATAAATGGGCTAAGGAGCTGGATAGACACTTCTCAGAAGAAGATACACAATCAATCAACATATATATATATATATATATATATATATATATATATATATATATATATAAAATGTTCAATATCTCTAGCAGTTAGAGAAATGCAAATCAAAACTACTCTAAAATTCATCTCATACTAGTTAGAATGGCAGTTATCAAGTAAACACACAACAGTAAGTTTTGGCAAGGATGTAGGGGGGAAAGGCACATTCATATATTGCTGGTGGAAATGCAAATTTGTGCAACTTATCTAGAAAGCAGTATGGAGATTCCTTGGAAAACTTAGAATGGAACCATCTTTTGACCCAGCTATCCCACTCCTCGATCTATACCCAAGGGCTTGAAAACAGCATCCTACAGGGACACAGCCATATCAATATTCATTGCAGCACAATTCACAATAGCTAAACTGTGGAACCAACCTAGATGCTCTTCAGTAGATGAATATGTAGAGAATATATATATATATATATATATATATATATATATATATATATATATAATGCAATAGTACTCAGCATTAAAAGAGAATAAAATTATGGCATTTACAGGTCAATGGATGGAGTTGGAGAATATCATGCTAAGTGAAGTAAGCCAATCCCAGAAAACCAAAGGTTGAATGTTCTCTCTCATAAGTGGATGTGGATCCAATAATTGGGGGGCAGTCCATGGAAAAACATGAAGGAACTGTGATTGGGCAAAGGAGAGGAAGGAGAGGAAGGAGAGGGGGGAAGGTATGGGGGCAGGAATGATAGTGGAATGAGATGGACATCATTACACTAGGTACATGCATGACAGTACATGTGGTGTGATGTTTATACCATGTATAAGCTGAGAAATTAAAAGTTGTGCTGCAATTGTGTACAATGAATCAAAATACATTCTGCTGTCATATATACCTAATTATAATACAAATAAAATAATTAATTAAAATTAAAAAAAAACACAAAACAAGGTTTGTTACAATTCAAAATAAAGAAAACATGGTAATGACGTTTTCTAATTGGGCACAAAATCAATTGATGCTATAGTATTTAAAGTGACTTAAGAACACAGAAATGATGAATTGTTATAATATATATTAGAGAATTCAAATTTGTATACCTAGCTTTCAAACTGATGTAGTTTATAGAAGTGCAGGCAGAAAATACATTAATACTAGTTTAAAACATACTACATTCACAATTTTATCATCCTAGTCTACAAAACTTCACATGTTAAATTATCAAATTTCTTTTCTTTTCTTTTGTACCAGAGATAGAACTCAGGCTTGCTTTATAACTGAGCCACATCTCTAGCCCTTTTATGCTCAGTGAGTTGCTGAGGCTGGCTTTGAATTCAGCCTCCAGAACTCCAGAGACACTGGGATTACAGTAGTGTGCCACCTAGACCAACTGATTATCATGATGCTTATTTTATGTTGGGGATATAAATACATGACTATTAACTACCTTCCCCACTTTGTAGTGAAAATCTGTGGTATAACAAACATTTGAATCCCAAGTCTTTCTGGGCTTCAATTACATGTACTTTATACTGCATAGTTCTACTTGAAATGTGTTGTATATAATTTTAATGTACAGAGGATTTCAAGAGAACTAGAAAAAGTTAAATTTATTGCAATCATGAAATATAATATTTTATTCTTTTATTTATTGGTGGGATGTTGTACCAGCCAGAAACTGAAACGATCAACTCTTGTTCAATATTAAATATACTTGAATAACTGACTCATATTTTTGTTATAAAATGTCTTACAAAAGCAAATTTCAGAGAACAAATATCACAGAATGTTGTATTTGCCACTATATACAAGAAGGAAGATATTATTTTATCTATAAAAACTTCAAAAGAAATGAGCTTCAGAAAGGGATTGTATTTTCCAATGAATTCTTCAACATGGCTTTTAATTTGATGAACCATAGCAGAACCTACTTTGAAGTCAAAATAGACTCACTAACCCTTAGGGAACCAGTCAATTGTACCTTCTTTTTCAGAACTGTTTCAATAAATTAAATATGTTTAAGTGATTTCAGGCTTATATAAATTTCATTCCAGTGAGGAGGAAGTATAATGGCTTAAACTTAGGCTGTAAAAACAACATGACTATTCTCACTAAACAAATTATTGGTGAGAAGCAAATTGAAAAATCATCTATCTAGGTCTGAATTTTTAGTTATGATTCTCCATATTTTCATCCATTCCATCTGTCAACCTTTATTTATTCAAGGTGTATTTTTCATCAGACTGTATGCTATCTGTTGGAGTTACAAAAATACTTGAGAAAACATTCATTTTTCTCTGGAAATTTAATGCAACTAAATATTGGCAGTATTTAAAAACTGAGTAGGCTTCCATTTATTATGATGCAAGCCTGGAATCATAGCAACTTGGGAGGTTGAGGCAGGAGCATTGCAAGTTCAAGTCTAGGCTCAGCAATTAAGCAAAGCCTTAGAAACTTAACAAAACTTTGTCTCAAAATAAAATAAAAATAAAAAGGTCTGAGAATGTAACTCAGTGGTAAATTGTCCCTGGGTTCAATTCCTAGGATAGGGGTGTGTGTGTGTGTGTGTGTGTGTGTGTGTGTGTGTGTGTGAGAGAGAGAGAGAGAGAGAGAGAGAGAGAAATTAAGTAGTCTGCAGATGCAAATATACTATGGACCAGAAGTAAAACTGATAATGACATATGAATATCCTGAAACTTATTAAATGTTTATGCTCAATTGAAATTCATATGATAAAATTGTAGCTTTGGGGAAATTGAGATATTAGGGTTTGGGGAGCTAAGAATATTAGGCCTGAAGCCCTCATGAATAGGATTAGTACTCTTATCTAAGTGTCACCAGAGAGAACTCACACCCTCTTTTCACTTTTTGAGGACACAACTCAGAAGAGTATCTTCACCAGAAAGCTACCATTTTGGTACCAGGACCTGAATTTCCAGCTTTCAGAATTATGGGAAATGAATTTTTGTGTTTAAGCCACCCAGTCTATATCACTTTGTTATAGCAGCACCAGCTGACTACCTGTGCCTCCACTCAGAGCAGCTCCAGTGGCCTCTTTGCCATTTCTCCGGCACCCCAGGCATGCAACTCCCTGTGTCTTCTCTGTTTCCTGAGATGCTATTCCTCCAGAAGACTTGTAGCACATGCAATGATTTTATGCAAATATCATCATCCCAGGGATGTATACCGTCTCCATACTGTTTAAGAATTAACCCAAGGGTTATATTCTTGATTGACTTTACATCTTTTTTGCTACTCTACTTCTTTTATAGTAATAATTTTCTTAAGTTATTTATATCTGTTGATTTTCCCATGGCACTTTCAGTAGAATATTAACTACAAAAATGAGGGAATCATTATTTATTTAACTTTTTATAACAAATTATTAAAACAGTTGATGGTCTACTGAATGAAGCTATATAATTGTATGGTCATAGCTGGGCATGGTGGCACATGCCTTTAATCTGAGCAGCTCTGGAGGCTGAGACAAAAGTATCACAAGTTCAAATCCAGCCGCAGCAATGGTGAGGCGCCAAGCAACTCAGTGAGACCCTGTCTGTAAATAAAATACAAAAGGCTGTTTTTCTGAATAAATTTGTTTTAATTAAACCCACCTAGGCTAAAAGACTGGGTTATAATTTCATTGCACAGAAGTGAAAATAATATATATAATATAATTATATAGATTAATATATTAATTATATATATTAATATAATTAATTAAATATATACACACTATATATTCTACAATTATATTTGTATGTGATGAATATATTTCAATATATTGTGGGTATCTTACATAATTATTCTAGATGGTTCTTTAGAAATAGGTGTTATACTTAAATCATATTACTACCAAGACCTTTACCTATCAGAGGAATATCTCTTCTAGTAAATAAAAATATTATACTTAAAATGAAAACTGAACAATAAATTAATTACATATTTCCTATTTTTCCAGACTTTGAGACTATTTTACAATTGTTATATTGAATGCAACATACTTTTCATATTTTTAAGAGAATTTAGCTCATTTTTTATCTAATAAAAACATTTCTTTTTATATTTATAATTAATTAGTAATATGTAATACCCAGTTGTATTTTAGATAATTAGGCAAATAATAATTTTTTTTCTTTTCTTCTTGTTATTTTGTGCTACAATTGATATACAGATATCTCTTTTCAATACTTGAGTGAAAGGTCTAGAATATTTATAATCAGAAAAACTATTACTAAATCACATTTAATTAAACACCCACTTCAAAGTTAAAATTATGTGGCCATAGGGCTGGGGTTGTGGCTCAGCGGTAGAGCACTTAGCACGTGAGAGGTACTGGGTTCAATCCTTAGAACACCACATAAAAATAAATAAATAAAATAAAAATATTGTATCCAACTACAACTAAAAGAATATTTAAAAAGAAATTATATGGCTATGTCCTTGGGTAAGACATGTTTACATCTTCTCTACTTTATGGGTATGCATTAAGTTTTAGAAGAATTCATACCTTTAAAATCTGTCACTGAATTAAACCAAAACTAGAAGATAACTATGCACAGACAGAAATTTTTGGATTTTATTTTAAAAGCTCTATGTTCTTTTATATTCCATAGTCAGTTGAAGTTATTGTACTATAAGGTAAACTTTAAGATGGCAACAACGTCTTTTGATCTTTAATCTAGATACTTTCAAAGTGAGATATTTATGTATTTATTTATTTATCATTTGTTCATCATGTGGAATGACAAAAACAAACTTCTCAGTTTTAATACCAAGATGATTGAGTGATTTTGTCTAGTGATTGTGATAGGCTGAATACCGAACCCCAAATAGCTAACCACAAACGCCTACGCTATAACTATTATATTATATGGTAGAGGGGATTTTGCAGATTTGATTTCATCAAAAGTTTTCAGATGAGGTTATCTTTACAATTGGGCCCAAAATGTATTCATCAGTTTTCTTAATGCCAGAAAGGGATAGAAATAAATGGTGGGGAGGGAGAGAGGAGATAAAAGGGAAAGAGACACTAAGGATAACTGGACATAGAAGAGAGTGAGGTGAGCATAGAATGTAAGGGACATAGAGAGATTTGAAAATAATATATTTCTGATTTGAAAGATGAAGAAAGTTTCCATGAGCCAAGGTGTACAATGGCTTTAGCTCAAGAAGGTGGAGATAGTAAGGGAAATGGTTTTTCCTGAATGCATACAGTGTAGTCTTGCTGAAAATTTGTTTAAAATTTAGTAAAATCTGTTTCAGAATGCTAATCCCAAGAATTCTACGACAATATTATTGTGTTATTTCAAATCATAATGTTGGTACTAATTTGCTATAGCAACAATAAGAATCTACATTTTTATGTGTGTATGTACACATAAACATACACATATATATGTGTGTGTGTATATATATGTATATATATATATATTTTATATATAAAATATATGTACATATGTATGCATATTTTTTTTCCTCTTCCCCCAAAATAATGGCATAGAGAAAAAGTATGAAAGCAAATACCCATTGATCTTATGCTTTATATTACTGAATTTTTAAAATAAGTAGTCTTTTGTTTCCTGATCATTGCTATGAGCTTGTGCTTATGTAAAGGAGATCAGATATCATTCATATCATTTAGGTATTTCAAAATACCTCTTCACCAAATGTCAAAAAAATACATAAAACTTCCATCTCTATTATTATTTTAATTTCAAAGTTGGAAATGAAATGGTATTTTGACATTCTGCCATAATTTCTTCTATCACCCTTTGCCGAAGCCAAGTGCCAATGACTCGGCTTGGCACAGAATCACGAGCCACCACACACGTTCAGGGGCAGTCTCGTTCTGCCGCACACTTCACCTACTCCACGAGGCTTTTTCCAAAATCCCATTTGAATCTCACGAGAACTCAACGGGAACAAGCAACAGGAACACCCTAATCCCAGCAGCAATAATCTTCAACCTCAACTTCCCTAAAACCCATATTCTTAAACCGGGAAACGCCTTAAACCGGGAACACCCTAAGCCCAAGGACCGGGATACTTCCTCAAACCTGCAGGATACTTCCTCAAACCTGGATCCACCCTCGATCACCTTGAGCAGGGTCATCTTTCTCAAACACACAAGCAAGGTCGCAGCAAATTTCCAAGGCAAGTCCATTTAACATGGGGTACACTGGCAAGGATTACGATGCGTCAATACCTACTTGGTAATGGCCCTCAGCAACCCTTAAAATTTTGACTTTCATGGTTAAATTAAATTACATTTGACCTAAAGTTTTCTTCATATCTTGAGTCCATATGTAGCTAACTGTAGGTTAATGTTATGTATTAATTGCAACTCACTTTGAGTACAGTATTGTAACAAAATAGTTGACCCTCAGAAAATCATAGACTATCAAGGTATTTAATTATGTCCATATAAGGCAAATGGCTCATCACAGTATGCCAAAATAAAGCAAATGTCCATCTAATAACACATTAAGCTTTTCTTTATGTTACTTCATTTTCTCTCTACAAAGTCTGCCTGCACACTGCTGGACAGAAGTCCTTGAACCTCTACTGATTCAGAGTGCTGCCTAATTTATGACTTATTCTTTCCCGAAATAAACTTGACTAAATGCAATTTGTCTAAAGTATTTTTTTAATAATTGTAAAGTCTTTGATATACTTGCAGTCTACAATTTTATGTACCAGAGAGATTCAATAAAGAAAATTTTTCTTAATAGATGCTATATTAATAAAATTTATGTAAAAATCAAATAAGGCCAAGGCACTATATTTATCTTAAAATTATTGTTTCTAAACCCTCACTATTTATAAATTATGTGTTCAGTCTATGCTTACCTGTTAGCACTTCTATTATTATTGTCTTTGTGAGTTCCTTATCATTAGAATTGTCTTTCTTAGTCTCTCTCCCAAAGATTTCTGAAAAAAGTAGCCAATTTTTCAAACTGTATTCTTGAGGAACAACAGACATACTAATTTGGCAGCATTACAAAAAATGTCACTCAGATACAAACTACTTTTCTTTTTAAAGAAATAAAGATTTGTTTATCTTCATTAACTATAAAAGAAAAATCATAGTAATAGTAGGAAATGATGTTAAAGTATTTTGGATGTTTCAGTCCACTATTATCTATTTGATAAATTGTCTTTTTTTAAACACTAATTACCAATGTGCTCTCTATAGCTCTATAATTTATTTTTTTCACAGAGTGAGCTTTCATGATAGAAAAAATAAGTAATTGAAATGATTAGTGATTGAGAGTAAAATTAAAAAGAGTAACTTCATAATGGGCTTGAAAACTAAAAAGAACGTTTGATGGAACTTTAGGAACTCCTTTTACATAGCAGAAACTGAAAGTTTGTGCTCCTTAGACAAAACCCAAAGTATATGCTACCTAGACGCAGGAATTTTTGTCTATTTTAGTTTTGTTTCATTCTCAATATCTGAAGTATGATGGCTATGTGATATGTGTTCAATTAACCTATTAATTCATTAATTAATTGCATAGACAGCTGGATGGATGTCTAGATGGATAGAAATTATTATGCTAAATTTTGTATAGAAAGACATAAGAATTAGACTACCTGGAATATTTATTTACTATTATAAATATTTATTTATAAAAATAAGAATAGATGGACCGGATTCAAATTACATAATTTAAAGATTTAATATTTAACTAGAGAAAACTCAGTGTATGATATCGTTTGGCAGACACACATATAGATCAATGGATCATAATAGCTCAGAAATAGATCCACACAAATATGCCCAGACAAATTTTGACAAAGAAACAAAAGCAACTTAAAGTGAAATAAAAACAGAAGAGTTAAAAATGGTGACAGAGAAATTGGACATCCTCAGACATAAATTTAAAAACAAAACAAAACACAAAACCTTGGCCTTTGTTTCATATCCTATACACAATGGATCATAAAATTCAGCAATAAAATTAAAACTATGAGAATGAGACTTTCAGAAAATTTGAGAAAAACTTTAGAATTTAGGATTAGATGAAGATTTCTAAGACTTCCCTCTTAAAACATTACCTACAAAAGGAAAACACTGACAACTTGCACTTTTAAAAATGTTTGCTTTGGCATAAGGCCCTGGGTTTTACTCCCAACACCACAAAAATTATATATATAAAAAACCACTTTTCTTTATAAAGTTCTTGTAGACATTTTTTAAATGAATGGATTGACAAACAATAGTAGGGAAATATTTTCATATCATATATTTCACAAAAGACTACTATCAAAATTATACAAAGGAAGTCAAAACTCAGCAATCCAGTTAGAAAATAGGAAAAAGCTATCAAGAGATATTTCAATAAAATTGGTAAGTAAGCATGTGAAAAGATGTTCAGTATCATTAGCCATTAGTAAAATACAAATTGATTATTCAGGAGATAACCCTATAAACATGTAAAAGTGCTTTTAATGAAAATAACAAGAAGACTAAATGCTCACAAGGATAAAAATGGTATCACTTCTACATTGCCAATGCTAACATTAATTAGTACAAATGGGCTGGAAACCTTTTGGCAGTTTTTTAAAAAAACTAAACATGCAACTACATGATACCCAGCATTTTACTCTTTGGCATCTATCCTCCAGAAATAAAAATGCATTTTCACACAAAATGTGTGTTTGAAAGTATATAGCGCCTCTATTTTTAATAGCCCACTGGAAGCAGCCCAAATTTTTCTCAGTGAGTGATTTGTTAAACAGTGTGTGTTGCATGTATACCATGGAACAGCACTCATAGTAACAATGAAAAATCAATGATACCTATACGACATAGTATGTCACTTAATTTTGCTGAGTGAAAAACATCAATCATAAAAGGTTATATCTTGCCCGCTCCCCACACAGATGATAAAAATGGGGTTCCCCTCAGTGGAATGGGCTGGCTGCAAAATAAAAACTAAGAAAAATAGAACGCCAAAACCTCCCACAGGACACAGAAACTATTTTCAGAAAACAGGGGTGGGATATGTTAGCCAATCACACAAATCAAGCTTCTGTACTAAAAAGACAAAATGGAGCCCATGTTTTCTTAATTTGTAACAGGGAACATCAAAGGCCTTCCATAGAATATTCTTCACAAAAAAAAAAAAAATAGAAGATGGGCTGTCTAGTTCCCAACAGGTTAAGCCCAGCTCCAGAGATTCTGTGAGGGATCTTCCCAGTAGAGTGGAGATAAAGGTCATGTGCCTTGGACAATTTCTTGCATGGGAGAGCCATGGATAGTTCCCAAGATTGAACCTAAAATCTCCCTGGCTGTCATACCAAGAGAAGACCTTCAAGTAATTCACGGGTGGCTTAGTGCAGTTATATACTCTAGAAATTCATTTATATAACATTGATGTGGAAGTTATATAATCTTGAAAAGACAAGATTATCGCAATTGAGAATTAGTAGATTCCAAAGGTTAGAAATAGGTGCAGTTTGAAAGGAATTGGACCTGTTATGAAATGAGAAATCCTTGTGATGATGAAAATGTTCTCTATCTGCTCTATATTAGTGTTAAAATCTTTTTTCATTTTGGATGATGTCACCATTTGGGGTATACTGGATGAAGATGACAAGTAATCTTTCTATATTATTTCTTATGACTTCATGCAAAACTAAAATTATCTTAAAGTATAAAGCTGAATTAAAAAGGTAAAATTACCCATCCATACAAATTATAGAGATCTGAGAAATAATTCAGAGACTAAAGACATTTGAACATGGGAAATATGAAAGAATTTAACTAACATGAATATTATCATGAAAAGTTTTAACTTTCCTTCCTTCCTTCTTTCCTTCCTTCTCTCTCTCTCTCTCTCTCTCTCTCTCTCTCTCTCTCTCTCTCTCTCTCTCCCTCTCTCTCTCTCTCTCCCTCTATCTCTCTTTCTTTCTTTCTTTCTTTCTTTCTTTCTTTCTTTCACCAGGAATTAAACTCAGGGACACTCAACCTCTGAGGCACATCACCACTCCTATTTTGTATTTTATTTAGAGACAGGGTCTCCTCGAGTTGCTTAGTGCCTCACTGTTGCTGAGACTGGCTTTGGACTCATGATCTTCCTACCTCAGCCTCCCGAATCACTGGGATTACAGGAATGTGCCACTGTGCCTGGATTTAACATATTCTTATTAGAGAAATTATAGAGAAAGTAATGGCTAAAAAAAATCCTTGTTGTTTAAGCCACATAAATTATGCTAGCCCTTTCATTAAAAACAAAAGGAAATTTTTTTCCCAAGATGTGATGGAGAATATAATGCTAAATAAAGTTATCCAATCCCCCCAAATCAAATGCCAAATGTTTTCTCTGATATAAGGAGGCTGACTCATAGTGGTATAGGGAGGAGGAGCCTGGAAAGAATAGATGAAGAATAGATAGGGCAGAGGGGTGGGAGGGAAAGGGAGAGGGGATTAGTCAGGATGGTGAAATGTGACAGACATCATTATCTAAAGTACATGTATGAAGACAGGAATTGGTGTCAACATTCTTTATATACAACCAGAGATATAAAAAATTGTGCAGTGTGAGTGTAATAAGAATTGCAATGCATTCTGCGGTCATTTTTTTTTCAATCAATAAAAAAAATACACTTCCAGAGAGTTGTACGTAAATTTGATCATGAAGACAAAAAACAAAAAACATAGATAGCTAACAAAGAAATCTGAACTTCCTATTTATACAAAGGAGGTTTGTTCATCAGACTTGTAGTCCTGAGGGATAATTTTAAACCCCTGGATCTGTCAAAGAAGATATGCTGAGAAATTCCATAAGTAAGTCTTAATAGAGATTTATATTAGGAATAAAATTGAAGAAAAAATAGGCCAGACATCACACACACCATAAGCTTATTAAAACATAAGTAAAAGGAGTCATTGTCCATCCTTAATAAAGAAATAAGTCCAACTCTTGCCCTTTAAAATACAACTATAAAAGTGGGCAATATATTGAATATAAATGTTTTCTCATCATAAGAGAAGTAAAAATGGAATGAACTTGCTAAAAGAAAATAAACAAAACTTAAGAAACAATTCACCTTGAGTTTTTCCTGGAGGTACAGGGACAGAAACCCACAAGAATATGATGGTCTCCTTGGTGTTTTAGTCACCCTTTTTGCTTCTGTGGCTAAAGGACCCAACCAGAACAATTGTAGAGGAGGAAAATTTATTTAGAGGCTCAGTTTCAGAGGTTTCCATAGACCACAGTTTCCATAGACCGCAGGCTCCATTCCTTGGGGTTCTAGGTGAGGCAGAACGCCAAGGCAAAAGAGTGTGGCAGAGGGAAGCAGCTCACAGGATGATCAGAAGGCAAAGAGGTCTCCATTCACCAGATATAAATATATACCTCAATGCCACACTCACAATTCCCACCTCCTCCAGCCACATCCTACCACTTCAGTCACCACTCAATTAATCCCTGAGGATTAATTCACTGATTGTGTTAAGACTCTCACAACCCAATGATTTCTCCTCTGAGCCTTCTTGCATTGTCTCTCACGTGGTCCTCTGGGGGACACCTCACATCCATACCTTGTTCAACACAGAATGCAGCAGACTTTGAGGATACTGTTGTTCTGGGATATTAAATTGAGAACACCAGAGAGGTGGGGAAGTAAAAAACACAAAAGTCTCAGAATTCCTACAATGATAACCTTGTGTCTTGGAAAAATTTTTCAACTTTTATACCTAGGGTAAAATTCAAGAAGACAGATAAAGATACATCTACAAAGTAAAAGCTACTATCCAGCAAGCAGGTATTGCAAGCTAAACAATTACTGAAACTCATTCAGGTTTGTGAGAAATTTAAAATCCATCTGCCAAACTAGATAAAACCTGATGAATACTCAAGAGTCTCAAAAAAACCTTGTCTTACATGTAGGGCTTAAAGTATTCAAGAATAAAGGCTATTCTAGACCTGTGCTCAAAATATTTAAAATATATTTTAGAAGAATTTGCTTTGTGATCCATATATGGAAATAAATCAAAGATCTACCAGATAAAAGGGAGAGATAATGGGATCTAGACATTCCATCCTGTAACAATTATAATGTTGAACATTCATTAAAAACTGCTGGCCATTCAAGAAAGCAGAAAATTGTGATTTCTAGACAGAAGAAAATCTGTTTGAAAGAAGCATTAAAATGACAGAGATAATGATTTTGATAGGAACAGATTTTAACTGTAATTTGAAATTTAAGAAAAAAACATGAATAAAATGAGCGTATAAACTAAAGCCAAAAAATTCAATATCTGAAATAAAACTCTGTCACTTGATAATGTATAAAAACAACCAGATCCTGTAGGATCTTCATTGATCTTCTTATAAGGACATAGCAACGAAATATTACCAAATTGAAGGGCAGAAAAGGAAAAGTAAAGTAGACAAATGAACAATAGGAGGAACGACATTGAGTCTTCAAGGCAACATCTATTTTGAGGTTCAGGGAAAATATTCAGAAAAAAAAGTTTGGTGAAAATATTTAAAAATATCAGTTGTGAATGTAAATATTAACTCAATATATGGAGGTAAATTAAAATAAAGACAAAATATTTTCTTACAAAATAATGTGAGAGTAATCAGCACCAGTACACCTCCAGGAAATAAAATATCAGTTATTCAGGATGAGAGAAAATAACGCAGAAGCAATAATATCAGAGAGAACTCTGAATATATACAAATGAATTTTAAAATTCTAGAAATACTTGTTTTGGGTTGCTGTAGCAGATATTTTATGATAAAAATAAACCACCAATACACTTTTATAAATCCCCAAAATAATAAACTTCAAAAGAGAAAAGCAGGAAAATGGAAAATGGAAGTAAACTGTTATAAGGCCCTGAAGTGTTTTTTTTTTTTTTAACAATGCAAGAAAATTCTTTTCCTATTATACTGAAAAGTGGGGAATTTTAATGTATGTAGAATAGTATTATATTATAAGACTGTTATGTTCTAAAATTCCTTACAAAATATAAAATTGGAAACTTTGAAAAGCTAATACTTCAAAAAATCATGGGGACAAATATGGACAAAGGAAATACAGAGAGGCAGAAAAAATATCTCATAAATAATTATGGACCTCTAAGAAGGAACATATAACACTTCATGAAATTTTGTTTTATTAATTTATCTATATGTCTATTTTGTACTAAAATTGAATCCAGTTTCACTTTACCAGTGAGAATTTTTTTTTCTTTTTTTTTAAATTTCGAGACAAGATCTTGCTGAGTTGCCTAGGGTAGCTTCAAACTTGCAATCCTTCTCTTTTATCCTCCCAACTGGCCCAGATTACAGGCATGTGCCACCATGTCCAGCAATGTCTTTTAATTCTTAAAGGAAAAATGAAGTAAAGTATATTAAATTATATTTTTTCAAAGTAATAAAAGTACTAATTACATTATATGTTCATTCATTAGTGATTTATGCTGTAAACTTTTGAATAACTGAAAATAAGATTTATGTAATAATACAAAGCTCAAGGAGAAAAGAGAATAGAAATACTAACTAGAAAACAATACTAAATTAATACATGTCTATATAAATGAGTGATAAAATTATCATAGAACCAGAAGGTCAAAAACAAACCAAATTGTAACATAATTGGTTTAAATCCAATATAAGCAAAACTATACAAAATGTAAGTGAACAGGAACTGAACTTTAAGATTTTTGTCTTGATAATTCCTTAGTCATCACTGTATGCTGAAAAAAACAATAAAAAACTAACATATAAAAATACAGTGATATAGAAAGTTAAAGATTGGAAATATATATTATACAAAGTTTAACTATATTTCCAGAGATAAACAGGCATATTTTATAATCAAAAGAATTCATTAAAAGAACCAAAGAATTCATTAAAAAATTATGCAGTATGCTGAAAAGGAATAAGCAAATAAAGAAATTTTAAAGGTTTTGTGTGTGTGCTTCATATTTATTTATTCCCACATTTCCTTCAATATTTTTAAAATATTCACTATTACAAAATTATCTAATGGATGGTCTAAGAGAGGATATCTCGTCAACTTGCATGTTAAATTGTAATAAATAATAAAGCTTAGTGTCTATATAAAAAAAATCATTATTTTCTAACCAAAACTTAATCACTAGTGTTTAGGGGCCCTTCAGGGAACTCATAACTAGAGATAATAGAAATTTAAATTGTTGTTTCTAATTGTTGTTTTTCAAAATGTTTGGACTGCAAGTTTATACTTAATAAATAATAATACATTGATTCTGAAAAGATGAACAGTATGTCTGTATGAAAAAAAAACATTGAAAATGTTAGTTCATTTTTAGCAACATTACTTTAGCTCTGAATCATCAGTAAATTATTACTAAACTACAAAGAAAAAGCAAGAAGCAATGCCATAATCAAATGGCACAATTTATACTTCAGAAGAAAGAGAAGGAAGACAAACTATTAATATATTTTATAACAAAAATAACATTGTCAGACAACTCATGGCTAATGAGTTGAACAAAGCAATGTGTGAGCTATCAATATGTATGACTGATGAGCACTACATATAGTAAAACAATTTATACTGAGTACAGAAAATTCAAATTAATCAGGCTGAGGTTACACAAATTCCTGACCCTTAAATTTCTCACTCTGGTATATTAATAATTTTAATATTTTACTGAAATACATTAAGGAATTAGAATATGAAAATAATAGGGAGAGACTTAATGTGTATGGTGACATTTGCCTCTCCTCTTGACTGTCTGTGTCCTCTCCTCTTTTTTGGAAGGACTCCTTCATTTGGTATAGGGCCACCACAAATCCAGGACAACTTCATCATGATATCCTCAGCTAACCATATTTTCAAACATCAGGTGTCAAAATAAGGTCACATTCTGAAATTTCAGGTGGACTTGAATTTTTGGGAAGGATATATATTCAGTCTGCTAAAATGTTTTACTTAGATTTGAAATTAGTCACTATTTAGAAATATTATCTAAATTTTTATTGAATAAAAATCATCCTTTACAATATATTATAATACATTAAAAATATCCAACAGGACAAGTATAAATGCAGTAGAAAGAAACATATGTCCTCTCATGTGTAGTGTAAGAAAACTCCATATCATTAAAATTAAAGTTTTACAAAATTTACCTTTCAGATTTTATATGTGAAGTGAAGAGGAGCCCTGCGTTTCTGCCAATATTGCTACATCAGAGATCAGTAATTCTTTTTAGATGATGCAGTCCTTTATGTTAAGATTTTTTTATCATATTCAATTAAGTTAAATATTCAATTACATTTTAAAGAATCAAATAATAACATTTTAATAAGGCAGTACTCTTGAGTTTTTTGTATTTGAAATCAGAAGAGTCTTTATAAAACATTGACAAAGAAGAAACAGAAGACAATCAGGAGCAGTCCAAATAGACCACACTGACCAGAAGGGAGGTTAGAATCAAAACTAAACCTAACCAAACAGCAAAACAGGAAAGTAGAAGACCAACAGAAAAGGAATAAATCTTTACCCTCTAAACTAATGATGCTAATATAATGTGGATTGCCCATTTTCATTTTTTCAGGACACTCCAGATGGATGGTAGAGCAACTCAAATAAAGATGTATAGAGAAGCAGTCAAATGGTAAAAAGATCAAATTTCTACTCCCTCCGAAAACTCAACCAGAATTAACAGATCTTAATTGAAATAAGAAAAAAATTGCAAAGCACGTAAGAAAGAAAGAAGAAAAGATAGGAAGGATTTATCAATTTAGTGCAGAAATACCAAGAAGCAAACTAATTGACAAAACACCAATATCAAAAGTTGGGTTGATATCTCTGATTGTTTAAAAAAAAAAGACTTTCTTTTTGAAATTCTTTTTAATAAGCTGTTATTTTTCTATATCTTATTCCCATTTCTTATGACTGAGTGCGTAATCTTATTTCTACCAGGCAAAAGACTACAGGTTAAGTTTTAGAGAGTGACTTCAGAGGGGCTGTAAACAGGTGGGATTAAAGAGAAACTGAGGGATTTTCTGGAGAAGAAAACCCAATGAAATTTTGGACAGTGAATGTGGAACTCTTTCAGTTCTCCTCCTAATTGACTCTTAGATTTCTGAAAAGTAGAATTATTATCTTCAACAAGGAGATTAGAAACGCTAACCTATGAAGGCCAAACTCCAAATATTAGGAAATAGAGACTTTAAAAATGAACTATTTTTAAAATAAATTCTTAAAGATCTTCCAAATTAAATAATATGAGAATCAGAAATGGCATTGTCAGGGCTGGGGTTGTAGCTCAGGGGTAGAGTGCTGGCCTACAGATGTGAGGCGCTAGGTTTGATCCTTAGCACCACATAACAATAAATAAATACAATAAAGTTATTGTGTCCAACTAAAACTAAATAAATAAATAAATAAATAAATAAATAAAATGGCATTATCTGTACCACACACCATGTATGAAAATTGCCTGGTTCCAAGACAGGGAAGCAGGCAATTTATGAACAGTGGGAATGAATATAAACATGTTCCCAAAACATTCACAAATGGGTTTTTTTTTAAAAAGGAATACAAATATATAAAGTGGTTAAATAGTGCTTGAAAAATGGTAAAGTCAGTGCTGAGGTTGTGGCTCAGTAGTAAAGTGCTCACCTAGCACATCTGAGGCATAAAATAAATAAAGTAAAGGTATTGTGTCCATCTACAAATAAAAAAATTTAAAAAATAAAAATAATGCAGGCTATATATATATTATGTTTATTTAATAGTAGCAGTGGTGACAGTAATATTAGTCAATGTAAATGAGAGGTATTTACAATGATAGATTTGTAAATGCCCAGCTGTGAAGTTGTTGAAACAAAAAATCTGATATTGTTTGGAGTCGCATAATATATACAGAATTAAGTTGTGTTAAAATATATTCTCGATAATATTTGCTTTGTCTCTTAAAATTCTGAAATTGAAATGCAAGCAGGACCTTGTAGACTAATGTAAGATTATCTTTGTAAATTTATCTTTAAATTGCAGACATAGCTTTGCTAGCCTTGTGCAGAGATGAAATTGTTTTCTGTTAAAACCACCTGAGGATGAAATTAAACACACTTGAACTGAGTTGTGCCTGTGGGAGGTCTCTGAAGAGTCTGTTTGTATAAGGAATGTATGAATTGCTTTTCTTACCTCCTGAGGAGCGCATGATGATGACCTCTATTGGAGAAATATTAAGTGCTTTATAACTTCCTCAGAATAAAGTTTAAAAAAATCAAATGAATAAAATGAAGCCAAATTTAACCTCCAAAGATGTTTCAAATCAGGAGAGTTTCTTAAATAAGCATTTTTAGTTCCTTAAGCCATTAACTATTACTAAGAAAACATGCTTTATATACATAGGTTTATCACTGTGTGTAGGTGCATGTGGTGGTTAGTGATTTTGCTTATATGAGGAAAACCTCAGTCTGTTTTTATCATGGTTGTTGAAATTTGCAAATCACTTTAATTTAAACATACCAAACTAGTAAATTTTGCTTATTACCAAAAATACTTCCATGACTGAATGATATTAAAGTTTGAATTTTTTTTGAAACGTCAAACTTAAAATATAGAACATATAATTTTCCCACCAAACTTGTTTTGTTTTTTATAATTGTATTCTATATTACCCAAATCACAGAAAGTGGTGTCTCTTACATTAATTTCTGCTAATTAAAAAAATATTTTGATATTATTTCATGCAAGAAATCACTTTAAGGAAAACACATCATAAAAGAATTATTCATAAAAGTTCTGAATTTTGGTCTCTGACTAAAAAAAAATTGATCAGTTACATTGTTTTCTACTTCATAAACGACAGTTTTCATTTCTAATAAATAATTAATGTACATGAGAGTATGAGCAAGAAATATAGATTTAATTTAAATATGTTCTTTGTATTCCATTATCATTTTAAAATAAGACAACTTTCTCAATTAAAAGGAAGGAATGGAAATATTTTGCTTAATATAGTACTTTTCCATATAAATGGCACTTCTTTTATGGTGAGTGAGTCCTAAAGATCTATTATAGGGCATAGTGCCTCAGGTTAGCATGTAAATTTGCTAGAGGAGAAATTTTATGGTAAATGTTTGCTATGGCTGAGATATGAAGTGTTCCCCAAAAACTCATGTGTGAGATAATGCAAGAATTTTTATAGGTGAAATGATTCATGCAACCTAATCATTGGACTAATCCACTGATAGGTGTTAACTGGGTGGTAACTGTAGAGGCAAGTAGGATATGTCTGGAGGAGGGAGGTCACTGGGGGTGTGCCTTTGGGTTTATATTTTGTCCCTGATGAGCAGAGCTCTCTTTCTGCTTTATGGTGCCATGTTCTGAGGCGCTTTCCTCCACACACTTTACCACCATGATGTTCTTCCTCTCTTTGGGTTCAGAGTGATGGAGTCAGCCATCTGTTGACTGAAACCTCCAAAACTGTGAGCCTAAATAACCTTTTTCTCCTCTAATAGTTTTTGATCAGGTTTTTCAATTACGGTGACAAACAAAGGTGACTAAAACAATGTTCATAACATCATAACACACACACATACTCACACACTGTCTCTCTCTCTCAAATAATAAATTAAGGGAGGAGGAAAACTTGGGACATGAAGGACATGTTCATGGCTTACATTGCAGTGATGGTTTCACAGTGCGTACCTGTCTCCAAACTTATCAAGTTGTATATATTAAATAGGTACATTTTTGTGTGTCCATTATATCTTAACAGAGTAGCTTAAAATTATGCTTAGTTTTACCTAATTCCATTTCTCCTTAAATTCAAAATAAAGCCTCTGTGATATGCTCAATATATTAACACTAAAAAACTATGACATTAATAATATAGAAATTAAATTTCTGTAAACCTTATACTTCAATACCTTCTTGCAAATGGGATTTCAAGGAATGTTTTATAAATTGTGCTTGCATATATATGTTAATGAAAAATATCATGAGGAATCCTGAAAAAAAATAAACATTATAATTTCAAGATAGAAAAATACAATTTTCACAAGTTCTATATATAAAAAAATCTGAAGCTAAATATAAATCGAGGTGTTAATGAATGTAAGATGTATTTGTGATAATATATGAAACGAATTAAAGTTAAAAATCACAAAGGAAATATAAAGCTATAATAAAAAAGAGATCTAATAAACTTAATAGTTTATGAGGTGAGGAAGAAGCAGGAATAGGTTTCCAATGACATGAAGGTCAGTTTACCTTGCATGCCCTGGAGTTACAGGAATAGACTGCCACATGAAGAATACTGAAACAATGTGATTTTGGATAGAATTTGAAGGCAAGATGCTTGGTGACCAAACCAGGAAATTTCTTCATTTAAGGAGCACATAGTAGAGTGACAAAAAGGCAAAATAAAACAAAAGATAATTAAGACAATTAAAAATGCAGAATATGGGTCTATAATATCATTCAAATTGCATTAAACAGTTGCTAGGAATATGGACAGGAAGTAAACCCAATGTGATAAAACGTGATACATTTGTATAAAAAAGAAAAACAAAGAGAAATTATTTGGCTACGTGTGATGCCATTGGGATAATTAATTATAAAACCCAACATATGAAGCTATATATTAGCTGTAAAATAAAAAGTATCTTAATTTCTGACATTAATGATACATAGAAAGGTTTTTTAGACTTTAAAAGATAACTTCTCTAGTTCAATCTCCAGTACCAAAAAAAAAAAAAAAAACAAAAACAAAAAAAAAACCTTGCCTAACCATACAGCTTTACCAATAGCACAAAACTCTTAAATAATAGCATCTCACAGATCAAGGGGAAAGGTTCATGATAATGTTACTAGGAAACTGTGCGATTTTCTCAGCTCTTGTATTGCTGGGGGAGAAGATAAATGCAAGACACTAGGTGTATAAAAATATAGCAAAGTTTATTAGAAGGAGACAAAAGAAGAGGAAGGTGCACCCTCAGGGAAAAGAGTGGGTTCTCTTTTTAGAGAGCAAGAACATATATACTTTTCTCTTAGCTTTTATTGGGGTTATTTAGGATAAATTTCCAGATAATCCCCCTAGAGTACCATCTCATATCTCCAGATTAAGAGCTGGATTGCATTAGTTTTCTAAATCCCTATTGCAAATGTCTTAATCATGACGGTCTTACAGGAATGACAATTTATAATTACATGAAGATTAAATAATATGACAAGGACGTAAAGGCAACTTTGGTCCTTTTGACCCAAGCCAGCCAGTTTTATTTGGAACTTGCTTTCACAGACCTTGAAACCATAAAGCTTTCTTTCCATCCTTTAGTCAGGGAACTCTGTCTTTCTCATATCAAAAGGGGGGCAAACAGTCCTCAGTTCTGTGAATAATATGTTGTTTGGGGGACATTATCTTAAATTAGAGTGGGTTCAGGATAACATTGTGTACATTGTTTCCTTAAAAACATGTTGCTAGATGGGGTTGTGGCTCAGTGGTGGATCCCTCACCTAGCACATTTGAGGACATTGGTTTGGTGCCCAGCACCAAATAAAAATAAATAAAATAAGGGTATTGTATCCAACTGCAACTAAAAAATAAATATTTTTAAAAATGTTGCTAATTAACATATAGCTTTGTAGAATTAAATCCATTTTTTCAGATTCCCACCACTCAAATCTATTTGTCCACTATCAATCAGAGCCAATAACTGTCTTATGTATAATAACATAAACACTGAAATACTAATATAAATCATAATGTGCTAAGAACTATTGTTAATGCTTTTTACACAGTAATTAAAATTTGTTTGGATATCAAGATGGAAGTTTTTCCCCAGATATGATACAAAATTAAAGTCCTAAGTATATTATTTTTATACTAGTTACTTGCATAGAGAAATATGAAAAGCATTGATTGAGTTACTCTGGTACTTTATCTCTCTATTTAATCTGAATATCACATAATTTATATTATGAGTTAATTCATATGAACACTGCAATCCTGAACCATTGTAACAGATTAAAAATTGATAAAAATTCTGGTCAATATGACTATAATTATATATATAATTGTCTATAAGATATCTCCAGTGGAGTTAAAAATGTCTGTATGCAAGTGTTGGACAAATTCAAAATGTTAATGGTATGAAACTTACTTTCTGAATAATGTTCAAATTAAATGAAATGCAATAAAAATGGCTACAACTCTATTTAAGCCAATGGATACAACCCTATTTAAGAACATTAGAAGGATGAAAAAAGAGTGGGAAAATGAATTTGTTTGTACAAAACTGAAAGCTTAAATGTGATGATCCAATGGGATCTTCAAGAAAAATCAACTATCACAATACTAGCAAAAGACATGGTGTTATTAAAAAAAGAGTTGCTTCAACTTTACTGGCATCACACAGACAATATTCACTGCAAAATTAGTACCTGAATTATAATTTTAGTCGAGGCCATTATGATGATTAGGGTAAGAACTATAACATTAGTAGTTGTATAGGACAACAAATGGAAATCACATAGAGCAGGTGATTATGAAACAGCTGAGCATCACACACAAATGTGTACACACAAAAGCATGCTCACACACTTCCAGACACAAATGGGAGTAAATGTAGTTTTGCTGTTAGCACATGAATGTCCAATAGTAATCAATTAAAATTCTCCTTGACAGGGTGAAGAAACACTGCATTACAGAGTTATAGGCAAATACACACTGAGGTACAGTTTCATCACCCCAGTCACCACCTAATGTCCCTCACTGCAAAGACTTTTTGCATTGCTCTACCCTCAATATGAGGAATGATGTATGTAGTCAACATAATATTTGTCAAAAGAATGAATGGCATAGCTTTAGGTGCATCAAGAGAAAACAGTTTAGATTAACATAGCCATCTTGTAATTCAAGACTAGAACCTGAAAGGACTTGTAGTTGTGGCAGAAAATTTAGATCTGGGGTTTGAGGAGTATATGAAAGATCTTACCTGATCCCTAGAATTCAAGGTGCAAGGCTTCAATGGTATAAATAAGGGTGACTTGATGATGAATTACACAAATTGTTATTTCAAGGACACAAATAACATGACAATTAAAAATTTTTAAAAAACTTACATTTTGTCTACAAACCCAATAGTTATAGAGATGATTCAGCAGCTATGCACTGCATGATTTCATTAAATCATGCATTTTTCCAATAGCTATCATCAGCTTTTCAAAGGGACTAAGGATGCTTTTTTTATTCATTACAGCCAGTGACTTATATTCTCCTCACACATGTACTTGTTTTCTTGAGATTTAGGACTCAGACCCTTGACTGGATTTATAAAGGTGAGACAAATTAATATAAGAATGAAGAATAGAAGAGTTTGAGTTTTCTGAGAGAAGCAAAAATTACATTCCATTTAGGTAAAATTACATGAGGAAACTAAACTAATTAGAAAGTATAAAGTATATTTGATATCAGGGATTTAAAATACCATTTTAGAGGAGAAAAATAAGTTATATATTTTTAACTCCTCCTTTGATCTCCCAAGCCTTCAAGTTCAGAAAAAATCCTATTGAAGACAAATTTGAAGGAGTCTCAAAGAAATGGAAGATAGAAAATCACTGCCCTGTTTTTACCTACTATTGTGTAGAACTTTCTTCTCCAGTGCTACATATTTGAAATAAAACTTTTGAATGAAATAAAGTTCAGAAGGTCTTTTCAATGAAAAGAAAATAATTCTGAACTAAGCTAGGAAACATTTTATAAGCTATTACAATAATTGTTTCTAGGGAGTTTGGCAAAAAAAAATATCAGATCACAATTTAAACTAAGTTGGACTGTCCAGGCAAAAAAAAAATTGAAAATGCCCCACTAGATGATTGCATACGTCTCTCATATTTAAAGTGACACACATTAATATAATTGTGTTATTGACAAAACTTACTTTTTATTCTCAAAGAAAGTCTCACAATAAAAACCTAGATTATTATGATATTTAGTTATATTATTTTCTGAAATTTGTACTAAATTATAAACCAAAATGAAACCATGATATTGTTAGGATTAATGTTATTGAGAATTCCATTTTTTCTTATGTTTTAGTCATAAGAAATAAAATCACATTTTTGTAAAAATATGCATGTATACTCAGAATACTTTCCCCAGATATTATTTTCTCACAGTGTTCTAGTACATGCTGCCTAAATCAAAAAAAAGAAGCAAGAACAACCAAGAAGTACCACACACCTCACAGGATGTGTGTGTATAGAAGAAAATAATGGGAATCACTCTTTATCAAATGTTGACATTTTTAAAGGGTCAGATAGTGAATATTTTTTGGCTCTTGGAGCCATATGATTTCTTAGGGCTCCTTTATTCTGCTATCAGCACAAAAGCATCTGCATTTTAATAAAAATGTATTTAGAAGAACAGTTATTTAGCCAGATTTTGCCTTTAGGCTATAGATGGGCTATATGATCAATCATTTATAGAAATCAGGGATTATAGAGATCAATGGGTTGAATGGGTATTAACTATGTCCTAATATTCCCTGATGGAATGCACATAAGAAAATACATACCACAGTAAGTCTGAGAAACTGCACAGAAGAGATACAAAACAGGTTTCAGTAAATTCTCTAAAACAAGACAGTGGCATGACAAAGACTTTGACCTGCTCAAGGACTCTTCTGGATTAAACAAAGAGGATCAGCAGACAGACCATCTGGAATGAACCAAAAGGAAACAGTTTGTGACATGGGGCTTAAGGTTTTCACTAGGTCTTGCCCTGAAAATGGCTCTCCACATGCCCCTCATCTTGATTCAAAGGTAGACTGATTTCTTACTGACTCAAGTCTGATCTCTCTTCTTTGTCTTAGTTCTACTTATAATTTCATGGGAAGTAGTAATGTATTGTAATTTCCTAGGAAGCACATATTTCAGTGTGTGTGTGTAGAAAGGGGTAAAAAGTGTATAAATCCAGAGCTGGTATAATTAAAAGCACAATGTCAAATTGGCAATATATGAATAATTTTTAGAAATTTTTTTCATCAAATATAATGCATGAAAAATACATGTAATCTTATTTTTCATTTTCTTTCTTACTACATGAATTCTTGGAGGTGATCCAGTGATGGAATTGCGTTATTCCTTTTAAGGAATAAATATCAGAGGAGTTATTGGAATAATACTTTCCTTTTCATGTTGGCAATATACTTATTTTTGTACATTTTGTTTGATAGCACCCAAAATATAATTATTTCCCATAAAATGTTTTAATAAAATAATTTCTACCTCCAAAATGTGTGAAAAGTAAGTGATTTGATTTTAGGTCAAATATTAAGATGACTACAAGCATATACCACATGTGTATACTCATTTACAATTTTCTATTGTACTACAAATGTGAAAAATGTCTGTTTCCCTAGTTGCTCAAGAACCGGTGAATTTGTAAATTACATATATTTCATAAAAATAAGTGAAGAAAATATCAGAAGTATATAGCAAAATTAATGAGGAGGAGACAAAGACACTTGTGTTTCCATAGTAACTCCATGGTTAGCCAGTTGCTGTAGCACCATGGTAACTGAAGAAGAAATAGAATGGGCTACATAGAAAATATAAATTTACAAAATTAAAGGATTCATGTTGGCTAAATTGGCATCTGAGTGTAAAAATCCACCCTTGCCTAATTCTGCTTGGATGAGGAACCTCCTTACTCTTAAGAGAGTTGGTTAATGTAAAATAGGAGCAGTCCTTTGTTCCCATTTTTATGCAAACTATTGTCATTGTTGAAATACTTTGACTGGTTTCTACAAAAGTTGCAACAATGACATAAAATTAGAAGAGATATGATAAAAATGTTTTAAGTTATGAAGAGTTAGACAAAATAATCAGAATTCTTTCAAATCTTGATAATAAAAGTCTAGCACTTTTCTTGTTAGTTGTTATATGCTGGTCTTTGAACAAAAATAAGATATTTAGCTCATTTTATTTTGTATAGGTAGCTCAATTCCTTATTTTTTTTTCAAATATTTAACTCCAGAGTTCTCTTTTTACCCTAGGACAATTAAAAATCAATATGTACCATAGTGGAGGAACATAATGGGTACAAAGACAGCATAAGGCTATGGCTTGTGACCAAAGTTCTTGGGAAGAAAAAATTAATTTGGTCTAATGATCCAGCACCAGATGGATAATTCCTTAGCTTTTTACTTGCATAGTTGATCTAATGGAATATTTTTGATGCTAAGAGTTTATTTGTATGGTTATTAATATTCAGCATGGTTTTTTGTTTCTATGTTCAGAAAATTCTTTTAAGTAGAGTGGAATGCTCAATGTTTAAAACATACTTTCTACCAGCATTTGAAATACATATAAAATTTGTCATTCAATTTAGTAGTAACACTAATGAAAAAAATAATAATAAATGCGCAGGATTCTTTATAACTTTCCAGGTCTTTTTCCTTAGCAGTTATGTCAATTCCCATAAGTGAATATTGAAATTACAGAGTCCATTGTTATCTTGTAAAGGCCAAAATAATTTAGTATTTAATACTTTAAAAATATCTGTTGTGATTTCATCCCCTTTTCTATATATTGATGCCATGAAAAGAGCCAAAGATCTTTCTTTTCAAGTGAACTAATCACTGACACCCAGGAGATGAAATTCTTTGATTGGTAAATCCAGGATGTCAAGTCTGTCTACTACTATGATAGAAAGAAATAGCTTAGGACTCATTCCCAACACATCAAGGATGGGCTTTTTATTGGAAAGACAGTTCTATTATCAAAAATGGGGAAAGTTATGTTGGATGGTTTTATATAGAACTCTCCTACTTTTGAAAATTTAAGATAAAGTATTAGATTAGTTTTGGCAACATTAGACATCATTGTTACTTTTTAATCTGCCATATTTATGGGTTTCAGTTAATGTTGGCAGGTTAAATGTTTTTCTTTGTTGACTTGATGTTACTGAAAAGAGCCTACAATTTTTCATCTGGAATTATTAGCCAGTCACTTTCCTCCTATAGTGTCCTGTTGCTCTTGACAACACATAAAATAATAATCATAATAAATACTACCTATGCAGCAGCTCTGAAAAAATGCTCATCAATGTTATGTTCTATCTATCCATCTATCCATCGACCTTATTTAATTATCTATCTCCTAACAGTGACCCAATGAGATAGAAACTCTCATCATTCCCAGGTGAGTGAGGGAAGACAGAGGATAAGAAAATTGGCATAAAATTACACAGCTGGAAAGAGTTGAAGACAGGGTTCAATCCTTCCAGCATGGCTCATGGTCTCTGGAGTCTACAATCCTATCATGCATGTTATTCTGTTTGCTTCAGAGACAGAGGTCTGTGGAAGTATAGGATGGTAATAGGAATGACTTGTTTCAGAATATGCTGAAGCATTTGGGGAAAGAGTACATTGATGTGTTCACCAAATACTTTTATCTTGTGCTCTATTTGCAAGTACACTACAGAGAAGAGATGAGTTAAAAAAAATGAAGGCTTTATAAGCAAACCGGAGAGATAATCCAAAATTTTTGAACTCTTAAGTATTGGAGGATGCAACTTTCTCATCACCAACTAATTAAAGATAAAACTAAGAAAAAGAAACTTTGATCAATAGAAACAGATTAAAATCCATCCTTTTGTTGAGAATCAAATTAAGAGCATGATCAATATACTTGATATAAAAAAGCCTTAACATGCCTCACAGTCCAAGTAAATCTAACTAAGTGCAAGCTATAGAGTGAATCTTTTCAAATGGACCAAATTGCTCAGTGAAGTGAGAACAAATGTGTGGCTATGCTACTATTCCAGATAAGTTTAAAGTACTCTCAATTAATTTGAAAAAGAGCAAAAATGAGTAGTTTAAACTAACAGTTCAAGAAAGGAGTGAATCCCTTCCTGCATTTAGAAAACAAGTTGTCTGAACAAAATGCATTCTTGTGAAGTTTCAAAAGCAAAATACATAACCCCATTATGCAGAAAAATAATAAATGTCTATTAAATCAATTTTCTCACCACAAATACAATTTGGAAAATTGAAAAAAAAAATTAAAAAGTAAAGTAAAATAATAGTTACAAAATTCTGAGCAAAGATATTTTGGGTCTAGCATTTGATATCCATTCAAGGTGTTCTTAGACTGTTAGGATAAAATAAAGTCATTTCCAGATATACACAGACACAGAAGGTTTCCTTCTCTTCCAGTGTTGCTTAATGAAAATGACAAATGAGAATGCATTAAATCAGAGCAAAAAAAAAAAAAACAAGAAAGAGAGAAAAAAAGAAGAAAACATGGTATCTATATAATGAGACCTACTTCAGAGTAGTTAGAGTAAACATTCCATGATACAAGTGTGGAGCCCCTCTAAGAAGCTGACTATTGAGACTGAGTAAGAGTTCCCAGGGTTCTGAAAACTTTTTTTGCAATTCAGTGGATTTTCTGAAGCACAACAAGGAACTGGAATAGTATTGGTAATGTTGCAAAGTATTCATTTTTCAACAAGAAAAAGGACACACAATTAATAAATCCTATGAGTCTGGGAATCTATAAAAGACATGGTACAGATAAAAATGAAACATAAATCGCAAATAGGGTTATTTCATATAAATTTAGAAAATGTTATCAATTCACATTATGTTTAATGCTACTAATTGCTGAGTTTTTGTGTTGAATAATTCTGTATTTTTTAAATAGATTTGTTACAGTACTTATATAATTACAACTTTGTAAATGCTTTCATGGTTTTTATATATTTAAAACAGCCTTTAAAACAAAGTGTAAGTGACTTCCATAGTGACATAAGAGAATTTTAGGGTTGAAACCTAAGCAACAGGAATGTTAAGATGCAGTTGAAGAAAGTTTGGAGTTGGATAAAAAAGTTATAAAAAAGTTAAAGCTGATCTTATATGAATGGATCAAGAAATACAAGATGTGTTATTAAACACTCATAAGTAAAGAAGAATAAAAAATAAAGTCAATATATATCTATCAACTAATCAGTAATCAAAAGCATGAGAAGGAGGATGTCAAATGACCTGTATGATAACAGTGAACTAATCATTTGTCTCTTATAAGCAAAAAGGTAAAAATAAATATGTAAAGGTATGTACAGCAGAAAATGAGATTTTGAGAAGGTATATTAGTTTGCCAGGACTACCATAACAAAGTACTACAAATCAGAGTTTCAAAAAACACCTCCCTAGTTGCAGTAGTTCAGTAGTTTGCTATAGTTTTAGAGAACCTGGGGATCACTTTACACAAATATACAAGTTCATGATAAAACATACATGTTTACAGCCAGATGCAGAGGTATATAGGAAGAGTCTCCAAGGTCCTGAACTTCTAACCTGGTGGAGCTATATTCACCACTATGCAAGGTCTCCAAACTCTATATTTTAAGAATCTCTATGGAGACTTTGTTACATAGGTGTGATTGATGATTCAATGTTTAGCCCTTCCCCACTCTCAAAAAGTTGGAAGCTAAGACCGAAAGTTTCAAACTCCTAACATGGATTGGTCTTCCTGGTGACCATATGCCATCCTTTAACTCTCCGGGACCCACCAAGAGTTGCTTTATTAGAATTAAATATATTCCTACCACTCAAGAAATTTCAAGTGATTTAGAAGTTCTGTGTTAGATTTTCATTTCACCACCATCACTCAGAAAAATACAAGACTTTAGGATTTCTGTGTCAGGAGACAGGGGCAGAAATCAAATATATATTTGGAACTATGTCATATATCCATAATCTCTTTAGTAGATAGTTTCCAGTCATATCTTTTGATATTCTCTCCAGACTACACTTTCTCATTATTTTTCAGTTTTATTAGACTGGCAATTTACTAGCCCTTCATTTCTGGTTAATTTTTTTTTCTTTTTTTTATTAGTTGCTCAAGACAATACAATGATCGTGACATATCATACATTTGATTCACATAGGGTATGAATTCTCATTTTTCCTCTGGTTAATTTTTGCTTAACATGCCTTCAAATTGTCTGTAACCTCTTGGAACTCACTAAAAGGAGAAGGAGAAACCCAGCCACACCTTCAACCCCATGTTTAGATATCTCATTGGCTAGATATTCAAGTTTATCACATAAAAGTTCTACTTTCCAAAAAACAAAACGATAATAATAACAACAACATACACTCCTACACAACTAGGCCAAGTCCTTTATCTCTTTATACCAGGAATCTCTGTTGCTCTCATTTCAAGCAACATTTTCTAAATTTTTATCTGAGACCTCACCAAAAGCATCTTCAACATTTACATTTCTATCAATTTCCTGTTCACATGGACAATAGATGTCATATAAGATAATAGAAGGTCTTTCTACAGCTACATTCTTCTTTTTCTGAGCACCACCAGATTGGTCTTTGGTGTCTATATTTCTAACAACTCTATTCTGGGAATTCGAGGGTTTTCTTAACACACATCTCAATATTCTCTTAGCCTGCATTATCCTGCTATAAAGACAATTTTACATCTTTAGGTATTTGTTATAATAATACCCAAATCTGGGTATCAAAAAAAGTATTTGTTTTCATAGGCTGCAATAAAAATTCTGGAGACTTGCAATCTGAGATCCATTTTTGTTGAAGCCTCTCTCCTTGAGGAGGTGGTCTGTTTTTGTGAGTTTTTACATAATCTCATTTTGTGCCCAGTTATATCTTAATTTCCTCTTTTAATAAATATCTCTTTCATATTAGAGGGTCTGCTCAAATGACCTCATTTTAAATTAAATATCTCTTTAAAGACTTTATCTCCAAATATAGTCATATTCTGAGTTATTGGCTATTACAAGGTCAGCTTATGAATTTGGGAGGAACATAATTTAAACTATATCAGATAGGAATGGTAGAGTGTGGCAACGAGTACTAGTTGTCTGGTTTCTACCTTTCTCTTCTTAATAAAAAGGCTACAATTTATTCCCCAAAGCAATATCTCTAGTTAAATATTGCAGTTTCTTTGCTCCACTGTAGGCAAGTTTGACAAAATAGATACAATAAATCATTAACTGGAATCTCTCTTTTCCATATTAGCTGTTGCTGCTCTCTTGATGATGAATATCTGTTAATGATGTCCAGTATGAAGTATATTTGTTTTATTTCCCTGATCTCAACATAAAGCTGCCTAACTAGCTGCAGCAGATTGACAACTGGGATTCAGAATATCCACTTCTTAACTTTAGCAACTTATAAAACATACTAATTTCTTGATAATGGGTTGTTTGTTGAGCTGTATTTCCACTAATTCTGGCTGAGGTCAATGGGACTTCAAGCTCCTAAGTTCCTTCCATGTTGTTTTTGTTCCAGGATCTGGGTTACAGGATCAATAAGGACCTGGTATATGCTCTTCTGGTTGTAAAGGAGGACATGGACAGTTACATGACAGAAAATTGGCAGACCTCTTAAAGACTTAGTTTAGAAGAGGAATCAAGGAAATTCTACCTATGTACAAACCAAACCAAATAATGAAACACTGGAAAGTTGGATACAAAAAAGAATAATTGTACTATGGAAAGGAAGAAGAATATTGGAAATTATTCACATGTTGGTAGTGATATACAAAAATGATCTAATATTCTTACAAATGTTTACTACCCAGTCTTTTATAATAGATCAAAGGAAAAGTAGACTTTTGTTTAAATTCTAGTTATTCATTATCATTGTTCCTAGTAGCATGGTATGATTTTACCTTATACCCCAAAGCGGAATCTTTTAAATTTCTTTTATAATTCTTCTGTTCTGGCAAGGTATTTTATGCTGTACATTTTAACTTTTGTCTTTGTGACATTAAAGTAAAATACAAGCCTATTTGAATCCCAAAACCAAACATAACCTGATTTGTAGATACTACAAGCTGATAGGTTTAAAATAGATAAAAATTTAGGAGAATAAGTGGATGAGAAAAAAGATAGCAAACAATTTCAGGTGTTGGATAGGAGATGGAGCAAACCAGTATTAGCATTTCAGTAGGAATTGAGTGGACATGGTTAATTTTGAGAAAGCTGTGGGCACCTTAAAATAAATTCATGACAATAACTAATGTAAGAAGTATCAAGATTTTAATGCTTGAGAAGATATCTAAATTAGTAAAACATATAACGAGTGTAATATATCAACATACTTTTTGAAAATCATAGATATAATTTTCACCTCATTGAGTTTAAAAAGAAAAAGAAACTTGCCTAACTCAGTGTTGTGTATTTTGATTATGGATGTGTGAGAATATTTATATGTTAATAACAAAAAGATCTATTCTTTCTGAAAAAATTCTTGGTCATTCTGAAAACACAAGTGTCAATATCATTTTGAATTAATATAAGCTGATTTGCCTATAAATCTGGACAATGTAAGAAAATAAGTTCATTAACTTTTAAATATCTTACATAATATGATAAATCAAATGAATATAAAATATTATTAACTTAGGTAAGTTATAGGTCACTTAACATATATCAGGACTTAAATCAGAGCATAAAATTTATGATAAACAATAAAAATTTCTATATTTATTGATAAACCTAAAAGATCAAAAAACTTTTGATCCAGTGAAATTAATTTGATATTTTGGCGAAAACCCTAAAACAAGAAGACTGTTTTTAAAAATGATTAACTAGCATTATACAACCTGTTAAAGTTTCCTTATGAGACTGAGAAGTCTAGGAATACATAAAGAATTATATAATTAAAATAAATTTTTGGAATGTATTGATAATATACAATTAATGCTCATTTGTATATTTATAATACTAACCATATGTTTATATTAAATTTCAAAATTAACAATGTTCTCAATACATAAATTAAAATTTGTTTCCTATAAGATCCATGCTACAGAGTATAAGTCTAAAAGCAGACAATGCAGAAACTTCTTTTGGGGAATTTATACTGTAATTTTAGATAATTTCTCTTCTGTTCTTGATTTAAATTATTTTCAAAGTAATAGTTAATTAGTAAAAAATTAATCAAAATTCAAATATAACAGCACACAATTATATGTTTGCCCTGTTATTTTAGTTATCACTATTTTCCCTCTCATAAAGGAAGTGCTGTTATAAATATGTAGATTGTATTGTGAAAGCTCAATTTTGCTTTTTTTTGAAAAACAAATAATGTCAAAAGTTCAAGAATCCCTTCATCATTTTGTATACCTCCATATTTTAAAAATAGTATCAATGTTTTCAATTAAATATTGGACCAAATGGAAACACCAAAGTAGGTATGCTTCATTGAATATATTCACATGTCTTATTGGCTTATTTCTGTTTCTTTATCATAATCAATGCATTGAGTTTAACATTGTTAGTAACAATTTGAGATTTTTCACAAGACTCCAAAGTATAGGAAGGATCAAAAATATCACACATTCTTACATTCAAATCACAAACTGGGATACTACCTCAGTCTGAGACTTCATTCTTATTCCTTGTATCTCCATTTTTATAGTTCCTCTAACCAATTTCAAACTGCTTTTATTCTTACTATACTTTTCTTTTTTTCCAATTAATTTATTTATTCTAATTAGGTATATATGACAGCAGGATGCATTTTGGTTCATTGTTCACAACTGCAGCACAATTTTACATTTCTGTGATTGTACATGATGTAGCATTGCACCATATGTGCAGTCATACACGTACCCAGGGTAATGATGTCCATCTCATTCCACCATCTGTCCTGCCCCCATGCACACTCCCTTTACTTCCTCTCCCTTTCCCAGTCAAAGTTCCTCCATTTTTCCCATGCTTCCCCCTTCCAGTTATGGATCAGCATCCACTTATCAGAGAGAACATTTGGCCTTTGTTTTTTGGGGATTGGCTTACTTCACTTAGCATGATAAATAATGTTCAACTGATATGATTGTCTTATTTATAGAATTAAGGCAGAATTCCTGATCTGATTTGCTTCAATCAAAATAAAATAGGATCATATGGAAAGAAAAAATATCTAATTTAGAGAATATCTATTTCATTTATATTTTTTCATCTGTATTCTTATTAACTTACTTTATATTTTCAGATTCAATCCTTTTAGTACTTATGACTTTCCAGAGACAGATTTTTGGGAGGAGTCTGTATATTCTCTGAATAGATAACTCTGTCTCACTTCAATCTATTAAAACGTACCTAGTATTTAACACCTAGATTCAGTGTAATATTTCATGTAAACCTTTCTCTGAATTTAGAGAACTCATTAAATTCCTGTATCCTGTGAAGTTCTATACAGTTTCCAAACTGATTTAGTCTCCATAATAAACTTATTTGGTTCAGTATAGACGTCTCCACTTTATAGATAAGAAAACAGAAGTATAATTATTAAAGAACTTTCTGAGTATCTTTTAACAATAACATGTATTCTGAATTGTGTTTTCCTTCAATTCAATTTCTTTTTAATATTTTTTAATATCCTGAACTATTTTGTTCTTTCTTCCTTTTCCCTCCCTCCCCACCACCTCCTCCTTTTTGCTAAATGGATTGGTTCCAAGTTCTGTGTCTATGTATCTTTCCCAATAACTTACTGGTGTGCTCTTCACAGGCAGAAAACATACTTTGTGTTATGTTTTATTCACTCGGCAAGTTTCTTGGCATTCAATAGGTGCCAAATGAATACTTATTATTCTGACCTGGAGAATGGCTGTGTTTGTCAAGAAGCACTGCCCTATTTAACCTATGGACAAGTGTCTTTTGCTGTTTTCAAAAATATTCCAAGAAAAAAATTACTTTTGAATGCAGATATTACTCTATTACATTTTGGCATGCCTAGAGGGATTATGTGTAGCCCTGTAACTAATAAAATCAAAGTAGTGTGACTTAAAGGATTCACTGACTGGTAAGGCTTGAGAAAGCATTTGGCAACCTTAACTTAGCTCACTGATATAAACTAATACGTTTAATAGCCCTGTCAGAATGCCTAGATACTTCTCTAAGAGATGTTACAGATATTTTTACACATCATCAATAGGAGATATAATTTATTATTGTTTCTACCATGTCTTTAAAATTAACTGACCTTCAGAGATTCTTATCAATAGTTATTTCCATGTTAATGGAAAATACAAAAAGAACATCTTTGCGTGTACTTGAACTCCACAGTTAGCTGCGTATCAAGTCATTTATACTTTTTGGCAGCTTCCTGGAGTATAGCAATGTTGTTTCCTGCCATTAACAGATGGAGTCTCAATGTGAGAACTGCTACTGTAAAACCTGCAATATGTTAGGTTAAAGAGTAAGTGAAATCAATGTTACAGGGTGCTATTGTATTATATATTACAATTGTATGTACTCTGCCAATTATAAGCTTCATGAATTTACTTATTAAAGATCAAAAACTTCAACATGGAAAAGGTGCCTTATGGAAAGAAACTTATGTCCCTGATGTGAGTGACAGATGCTATAGAAGCTGCACAACATCATGCTTCCCTGCTTTTCAAATTAAAGATGTACAAAACAAGAACACTTTTATGCATTGCTCTTAAGGTTGATGAACCAAGATGTTGACAGCTTTCAAAATGTGTTAAGTGCATATAATTGTACACATCAACATCAATAATGTTCTCCTCTTTTTTCAGATAAATTACTCAATTTCAAATAGATTTGTTTTGAAATTCATAAATATATTAGACAATTTGCTCAAAATATAGGAGTCTGAAGTACTTATTTTATATTTGGGCTTAAGCTAAAACAATTTTGTAACAATGCAAATGATTGGACTGTCAAACTAGACTTAAATTTGTTGCAATTATCAAGATTTATTAATAGCCTTTAAAGAGCCAACCAATAAAGAGGTACAAATGAAAAAGAGGTCTGAAGTAGTTCTTCTGGCTACATCAGACATGTGGTTTTGTTGCTGAGCAATGAGTTGCAGGGATTTCTGCAACGAGAAGTTTGGTTTATTTCACATAACACGGAGCATACAGTTTATGAAATAGCTCTACTTTACATCTTAGGTTTTGTAAAGCTAATTTGATGTCCTAAAGAAAATATTATCTCATAAATCTATGAATTTTCAGTTTGTTTCAACAATAGCATTGCTAGACTGAACTAAGGACATTTTCCTCAGACCATTTCATAACAAGGCTTCTTTATCTAAGAATATTTTTGCCTATGTATGGGAGATTGGTCATTAGAATCCTTGTAAAGAAATTAGGTAATCATCTTCCTTCATCCCTTACAGGATAATCAAAAGAGAAATGAATCAGAGGCCATGTGCACTACCTCCTTTTCCAACCATCAGCAAATAAGTGATGCATTTTTAAAGAATTTTGTGATTTGGGAAAAAGAATTCTATTCTGATACATGATAAAAAATGTTGTATGTATTCAGCTTAAGAAACAAACAAAAAATGACATAAATGTTATTTAATTTGTTTATTTAGTTAAATTTAAATGGAATAAAAGTTTTTCATACTGCATTAAGTATTTGATAAATTTATCAGCTTACAGGATGTGAACATACTTATGTGGAATAATATCATATTTTTATAAATTCCTTATAATTGCAAAAAAAATAACCAAAAAATGGCAATTCATCTAATAATTCTGCAAGTTAATCAGATATTTTAAGGAAATGATTCCATTTCGTCAGGGAAAAAATTACCAAGTACAAGACAGGCACTTAATTTTTAGAAGCAATTAAAAGTTAATCAGAACTTAACCTCTCATTCATTTTCCAAAGACCTTGAAAATGTACATTTAGCAGTCTTTTTTGAATGATAGTAAAATGTTTCAATTAACTTTGCCACTACACAGGGCAACATCATAGAAAAAAACTCATGTATTCATACAAAATTCCACTTAGAGTTTAATTCTCTGTGGTAGCCATCTTGAAATTCTTAATATTTTTAAATCTCTAATTTGTACTTTGTATGTGAAGTAAGATGGAACTAGAAAAGCATTTGCCTATGGCTTTGAGTCTTACTTCATATGTTCTCCATTTCCTCCCTCTCTCCACCCTGTGATTGCCACTCATTTTCCCATTTGGAATCTTGGCATGAGGCCAGGGGAAGTTGGGGTCAGTTGCAAATCCTTAGGAGTCTTGAAAAGAAGCAAGAGAGCATCTGGCAGCGGGAGGGCACATGGAACAGTGTTATAGGTGGGGTCTCTGCCATAACCAATCCAGGTACAAATCATGTTGCATTCAACCACACAGTTATTTTAGGAGACAATCACCAATGTGAAGTCTATAAAAGAACCACATATAGATTGAAACTATCAGGACCAAAGGCTTCGGGGAGAGTCTCCAAAGTTCTAGGATTTAGGCTTCTTAGGTGCCAACTATCTGATGTCTGTGGAGCTCAGGAGAGTAGCTTCACAGAGGTGAGATTCAGGCCAGGTGAAAGGCCATGGCCAGAAGGGCATTTACAGGAACAGCAAGTAAACTGGAAAACAGCAAGGGCTTTCTCACTTGTTGATCTTCAAGTCGCCTCTCAAATTCACCAAATATCAAAAATAACAAGAGTTCTCCATCAAAGGAAGAAGCTGTTTTGAGTTTTCTGGTGAATAAAAACCTTCATCTCTAAACCTCAGTGATAGTGTTCACACTTCCAATGTTTGCTATGATTTTAAATTAACTTTAGTCAGGGGACAGACACCCGTGAATAGACTGTTCCTTACCAAACCTATAAAAGCAAACTAAATTCTTCATAGAATTCAGAATCAATCACTCCAGTCAACATAGGAAGCTACATTTTTGCTTTTGGTAAGTGGTATAAGGAGACTACAAGTCAATAGATGATTTTCTTGACTTCAGGTTCAAAGTTGTATTATGCCATCTAGTGGAAGCACTTTGCCCTTAGGAACTAAGTCCTCCAAGCCTATCCAAAGACAGAAATCAACAAGTATGGAGTAGAAGAAAGTGGAGCTACTCCTACTTTCATATCTTGGTCGATGTTCTTGTATAGAATAGTAGTAGGAGAATAAAAAAATTCATTAACCTCTGATTCAAGTCCTATATTGTGTCTACTTAAAATTAGTGCCATAAAGGCAATAAGTTGTTTTATCGGGTATGTGTACACAGTAAGTCATTTAAATACCATGTATATAAGCCTATCAACACACTCTTTTTCCTTTTTGTTAAATTTTAATTGGCAAGTTATAATTATACATAATAGTGAACACATTGGGACATGGTCATACATGCACATGACTCCAATGTACATATATACCACACTTTTTTTTTTTTAATCCATGTATCTCTTGATGAAAACGGGCTGGTTCCATAATTTGGCTGTTGTGAATTGACAGCTATAAACATGGGTATGAATGCATTGTTAGAATATACTAACTTTACTTTTTTTAAAAAATAAATACCAGAAAGTGGTAAAGCTGGGTCTCATGGTAGTTCCTTTCCTAGTTTTTTGAGGAACCTCCACACTGATCACACCCAAAGCCTTTTCCATGTGAGGCAAATGCTCTACCCCTAAGCTTTATCTCTATCCTTTATACTTTTTTCTTTAAAAATAAATATAATTGAGGTCATGAAGTTTTATTTTTTCTGTTTTTATATTTAGGTAGAATTTTTACCAGCTAATGTATTAGTATGCTTGTTATGGTCTAGGTATGAAGTGCCCCCAAAAGGTCATGCATTAGAAAATGCAAGAAAGCTTAGAGATGAATGATTGGGTTATGAGAGTCTTAACCTAGTCAGTGTGTTAATTTACTGGTGATGACTAACTGCATGTAACTGTAAGCAGGTAGGGTGCAACTGGAGAAGGCAAGTTCCTAGGGACATGCCATTGGGGTAAATATATTTTTTTTCCTTGTTGAGCAGAGTTCTCTCTCTGCTCCCTGATGCCATGTTCCCAGCTATTTTTCTCTACCACACCATTCTGCCATGATGTTCTGTCTCACCTCAGACCATCTGTGAATGGAGACCTAAGGAACCTTGAGCCCACAAATAAACTTTTCCTCCTCTGATACTGTTGTTGACAGGTCTTTTGGTCACAGCCTTGGGAAAGCTGACTAAAGAAGTTGTTAATGTTGATTTTTATATTTTATTTCTAAGGAGCTTTTAGCCCCTGATGGTGTTTTCCTTCTCCTTGTTTTTCTTTTTTTTTTCTTTTCCTTGACCAGAACACCTAATGTATGTAGGCAGGCGTTAAGGATTTTATGGTGTTTAATCTATGGTTCTTAATTTATGGCTCCCTCTTCTATAGAATGAGTAACTTTTAATTGATTGTGCCTCTTGGAACAGAGTGGGGTAGTGTATGTTTCAGTTTTGCAACTCATTTTTCCTCCTGTAGAATCCTTAATTTCTATTATATTCTTTTATTTTATCCCTGCCTTCCAATTTCCAAAGGACACTTTCTCCTTCCAAGTTTCCTCATTCCCAACTTTATTCTTAGTAAGGAAATTTCTACAATCATTTATCTCAAAATCTAGTGTTTTTGTTTTTATTGATTAATATGTTTGTTATTTTGAGGAAATGTTAAAAGAATAGGATTTAAGCAACATTAATGACTATTCTATAGAAACCCATAATATTACATGTATTTTGAATTTTGTAAGGTATTATTATTTAGGTTTTTGTATGTTTTCAGTCAACTATCATATTTGCCCCTTTCATATTGTGCTACCTGATACCTACACTCCACGGTTTCAATTAGAAAATTACCTATTCATTGTTGACTTTTGGAGGTAATTGTTTTTTTTTATAACCTACATTTGCATTTTTATCTTTGTCATTTTTTTCAATACTGAAGATTAAATGCAGTTTTTTTTTTTTTTTTTTACACCTCCAACACTTTTAATATTTTACTTTGAGATAGGGTCTTGCTAAGTTGCCTAGGCTGTCCATGAACTTGATGATACTGCTTCAGACTCCTGGTGTAGGCATGCACCAACACACCCAGCTTTATGCTGTCTTTATTGAATTCTTCTCTGATGCTTCTTAGTTCTTTCTTTAGATCTAAGTTTCTGTTCTATATATTTTTCTTTCTGCCTAAATAATATGTTTAACATTTCTCAAGGGACACAGCTGCTCCTGATGAATTACCTCAGTTTTGACTTTGAAAGTCCTTTATTCCTTCTGAAATTTTAAAGGATCATTGGGTGCATATAGAATTCTAGACTGATGTATTTGTTTGTTCAATTGTTTCTATTAGCATTTTAAGTACTTGACTTCACTCTAATTCTTTTTTGCAGAGTTTCTGACAAAAAAAGTTTCTTGTTATCTTTATCCTTATCTTTATTCCTCTATGGTTAGGTGGTTCCCAATTCCCTTGGCTTCTTTCACAATTTTTTCTTTGTTTTCTAAAATTTAAATATGGTATTACCCAGGGATTTCTTATATATTGTTCCTTGTTCTTTGAGTTTCCTAGATCTATTATTGGCCTGTTTTAATTTTGAAAAAGTTTCATTCATTTAATACTTCAAATATATCTTATATACCTCTCCCCCCCTTTCTCCTCCTCCCCCTCCTCCTCCTCTTCCATTCCTCCTCCTTCTCTTCTGGTCTTTCAATTAGTACTTACTGCTCCTGTGATATAGCTACTCTGATGTTGCCTCCTCCTCCTCCTCCTCCTCCTCCTCCTCCTCCTCCTCCTCCTCCTCCTCCTCCTCCTTCTCCTTCTTCTTTTCATTTTTTTTTCACATAATGAGGATTTAATTTATGTACCTCTTACCTACTGATTCTTAACTAATCCATGTTATGTCTATTATCTGCTAATAAACTCTTCAAAGATATTCTCCACTTCCGTTATTGTTTTTTTCTTTTTACTTTAATTTCTATCACTCTGCTTACATCACTCATTGTCCCTTATTGTCTATCCTTCTCTATCAGATTCCTTACCATTATAATTATATAGTTACTCTGAATTTATTCCTATAATTTCAATTCTGTGTAATGTCTGAATCTGTCATTCTTGCTTTTCCTCTTTAGATTGTGTTCTATCTTATCTTTACCTTTCATATTTTTGGTTAAAAGCTAGCATGAACTGAAGAATTGGAACTGGGATATAGACATTTATCCTCCTTTGTATGTCAATCTAGGTAGGACCTGGGCTATTCTAAAATTTTCTATAGGTATCAGTGCCAGAGTCTTCAAATTCCCCTTTGCCCTTTCCTTAGTATCCCTCTTGAGTTTGGGCTTCCTAATTATTTCTCCTCATACAGAATATGTACCCTCTGCACATTTTCACCTGGAGTCCACTGTAACTATGCTGGAAGCTTGCAGGTGTTGGCTGTAAAGTGTGAGGTAGCGAGGGCATTCTACAAGGGTATGAGTGAATCTCAGTGTGTAAGTGGGCCTTTTATTCCAGAGTGCTGCCCCAGGGACACAGGTGCCAACCTCTATGCTGACACCTGTTCTACTCCAGACATCAGTGTTCCCCATCTATTTCTTTTAAATCCTGCTCCCTCCCTAGTGATTATGATTTTGCTACCATCTCTTAGAAAACTGTCTGCAAAATGTTAGTCATTTAACAGAAAAAAATGAAATATCAAAGAGACCCAAATCACAGGCATGCATCGTGATATCTAACAAAGAGCTGCTTTAATTTTCTTAATAGAAAATGAATTTCACTATCCTTAAGGACTCCAAGTCCAAAGTGGCACAAAAGAAATACATCCTTGAAAGCCCTGAATCTGTTTAATCAATTAGGACATGTCTGTGAACTATCATACATTAGGACAGGTTGTTATGAGCATTTTTTTCTAACAATAATCCACATTTTAGCAGGTACATCACATTCCAAAATTTGTTTCTTACCATTTTTGTAGATACAAACTCGCCCTTTAACAGAACTCTTAAGAACTCTCAGAGCCAATGCTGCAATTTCTTGTTCCACAGGATTAAAATCATCACCTTAGCTTTCAGAAGCCCACATTTTTAGTTTTTAAATACTTGCAATGGAACTCAATTCTAAATATCAAATAAAAATCTAACTCAATCGTAGATAACAATTGATAGGTAGTATATTTAATATTACATTATCTCCAACATCTTTCAAAAATTGATTTATCATTGAAGTAGCTGATGACATATGACTGAGAAACTGTTTTAAATTATCGTGGTTCTTTAACCTAACATATAGCTCTGTTGAGGAGTGAGACCAATAATATTTCAAGTCACAGGTTCTACATGAGAATAATACTGAGATTACATACTTCTCATTTTACATGAAAGGGTATTATGTTGGAAAAAGGCCCTTGGATCTTTCAGAGTCAATCCAGAAAGATAGCATCAACCCTGGACAATCTTAACCACTTCTATCTAATACAATGTTTAACATATCAAATGGAGTGCTGTCTCATTTTTATCTCATTTAGAAAGTTTCTCTTTTATATATTATCAGTATGTGTAGGACTTACAAAAGAACAAGGTCTTATTTCTGGGCTAGAATTTTAAAGCCAGCCATCTTCTATTCTTTTCAGTCTTTCAAATAACCTGTCTCTTCTAGTTGTCACTTTGAGAATTTATTTTTAGTCTCATTTTATAAGTTGTCACTGCATTGTGTTGGAGAACACTGATCAGATTTTAAGGTAGGGTTAACCCAGCATGCAGATATGTAATCAGTATGATTTTGATGGATTTCGATGGTGCTTTGTCTGAGGTGGAAGTCAGTCTTCCATTGCAGAGTTTGAAATGCTATGCAGAAATTCCCCATGAGATAACAGGTATTTGCCAATGTATTGCAACCTTGAGTGACTTTGCTGACCAGACTGCTGCAGCTCACCTATTTTTGACTCTCCTGTGTTCTCAGAAGATTGAATGAACGTTGACTTAAAGGCAAAGCAGCATCTCGGTTTCTTCCAGTACAGCCAAGGGATTCCTCTGGTTTGTTGCTGCTACAACTTCTACAAAAGGCATTTAACCAAGTGACAGTCACAATGGTGGTGATGTCACCCTCATCAATCCAGGAAGAACAGGATTTTTAGGCAAGTCCAATACAAGGACAGTGAGGGAACAGCAGTTTTCTGTTGGCAAGAAATTAAACATTACTCAAACCTTAATTTGCTCCAATATGCAAGAGATTTATCCCTATTTCATATCACAGGGTTTTGCCAACAGATTATAATTTGTTTGACTCTTTTACCTAGGCATCAATGTATTTTTGTTTTCCATTCTAGTTAAAATTTACCAGTCAAGGGTCATAATGTAATGCAAGGACAAATCTGTCCTTAGAGAATGTAAAAGGTGTTACTGACCTTTTATATTTACACCCCAGCCATATAAACTTGATTATTTAACACAGAAAAGGGAAAAATGAATGCATCTATGACCACCAGGACTTTTATTCCTTAATTAATATTAATGTCTCTTCAATTTGCTAGCCAATTAGATTTTCTTTTTGATAATCAATTTTTATAGTGCACACAATATCTTTATTAGGAGGATTGTAGCAGGTTTACATTAAATGACATTAAAAGATGGGCGTAAAAGCTAGGATGTTGAGTTGAGACTGTGTATCTCTATTATATCTTATTTACCTAAATCTTTTTGTGTATTTATCTATATAATTGGATAAGATATATATGTATATATGTTAAATATATGTAAAATTTTCCTCATCATAACAATAGACTCTGCCATGACTATAAGCTCTGCGACCCAAAGTAACAGATGACTTAGCTGGTTTGGGAGGCACATTTCCCCATTCCAATCAGGCATAGCTGGTTATCTGTTGTTTTTCAGCTAACGTAAGATCAACTTATAACTTGCTCGATGAACTAAATGTGTAAGGCCTCCATCTTTGGGAAACACGATTATTTGACAAAAAACAACCGCATATTGAAGAGAACCACAGTGTAACTGGGGGTTCCCATTAAAGAACTCTTTCTCTTATCTCCTCTGTAAAGACATTTCTTCTTCTCTAAATATTGCAAACAGCATGTAGGAAGGAACACCCAAAAATATCTCAGCTTTTTTTTTGTTTTTTTCCTACTAACTATAATCTGTGCACTATTTAAAAATACATCACACTTCAGAACATTTATTAAAAAATAATTCAGGAACAAATAGATAAACTGTTTTTTTATTCTATATATATTTTTAAATTTTTATTTTATATATATAAATATATATATATTTATATAAATATATATATATAATATATATATAAAATATATATATAAAATATATATATAATATATATATAATATATATAAAATATATATAAAATATATATATAATATATATATTATATATAAAATATATATAGAAAAAATATATATAATATATATAAAATATATATATAATATATATATATAAAATATATATATATATAAAAAATATATATATATAAAATATATATATATATATAAAATATATATATAAAATATATATATATATATATATATATAAATTAACCACTGCTCATCTGTGCTCTTTCACTGCAGATGTATGGCTCAAATGATAACAACACCAGGAAAGGATGCCCAGGCCTGTCTCCTCTAATGAGATCCCAGGTGAGGCACAGGTGAGGGGCAAGTGAGGGGCTCTGCTAAAATACCTGGCTTTGAGCAGTCCATCGAGTGCTGTCATTCCACAGGTAGGAAACCCAGCCCTAGTATATGTGGAGAAGGAAATGACATGGCATGTTTTATACATGTGCACTTCCACTTGGAAAGAGCAAACATACATACTCAATATATGGAGGTGTGATGTTTAAAAAGATATATGTGCTGGTGTTAAATATTGGGAGATGTGCATGCTGGTTAAAATTACAGAAATGAATGCAATTACCCAGGACAATTATGTAGAATAAAAACAGAAATTGTTGTTAGTTTTTGACTTAATGAAACTTTTCTCAAGAAGGTTTTGTGAGAAAGGAAAGACCCAAGGCTAAGGTATTTACTCTGTATAATGAATTATTTTATCTTATATGTCATGGTATTAACAATGTACCAATCTGTGAAACATGTGGAATTTAGTGTCATGAATAACTTTTGTAGGGTTTAATTTCCTTGCAACTCCCTCTCAGTTGAGAAACAAGGCTAGGGACTATGTACTCTTAATTTATCTCATACTAATTAAAATTAATGTTATGAAAACCTACATAAAATATAAAGAAATCTCTAAGACTGTAATTATCATTATTGTTTTTGCTATAAATTCATAGATTTTAATTCAACCTATATTGCAAACTATACAATATGTTTTCTTAGCCATGTAGATCTTTTACAGAAATTAGGAAAATAACAAGTCTTTTGTATTTGCACATATTGGCAGTCATTGTGTTCTTCAGTATTGACTGTGCATTGAACTTTTCATCAGATTTTATTTCCCTTCATGTTGAAAAGGGCTACAGAGAATTTACCTCAGTGCCGGGCTACTGGCCTCAAGCTCTTTCAGATTTGGTTTATCTACAAGTGTCTGTATTTACTTGCATTTTTGAAAGTATTTTCATTACATATAGGATTCTGAGTTTGCTGTTTCAATATACAGACCTTTAAATATGTTTTTCAATAAACCTCCCTGTTCCTAATGAAAAGTCAACCATGATACATTTTATTGTTTTCTTGCTTGCCATGTATCTGTTTTTATATCCCTTCAGGGACCTTCAGAAGTTGCTTTTCTTACTACATATTTAGCCTTTGACAAATATCTGTGTAGGTTTGCTGTTTTTGTATTTAAAAGTGCTTACAGACAATCTTTCTGGACAGGTGTTTTTATGCTTTAATTTTAAACTAATATGCGACCACAGTGAAAGCAGAGGAAGAGGCATCAATTCAACAGATAGATGCTCTGGGAACTTGGACCTCTTCTTTTGTATTTATTTTTGACTTATGAATTTATTTGAGTTCAAATGGCTGAGCAGATTTCACAGAACCCTGAAATTTCTCCAGTGGCTTTTCTTCTTTGAGCTCTGATAAAGATAGTTTCAAATTCAAGCTCTGCCTCTTAATTGTGGGATACTGGGGAAAATTATCATGTTCCATGAAGGCTTTGTTTTCTAAATTATAAATAAGAGGAAGTCTGCCTTACTCTCTACAGGTATTGGGATGAAAACTATGAGTGTCTATTTAACATCATAGTTTACAACTGACATGATTTATGATAATTTATTATAAATTAAGACACTCATTACAATGAACTAACTACAGTTAATTATTAAATCAAAATATATTTTCAGTTTGTGTATTTTAGTGGACCTCAGTGATTTCCTCTCTTTTTCTTGTCATTGAGTATTCTTCATTTTTATGACACTTTGCTCTAATTTGATTCAGGGTACCAAACCCACAAACACTTTTTCTTATTTCTTTTCTTAAACAAAGGTTATTGGGTAATGATAAATTTTCAGTTTTGGTTTAAATCTTTTTTGGTTGTTTTTCTTTTCACACACATAGAAAGTTGATATTTTGTCTCTGTTTTTAAATATCTAAAATCTCTATATTTTAATCTTGGGTGATTTAATTTATGCCTGATATTTTGTTTTTCACCTATATATTGATGACCTCAGATTTTATATCCAGCCCAAATGTCTCTTCCCAGTAGAAATACTCATTAGTCAAGATCTTTATGATAGTTCTACTTTAACCCACTCTTTTGAAAATGAATCATTTGCACTATTTTTCAAATATTATATGAAAGCATATCTATTTTTCTAAATCAAATAACCCTTGTTATCAATGGTATCAAAAATTAAACCTCAGGCCTTCTGAGCACTATCTATCTTTTTCTACAAGGCTCTGCTAAAATTTAGAAGAAGTAATTTTTTAGAATAGTTTTGCTCAGTCTGGGAGTTTCAGCCCACACTATGCTCTAAGACCTGGTGAAAAATCTAAGGTAAGCTCTTAGGGTCTGTGCATGTGGCTACTTTGGCTGTTTCAGTGCCATGACTAGATGTATGAGTTATGCAGTATTTGGCAGTATTTGGTCCAACATGCATTCCTAGAGTACAAATGGTCACCATTTCTCTCCAAGATCCTGGCTACTTCATATGATATTTGCAGGGTAATGTTTGTAGACACCTTGAGCCATACAAATTAAAATTCACAGTCTCTTTCTGAGTTTGCTCCAGAGGATGATGCCTCCAACATTGTCAGCAGTGTCTGCTTCATTCTGCAAAATGCTTTTCATCACTACTTCCAAACCCAGGACATTTTGAACAATCTCTTCTTGGTAACATTTTATGATAGGAGTAGGTGGATTAGAATTGGTATGTTATCTTTTTAATTTTCTTTATAACTTAGATTGTTTCATCAGTATATGACACTATTAACTTAGTCAACCATTAACTTAATCAACGTTGGACCTTAAGAATCAAAGTTCTTCCCTCCTCGGTTTATTATGAATTCAAAGTGATCATACCTCTATATACTTTTCAAAACCACTCTCTGTTCACTGCTTTTACTATATTACCTTAGCATAAACCCCATTATTTTCCCTTAATGTTTAGTCTGTCTTCAGTCTCAGCTCCTGTTAATCAAGATTCTAACACTTGACAGTAATATTTCTAAAGTGCAAATCTCATCTTACTACCACTTACTTCTCTATACCTACATACTTTAAAACACTTATTAAGTATTCTTTTAATGTTTTTAGTCTGGAATTTAACTGATTACCTAGTTAATAATGGCAGTTGCTATTTACTGAAGGGTCCATCTGTGCCACTCACTTGAACAAGCTTTTTGTCCTTTATCTCTTGGGTCTACCATACCCTGGTGATTTTTAGATGACAAATATGAGGATGAAAGAGTTGAACTAATAGTCTCAGGTCACTTACCTTGTTTCTGACAGAGCCAAAACTTCTCTCTATGTCTCTCTTAATCACTTTTCCATTTATAGACCCTCCTTATTTATCTATATCCTTTCTAATATCTGTCTTACCACCTGTGTTCTAGTCAAAATAAAGTAGCATTTTTTTATATTGTTTGCCTTTTTCCCCAAAAACTTGTCAAAAAAAATCACATCCCTTTGAATGTGTCCAGTCAGTTTTTAACACGAATTATGGATTCTTTTTTTGACCCAATCCAAATTATAAGTATGAAAGAAAAGTGTCACCATTGCTGGTAACCTTCAGTTATAACCAGTGTCCATGTTATGAGCTTCTTTTATGCACCTAGAATGTTGTGCATAACACCATAATTTACTCCCCACTTTTTGAGTATTTTCGTAGTAGAAAGGGTTCACCTTGAGAGTGGTAACTCTCTCTTTAGTATTTTTAAAAATTTTTTTCATAACATGGGGAAAAATAAAAAATGGTACCAGACACACGGACACAATGAAAACATGATTATTAAGTGAATGAAAATAAATAAATAAATAAGTAAAAGGTTAAATTCGTTTCACTATCGTTTGGATCAAACTGAACATTTTTTCCTGAGTTACCAGTGATGACAACATTGCTCCAGAATTGTGTGTTTGGAGTGTAAATCTTTTGCAAGTGCCTTACTACCTCTGCAAAATATTTTGTATAGATTGTAAACTCTCTATATAATATTTTTCATGTTATTTTTCTCTGTGAGTCTCAACTCATCTCACCTATTTTAAATCTTCCCTATTTTATCCAAAGCATTAATGATTCAGCATTATAGAATTACTTTCTTCATTTTATTCATGAAGTACTTGTTTCTTTGATGGTCTTGAAGACTATGAATTTTGAAATTTTCTTAATCAAGGAAATATTAATTTTGTTGGCTACATCCCTGAGCAGGGACAGCAGAATTCTATAATCTCCCTTAATATTAATACTCCTGGATAAACCAATTTAGTATACTTCTGTCTGCTGGAGTGGGCCAAACCTCTAAATGTTATTGAATAGCCATGCCTATGATTATACTATAGTATTTATGATTCCATAGGCCATGCAAGACTACCAAGAAATTCTTTTGCTGGCTTTAGAGAGGCAAGTTTCCATGCTGTGAGAGATCATATTACTAGGACCTGACAGTAGCATTTATAGGCTGAGAACAACCACTGACCCACAGACACCAAGAAAATAGCTAAAAGAAAATGAACTCTTAAAAACTACAAGAACATGTAAGTGGACTCAGTTAGCTTCAGTTAAGATCTGAGTGTCTGCCAAGATGGAATTCAACTGGTAAGCTCCAAAGCTGAAGACCTAGTTAACCTGTGCCTATATTTCTGCACCCAGGAAATAATAAATGTCAAATAATAAATGTTTGTATTCTAGGCTCCTGTGAATATGACCATCATGTTATGGCAAAGTAGATAATGAATGCACTGGTGGTCACTTCAGTCAGTAACCCTAGTGACATTTCTGGTATATTACCTAACTTCCACGCTTCTTAGTTAAAAGTGGAAAACACTTTGAAGACATCATATTTGTCTCTTCCTTTTTCTAATGGACACTAACTACCTTCAATACTGTTATATGCTGTTTCATGGTCTTCATTAGATCTAAAGGTTTCTGCTTAACAATGCTTTACTCTGCTCCACTGATTAGATACAATACTGTCTGCTTCTAATAAATTGCCACCATTTATCAGCAATTAACACCAGCCTAAAATAGAAAAGAAAGAAACCGCGAGGGATTAGAAAGGAGAACTTCACTTTCTGACCTTCCAATCTGTGCTTAAAAGACAAACTTTGAATTTGTGTGTTCCCAGAGTGTTATTAAATGGAGTCCTTAATTTGAATAATACAAATTTATATTTGCATAGTAATTTGAACATTAATCTTCACAATACAATTGTGAGAAGTCCTGGGACATATTATTATCTTCATATTATCATTTATCTGATTTCATGAAGGTTGTTTAAAGGATAATGGTAAATCTGATTCTGGTGTCAAACTTCTTTGATGTATCACTCCTGGGCACACGACTCATTTGTCTTGCTTCCTGAGAAAATATAATCATTTATTTATGTTTTTTTATTTCAAATTTCAAAATATTCATAAAACTCTTATTGAGCCTCTATCTTTCTTAAAAATGCTTATTATTTATCCAAATACTTTATGGGAAATTTCAAATATAGGCAGAAGAATTTTTGTATCCATCCATACATCCTCAAGATTCTTCCATTGACATTTTATTATACTTCATTTATTACATATCTATATTCTTCTATCCTACTATTCTGTTTTATTGTTGTTGTGTTACAAATTAAATTTCAGATGCCAGTTCAATTTTCCATATTAGCATGCATACTATCAATTAAAGTTTATGATTTTAATTTTTATACACAATTTAATGTGCATATCTCAACTTCACCTTGACTCACATTTTAAAAACAAGTGTACCTTTTTAAGATGCCCAAAGCACATCAACAAATTATTTCAGATTATAAATATTAACACTTACAACAAAATACCCCTACCCTGAAGTACTTGTTAAAGTCAAAACTTATTTAAACCTTCAGGTTTCCACTATAGCCTGAACCTCTGGAATATACTTTTATTCTTTATCTCTTTCTTTATTTTTTTAAATTCTAATTTGTTATATATGACAGCAGAATGCATTACAATTTATATTACACATATAGAGCACAATTATTCATATCTCTGGATGTATATAATGTATATTCACACCATTGGTGTCTTTATACACGTACTTAGGGTAATGGTATCCATCTCATTCCACAATGTTTTTTACCTCCATGCCCTCTCCCTTCTGCTTCTCCCCTTTGCCCTATCTAGAGTTTGTCTAATCCTCCCATGCTCCCCCCTAACCCCACTATGAATCAACATCCTTATATCAGAGAAAACATTTGGTATTTGGTTTGGGGGGATTGGCTAACTTCACTTAGCATTATATTCTCCAACTCCATCCATTTACCTGCAAATGCATCATTTTATTCTTTTTTAATGCTGAGTAATATTCCATTATGAATGTATACCACATTTTCTTTATCCATTAATCTACTGAGGGGCATCTAGGTTGGTTCCACAGGTTAGCTATTGACTGCTATAAACACTGATGTGGCTGTGTCCCAGTAGAATGCTATTTTTAAATCCTTTAGGTATAGACTAAGGAGTGGGATAGCTGGGTCAAATGGTGGTTCCATTTCCAAATTTCCAAGGAATCTCCATACTGCTTTCCATATGTCCACACCAATTTGCAGTCCCACCAGCAATATATGAGTGTGTATTTTTTCCCACATCCTTGCCAACACTTATTGTTGTTTGTGTTCTTGGATAGGCAGAATTAATGTTGTCAAAATGACCACACTACCAAAACCACTATATAGATTTAATACATTTCCAATAAAAATCCCAATGACATTCCTCATAGAAATAGAAAAAACAGTCATGAAATTTATTTGGAAAAAAAGAGACCCAGAATAGCTAAAGCAATCCTTAGCAAGTGGAGTGAAGCAGGTGGCATCATAATACCAGAACTTAAACTATACTACAGAGCAATAGTAACAAAAACAGCATGGCATTGGCACCAAATCAGACCGGTAGACCAATGGTACACAATAGAGGACACAGAGACTAACCCACAAATTACAATTATCTTATATTAGACAGAGGAGCCAGAAACATACATTGGAGAAAAGATAGCCTCTTCATCAAATGATGCTGAGAAAACGGGACAACCATATGCAACAAAATGAAATTAAACCCCTATCTCTCATCATGCACAAAACTTAACTTAAAGTGGATCAATGACCTAGGAATTAAACCAGAGACACTGTGATCTATCCGAAGAAAAAGTAGGCCCAAATCTCCATCATACCAGATTAGGCCCCAACTTCCTTAATAAGACTCCTATAGTACAAGAATTAAAATCAAGAATCAATAAGTGGGATAGATTCACAATAGAAAGTTTCTTCTCAGGAAAAGAAACAATAAGTGAGGTGAACAGAGAGCCTACATCTTGGAAGCAAATTTTTACCACTCACACATCAGATACAGCAATATTCTATAGGGCAAAAAGCTAAATATCAGAAAAACAAATAGCCCAATTAATGAATGAAATATACTTTTCTATCTTTGCTTACTCTGAGGTCATTAACTATAAAAAACTGCTTTGCTTGGCCAATCACATTCTTGTTTCCTTCTTTTACTCCTGATCAACCTGCTTCCCTGAGATACACAAAATCTGTACTTACGTCCAGAAAGAAGAGGAATCTTATTTTCACAATAATCCTCCTGACAATGATGAATGCTGACTTTCACAGTTTTCTTTTTCTTTTTTTCTCCTTTTTCTTTTCCTTTCTGATGCTGAGGATTAAACCCAAGCAAGCATTCCAGCCTCTGCCACTGAGCTACATCTTTAGTCCACAAAGATTGTTTCTGTATGTACACTCTGCAGCCTTTATTTCAGGTTATTCTGAAAAGTGGACATATAGATCTTTGCTCAAATGATACTGAATTTTACACTTTGGATTGCTAATTTTAATTTGCTAAAACGGAGCTAATACAATCTGAGTTTGTTTAGAGCATAATTATTTCCACTGCCATTGGAACTTAAAATAACCCTCAATTAAAGTGTGGAAAGTAATTGCAAATAGGTAGTAAATATATAAGTAACTTAGTGCATCCTCATAATTTTTTTGGCACCTGGAACAAAGTGGATTCAGTTTACAGAAGAGAAGACTAATTATTTTAAATGAATGCTTATATCAGTTATGGACTGATTAGAGATCCCGTTCTCAGGCTTAGCTTCAAAGAAGAAATCTTAGAACATAGAGAACTGACTCTGGGCTACTCTTAAAATGTTAGAAACAAGAAGTCATCGCTGCCTAATATACTGTGTCAAAGCTGAGAACAAGGTACCCCAAAATACAGGACCTTGGCAAATCAGAGAACTGAAAAAGCAAGAATCTCACTCTGACCACTGTCTACATTTCACCCCTGAAATTTATTCATAAAGGAATTTTCTGACCTTGCTTGCTTGAAAGTATGTCATATGATCCTGAGTCCTAAGGAGTCCTGCCCTGTATTTAGAGTCTATGAATGATCTTAACAAATAGGCATTCCTAAATTCCTCCTATTTTATTACCATTGATTCATAAACTTGTATGGTCCTATCACACTTCTACTGCATTGTCCACTCTTGATTGAGTCTGAACATAAAAATATACATTTTTTTCCTGGGCCTTTAGATCTTAATTTCTGAAATCTCCTATGTTACATAACATGTGAGTTGAACAAATGTGCAAATGTGTGATGTATTTATTTTTTGAACATGTGTTTTGTTATAGAGTTGTCAGCCATGAAAAAAAAATGAAATTGCTGTTTCTCTCCTAAAGCTGTCAACACAATGGCTTCTTAATATTTAGGGATGTGCAGAATGGAGAGCCTAGCTACAATGGAGGGGTTTAAAGGCTGTAATAAAAAAGCTACCACTGCAATGACCTGTAATTGACATTGATGTTATTGTACACACCTCTGCACTCACCAAAGCTGCATAAAATTCTTATATTTTCCCCAAATATTTGAACATAAAACCAGAGTGTACAACCACTAAGTCCTGTGGAAGACTAGTTGGTGAAAATGGATGCCATTCAGAACTGATAATGGAAATGCAAACTAGAATGGGAAATACAGTGTTTAGGACATGAATGTCTCTGTAGAAAAAATCAGGAAGGAATGAATGAGTGAGTCTATATTACTATAGTTATCACAATCTAAGAACAATTTTGGCCTTGTTATGGTACATTTTCTCAGTTGTTTTACAGCTGTGTATGTTACTGTATATTTAAGATCATATATAGAAATATTCCATTTTTTCAACTATCAGAAAAAGTATTCTTCACAAATAAATTCTCCTATTCTGAACAGGTCATGCTCACATAATTTAAAATAAATCTGAAATTAAACTAAAAAAGTAGATGACTAGGTAATTGATGTGAAATGGAAATGAATATTTCTTTTGAAGTAAAAATGTATGTAAATTGAAATATGAATCCAATGAATTGGTATAACGAGAGCTTCAGTAGTACATAGAAGTAAAACACAATTTCCGTTAATTAGCTAGAAAAAAAATGCATGAAATGAATAAAAATGGCCACACATTTCCTCAAGAATTTTAGTTACATTCTTTGAAGTCAGTTCGCAAGTGGCACTCCACGCTTATCCTTTCTTTATAAAGCTGGTGGATGCTATGTGGCAGAAACTAAGAACAAAGGGGTTAACCCAATTTCAAGTTTGTCTTTGATGCACTTCCAAATCTTCTCTTGTGGGAAAAAAAAAGTGAATTGCTTTAAGTGGGTAAAGAGTGGAAATAGATCAGAACAGTCAATCTGTGGCCTTGGAAAGAGAATAGTTTAGCTTATTTCTTCTTTACAACAATATGTCTTGGTTGATTGTATCTGTTTGAAACAAAAAGGTCTACAAATATTTGAAGCAAAATCACCATTCTACAAGTAGAGTCATCTCTAAGGAAAACTGCTACTCTGAGATAATGTTTAATTACAATGCTAAAATGTCTTTAAGTTTACTAGAAAAGTTCCCCATAAATTAGTACTCTGCTTTAATTGTTTGTTGATTTAAAGTTAATAGAGATTAGAAAAAGAAAAAAAGACAGTTCTCCAAGTTACTATGTGGAGTTATAATTGGGACATACCCAAGAGTATTTCATACTACAGAAATTAAATGGATTTTTGATAGTGAGAGAGATACTGTATTTCTTGTAAAATGGCTCCTGTTAAGTATGGTTGAACATGTACATGGAACTTGCATGGTCCCCATAGATTATTTATCACTCTTCTTTTCAAACATGACCTCTCTTTGTATACAAAGAGACTTTGACAACACAGATGGGTCCTTATTTCTAGTAGAGCACATTTTGAAAAAAACCTTCTATGATGGAGGCCATATCATTCCCCTGCCCTATAACTCACTACTATAGTGCCCAATTTTCACATTCACCCACATTGCAAATAATTTGAAAGGACCATGACAATTGGAGCAATAATGGTAAAAATAAACATTTACTTATTTAAAAAAAAAACTAATTTTAGATTTTTAAGAGCAACAACAGTATTATGTTTTTTTGTTTGTTTGTTTATTTCTATTTTCCACCCCAAAATTTAGTTGAACTAAAAAAACACAGAGGAAAATATGCAATGAGATTGTACTACAAAAAAGTTCTCGAGGATTTACTTGGTATGATAAATAAATCATTAGTAGATTGTAAAAAATAAATTGAACATGTTTTATCCTCCAGAGTAACCAGTAGAAAAATGTACAAGAAGTCATTCTCAAAAACAAATTGTATACATAACAAAATGTTTAAAAAACTATAGAAAGCAATTAAAAGTGGAACCAATGAATAGACAGATGGTAAAAATAGAAAAAGAAGTAGACATAATTTCATTAAATATAAAGAATTATGCACTGCAATTTAATGTGGCACAGTGCCAGACCAGTCTATTGTATCCATGCACAGATAAAGTGAATGTAAAAAGATGACACCTACAAAGTTCAAAAACAAACTTTGGTGGCTCATTCTAAGAAAATGGACATGAGGATAACTTTAACATAGATAAAAATAAATTGTCATACAACAAAAGAAGGAATTTCTTTAGAAATTTTTATAAAATAAAACTGTTCATGACTGATTATAGAGCAGTAAAATATATTAAAGTGACAGAAATGGCCAGAAAAAATAAGGAAGGAATTGTGATCCTTAAATCTTTAACATCACTTCCCCAGTAATTGATAAAAGAAGTACACACACACACACACACACACACACACACACACACACATATAATCATAATCAGAGGGTTTTTCCCCCTACTTTGGATCCTTGTAAATATGAGCTAGTTTAAATTTGTAAGGTGCTGCTCCACCATTTGCACATGGGACACTCACTAATTTGTATTATAACAAAGCTGTGAAACAAGACACAAATTTCAATAGAATTAAATTTTACACAATGTGATTCTCTGTAATGAGATTTAGTTAAAAATGAATGAAGTAAAATAAAATTGAAAGCCCAAAATATTTATAAATTAAACAAAAAACATCTAAGTCATTATCAAAAGGGCAACACAAGGGATATTGGAAAAGTGTGTTTTAGAACAAATAATGAAAACTGCACTTATCCACATTTGTAAGACACATTTGAAGGAGAACTTAGAAGGTAATTTATATTGAAAATGTATATATTAGAAAATAGGTTTAAAGCAAAGGAGATATTGTCTGTATTATAAAGTTAAAGACTATTGTGACTATTTGAAGAAAAAATCATTTGAAAAGATTCAAAACGTATTTATGAGCAAGTCACTCAAACAAAATTCATTGAAGAAACTTTTCTCAACCTAAATAAGAAAACCTTAAAAACTTATATCTCACATTACACTGAATAGAAAGTTTTCTCTCTGAGTTAGAAAGTAAGACAAAGATGTATTTAGTGTTTCCATTCAACATTGTACTAACGGTCCTGGTTAGAACCACAAAGCAAGAAAAATAAATAAAAGATAAAATAACAAATGAGGAGGCCAAAGTATGTTTTTCCAAAGAAGAAATTATAGAATACATATAAAACCCCAAGAAGTCTATAAAATCTCTAGAATTAAAAAAAATGTAGACAGATTAGATGATGGGTGATTGATTTAAAAAAATTAATTTTATTTCTATACACTAGTGACTAACAACTAAGAAATAAAAATTGAAAACATAATTAAGATAATATATAAATCCAGAAACTATTAAGAAAAATGTTTATAAATGTGAAAAATCTCTACATTTAAGATTTCAAAACAGTATTGACTAGAATTTAGAAAGACAAGTGAATGACGCATAACTTTTACACTTTGAGATCTTGAGATATACTATTTATAAACTGTTAATCCCTGCTAAAATGAGCTATAGAACCTATGTAATCCCAATCAAATTAACAGTTTATTTTGAAGAACTTGACAATTTATAAAATTTATATAAAAGATTAAGAACTTCAAAAAAAAACCCAAATATATCTTGGCAGAGAAAAACACAGGAAGATTTGCTGCTGTTAGATCTATGAAAATTTTATGTATCAAAGCATCACATGGTAGCTCATAAATATGTAAAATTTTATGCAAATTTTAAAAAATGGAAAGAAAAAATTTCCAAGTTATTATTTTTTTGTGCTGTTAATAAAGATCAAAATTTTGTGGTGTTTGCTGCTTTCCTTCAATGTCCACCCACTTATTCTAGCACAAATTTGAGAAAGGATTTTCCTTATTTACCAAATGAATTGTCCTGGTAACACCATTGATAAATTATTATATGGGTGAGGTTCATTTCTGGACTCTCCATTCTGTTCCAGTCATTCATTTACTTCATATTATATCAACAATACACTTCTTGAATTATTATAGCCTTATAGAAAGTCAGAAAATCAGATAAATCTTCACTGGAGCTTCGGTTTCCTCCTTACATCTCCACACTTTGACTTCTCAGAGGTTTCCCACAAGGACTCTGACCCTGCTGCCCTTTGCCTGGCCTCCCATGCCTTCCTTTGAAATCTTGGTAGAAACCTCCATAAACCCCTAACTCCAGCATCCTACATTCCTGAAGAACCAGCACCACATGATGGATGCTATTTTGAGCAGTAGCCAAGCTTCCAGAGAGCCTCACTGCAGCAATCCTTGAGTGTCTGAGCATTTTGAAAAAACTTCCTAGGCCCCCTTGTGCAAGATGTACTGTCTCTTAAAAGAATTTTCACTTTTACTCCCTTGAGCCTGACAAGGTGTGATCATGCCAGCTCCTGAGATGTCCTCAAGCCATCTTTCTTAGTGTCTCTAGGCACTTTCTTAGTGTCTTTCTTAGTGTCTCAGGATTTCTTTAGCGGCAGTAATTTATTTAACAACTGCAACTTTCTTAGGCCCAGTCTTACCCTGCCCTTCAAGTCCAAGTTTTACAAATATTTCTGCTTTGCTTTCTGCTTCTGAATATCACAATAAACTTGGCTAAAAGCCACCAGCCATACTCATGCCACTTTTTGAGTGCTATGCTGCCAAGACATTTCTTCTGCCAGATCAAAAAGTCCATTGTTTTTAAAATTAGCCTTATCGAAAGTTTCAGGACACAGGCATAATGCAGCAACTTCAGAGCCAGAGCATAACAGGAATGACCTCTAGTCCATAGAGTCCTCCTCTGAACCCTCTCAAGTCCATTCTTTACTGGCCATGGTCCTGTTGGCATTCTGGTCTTCTGTGCTCCCAACAGAACTGCCATGAAGCTACTCATAAAATAATTTACAGCATTTTCAGCTTGCTTCGCTAAGCATCTCAAAATCCCTCCCACTGGTTCCAAAAACCTTCCAAGCCATATAATATGGACAGGTTAGTCACAGCAATGACCCCACTTCTTGGTACCAATTTCTGTTTTAGTCAGCTTTTTCACCACTGTGACTAAAGGACCCAACCAGAACAACTCAAGAGAAAGAGAGGTTTATTTGAGGGATGACAGTTTCAGAGGTCTTAGTCTATAGAAAGCTGGCTTCATTTTGGGGGGCTCAAGATGAGGCAAGATGATGTGATAGAAGAATGTGGCAGAGGGAACCAGCACACATAATGATCAGTAAGCAGAGAGAGACTCCACTTGCCTGATACAAATATATACCCCAAAGCCATGTCCCAATTCCCACCTACTCCAGCCACACCCTATTACTTCAGTTACCACTCAGTTAATCCCAATCAGGGAACTAATATACTGATTAGGTTAGAACACAATCATTTCTACTCTGAACCTTCTTACATTGCCTCACATGTGAACTTTTAGGGGACACAACATCTAAACCATATATTCATATAACTTTACTTGAACATTCATACTTTCTTTTGAACTAATTATTTATCCTTGTTTTAAGTGGGGGTACAGTTATGCAAGTATTTAAGTTGTTTTCATCTTACATTTTCTGGTTTGTTCAAACCCTGGGTCTTCTGCCTCCTATGTCCCTTTCTTCATGCTGTTACCACACTAACAGCCAAAATCTTCTGTTCCCTCTTTCTGTATATTTTTTTTAGTTAATTTTTATTCCTCATTCTTTACAACTGATATCTGCTACCTATCTCCTGTTTCTCCTCTAATCACTTTTAAAATCATTTCTAACATTCTTTATTATTTATACTCTTTTCTATTATTTAAGAAACTATAATCCCACTAAATAATAGTTTATGTAATTCTCATCATTTCAAGTTGTGATTTTTTAATGCAATGGTTAACATAGTAACCCTCTATTGTTAAATGTCTGATTTAATTCACAGACCTTTTTGTTGTTGGTACTGATGTTACATATTCTGATACCACCATTCCTATATAGGTATATATTTTTTATATATTATTTATATATTTTTATATTTTTATATATATTTATATATTTTTAATATTTTTATATATTTTATATAATATATAATATGTAATATAAAATATTTTATATATTTTATATATTTTTATATATTATTTATATATTTTTAACCCATCAGTAAATGGGTTAAAAAGGTGAACAGAAAATTTTCAAAGGAAAAGGTACAATTATCCAATACCTATATGAAAAATGTTCAACATATCTAGCAATTAAGGAAATACAAATTAAATCTACACTAAGGTTTCAACTCACTCTAGAAAGAGGGAATTATCAAGAATAATAAATGCTGGCAAGGATGTGAGGGAAAAAGTACTCTGCACATTTTTGGTGGGACTGCAGACTATTACAAGCACTCTGGAAAGCAATATGAAGATTTCTCAAAATACATACATTGTGATTTTACTCAGGGCAATAAATAGGAATGAAAACATGGCATTTACTGGTAAATGAATGAATATGGAGAACATTACATTAAGTGAAATAAGCCATACTCAGAAAATCCAGGGTCAAATATTTTCTCTCATATATGGAGGATATGAGATTAAAATTAAAAGAGGAGGGGAGAATAATATATCATGAAGATATAGGGGAGATTAGTAATGTAGGAAAAAGGAAATTGAGAAGGAGAGAGGAGGGATGTGGAAAGGGAAGGAAATGCAGAATGAATTCTCTAAAAATCATGTTGTATGCATGTATAAATATACCAAAAGGAATTTCAGCATTACATGTAAATGAAAACAACAATAAAATAAAAATAAATAGGCTATCTTTTCTCCAGTGAATGTTTTTGGCACCTTTGTTTAGTATGACATAACCATATTTATGTGGGTTTGTCTCTGTGTCCTCTATTCTGTACCACTGGTCTACAAGTCTATTTTGGTGCCAATACCATGCCATTTTTGTTAATATTGTTTTTTAGTATGATTGCTTTTTATATTTCTATGAAGAATTATTTCATTGGGATTTTACTAGGAATTGCATTAAATTTGTATAATGCTTTTGGTAGTATGGCAATTTTGACAATATTAATTCTGCCTATCCAGGGAGATCTTTCCATCTTCTGAGGTTTTCTTCAATTTCTTTCTTTAGTGTTCTATATTTTTCATTGTAGAGGTTTTCCACTTCTTTTATTAGATTGAGTCTCAGGATATATATATATATATATATATATATATATATATATATATATATATATAATTTTTTGAGGATATTCTGAATGGAGTACTTTTCCTAATTTCTCTTTCAGTGGATTCATCGCTGATGTATAAGAATGTGATTGAATTATGGGTGTTGATTTTATAACCTGATACTTTGCTGAATCTATTTATTAGTTCTAGAAGTTTTCTGGTGAAATATTTTTAATCTTCTAGATATAGAATCATGTCAACTTCAAATAGTGATAGTTTTAGAGCATGAGTTCTTCTTTACGTATTTGTATCCCTTTATTTTCTTTCTGTTGTCTAATTACTCTGGCTAGAATTTCAAGATGATGTTGAATAGAAGTGGTGAAAGACGACATACTTGTCTGTTTTTTTTTTTTTTTGTATTTACTAAGCATTGCTTTGTGGCATAAGATATGGTCTATTTTAGAGAAGGAGCCATGTGCTGCTGAGAAGTATACTTGCTCTTTGATGGGTGAAATACTCTATATATGTCTGTTAAGTCTAAATTATTGATTTTATATTATTTGGTTCTACAGTTTCCCTATTTAGCTTTTGTTTGGGAGATCTGTCCAGTAGTGAGAGAGGTGTGATAAATTCACCCAGTATTATTATATTGTGGTCTATTTGACTCTTGAAATTGAGAAGTGTTTTTTTTATGTACATAGATGCTCCATTGTTTGGGACATAAATATTTATATACACTTCCTTTAAGAAGTATGAAATGTCCTTCTTTATCCCATCTGATTAACTTTGGTTTGAAGTCCACTTTATCTGAAATGAGATTGGAAACCCCTGCTTGCTTATGCAAACCATATAAGTGATAAGTTTTTTCCCATCCTTTCACCTTCAGCCTGTGGATGTCTTTGCTCATGAGGTGAGGATATTGTTGGGTCTTGCTTTTTAATCCAATCTGCCAGTCTATGTCTTTTGATTGATGAGTTGAGGACATTAACATTAAAGATTATTATTGAGATATGACTTGTATTCCCTGTCATTTTGATTTATTTCTGATTTATGATTTGTCTTAGTTTCTCATTTGGTAGACTCCTTCAAATTAGGACTCTTTAGTGTAGATGCTCTCTTTACTGGTTTTCATTTTTTCCCCCCACTTCATCCTCATGGACTATTTTGTTAAGAATGCTCTGTAGTACAGGCTTTTTAGTTATGAGTTCTTTTAGCCTATTCAACAAATAGTGCTGGGAAAACTGGAAATCCATGTGTAGCAAAATGAAATTAAATCTCTGTCTCTTACCCTGCATAAAAATCAACTCAAAGTGGATCAAAGATTTAGGCATGAGAACAGAGAACCTGCACCTAATAGAAGAAAAAATAGGCCTAACTCTTCACCACATTGGCCTAGGATCTGATTTCCTTAACTAGACTCCTAAAGCTCAAGTAGTAAAATCAAGAATTAATAAATGGGATGGATTCAAATTAAAAAGCTTCTTCTCAGCAAAGGAAACAATTAATAAAGCAAAGAGAGAGCCTACAGATTGGGAGAAAATCTTTACCACATGTACTTCCAATAAAGCATTAATCTCTAGGATATATAAAGAACTCAAAAATCTTAACACCAAAAAAACAAGTAACCCAACCAGTAAATGGGATAAGGAACTGAAAAGACACTTCACTGAAGAAGAAATACAATGATCAACAAATATATAAAAAAGCGTTCAACATCTCCAGTAATTAGAGAAATGCAAATCAAAAATACTCTAATAGTTCATCTCACTCCTGTCAGAATTGCAATTATCAAGAATAGAGGCAACATTAAATATTGGGAAGGATGTGGTGAACAATGTACACTGATTCATTGCTGGTGGAACTGCAAATTGGTGCAACCACTATGGAAAGCAGTATGGATATTCCTCAGAAAATTGGGAATGAAGCCACAATTTGACCCAGCTATCCCACTACTTGGTTTATACACAAAGAACTTAAAATCAGGACACTATAGTGACACAGCCACATCAATGTTTATAGAAGCTCAATTCACAATAGTTACACTATGGAACCAAGCTAGGTGTCCTCCAATAGATGAATGGATAAAGAAAATGTGGTATATATACTCAATGGAATATTACTCAGCTTTAAAGGGTAAAATTATGGCATTTGTCAGTAAATGGTTGGAGTTGGAGAATATCATGCTAAGCAAAATAAGTCAATCCCACAAAACCAAAGCCCAAATGTTTTCTCTAATATGCAGATGCTAACTCACAATAAGGCAATAAGGTCGGGGCACTAGGGAAAAATAGGGGGTTACCTTAGATTAGGTAGAGGGAAGTGATGGGAAGGAAGTGGAGGGGGTGTGGAGATAGGAAAGATACTAGAAATAGACTTTATTACTGCATGTATATATATGAGTAAATGACCAATATGATTCTGCAACATGTATATTCAGAAAAATGAGAAATTATAACCCATCTATGTATGATACATCAAAGTGCATAAATGCATTCTACTGTCATGTATAACTAATTAAAACAAATTTAAAAATCTTTAAAAAATAAATAAATAAATGAGTGTAAGTAAGACCAGTAGAGGGAAAGAATGGAGACGAAGTGAGGTGGGTAGGAAAAAGGGTGTTAACATGAACTGAAATCAAATTCCATGCACGTATGACTGTGTTGAGATGAACCCAACTACCATGTGTAATCATAATGCTTTAACAAAAAATCTAAAAGAAAACATGGTATATCTTTGAAATACTTAGTAGTTAATGATTTCTTAGTGATAAAATGAAAATCACTCATCTTTCGTAAAAGATAAACCTATATATATGATATAAATCAATAAAACTTAACTTTTTCTCTTACCATATAGCATTATTATGAAAAATGTAAGTTAATGTGCAGTCTGAGTCATTTTAGCCCACTTTACTTAAATGCATTAAAGTTAATCATGTCAACTTTGACATTAGCCATCTACATATTTTATTTCAATAGAGTTTATATAATGACAAATGGTTTAATTTATTTCCAACCTCAAGATGCTTTCAGAAGTTCACATTGTTTAGACTATTTCTTTTAAAAATATAAACTGAGATCTAATAATGCCCAAGAATTATGTTCAGCACAGGCTATAAAATGTTAAAGAAAATGTATCAGCTATAAAAAGAAATCTGTTTCAAGCCTGTATATTTTTCTCCAAGGCTCACAAGCATCATAAAGCCTGACAGCACAATGTGGGAAGTGTTAGGATGGGAGTACACTTTTGGTGCTGTGAAGGTACTGATGACAGGAAATTAACTATGTTGGAGCTCAAAAGGTGTGGTGAGTGTAACATTAAACAATTTGCAACGGAAGTGAAAAAGCCAGCTCAGTTTTTAATAAACCAAAATTGTCTTGAGTTTATGGCTTAATCATCGTATATTCTCAACCATGAAATTAAAATCCATGCCATGTGTATCCATACCAACACAAAGGAAAACATGTTTAAAAATACATGAATTAGAAGACATTGGAAGTTAATTAGGACAACTTTTTCAACAATCACAATATTATGGAGTTCATCAATATGAGTTCTGTGTAGCATCAAGCTGCATCAAAAGTAGATTAAGTTGATATCTTTAGCTGGTGTCTCTACCTTTCTTCCCAAGAACATGACATATGATTATCAGTGATGCTATAAATCTTTTCAAACACGTGGATATAGACAATAACACATGAAGCATTCACAAGGGAATACAACTTCATATATTCCCTCATCAATACAGTTGACTCTTGAATATACATCAGGTCCTTTTTCGTTGTCTTAGAGTTAAAAGATGAATGATGAAAATCTATTGAAAATTTTTGTTTGACTTGAAGAATTTTAAGATAGATCAACTTTTTTTTCAAATTGTATTTTAACTATGTCCCCCTATTCAAAAAGATATGCTAGAATTAAGATTTAAGATACATGATAATTTTACATAATTACAAAGATAGCACTCTTTTCAGTTATTTGTGATCTTAATCACAAAAGTTTACAGATACTTATTAAGCTTTGAAACATCAAATATGACCAGGTTCACTATTAATGATTCTAACAAAATATCAATCAGAACAAACCATAAAATTTTTCTGGTAATAGCCTTGTTTGATATGATTTAGGTTTAATATTACTTAACTTTCTACTCAAACCTCTTGTAGTATAAAATAGGATTTTATTGGGTTATTGATTTTCATATTTTAAAGGTGCTTACTATAGTTTTCTTCTTATTAAGACAAAGTCATAAAAGAAACTTGGTTAAACCAGAGAAATATAAAAAATCATGACTGGGGAAGTTTTATTTTTGAAGGCTTTTATAAAATACCTGCCCACAAATAAACAGGATGAGAGGATCACAGAATTACAGCACTCAGACCCTTCAGTTGCCAGTCCAGATCAGAGCTGCTCTGGCCTCTCAGCAGAAAGTTACAAATCAAAGCAAAGGTGATGAAGTCCTCATTCAACAGTTAAAAACACTAGTAACTCTCCGTGACTCTCTTTTCTCAAGATGGTTTACAAGTGATTGAAGTATGTAACAGTCTGTCAAAATAATGTTACGTGAAAGGAATTTTTTTAGGAAAAACTCAATGCTACACACAATTTCTCCATATAACTTCCATTTAACATTAATTTGTAGTACTTTTTTTAATTAAAGAGGCATTTATTGAACTACCAACATGCTTAATCAACTAGCTTCCTTATAATTTATAATTAAAGAAAATTATAACAGCTCATAATAATGGATTGAAGGCTTTGAGAAATCAAATCAGTCCTACGATAAATTTCAGATTTTTAAAAATATTCAATAATTGTCAGGTTATTATTGTGTGTTATTTGCTTTCAATAGTTTAATATTTAAAAAGTGTTTATTTACAGGATATACAAAGAACTAAAAACCAAAAAAAAAAAAAAATTAACACCAAATAAGCAGATAACCCAGTCAATAAATGGGCAAAACCAAATGGACTCTTCTCAAAAGAAAAAAAATACGAATGGTCAACAAATATATGAAAAAATGTTCAATATCTCCAGCAATTAGAGAAATGAAAATAAACTACACTGAGATTTCACCTCACTCCAAACAGAATGGCAGTTATTGAGAATAAAACTAACAATAAAGGTTGGCAAGAATGTGGGGAAAGGGTACTTTCATACATTATTGGTGGGACTGCAAATTACTGCAACAACTCTGGAAAGTAGTATGGAGATTTCTCAAAATAACTAGAATGGAACCACCATTTAACCTAGCTATCCCACTCCTTAGTACGTATCCAAAGGAGTTAAAATCTGCATACCTCAGTGATGCAGCCACATCAATGTTTATAGCAGCACAATTCACAATGCCTAAGCTATGAAACCAATTTAAATGTCCATCAACAGAAGAATGGATAAAGAAATTGTTGTATATATATTCATAATGAGTGATTTCTCTGATAAATAAAATGACTTTAGACATTTTCTGATACATGAGTGGATCTGGAGCTATCATGGTATGTGAAATAAGTCAATCCCCAAAAAACAAAGGTGGAATGTTTTCTCTGATATTTGGATGCTAATCCACAATTTGGGGGGGAGGATAGAAGTTCAGTGAACTAGACAAAGGAGAATGAAAGGGAGGGAGGGGGGATATGAATAGGAAAGAAAGACAGTGGAATGAATCTGACATAACTTTCATATATATACAAATATAAATATATAATATATAATATATATATGTGAGATATATATGTGAGATATATATGTGAGATATATATGTGAGATATATATGTGAGATACATATATATATATATATATATATATATATATATATATATATATCTCACAGTGAACTTCAACATTCTTTACAACCACAATACTGGGATCCTAATTAGAATAAGATATATTCCATGCTAGTATGCATATATCAAAACATATTATACAGTCATGTATAACTAAAACGAACAATAACAAAAATAGTTAAAAAATAATGACTCTATTCAATAGAACCTAACAGTACCATTTACAAATAGATTCTTGAGAGAAAAAAAAAAAAACGGAAAAGAACAAATATATACTACTACAAGCTTTTTTAAATATTTAAATATTTTGAAAGTCTGAATGATACTTATATAATTGACCAGACATTTTATTTAAACACTTGAGAAAAAAAACATTATAGGTATTTATCACACTTACCTCCTGTATTAATTCAGTATGTTTATACAGTTTGTCTCTTCTGTGGAGAGAGATGACAATAGACTGCTGATCACAACAGATGAATACCGCTTGGGAAATAATTCTTATTCTCCTTTCTCTCCCACATTTAGTCAAGGTATGATTCTTTGTAAGAAAGGAATATACCTGCTCTTGATCTTGGAATGGAAGAACTTTAATATCTTTAAAAGAGACTAAGAATATCCGATTTATAAAAGCTTCATATTTTCAATTTTCTAAACATAATTGTGGTATTATTTTTTATGGTAAATAAGCAAAGCAACATGCTGAGGATATGTCTCAGTAGACAAGTGTGTGTTTAGTGTGCCCCAGGCTCTGGGATCAATCACCAGCAACAAATAAATTAAAAATAGAAAATATAAGGCAAGCAAAACAACACCCATACTTTCACAATGTATTTTTGTGAAATATATTAGATATATTCTTGTGAATATATCCAATACTCTAGCATCCTCTTTTAAAATAAACCTCTACAAATGTATTGTATCTAGAAAAAGAAATTCTATTATTCCTGGCTTTTAGAGTAGAATTTAGAATTATAATAAGAATTATCTGGTATGGAGTAATGTGTACCAATACACACGTTACTATCCAGCTTGGGATTTTAGTAAGAAGTAAGTCTTTGATTAATAGGTTTACTTCATGTCATATTTTTTTAAGCATTAGAGAATTACAAAATGTGAAAAAAATTAATTTTATTCATGTTGAAGTTGAGAAACAGTTAAATGAAGAATCAAAATCTAATTTCTGGTGACATTAGGAGTTTTTTTTTTTTTGAGAGAGAATTTTTTAATATTTATTTTTCAGTTTTCAGTGGACACAACATCTTTATTTTTATTTTTTATGTGGTGCTGAGGATCGAACCCAGCGCCCCGCGCATGCCAGGAGAGTGCGCTACCGCTTGAGACACATCCCCAGCCCAATATTAGGAGTTTAAGAAATAAAATAAATTTACAAAACCTTCAACAATTTTAATAAGATTATATATCAATAATAATGGGTTGATTCTTTTGGCCAAGCTTCAGAGAGGCTCAGAAAAGTTCCTATGTAGGAAGCCAAACAAAGAAAACTATATCTACCCACTCAGGAAATTTTCTTGGCTTCTTGCAAGACTTTGTCCTGTGTTGGCAGCCAATGAAAGCTGTTCTTTCTCTGCATTGCAAACGACTAGGCTTACTGGGCCTCATGTTGCTAGCCACCAGTTATTAGAGGCTTTCAGATATCTTGTATATTAAGAGCAAAGAGGGTTGAATACTGGAAACTCCAAATGCAGTCTTTCAAGAAAGTGATACAGAAGTACAGTTTTTGTGTTGGAATCACTAACAACTGTGCTGCCTTTCAATGTGCTTACTATTCTGTCCCTTTCTCAGACCCTAGTGATTACTTGGGTTGATTTCTAGATGGAGAGTCTCCATCATGATCTCTTTTTCACCAGGATTAGGTAGTCCTGCACCATTATTTCTCTCTTGGCTGTATGGCTTCTGTATTCCTATCACTGTCTTTTTTATTTTAGTGTCTTTTTCTCTATGTCAGGATCTCTCTACTAATTTAAACTCCTGTTCTGATCATATATAGCAGCATTTTCAGATTGGTCTAAATTTTCATGTCTCCAATCACAAATTTATTTGTAAATTATGACCTTTAAATTTATTAAACAGTGCAATCCCAAATAAAATATCAATCACATTCTTGACAGAAATAGGAGAAAAAAATTCTAAAACTCTTCTAGAAGTGTGAAAAACAACAACAACAACTGGCCATATTTGAGCAAAAAAAAATTCGTCTCAGAATAATTGAATACTTCCATGTAGTTTATTAAACTATGAAAAGGAAATAGAGGAAATGCTTTAGGACACTGGAATAGGTAAGGATTTTTTTTTTCAATAAGACTTGAAAAGCTTTTGGAAACAAAAGTAAAAATAGACAAATCAGATTATATCAAATCAAAAAGCATTTTGCTTTTTCACAATGAAGGACACATCAACTGAATGAAGAGATAATTTATAGAAGCAGGAACAATATTTGCACAGTATATACCTGACATTTCTCAAAATAGTACATGCAAACATCTAATACATATGTGTGTTAGAAAAGGTATTCAGAATCACTAATCATTAGGGAAATGCAAATCTAAACTACAATGAGATGTCACCTTATTTTCGTTAGAATGGCTATTACCAGAAAAGCAAAAAATTGCAAGGACTGTTGAAGTAGAGAAATGGGAACACTTATGCGCTGTTGGAAGGAATATAAGCACAGCTATTGTGGAAAACAGAATGAATATTGCTAAGAAAGTTAAAATTAGAACTACCATATGATCCTGCAATTCCACTACAGGGTATCTATCCAAGGGAAATGGAATTAGTATATTTAAAAGATATCTGCACTCACATATATGTTGTAGCACTCTTCATAATGGTATGTTAGCTAATGGAATCAATATATGTGTTCATCAGCTGTTGAATGTATAGATAAAACAGGATGAACTGACAATAGAACACCATTCATCTACAAAAAGCAAGAAATCTTGTCATGACAGAATAGGATGAAAATAGTGCTTTTTATGTTAATTGAAATAAATAAGCCATACATAGACAATTACTGTATGGAATATAAAAAGTTGAAGTTGAGGCTGATATGGTCATTACCAGAGGCTGGGAAAAGTAGTTTGGAAGGAAGATAAGTAAACATTAGTTGATGGGTACTAAGTGATGTTCAGATAGGAGAAAGGAATTGTTGTGTTCTATTGCACACTTGGATAAGTAGAGAGAACAACAACATGCTGTATATTTCAGGCTGAAAGAAAGAAATTTTAATGTTTTCAATACGGAGAAATGACAAATATTTGAGTAGATATGTTTTGATTTCACATAAGTTATACAATACCCAATAAATATGTACAATTTTGATGTGCCACTTTTAAAGTAGAATAAGAATAATAAAAAACAGTAAATTTATTGAGCAACTATAATATTGCCTTAGTCTGTCCTAAGATTTTAGACTCCAGGTCAGTTTTTCCTCTGTAGTTAACAGTTAAATAGTGTCTTGGTGGTTTTCTCTGAAAACAAGTCTCCTGAAATACTCAGATTAGTCCATTAAGGAAAATCCCTGATGTCTACTTCTCCTTATACTGGTATCTTCTGTACAAATCCAACTTTTCATCCAGTTCCTTTTGTATCAACTAATTCTAATGCCCATAATGATTTATAAATGTCATGACTCAAATATCTGGGCTATTATAAGCAGCTCTCCTTGAGCCTTAGAGAGTTTTATAAATGTTCTCATTTGCTCTCTAATTATGTGAGTTTCTGGTGAAGAACCACATTCTCTGCAAGTGTCTAAGACTTCCCCCTACCTTAACTAATTTCAATCAGATCTTAGCTGCAAGTTATAGGATTCACACTACTCTCCAAATTCCTTTTCTCTGTTCCTTACAGTTCATTTGACAAGATTGTTGACATCTACTGTTAACTACCCACTGTGGTTGTCATCTACATTCTGGACCACCCCTTTTAATCTAATCACCCTCCTTTCATTAATCTAAATATTATCATCACTCACATGAAAAATTTACCTAAAAACCTTCTCAGTTCATTAACTACTTAGAATCTAAACACATTTCTTTATCTCACCTGAGACTGAGTGGTCCCTCTTAATCATCAGTATTAACAAAACCAAAATCAGTTCCTCAAGTTCTTGTAAGTTTTCTGACTATACTACTACAGCCTTAGAAATTCTAAAACTTCTTTCAAACCACCTAACTATTAATTATATTTCTTAAAAAGTCGGCAGTTAATCCTCCAGATTTCCTTAGGAAAACACATGTATATAATTTAAAATATGAAAGAAAAATATTATAAGACACTTTAATGTTAAAGGTACTTCCACTTAGTGGAAATAATTTTGAATTTACTATTTCTTATGTTTTCTTTTTCTTTTATTAACACTATTAATAAAATCTTTATAATATGATATGTGATCAATATTACAGAAGATGAACCTTTAATACTAAGGATGTCTGTATACATAGTGCATATAGCCTACAAACAAAAAACACACTTTTTGCAGATCACCATACAGTGTTCACATTCTATGAGTATATAGATTTCATTCAAAATTTAGTAATGGCACGTGTAATTTCCATAATATACCTACATTCTTTTCTTCTCCATTATTGTTATTCTTCAGAATTAACACAGCTTTTCTTAAATTTCTTAATGATTAGTGTTTCCCTTGCAGGTAGATTTAGCCTTGTCTATCAATCTGACTAGTGAAAATCGCTAAGGAATATAAGAAAAATCTCACGAAAGGCAGTTTAGTGAAAGTGGATGTGAACCTTTTACCATCCCATGCCTTCCTTATCCCTGCTATATGGAGAATGAACATGAGAACTGGAGCTTGAAGAGCCCAATTTTGTGTTTATTGTTTGGTTTTTGCTTTCCTCAGTTTTGGCACGATTTCTTGGAAATGCTTTCCATTATTTTAATCTTTTTTCCCCTTTTGTTTCTCCCATTGACTGAACTTGTATGTGAGATTTTTGTCAATCTAAATTTGATTTTTCCCTATTTTAGTAGTTTTGGTTACCATTATCTTATTTTCCCTGAATAATTTCTTCTACCTTATTTTTCAGCCCTTCTATTAAATTTGATGAGTGTTCATTGAAATTATAGACCTGCAATTTTATGGATTACATTTACCACTAAAATACTTGTCAGAAAAACTGAAATGTAGTTTTTGCTTTTGGAAATTAGAATTGCACCCAAGGGAACCTATTGAAATAATGCATGGGTAGATTATCACCAGTTTCCAGATGGAATTTTGCACGTATATGTTAAAGTACTGAATAAATGGTCATATGCAGCATGATCTTTGTGGGATCTTTGAGAGTTATTCTTTACCAAATTTATTTTTACATGAATTTAAGTTGTATTACTTTTTTATATGTATTTTCCTAAGAAGTAACTTTTAATTTGAGAATTTCCATATCTAATGAGAACTCTTCATAATATTTTAATTTGATATTAGTATGTATATGTCATATATATGTGAAACACATTTGTATGTTCATATATATTGCTTATATATGTGTGTAGTGTTTGTTTTAATGTATTTGTCAAAGGGGAATTTTATAACACTTTACATTGTGGGTCACACTGTTTTATAATATTATGAAAAATTAATTTAAATTAAAATTTGAGTTTAATATTACCTATTCCCTTATACTTTTACAACTTATCCAAAATGTCTCAGAGGAGAGCTTGTACTGTCTAATTTAATAGAAAACAAAGGGAGAATTAGCATTTTTTTCTAATGGTTAAAAAAATGTTATCTTGAAAAGCAAAAAAGTAGAAAAAATAGGAAGTGAAACTTCTCTGTACAGATAAGTCTTCACTGAGTTTTCTTACTTGCAAGTTCTGACCAAGACAGCTAAAGATGTAAAGAGGAGGCAATTACAGGGATAAAAAGATGAACCAGTCAAGAAATACAAAAAAGCTAAACTTGTAGAATAGTAGTCAAGAAGAGCAGAAAGGTACATAAACAGCTATATACAAATTCAAATCTAAAGTATTAGGTGTGGCATATGGTGTCAAGAAGGGCTCTAGTGTTTCTGTCCTGCTCGATAGTAATGGCATCGACTGAGTCCAGAAATTCAGAAATACAGGCCTTTTAGAAATGAGACAATATGAATATATGTTCAAGTCAGTATATTCAGCCTGAAGGGGCAGACAGACATGAGTCATGGGAGCATGAGATTAAGGGAACAATTCTATGAACAGGGCCCACTGTGCTGACCCCCACATGCTTGCTTTTCCACGAAGCAACTTACCTGTAACCCTGTCTCGCTTTAGTGGACTGGGTTTGTTACATTCTTCAAGAAACTACCTGTTATTTGCAGAAGAAATGCAGGCCTGCAATAATTCTTATTAAAGGAAAACAAGTTACCCAAAAGCCGAGTGTGTGTGTGTGTGTGTGTGTGTGTGTGTGTGTGTGACTTTTTTTACAGGCCAGATCCTAGAACTCAGGGAGATAAAGGTAATACCCATTAATCCAATTAATTCCAATTAGAACTGGTCATTATGAGCCAAAATGACCGAAAAGTTGGCATGGTAGTAGAGGCTTGAAGGTCTGATGCCATCTTGCCATCAGTTAAAAGTCAAGAGGTGGAACTGGGCAAGACTCTGTGGAAACTTTCTTTTACTCCAAGAAGACTGGAGAGCAGGAAAGGCATGCAGTTATTCTCCTCTCTGAAAGGGCTTCCTCTTTTTCTTGAGATTGTCTCCTTTCCTATCCCTTCTACCAAACTCACAGCCTTTTACTCTGAGCAATATGTATGCAACCTTTCTGACTTGATCACAAGAATTTGGATTTTTGATGGTGGGCCTTCACACTGCCTTAGTTTCTCAGAAGGAACCATATCTGGGTAACAATGTCAGATAAAGTCCTCTGGAAAACATCACTTAAAGTGAATGCTGTAAGCCAAATCAGTCACATAACCAGAAGCAGACCATCAAATATCTAAATAAGATGTAGTAAAGATTTTTTAAAACTCTCTGACATTTTTAGTTCCTTTCTCTAATACTGAAAAAAGTTATTACAATCATTACATGAAGATTTGAGATGATTATTAGGGATATATAGACAAAACTTACTTAGCACATATGAATTTATATAAACTCTATTTTTAATGTTGATAATATTTATTATATCTATTGTTAACCAAACAGTATTCCCATTGTATTTTAAAGTAATCACAAGCTGTATTAAAGATCTAAATATTATGACCCCTTATTAAGGTATAGTGACCAATATAAATCAGAGTAATATTTTAATTTTGGTTTATACATTTCCTCATCCATTAGTTTGAATCATTATTTCTGATTTTACCTATCTCGACATACTCTGATCAATTTCAGTTTTCAGAACTGTATAGATAAAGCTAAGATGGACATAGAGGACTCATCATGATACCATCACTTTGAAAGCTTGGTTTTACAAAATAAACAAACAAACAAAAAAATTGGGCCGGGGATGTGGCTCAAGCGGTAGCGCGCTCGCCTGGCATGCATGCAGCCCAGGTTCGATCCTCAGCACCACATACAAACAAAGATGTTGTGTCCACCGATAATTAAAAAATAAATATTAAAAAATTCTCTCTCTCTCTTTAAAAAAAACAAAATAAACAAAAGATTTTTTCAGAATACATATCTATTTTACAAATTTCAACTGCAATGATATTGTACTCTCCTAGAGAACTCCAGAAAATATGGAAACATAACTCATTAGTTTCACTGAAGAATTGAAACAACTTTGTTCAGTAATTACAGAGAATGGCAAATGAAGAGACCAGTATAATTCATTTATCTATAAAACAATAAAAATGTGAGTGCGACAAATAAAACCAATGATTTCAGAACTCTACTAATTACAGCTGTAGGAAAATTATCCTAGAAAGACCATCAGTAGGATAGATTAGAGATTATGTTTTAACCATAGGCTACTCCTGTCACCCCTTTCTTTCCCAGATCAGCAGTATAGTAGAAAAAGTCATCAATATTGCAGAAAATGGAGCTAGTTATCCTCTTTTGAAACTTCTGCAAAATACTGTACTTAGAGGATGGTCAATATTTTGTATGAATATGAAATTTCTTATGAAAATTCCTATTCTCAGAGTGTGATAATTTTTTTATTTCATTCAAAGTGCTCAATTCAGTAGTGGGGTGGGGATGAGAAAAGATCATTAAAGTAATGAGTGAAATAACTAACAGAAAATCAAAAGAAAAATAGAAGACTTAAATAACATTATAACCTAACCACCAGAACTAACAGATAATATGTAGAATTCTACAATCTATAGCAGTAAAATACATGCACTTCTTAAATACACATAAAAATTCTCCAAAATAGATCATGTGCTGGGTCATAAAACTCATCAGAAACGATAGTGATCAAGGCAGGATGATATTGGCATAAGAATGGACATATAGATCAAGGGAATAGAGCTGAAGTTTCAGAAATAAACTCATTTTTGTAAATTGATATTGTCAATGGTGCCAAGACAATATCCTGCAAGAAAAATTAGCCCCTTCAGACATGGCGATGGGACAAGTGAATATGCAAATATGCAGGAATAAATTTGGTCTTCTACTTTGTAGCATACACAAAAATAAACTCAAGGTCGTATGTAGTTCTAAACCTAAAGGTTATAATTATCAAATATGTAGAAAAAAACAAGGAACCAAATCTCCATGATCTTAGATTAGGCAAAGTACAACCTCTTCACTATCATACCTAAAATAAAGCTGACAGCACAAATAGAGTAGATAATCTGGTTTTAATCAGATAAGTGTATTTTTTTCCATCCAAAGGCATCATAAAGTGAAAACTATCAGAATGAGAAAAACTATTTCTAAAGCATATGTGGGCTAAGGTCCTATTCCAGAATATATAAAATTATGTCTCAAGAAGAAAATAACCATTAGCCAAAGGGGCAAAAAATTTAAATTCCTTTTTAAAAGAAAAGAAAACCATCATTGACTATAAAGAGATGGTCAACATCATTAGTCATTAGGAAAATGCAATTTAAAACTACAATAACATAACACTTAATATGCAGGATGATGCCTAAAAGAGGAGACAAATAGTAAGAGTTGGTGACGACATGACCATATCATACCTTGATAGTAGGAATATAAAAACATAAGCTATGCTAAACAAAATAAGCCAATCCCCCAAAACCAAAAGCCAAATGTTTTCTCTGATATGCAGAGGCTGATCCATAATTGTGGGGAAGGCATAAGGAAGAATGGAGGAACTTTGGATTGGGTAGAGAAGAATAAGGGGAGGGGAAGGGTATGGGGATAGGAAGCATGGTGGAATGAGATGGAGGTTATTACCCTATGAGCATGTATGATTGGATGAACGATGTGACTCTGCATGGTGTACAGCCATAAAAATGAGAAGCTGTGCTCCATTTGTGAACAATGAGTTGAAATGCATTCTTCTGTTATATATAACTAATTAGAACAAATAAAAACAAAAATAAAAAAGCCAGATAACAAAGCAGAATATAATTCATTTTAGTCAAAGTGCTGATGCCTTAACTCCTTGCAAGTTGGTCACCTCCTTCAGTTAAACTCAATAGCAGAGTTGCAATAAATACAGCAAAGGTTTGAAGAAGTTTTATTGACATTTTAATCCACATTTTAATGGATATTGAGATGAAGTTGATATAAAATAAGTTAGCAGAAAATTACTGAATTGTTTTAAACTTAGTGTAGGTTGAAGTTGATAATACAGGAGGTGTAGTATTATTTTTAAGCAATTTTTCTTTTACCATATAAAATATTAGACAATTTAATTGTTTTATCATTAGTAAAAGTATCAACTATTGTCATTCAAATAGAGTTTCTAAAATTAAGTAAAACAATATTTGTGTGTAATTTGCAACTTGTAATTATACTGAATTGTCAAACAGTATATAATTTACAAAAACACCTAATTTTATGTATTTGTCCTTAGAGCTAAATGTATGTATTAAATCTGATTCTTAACACATTTTCTGGATAGACATTTATTTCAGTACTATATATGATGTGATTAATTCTATATAGTTTTTCATTCATAATTCTCATTTTTCATAATTACTATGATCATTTATCACACTGTGTACAGTTGAGCCTGATTTGTTTGCAGGCATTATAACTGCAGGACTTAGGTAACTGATCTTCCCAGAAGTTAATAAGTAAAGGCCATAAGGAGAATATAGTCCCCATATGGATTTTGTTAAGTTAAAACAAAAATGGTATGCTAAAGTTGATTGAATTATTATTAAAATAGTTCTAGGTTAAATTTTGGAAGTTAGTTATTAGAAATCTATTAAATAATCACAGGTAAGATGGATAAATAATAACACTTTGCTACAAATTAGCAGTTTTCACTTATTCATTTTTAACTCAATGATGTCTTTCAGAACCTCACAATATACTCTCTCTCTTTCACACATGCACACTCACTATATACACATACATGTGCACACATATACTGTGTATAGATACACACACGTACACATACTGTGTGTATATATACTTATATTGTGGTTTATAACATTTTAATATATATTTATAATATTCTTAATATAATATATAATATTGTAAGTTTTTCTTCCACATTCTGAGACTTATACCCTGGAAGAAACCAATCTGAACTGTGAAAATCATCATTTCCACTGGGAATTTTATTTTTAGATTTTCACTCTCCATCCATCTGCCTTTGAGCAATTTTCTGTGCTTCAAGCATGAGCAAGCAATATTAATCCAATTTCTAGTTTCTGTGAAGCACATTATGTTAGATCATATGCACTTCACTGCTTCTTCTTAGAAACTTGGTGTTTACTTAACTGTTTCACTATCAACCTTTATCAATGAGAAGAGCAAAGAAATACAAAAGACTATGCGAAATATATATTTATTTTCCATCTTACAACCTAATGATTCAAAAGCAATGGAATCTTCTGATACAATGAAATACAATCTGATACAGAAAAGATTATACATCGATATTTAAGCAGATATTAAAGAACTACAAAAGTGGTTTATTATTCTAACACTAAAATATTTCAAATATGTTTGAAGGAGAATATAAAATAAATTCAATTTTAATAAGACAACATCATTCTATATGAACCCATGATTTGTATAAATTTATTTCCTGCCATTCAGAGTTACAATATATCTGTTTAAAGTGTGAAATTATTCTATCAATTTGGTAATGTAAATTTAAAAGGTGCAATACCTCCTAAAAGCATAATAGAAACATTGCATAATTTCGAAACATTGCATAAGTTAACCTCTGTTATTTTCCACATATATTTCTCGTTCCCCACAACTCCAAGCAGGATGATTCCATCATATCTGTATGAACCAAACCATTGTACAAATATTGAAAAGTTGAGTAAAGTTTAGATTGTATTAATAATCAATCAGAAATGAATCATCATTCCAATAGTCTCTTAAGGTAATTTCAGAAATAATAATCAAGTTAGTTGTTTTATTAAAAAGGAATGCAATTTGAGCATGTGGTGTCTATCTATCCACATATTTAGTATTCCTACACATAAACATTCCTGAGAATTTCACATTAGGAAGAAGGTATAACTTCCATATAAACTAACAAAAGATGAAAAAAATAATTCAAATTCTTACCTATTAAGGTAAATACCAAGTATGAATCACTGTAATATATACTGTACTTGTCCTCTCCCTTTCCCATCCTAAATCACCACCTGCTAATGACAGGAAACAAAAATAAAATAAAGCTGAACATGTTGGCTCACATCTGTAATTCCAGTGGCTCAGGAGATTAAGCCAACCTCAGCAATTTAGCGAGGCCCTGAGCAACACAGTGAGACCCTATCTCTAAATAAATTATAAAAACAGGCTGAGAATGTGGCTCCGTCATTCGGCACTGCTGGGTTCAATTCCTGGTTAAAGAAAAAAAAATTCTAATGCACTAGTGGAGAAGGAAAAACTAAAAACAAAAATTTCAAATGCTCCTTAAAGTTAACCATCATTTGTTTTAAATTCACCTGAACCACATTTTGCTACTTATTATCCATTTAAAGCATATTTTGATGTAAGTTGATTAATTATTATGTTCTCCAGAAGAGTGTCTTTGCCATAAAAGAATGGATATCTAACAGATCTTTGCCATGTGAAGTGATTGGTGTAAGAGCGTGGATCAGTTATGATCATTTTCCTGAAGTTGCAGGTTGGTTCAATACTGCCCAGTGGAAATATTAGGATAGTTACCTGAGAGGGAACACTTCTATTTGTTATTAGCTGTTTCCACCCATTTGAACCTGGCCATGGATTTATACAACAGATAAGTTTGTAGTAAATTCCAGAGAAACCACTTTTAAACTGGAAGAGAGAGAAAGGAAAAGATGAGAAAGATATAGTCTCCTTGACAACCACACACTGAATTGGGATTAGCTTGTAGAAACAAATAAATTTATAGACACGAGCAAAGAAAAAAGTTTACACCACCAATACAAGTACATAATTTAGATCATTCGCAGTCTCAAAAATAAATAAATAAATAAATAAACAAACAAATAAATAAATAAATAAAATTTACCCAATCTGAAAAGATCGCTGAAGAGCTAAAGGCAGAGTTAAGTGAACAAAGACTTTGCAGTAATTCATCCTGATCGCAGCAATATATGAGGGCCATTACTGCTTTACTATTGAAGGGGAAAAAGCAGGAAGCTTTTTTGTTTGTTTTCACCTTTTTTTTTATTCCAGTAAGAATTCCAACTAGTGAACAAAGACATACACTCCCCTTGGTCTAAAGTGCTTCCCATTCGTTAAACCTAATCAGAAACCAATATGGAGCCTCCAGTGATAATGCACATGGAGTTTATGCCTGGAGCACAGGTGGGCAGCAGGCAAGAAGAACAAAACTGGATGGTGAATACAAGTAGAAAAGAATAAACACATGATTCATGTACTATGTCCATTGTCAAGTTTCATCATGAAGAAAAAGTCTAATTATTCTTTGGTGGTTACATTTTTATGAATGCATTTCTATGAGTACAAGTGATCTATAATGTCCATTTCCCATTTCCCAATCACCAGCAATTTATGGCAGACTATATCTAGGCTTTGGAAGACAGAAGTACATTTCAATAGCATTTTGGTTTAAAACGAAGCACTCAATAATTTAGGGTGCTGGCATTGCCTCATATATTTTTCTTTACACTGAATTCATCTTTCAGTTGTTCTTTTAATATACTTATTTTAATGTTCTATATAACCTCATAATGACTTCTTTGGGTAAAACCTTTACTTATTGATAGAAATTTCAAAGGAACTAAACATACTCTTCCTTTGGGATCAGTTCAATTGTAATTGGAATCTTGTAATCTATGACTTACTGTCTGAAAGAGGCAGGCTCTATATAATTGGGTACATGTTTTATTTTCTTGGTTATTTGGTGGTATGTTTATATGTAGTTTTATCTTCAAGCTCACAAAGACTGTTTAATAGAAAAATGTTAAAACGTGTCTTGGCAAGCAGAAATGAAGGAAGCAGAGAGTTGACTCCTTTCCAACTTCTGCCCTATGGCTACTGGTTTTTCAAATAGTATTATCTGTTAAGACACTTCTGATTTTCTTTATTATTTCCTGAAATGGCTTCTTTCTGTGCCATCTGGCATTAATAATTCTTTCATCAAAAAACATCACTACTTTCCCCAGATTTTAGGGCTCTATTAATGATATAGCACTGTACTTGAGAATAGCAAATATCAGAGCTCAAAACCTGACAGTCCTCCTCTGCCAATTTTTCTACCACACGCACCAATATTCTTGTTTTATAATTTTGGACCTGTACAGTGATGCGAATACTTGCTAGTAACAGGTTTTTCATTCTCAAATTAAAGCAGATACTGCTGATCAATAAGGTTTCCTTCTTATTAGAGAGGATTATAGTCAAGGTCCTTTTCAGTACTATTTTTAAGTCAGAATGATTTGAAGGTGATTGCAAAACTGTTGAAACATGGTTTTATTCCCTGAGAATATTTACTGTTTGAGTTTCTGGATTGAGCCTTCAGATATAACTTTTGAGTTTAAACACCTAAATCTCTGGATATTTGCTTATTTCTTGAGATGATGTAAAGAATGTATCTGGCATTTTATAGGCACTTACTAGGTATTAGTTTAAATCCTTTCTCCCTTTACTATCAATCAACACCATCAAAATTATCCACCAATAGTATCTTAGACCAGTTAATGAAATAATTCTTTGTACTATAATATTAATTAGTTCCAAAATATCTACCTTTTACATTTATTTCATTTCAAGTGTTATATTTACCAAAGTTAATATAAAATTTATCATATTACTAATTAACCATGTATATGTGTATGTTTAATTTAATAATCCAATTCTAAAAATATTTATTGAGCACTTACTAATTATGTAAAAGTCTCTCTGGATGACAGAATATTCTTAAAGAAGAAATGGATAGAATGTGTAAGCTCTTAACTCATAAATAGGTAGACAATTGATACACAAATAAAACAGATCAAGAATCTGTTGATGTTCTCATTGTTTGTTACACTGCTTTAATGCAAGTTTTTTTTTTCTACAGCCAATATATAGAGTTTGATGTCCTCTCAGATTAAATGTCACTGCTCTAGTCATATGCAAGCTAGAATAACATCATGTAGACCTTTTTAGAACACTAGGGAACTGTCTATTTATTTCAGAACTCCAGGGGTAGTCCTGGGCTCTTGAACTTTGGACTCTTCAGTTGTTTCCCAAAGATCAGATGGGGTTGTAAATGTGGGTCCTTCAATTTTCCACTTATTATCTCCTGAATCTTTGTGTCTTTGTTTCTTACTCTATCTGGGTGTATTTCTCATAGGCACCCGAACACATGCATACATCATTCAGATAGTACCAACTTTAAACAGAAAAACACTTTCCTGACTGCCTTATAACTCACAGTTCACATAACTGTAATAGAGTTAGCATGGACTCATTATTATGCAACACTGCTGTGCTTCATGTCCCGCCTGCCTTTTTAGATGTGCTATTTCAGGTCTACCTGGAATAATAAATGGGCTAATGCTGAGCCATGTATCTCTTGCAACCTGCTACCTTAGCTACACTAAGACCAGGTGGAAGCTTTGAAATTACTTCTTATAAGTACTTGATTAAATTCTTTGCCAAGGGCCATTCTTCTCCCCAATTTCTCTATGGGGAAGAGACATTCATTTTCTTCTTCCAGTTACAAGAGCTTTTCAAGGAGGAACAAGTGGTCTGTGATTTTGATTGCTGTGGAGAGGACTAGTCGAGTAAGGAGTTGGAAGAGACCATTGAATTTGTTAATTAGTAGGTCTTTGGTGAATTGAGCTCTCAAGAACTGGAGTTTCAGAAAATTGGTAGGAGGAAAAATAACAAAAAGTAAGTTGAGACTGAAAGAAAAGGCAGTGGAGGTAACAGTACCATCTGAGAATTTTGCCAGCAAACCAAAAGAGAGAAAAAGATATTAGGGAAATACTGACTTCAACAGATGATATATTTAATTATCAAATTTGAGAAAATTAATATGAATGACTAATGGAAAGTCACACTTTTCTATCTAAAAAACAATCTTACAGAAAATGTTGATTAACAAAAACCATTTGTGTTAAATTCAACCTATCTCATGAGCTAGTTAAATAGTTCTTTTATCTTTTGGGGGAGGTGTGTACAAAATATGTTTTTGTTGTTGTTTGTGTGATTTCTGGAAGGACTAGTTCGTATGCCACAGCCATGGTTGGTCAGGACATCCGCCATACAGATCCCTTCCTTTTCAGGCCTTGGAAGGACTACTCAGGTTTTGGGAGTGTCCTTGAGAAGAGATGGAAAAATCAGAGTGTTACTAATTCTCATAGCATCCCAGTGGCTGTCAGCGGAGTTTGTTAAAATGTCATCTACATGTTATCAAATGGGGACTTTATGTGTATCTCATCTCCATCTGAGCTTTAACCCACACACCAATGATTCTCAATGGGTAGAGCATGGACAAATTGACAATTCAGGTTCTGTATTTTCTTATGTCAAAATGGTGGCAATGATTCAGGTAGCAGAACTCCTCTCTCATCTTTTATATGGTTTTTCCCTTAAGTTTTCAACTCTATGAAACCTCATTCCCCATGAGGTCCACTAAGCCAATCACCCTTGCTTCTAAACCTTGCACAGTGAGAGCGGGTGGGAGGCAATATGTTGATCACCAAGGAATGTGGGCTTCCAGGTGAGCTTGGGTCAGTTCAGATCCTGCTTAGTTGCTTGCTAGGAGAACACAAACTGCTTACCCTCATGTGTAAAATCAAAGTGATGATATCTAATCCTAGGGTTCTTGTGAAAAGGAAATGAGATCATAGAAGAAATGCATTTAGCATAGTAAATGCTGAATAAGTTAATAGCTATTAACAGTTTCTGCATGTTTATTTTTCTATCTTCTGCCTACATTAAATATAAATTCATATACATTTTCCTAATGTTCAGCAAAGTATAGTTTATATTAGATCTCAGAGTAGCTGTAATTTCATGGCTCAAATCACATGAAAATCAGCCTCAAAAATCTTTGGGCAAATCTGTAATAAAACAAGCCTGATTACTCACGATTAGTAATTCCAGATGAACAATGGAAAAACACATTTATATGTGTCTGTGCATGTAAAGTGTTGTGTATCATGTTTATTCTTCTGTTAACTATAATTCTAAAAGGAAAACTACAGGAGAAAGAATGAAAATAAATCAACAGCACTATATGATAAAGGGTGAGGTGCTTTTTGTTTATGTTTGTTTTAAAAGCATGATTATATGCTACGAACATAATTTTCTATTAGAATAAAATACAAATGACTAAAATTGTTTCTTCAAGGGTTGGATCATCAAATATGACTGAAAAAAAATTGGGATCTTTGCTCTCTTGGAAATTTGGAAAGCACTTTACAGTACACAATCTTAAAAAAAAAGAAACTTCAAAAAAGGAAACTGCTTTTTTTTTTTTTCCTAAAAATTCTGTACAACCCACTCCATAATTTCTGGAGTACTTTGAAATAGTATTTCATATTCTGTCTCTGAACACTATAATAAATTGATAAATTTACAAAATGTTTGCTCTTGTTGAAAATTTGCATGAAGTAGGAAATACATATACACATATAAATATTTGTATTTATATGTACTGATGTTTTCCAATGAGTTGTTTTTTCCTATAGCTCTGAACACTGACATATATAAAATACAAATGTGCTCTGCTGTTCTACCTCAGAAAGTATTTCTTTTTCTGAAAGATTTGTTTTCACTGTGGAATCTTTTCACCTTCACCCACTAAGAGAGGGATTCAGGAGGACCTGAAGTCATCTGCTAGCTCTTATAACTGACTCCATAACCCTCAGTGAGGTTCACCATCTGAGATGTCCCCATGCTGTGCTATTACAGTGCAATTTGACACTGCTTTGTTGAAAAAGAAAAACAAATTACATAACTGTGCTTTTTATAGCAAGCTGCATTTCCAGATATAATCTCCTTTGATGTCTTCTATTCCACTGTGATTGAAACGTTTACAATACCTATTTTAAGTAAAACACTGCTGGTCATTGTTTGGCACCAATTACAACCTGCAATGCCATAGATGTATTTCTTTCATCATTATGGTTTCAAGATTGAAAATTCTTTTGAAAGCTCAAGACATTTAGTTAAACTTTTATTTTCTTACTGGTATATCTTATTAAAAGGGGCTGTTTTACTCTCCCCCAAAATATTAATATATACAGTTTTGTTTTAAATAAGAGGAATTATTTGTTCCCTTATATTATTCATTAATCTATGATTTATTTAGTGTTAGTCAAATGAGTTTCAAAGATAAGAAGGGTTAGTTTCCTGTCTTCTGAAACCATACATATTAGTAGAGGAGACAGAATTTTAATGGAAAGAATTGTGGTGAAGCAGGTGAAATGCCATAGTAAGATATCACATCAAGTGCAAAATAGTGTGGTAGGTCAAGGGTTAAAATGCTGTCTTTTTAGTGGGAAAAGAGATGTAGAGGGAAGTGGACTAAAAGGAGCTTCTCAAAGGGAATTACTATGTTAGGGCTTAACAGGTGAGTAGGATTTCTAATGATATAAGATGTGAAAAGCAGAAAATCACAGAATCATATGTAACATAAAAATGTCTCTTATTACAATATAAACACTTAGAGCTCTGACATGAAAAGTTATAATTTTATAAACAGAAAATTACTATAAATTAACTAGGATTTTATGAAGTTAAAATACTAGGTGGATAAATTCCTGGTTTCTGAAACCCAGATTTAATTAAATGTTAGGAGTTGAGTTAATTTTAAATCACTGACTCATCTGGAATATAGAAATTTATCTGATATGAAAAACCTCAGAAATAAATGGTTTGATGAAAACATAGCATCAGTTTTAATAATTTTGTGTTTGAATTACCTGTGTATGTGCAGATAAGCTATCTACCAAATTGGTTTAATTCTCAAAAAAAAGAAAGGGATGATAGTTAACAATTGGAAGATTGGCTTCTGGTTACCTTGAAGTTGGCAATCTAGGAATTCAAGAAAAATATGTGATTCTGCAATCTGTATACGGGGTAAAAATGGGAGTTCATAACCCACTTGAATCAAAGTGTGAAATATGATATATCAAGAACTATGTAATGTTTTGAACAACCAACAATAACAATTAAAAAAAAGAAAAATATTGTTTTTGTGTGCATTGGCTAACTTGTTCTTCCTGGTAATTCAGTTCTAATCTTTTTCATTTGAGCTACTGTACACTTGTTTCAAATTACAGATATCTGATGGCAATGAAAAATTATTATCAACAGATATACAAAATTCTGTCCATTGGAATTGCTATTGATTTCTGTACAACACTATGTAAAAGCTGCTTGTTACCTCTATTTGCACACTTGTTTTGAAATTCCTGAAGTGTAAATGTATCTGTTCTTTGGAGGAAGAACATCATGGCAAGGGGTGGGTGGTATAGCAAAACAGCTCATCTCATGGTGATAGGCAGCAAAGAGAAAGAGAAGAAGGGGCTGAGGACAGAACACACTCTTGAAGGGCATGTCCCCAGTGGCCTTCTTCATCCAACTAGGTCTTACTTCTTAATATGTCCACCACCTTCCAATAACTCATGAAACTATTGATGGATCAATAATTAATTGCCTTAGCACACTTTCTTCAGGAAGCAGCTTGGGGATATCATTGCCCATTTTTTTTTTCATAGAAATGGAACATAGAGATTGACTGTGGGGAAATTAACAATGGTCTACTTCATGCTTTTAGGAAAGCCCTGGCTACTCTGCCATTGCAACTTATTTTTTAAATTGGACATGTTTCTTTCTTTCACTTTCCCTGGTCCTCCCTAATTTCTCCTCATCCCTAATCTCAGAGGAGACAGGATTACCTTTCTTCCCCTTCCTAGGCAGGGTTATCTGTCCTTGAGTACATACACATTATAGGAATGAAGTAGTCCCATGGTACCAGAGATCTCAGAAATTATCTCAAATTAACAAGTGAATTACAACTCCAACAGAGAAGATGTGGAATGTAGCCTTTGAGTCTACTTTAAAAGCCCCCTATTCCTGCTGATGGACAGAATCACAGCCTCTGGGACAGGAGTCCCTTATGTTTCTCCTTTGCTAGCAAAGCAATAAAACTTCTTTTACATTTTTCTCAAAAAAGTTAATTGATTTATCTAATCAATTGATTAATATATCAATGAGATCAGAACCTTCATGATACAATCTAACCAAAAGACCACACATCTAAACACTATTGCAATGGATAAATAATATTTGGGGGCACATTTTAGATCCAAATTATAATAGTAAATCATAGAGACATCGGGCTTTATTCGTCATGAGACTGTACCAGAACTCAAACCAGAAGTTTTGGTAGTAATTATTCAGGTAAATAGTAAGCAGATTGAAACAGAAGAAATATAAGGTTCAAGTCCTAGGGACAAATATGATGATAAATTTTATTTGGATAGAAGGAAGAAAAGGGGTGAGTTTTGAAGACGAAGAGGAAATCACAACCAGATACTGGGGTTCTTCCAAGGATATCTACTTTCACAATTAATCTAGTGAAGTTGAGGTGGATAAAAATTAACTAACTAGAAATAAAGAACAAGAATTTAACAGGTATTTATAAGAACATCTTAAACAATGCTCAATCCATAACTGTTCAATGAATGAGTGTGGAATGAGGAATATAAAATGATGCCTATAAATCTGGATTATGCAACTGGGTGATAAGTCATTCTCTTTACTGAGCTAGTTGTCATACAAAAGAGCTTTAAATAAGCTTACCTGTTAATAATCACCATAAAGAGAAAAGTTGAAGATGGCCAATAAACAAAAACAATCAATAATATTCATCCATTAAACCATAGAAAGAGTAGGATATAAAGCCCAAGATGAAGAGTGAGTATCCCCCTTTCACTGTGAGAGGAGATAGTTTTGAGAGAGAGAGAGAGCCTATTTCTTTAGGTTAGTATATTTGGATGTGACAAATTGAAGGGAGTCCTAAATTGTCTATATTTAGTCTGAGAAACAAGGTAAATTCATGGTTTATGAGAGAAGGAAGAGTCAGGAGATTGAACATAATTTGAGACAAGTTCAGAAAAAAAATCAAACAGACATGTGGAATGTATGCTAAGAGAGCCAACAAGATTAAATATGAATTACATTTGACATTGTTGGGATCATTGATAATTATAGATCCTATGCTACTCCCAATACCACCCAGCTGCTTGGGCACCATCACAACAGCAGATTAAACCCAGGTCCACATTCACATGACTTGATGTTTTTAACAATGAAATGAAACACTAGCAAAACTAACAATGAGTTTAGGTATGAGAAAGGAAACAGTTGAAATGGCTTATCATGAATATAAAATTTGAAGAGAAGAAAGAAGAAACAAAAGTGTGGTCCAATAAGAATCAAGAAGGAAATCAACATATTGATGGGGTTGATGAAATTGAAAAAAGGTGAAATGGTGAGGATTGAGCAGCCAGGCTAGAGACAGAAAGGATTTACCTATTAGTTACTAAAGATACAGGAGATTCTGATGAAAAAAGATGGATTGTTCATGTCTGTATCCACTCCCATTCACTAGCTTCAGGGGATTGGGCTGGCGGCTTACTGTATCTGACCCCTTCCTTTAGCCATACAATGATATAAACCAATGCTTCCCAACATTTGGTTTTATAATAACCACCAGGCTTCCCTGTTCAGCCACAGATTTCAGAGATTCTGATTTCAAAATCTGAAGTGGGATGAAGAATTTGAATTTTCATGCAGTTTCCACAGCACCAGGCCATGATTTGCAGAAGACTGCCATGAATGAGCAGTAGGATACCACATATATCATAACCTAATGAGATAATAAATGTAAATGTTACTTGCTATAAAGTAGGCAAGTCAGGATCCATTTGTTTTCTCCCCTGAATAAATATTTACTAGTTTCTGTTTCTGAGCAAGTGACATGTAAAAGTGTAAAAAACGGTGATGACAGTATTAATGCGAGGGATGCTAATTATCCAAGTCAGTTGCCTGGAGCCATTTTCAAGTTCTCTCTCCCCTGACATCCCTCTCTTAGTCAACTGATGAGAACCTGAACCATGACAACAGTACAAAAAAAAAAGACTTCACAAAAATTTCCAAAGACTATTCATTTAAGCACTGATTTTTTTTGTACCATAGAGATGAAAAAGCTTTTAAAATATTCTCTTTCAGTCTCTAAACTATTTATCTTGTGATTCCCTTACCACATACCTGCTGACCCTGATAATTCCTACAAACTCACGTTCACCAATAGCTGCATAATTCTGGTCCTGCAATCATGGTCTTCATACACTTAACTCAAAAACTTGACATTTCGTGAACAAATATTTTCAACAATGAGGCAGGTTTTTCAGAAACAACAAAAGTAGCTGACTTGCCATTGTTTTCATTGAGCAAGATATATGATATAGTACTTATATGTTGCTTCCTTTCAAAATTTTGGGTTACATTAAAAATGTGTTCTAAAAATAAAACCACTAATGTATAGTGTTTATATCTAAATAGAGAACCCTACAAATGATTGTAGAGACAGTTTCTTTAATTGAACACTCAATTTAACTCAGCTTAGGTGCAGACCAAACTAGAGCAGTAGTTTTATATAATTTTCATTATTTAATAAAAGAAGAAAAAATCAATTCTTTGGGATTATTGCTATTATTTCTTAGAAATGCATTTTAAAAAGAATTTGTCACTTAAGTCTTTATTCAATAGATATTGAACAGAACACTAGACAATGCAGTTAAAAGTACTTTTGCAGCTGAATAAAGAATTAGATGTCATATAAAGTGGTGAACGTTGAATTTAATCCAGGCTCTGGGCTCACCAAGAATGGAGATGCTTAAGAGTACCCCAACTGCCCAGCATCCAGAAAAAAACAGTCTCAAAAGAATGACCTTGCCCCACATAACTTGCTGTCCCTTTTTCACAGAACTCCAGTAAGACTCACAGATGACTTTCTATTTAACTACTTTCACAAAAACCCACTCTTTTCTTTTCTGTACCTTCCTCATTATGGTCACTTGTCCTGGGTATAAGAATTTGGGTGTATGGGAATTTCTGGTTTAAGATTAGAGCATTGTTGTTTCAGGGTCTCTAACTTGGTCACTTGGCTAACTTCTTTTTCTTTTAAAGCAAATTTAGGTGGTAGGTCAGACAACTATGGTTATTACTTTCTAAAAGTTTAATTTTTATATGTTTATTTATAAGTCTCTGGTTTTGAGCATTCACAAAATCTTATGTCTCTATATCAGACAGAATAGCAAGTAATTTTTATGAAAATGAAGGGATAATCAGGTGAAAGTAAAGATTTTTTAAAAAAAGAACTGGCCAGGCACAGTAGTGCACGCCTATAATCCCAGCCGTTTTGGAGGCTGAGGAAGGGGGATTGTGAGTTCAAAGCCAGCCTCAGCAAAAAGCAAGGCACTAAGCAACTCAGTGAGACCCTGTTTCTGAATAAAATACAAAAAATAGGGGTGGGGACATGGCTCAGTGGTCGAGTGCTCCTGAGTTCAATCTCTGGTATCCTTCACCTCCCAAACCTCCCAATAAAGAGGAAAAAGAAAATATCTTCAAGGTTTTCTCTATCTCTAGGTACTTTGTTTAGGCTTCCTAATTTTTTCAGCATCCCATCATTGAGCTAAAGATTATGTGGTGACCATTTCCACAGAAATGAGCGCATCAGGACATTTCTTTTGTGTGTTTTATTTTACTATTCCTAATATCTATAGATTTCTTGTAATAATAAAATATGAAATAAGACAGTATGATTTTTATGAGTTTAAGTATTTGCCATTTCTGTTATTAGCTATAACTTTTAATTTTCTTTTTTTTACTTCATTTTCCAACTTGTATATTTTAAGCACTTTTCTTTCCTCAAGAAAATATAAAAAAAAATAAAAATATAATAACACCATAGTATAATATGGAGTGTCTCACTTACTATTATAGATGTTTATTTGTCATCCACAAAATAAAAAGTTTGGAATAGGGACACAATTATTCTTTAATTCTTACATTTATCATCATTCTTTATTATGAATTCTCATCTTATTGCAAGATAGCAGATTTATTTCTTATGGAATTTGGTAAATTGTACTTGTTGAGATCAAAGGAGATGGAGACATTTAATGTGTTTCATCTCAACACAGAAGTATTCTTTCCCTGCTGTATTATCTGTAGTTATTGTGAAGGATCCTCAAACAACTTTGAGAGAAAAATGAAATGAAGTAACTAAGTTTTACATTATATTATCTTTGGAAATATTTCTTCTTATACTATAAGGAGGCCTGAAGTATAGCATTTTCTTATCATGTAGTCATACTATGAATGATAATGTGAAACAGAAAGACATATTATGGGAGATGAAAAATTTAGCAAATATTGAGATTTAAGCATTTACAACACTGCATGAAAATTGATACATATTTCTTTCAAACATTTCATAAATATGTTGAAAGAAACTTGAATATATTTTCTTTATTCTAGCTGCAAGCATTTTTATTCACCTCTTTTATCATACACAGATGATTATTTTAGATCTAATATTTACTTGTGAACTTGTTAATCAAGTAGAAACTCTTCTTGGGTAAAACATATCATCATAATCTTAATATGTAGCTAAGTTTGAGTTTATCATAGTCTATGAACTTGAATGTTCAAAGTGATATTAGGGGGAAGCATTTAAAATGTTAGATAGTTTCCAGTTTTAAGTAAGAATTTTGAAATAAGAATTTTTACTTCAATCAATTTAGATGCATGTACTAAGAATTTCCTGATTAACTTGTTCACAGTTAATCTTATTGGAACATATTTTTTTCTTGCAAATTTAAAAAAAAAAACAAATAATGTGTAGTTAGTACCATAAACTAAGGGAATGAGGGAAAGACAGTTGTGAATATAAATATGTCATTAATATAATCCATCTATTGATGGATTTAGAGGTAATCTTAATTTTTAAACTCAAGAATAAGAAAGAGACCAAGAAAAGAAATTGTTGAAAAAAAAGTAATGGTGCCTAAAAGAAATACTTCCCTATTTTATTCAGGCTAAAAGAAATGATAAATACTTATTGTCATATATGCCTTGGTATAGACACCATGGCAAAAGTAATTGAGATAATTTTTTTTACTTCAGAAAGTAATTAAAAGTGAATGTCCTTAAGAAGTCTTGAAAGGTAATCATCAATCAACTCTCTGTTGAGTCTTACAATGATTAGTGCACATTCATTTCTTTTGGGTAGCAATTCACTTTTCCTGTTGAAACAAACAAACAAACAAAACAGCATTTACTTAGCATCTCATACAATTGTTTGTGATAATAAAAACAGAATGTTCTCCCTATACCCATCATGAGGGAGAAGGTCAGAGAAATTATACTATACCCACATTATAAAATACTTTGATACTTTTCAAAAAAATGAAGTAGATTCATATGTAATGAAATGAGAAGGGGTGCATGATAAATTAAGTGAAAAAACAAATAATACAAATCTTGTGTTCACTATAAGAAAAATCAAGCGTCTGTATGTGTGTGGTGTGTGTGTATGTGTAGACTGGATATAAACCTTTACTTCTAACATGAACATATAGAAATGTAAATTTAAAATCTTGTCTGTAATTAAATTTAATCTTTATGCTGTTGTTGGTGGATATTTTAATTTCAATATATTTGGATAATCATTAGTAAAATTAGCCCAACTGTTCTCTCCCCAGGGTTTTGTGTAACCCTAGGATGTTCCAGAGTGCTAAGGCACTGGTAAAACATGTGCGGCTAACCCTTCTTTCTTAGCATCCAGCTAAGCTAGAGGAAGTGAGGAGGTATTAATCACTATGTGATCTTCACTCTACACAGTTAGAATTTATGGTTTTCTGTACTCTAAGAACAAAGCTCTTACAAATAAACAACATTTGAATTAGGAGTTAGACATTTACACGTCAAAGTTACTCATGTGGGACATGTTCCGTTAGTCACTTCCTTACTAGGACTAAGAAATAAAATAAGAGTAGGGGAGGGATATTAAAAAATTAACATTTTATACCACATTTTAATAACAGCTAAGATTGGTTCAAGCCATGAAGAAAGAGAAATTCCAATTGCTATCACTGAAGGACTCTTTATAATGAATACACCATTTCATATAATAGAGAATTAATGTTGACGTGACGATATCTCAGCATTTCTCTATTGTTATCTATAATTAAGATTTGGTAAAAGGAAAAATCAGCTACCAACTTACAATTGAAGATTTCTTAGAAAATATTGCAATGATGATTTTACCTTTGTAAACAAGAGGTTAGAATTATTCAAGGTCTTCAGGATTGAATGTTGACTACTGTAGCTTGGAATTCCAATCTTAATATTTTTAATCAGAAAATAGTGTGACAATAAATAATGATTCAGTTCCTAATAATCATTAAATTTTCTAATTAAGAAAAAAGAATTTGAGGAAACAATGCTTTAAGTCCAGTATCTCTAAGTCATCATAGAAATTACAAGGTTTTAAGTGAGCACCTACAAGCCCCCTTTGGAGAAAAAACAGACCAATGATTAGGCCCTATATTGGCTGTCAAATGACGTGAGACTTAGGAGAGAGTACAAATGGGGAGCTCTGAATGTGAGGCAACATTTCTTCTCCTAACAGAGAGTCCTTCTTCAAAATGTATTTCTCATATCTACCTCATCCTATGTGACATTTCGAAGAGTCAATCATTTGTGACGCATAAGCAGGTAAACCAATCCTATTCATAAACTTTGTATTTCACCTAAACTTGGTGTTGGAGGATCAGAAGGGAAGTGGGAAATACGAGAGAAGGAAGTTTGGGCTGAGTCTGTATTTGTGTCTTGTTCAATTCACCATGTTTTTCACTTTTGATTAGACCCAAGTCCTTTTTAAAATGTTCAGTATGAAAACTTTTTAATTTGACTGAATCATGTGCATGAAGTGTAGTAGGTTTCAAGTAGAATATCAGGTGTGCTCTTCATGAAGCAGAGGCTGATACAGTGTGTAATGCTGTTAAATGATGTGACAGATAAAAGAGGGAGACACTGTGAAAGATAATGGTGGAGAAAATGGAAGGAAGCATGATTGGACAGGAAGCAGGATTAGGTTAAATGGTGACATAGATTAGATGAAGTCGTGGTCAATTCTGCTTGAACCTCTAGTTCAAAGGTTGCTTTTAGAAGAGTCCAAACTTAGATGTTGTCGTATTCTAGCACCATGGCACATTGTCTGGCTTGAATTTAAAAGTGACAGTGGCTCATTAAAGTAGTGTATCTGGAGGCTGTCAAGATACTGAACTTCTTGAATCTAATGGCAAATTCTTCTTAAAAGGTGATTCAAGTCATTTGGAATATGGTTGCCATGGCTTGGTTTTCTTTAATATCTTAAGGTAATTTAGGTTTCATTTAATATAATTGCTAACCTCATTGAATAGAAAGGTCAAGTTCTTGAAGGGAAAGATTATACTTATTTTTATTCAGATAAATTTTAACTAATTAATGAAGGAAAGTTTCTCATGGGTTTGCACATACTGAGGTAGGTATGCTATGTCAATAATTACTCTCATAAACGAAAATATGTGGTTAATGTACTTTAAAAACCTCTCCTCTACATTTTCATTGATATTATAGATGTCTTTCTGAGTAAAGAAAATGCCATGTGGAAATGTTAAGTCTGTACTCTGGGACTCACTCTAGCTGACAAATGTGCTTTCATACAGTACACTTGAAAGATTGTGATTCTAATACATATCTCAGTTAAAAAAAATCACTACTTTCACTTGTTAGTAAAACTGGCAGCTGTTGACTTTATGGATGACAAGAGTAATGGCTCTCAAACAGGTTTTCAGTCAAGAAATATGACTGCTGTTAGTTTTAATAGCATGCATATTAGTTAGGGTTCTCCAAAAGAACAGAATCAACATGATATGTGTAGGAAGAAAAAGTGTATGAGGAGGATTTATTAGAGGAATTGGTTTACACAGTTATAGAGTACGGGAGGTTCTTTGATAGAATGTCTATGCGCTGGGTCTCTGGGATATCTGTGGCATGGGTTAGTTCAAGTTTGAAAGTCTCAGAAACAAGGAAGCCAGTGGTGTAATGCTGAATATGAATGAGCCCAAAGGCTTGAGACTCATGGGGCAAAGAGTGTCGATCCTAAAGTCCCAAATTATAGAGTTTGAAATTCCAAATATTGAAGGCACCAGGAGGAAAATGTATTACCTTCAGAAGAGAGAAGAAAATCCTTTTTCTCCAAATGTTTTTCTGTATGTACTCAGCCAATTAGATAGTACCTACCCACACCAAAGTCAAGGCAAGAGCCTGCTCAATTCACTGATTCCACAGGGACCTCATCTGGAAACAGCCTTAGAAACATAGCCAGAAGTAACACTTTGCCAATTCTCTAGGCATTTCTTAATTAAATCAAAGTGATAGCTAAAATTCATGAATTTCAGAAAAATCTTCAAAAAATTATGCACAGTAGCTCGTAAGAGAGAATATCGTGTTGATAATAACTAGACATTTGTTAAGATTAACATAATATATATACATATATATGAACTAGGGAATGTAAGGTAATTATTTAAAATCCTAGCAAAGTAAGAATATTGAAAATTTTTATCACTTTACTGACTCTATAATTCATTTTTCCTCTACACATTCTATTGCATACTTACTCCATTAGGCCAGAGACTGCATCTGGTTATGATATAATAGATAAATAAGATCAAATCATCCTAACAAAAAATATCTAAAAAAGCTGGAAAAACTATCAAACAATTAAAACATGGAAAATTTTATTTGAAATCACAATAAATATCATTACCCCCAAACAGTTTGGGGCACTTAAATTGTGCTGAGAGATCTAATAAAAATGTGATGGAAATTCTTTCAAAATATTTACCAAATTTAAATTAACTTGAAGGGGAGGAGCTCATATGATTGATTAGAGATGCATGTTTGGTTGTCCATGGTTAGTATTAAGTTAGAAACAAGAATGAAAGTTAGGGAAGCTGTCAGTTGTTAATCAAACCCTGACCGTTTGGGAATGATATTGGTACAGCTTCATTGTTTAACTTTTTGGATTGCCACTAGCGATATCAACCTGACTTCCTGTAATGTGACATAGAGCAGACTGATTTCCTGGTTATTTATTATAGATAAGAGCATTGTTTCTTGGACAGGTTGCTGAAGATTGTGGTCTAAAATTCTGCTTCATATATAAACAATCTATTATCTGTTTGTGTAAACACACACATGTATCTCTTTCCCTCTTAGTTTTATGATGCCAGAAATTCTTGATTGCAAACTCTGAAGGGGTTATCAAAAAGAAAGAAAAGAAAATCTGAGGCTATCCCCTTTTGAATTATATTAAAAAGTCCTGGTCAATATGCTAGTAAAATGATTCCAAATTAATACATAAAGCTATAGTACAAGCATCACAATCAAATGAGGTTACATCAACAAAGCAACAGTCAAAATTCATTTAACATATTAACAGAAAAATGCAAAAATACAATCATTTTCATAAAAATCATTTCATAAAACTCACTATCCTTAGTAATTCAGCAAACTAGAATTCAAACTAGATTTTTGTTTGATGAAATACATGACATAAGGTATATGTAGAATTCTGGGACATTTAAGAATTCTGCTTAACATAGGCACCTACCAAAAACGTCAGTTTTCAACATACCCAGTGGTGAAACACTGAAATGTTTTCCCCTAAAACTAGGAAGGAAATAATATCTATTTTAACAATTTCTATTCAAACATAACTCCCATTACATTTGATAATATAGAAATTAAAGTGAAAAGAATTAAAGAAGAAATAAAGTTGCCATTTTTGCATACTTACTATTTGGTAAATAAAAATTTCAAAATTATCTCAAAAAATTCTGTTAGAATCAATAGTTGAAAATCTAAAGTGTCATGAACAAGATATGAACATATAAAGTTCAAATCTTATTATAAGGAAACCATTTATAATAGTATCACAAACTTCAATATCTAGAAACAAAACTAATAAACACTATTCAAGCATATTTACAAAGAAAAAAGTAAAATATTATTGGTAAAAATACGTAAAGTTTAAATGCTATCACTATCCATGAACAAGGATCCTAATGTTCAATGTTGTGGATGTCGATTAACAAAATTGTTCTGTATATTTAATGCATTTTCCAAAATACCATTTTTATTTTGCTTTTGTAATATTACAAGTTAAGTATATATATATATATATATATATATATATATCTCCAAAAAGCCAAAGACAACCAAACTGCAATGCACTATTGACATTCAACACACACATACACACACACAAAAAAACAACAACAACAAAAAAAAATTCATAAATGGTCTAGAGACATATGGAAAAGAAGCTCAGCCTAATTTAATGTTGAGAAAATACACTTAAATCACAGTCATAATTCACACTAACAGAAATGACCAAAATTAGTAGGACAAAAAAATAATGAATCATGGGAGCTATTGTCCTGAATTACAGCATTACTTGTGCCAAAGCTACTGGGATTCTACTTTTGTACAACCAATGTGGAAAACAATTTAGCAGCATATATAAATCAGATGATTTGTATTTTTTTCAGTTTCAATTTTTACTCCCTAGCATGTTTGAATCAAGTAAGTAAAAGTGTGTACCAAATGACCTGTGCATGTGTGTTTGTAGAACTAGTATTCATAACAGTCCAAAATCAAAGCGAGTCAACAGCTCCACCATAGTAGAGTTCTTATATTATTGTATGAAGATACAATTCAGGTATTATAGAACAAAAAAGAAAAAAATATTATTTCCTGAAGCAAATTAATCTACACACATAGACACACACACACACACACACACACACACACACATATTCCTGAAACAACTCAGAAAAAAGTAAATATTGTAAAATTAAAAACTGTCCTAAGGAGCTATAAATTAGGATATCAATTGCTTTTAGAGATGATTAGAGCTGGAACTTGGATAGGTCTTTAGGACTGATACAGGGGTCTTGGGATATTATATTATTTATTTTTAATTAATTTTTGTTTATTTTTATGTGGTGCTGAGGATTGAAATCAGTGCCTCACACATGCTAGGCATGCACACTATCACTGAGCCACGACTGCAGCCCCATCACTGTTGATTCCATGGTCATATTTACTTGGGGAAAGTAAATTCCACTTCCAAGATGCCCACATTTTCAAATACATTTTACACTCTGGTTAAAATAAATTCAAGCTATAGTGAGCTAGACATGATTAGAATACTTTTTCATACTTTGAAGATAAAATTGCAGGTTTAATTCTCATCTACTCCCTCATATTAAAACAAAAACCTCTAGGCATCTGGTGTTTAACAAGACCCCTACTTGCATGACATCCAGCCATGCATCTTCTCTGGCACCTCACTTTGGGGAAACTGTATTCCAGCTGTTTCTTTGCCTGTCCAAAATGTATTTCTGAATAAGATCCAGCTGGCTTAAATACAAATCTATTTTTACTGAGATGATGCTTAGAAGTACACATGAAGGTCTTAAAATAGTGGTTAGTAGTGAGAACTATAAAATACAAGCTGATTTTGTATAATCTGTTCAGAGATAAAATCAAATTGTTTTCAAGGGTTAAAGTGCTATGTCTTAGGTGTTTCCAACTAAATCAGCATTTTGATCAAAGTCAAAAGTCCTACTTCTATAATGCATTCACTTTTACATGTTCAAACAACTGTATACCAGTAATAAATTAAGAGCAGCAAAATATGTTCCCAGAGATTTAGATAGAGATGATGGCAGCACAAACTGGAGGGAAAAGTGCAGTTATCAAAATTTCAGAGCAATTTTTTTAGTGGATATATTTATGTATAATTTCACTCAAAACTCCCAAACATATAAATACCTTTATCTCCATTGATGTTACTTAGAAATTCCTCTTCTACACATTAGCAATTATTTCACTGGTTTTGACTTGGTAGATTGTGTTTTCCATCTGGAGTCAATATTTCCTGTACATGTGCCACACTAAAGCCACAGAGTTAGCAATAGGTGAAGGTCATGTTTTATTCTAAATATGTTGACTTTATACCATCCATGTTTAACCAGATATTGTGACACAGAGAGGGGAAAAATACTAAGTATATTTCTACATACTTCAGTATAGTTTAGTTTTATAAGTGTTAACACCTTCTTATAATAGACTTTTCTTTTCTTTCCCAAACCTGTTTATGCATTCTGTAACTTGAAGCATCTTACTGTAAAACTACTGATCTAATATTCTCCCTGTTTGGTGATTATGCCATTTGAGTACAGTGCCCTGTCTAAAGTGACATCAATGACCTGCCACCCTCAACATAAGGAAAATGATTCATTTCTTTTCTAGCAGAAGATTTTCCTTGTGGCATACTTCTTTTTAGCTCTTTCTTTATGTCTGGTACACTATCCTCTAAAACAAACTAGGAGCCACAGATAGCTGGTTTTCCTTTATATTTTTAAACCACATATATATTTATATATTTATAAATATATATTTCTGAATTTTTCTAAAATTTTGAAGAAACCCGCTGTGATCAGACTCAACACCACATGGCAACTTCTTTCTGAGAACAGTAGTCACCATCTTCTGTGCAGTACCACACCCCAGCTAGCAGCGTCCTCCATTCACATACTGATTTGAATAGGCACATATTTTCCACATATTATTTATTTATATTACTTCACTACCCAAAGTGGGCATTGAAAGCAGAAACTCCTCGTAAAATTGCTAACAGGTGCATTAATAGCTCTTCTAACTTTCCTCATTGAAAGAGATTTAGAAATTTCTCTGGCCTCTGAAGACAAGTTCTTATCATAATGAGAAATGATTTGTTAATTAGTTATTATAACCTTTCTCCAGTTTATTTTCTTGAGTGAAAAAAGATGTGTCACTTCTCCCAGACTTACTTTCTTATTTAAGAATACTTTAATAGAAACAATTGTTAAGCACTTCTTTTAAAAACAGTTTTCTTCACCGAGGACTGGTATGAAGAATATATACTTGTTATGGTCATGTTAAGAGGTGTTGCCCAGAAATTCATGTGTGAAACAATGCAAGCATGTTGAGATGAAATGATGAGATTAGGAGAGCTGTAACCTATTAGTGAATTAATCTACTTGAATGAATTAACTGGGTGGTAACTATAGGCAGTAGGTGTGTGTGGCTGAAGAAAGTAGTTCCTGGGGGTGTGTCTTTGGAGTTTATATTTTGTCCTGGAGAAAGAGAACTATCCCTGCTTCCTGGCTGTATGAATTTAGCAGCTGTCTCTTGCCACACTTTTCATTCACAATTGTTTTTTTTTTTTTTTTTTTCCTTCTGAATCTTGAGCCTTGAGCTATGGAGTCTGAGATCAGGCACTGAACCTCTGAAACTCTAAGACAAAATAAACTCTTCCTCCTGTAACTTTTTCTTATCTAGTATATTGGTCATGGTGACATGAAGCTTACTAATACAATACTACATAATATTTTACAGAACTATTTTTCCATTTTTATCCTGAGGTATATATTATTAGTTTTCTATTTTGTTATATCAAATTATCTAAACCTTGGCAGCTGATATTTATTACCTTACAATATCTGTAGTTTGGTAGCCTTCCTAGCTTGAGTCCTCCATTTAGTGTCTCACAAAATTGAAATCATGGTTTTAGCCATGCTTCTGGAGGTTGCTATGGAGTTAACTTTCTTGCAATGAGTGCATAAATGGCTCCAGTTTGCTGACTATTGACTGGAAATCATCCTTAGCCAATAGAAACCACTTTCATATCTTGGAAGCCATTTGCAGTTACTAAATATTGCATGTTTCTGGTCACTTGGGCTTTCTGTACATGATCACAAGTTTCATTAAAGCAACAAAGATTTTTCTAGAACAATCTGCTACCAAGACTGCATCTTATATAACAAAACATCACACAAGTGACATCCCTTTCCTTTGCTATACATCATTGAAGAGAATAAGTCACATCATTGGCAATACAGAAAAAAGGTTTACACAGGTGGTGAAAACCAGGAAACTGAGAAGTCACTGGAGAGTCATGCCATATAATGCAGTTCTTAATCTGTTGGTTTCCAGTGTTGAAGAGAAGGCTACCGAAATAATCATATTGCCTTCCTCAGTGTTGAAAAGAAGGAATTAGTCACCTTCAAAATATGTAGTCAATTTGTACTTTAACATTTCCTTGACACCTCTTTTTTTTTTTTTACTTGAAAACCAATGACCCTAATTTAGGAAAGAAAAATATTTTCTTTTAGATAAATTCACTGAAAAATATTTTTTCACACATGACATGCCAACATTGATTTGTATAATTAGTAAAACAGGAAAATGATAACTGACTTGGACATTATTGGTGAAGAATCAAAATTCCTTTTAGTTTGTTTCACAAATGTGGGGCAATTTAAATATATAATTTGGAATTGGTAGAGTCACTTAAGTAAAATAAGGAAACTAAAATTTGAATATAGATGTATTAAAAACAAATTCAGAAAGTCTCAAACTGGAGTTTTTGGCAATAGATTTTTAGCATTACAAGTTTTATAAATAACCAAAATTTATAACAATAAACAATATATAAGAATTACAAGTGCAAATACTTTCAGGGGATATTATAAAGTAGTCTTTTAGATTTTGTTTAGAAAACTATTCTGTGTGTATGAGTTTGGGGGGCAGGCATAGGAAAAATGCTGACAAATTTTTTCAAATTGTTCAGCACAGTGCTTATTAGAACTTAATACTAAAATTATTCAAAATTCTCTCTCTTTCTCTCTCAGAAAATAAAATACAATATAGTAGGTAAATACTAATATGACCCCTATATTCAAACTTAACCACTCTGAGACTCCATTTAAAATTATATGATAATTTTAATGAAGGGAAATATATCTATTAAATTATATAGTAATTCCTAGCATGCAGCAGGTTCCTAATATATCATGGCTATTTTTCTTGAGAAACAAAGTCAACATGACCAGCAGAAAGGATTTTAAAAATTCCAACACAAAGAAATGATAATGTTTGAGATGCTGGATATATCAATTGCCATGATATGATAATTAAACATTATATACACATACTAAAATATAGATGTACCCCACAAGTATGTACAATTATTATTTGTCAAAGAAAACTTTTTTAAAAATTAAAAAAAAAACTCCAGTGTCAGGCACACTTCTGTAATCTCAGTGGCTCTGGAGGCTGAGACAGGAGGATTATAAATCCACAGTCAGCCTCAGCAACTAATGAGGCCCTAAGATACGTAGGGAGACTCTGTCTCTGTAAAAAAATATCAAAAAGGATTAGGGACATAGCTCAGTGGTTAAGCACTCCTAAGTTCAATCCAAGGTGAAAAAAGAAATTAAAAAATGACTAAAAAGTGAGCACATGTACAGACACACACACATACACACACACACACACACAAGGATTGTGAGCTTCTATGTATATATATTATACATGAAAGTATTTGCTCAAATTATCATATATAATACTATAATGCATGGAAATATACTCTGCTTTTGCAAAGAAAAATGAATGAACAACATAGGCCAACAAACAGTTATATTTTAGCATTTCATAATTACTTAACATAATGAAATGTTGAATTGAATTAAGTATTTAAGGAATAGTAGGACTTGACAACTTCTAAAATCAAAGTGGGAGAGGAAAGCATTACTGGGTAACCACACTACATTGTTTAATCCATTTTGACTACTAGCTAAAGAATTCTAAAATTGTCTAGGGTGAATATTTGTCAAATGCTTGGTGCTCTCTGTATTATGTAGATAGCTCAGCAGCTCTCCTGCCTAACCAAATTCACAACTTCATGCTAGTATTAGCTCTCAGCTTAACGTTTTTAAAATTCTGAAATTTTATTATAAACTTTCCATATAATGGCAATTTTAGTCCTAATGCAGTTCTGCAAATTTTGTCAGTGAACTGTCATGTCTAAAGCATATGTAGTAACACATTACAATGTGAAGGATAATAATATTTTTTCAATTTAATAGAGCAAATATTTTAGGAGTACATATTTATCTACACCTAAATTATCTATTACTAAAGTATCTTGCCATTGAAATGTTAATGTGAGCTTTTACAGCATGATAAGACTAATTAATTAATGATGACATACAGTGTGTCATCAAATACTGAAAAGGGTATGGAATAACCGGACTTTTCATACATTGATGGTGGAAATATAAAATGGGACAACCACTTTGGAAAACACTTTAGCAGTTTATTTTTTAATGTTTTATTTGTTTTAGTTAGTTATACATGACAGTAGAATGCACTTATATACTTTGATGTATCATACATAGATGGGATATAATTTCTCATTTTTCTGAGTATACATATTGTAGAGTCACATTGGTCATACTGTCACATACATACATACAGTAATAATGTCTGTTTCATTCTACTATCTTCCTTATCCCCACATCCCTTGTCTTCCTCTTCTTTGACTTCCCTTTACCTAATCTAAGGTAACGCTATTCTTTTTTCTTCCCTTTATACATGTACTTTGTGTGTGTGTGTTTTGTATTATAATTCTTAATATACATATATACCACAATTTTTGTATCTCTGTTTGTATATAAAGTATGTTGGGATGGTGGAATGTGATGGACATCATTATACAAAGAACATGTATGAAGACTTGAATTGGGTGGCAGTTTATTTTTAATTTTTTTTTCTTTTTTGTTTTTGTAACAGGGATTGAACCCAGGTGCTCTTAACCATCTAGTCATATCCCCAGCCTTTTTAAAAAATATGTATTTTATTAGAGACAGGGTCTCTCTGAGTGGCTTGGGCCTTGCTAAATTGCTGAGGCTGGGTTTGAATTCCCATGCAAACCTTCTGCCTCAGCCTCCTGAGTCACTGGGATTACAGGCTTGCACCACCATACCCGGCTACTTTTAAAAAGCAGAAATGAAAACAAACAGGCAAAAGGAGTAAATATACTCTTGACTCAGCTACCTCACTCCTGGCCATTTTTCCTAGAGAAAAGGAAACTTAATGTGAATGAAAATATATACATATATGGGGCTGGGATGTGGCTCAAGCAGTAGCTCGCTCATCTGGCATGTGTGGGGCGCTGGGTTCAATCCTCAGCACCACATAAAAATAAAATAAAGATGTGAGCCCACCAAAAATTAAACAAATAAATATTTAAAAATTCTCTCTCTCTTAAAAAATATATATATGCACATGAAAGTTTGTAAACATTTCATTTATTACAGCCTGAAATCAAAAAGAATAAAAATATATCTTCCAGTGGGTTAATGATTAAGCCAGCTACGATAAATCCATAAGGCAGAATACTACTCAAATTTTTTTAACATGCAGAACCTTGAGTTAAATATCTTGGAAATTATGTTGAAATAGAAAAGCCAATCTTAAGAGGATTTATCTAAATATAAATATGTGAACATATATTCTGAAAGGATGTGCATGTGCGTCCTTTTTGAGATATACATGCTACTACACAATTACATTTATCCAATATTCTTTAAATGACAATTACAGGGATAATTGAAATGATGTGTGGGATAGAAGCGTAATTATAGAGGGGTGGAAAGAAGGGTGGGGTGGTGATGGAACAGTTCTGCATCTTAATTGCTGTGGTGATTACAAAGATCTACCAGTGGGATTTCATAAAACTACACACACCAACACACACACTTACAAAGTGCAGGTGAAACTGGTGAAATTTGAAAGAGGTCTGTGTATTGTACCATTGTTGGTTTCTTGGTTTGGACATTGACTGTGTTAAAGATCAACAAAGCCTTTCCCTAGTTAAAGGGGTAAAAACAGATTTTTAGTTAGTAATAGACTGAAACAATCTTCAAGAGGCCATCAGGAACTGAACCTAAGGTTGAGATTTACATAGGGGACTAGGCTTTTTAAAGGGAAAATGAAGAAGTATGGAAGTGAGACCAGGGCAAAGGACAGGTAGCTGATTACCAAAGAAAAGGAAATGGATAGATAGCACTCCCCAATCAACTGAATGCTAATAGCCTCCAGGGGAAGGAAAGGACCCATTGGAAGCCTCTTTTCCTGCCCTTTGGTCATTTAGGCACGAGAAGAAAGAAAACCTAAAATCTATAAAGGGGCAAGACACCCCTACTCCCATGGGTACTAGCTCTGGATCTAGGTTCCTCTCTAGAGGAGTATTTCTGTCAGTGTGTGTGTGTGTGTGTGTGTGTGTGTGTGTGTGTGTGTGTGTGTTCTATCCTTTAAATAAAACTTGTTTTCTTTCCTCAGCATTTCTCAGTTGTTTAATCTTCAACACAGGAGGAATGAGGACCCAATACTAATTTTTCAAGACCAGTATCAAAGTTAGGTGAGCCTGGCCTCAGTAGAGTCAGAGAACTGAAAAATTACCAAAAGTGTGAAGAGGTTGTATATTCATGTGAAACCCATATTGATTTGCTGTTGCTGCTTTTCAAAGTTAGGCAGGTGGTCTCCCACAGAGACTGGGGACAGGGCCCTGTGTTCAGGTGTGGGCTGAAATAAACAGTGAATTCTTTTAACAGTCTTGAATTTTCAGTAGGCACTTTAAGAGAATCTAGTAGCTGGTGCTTCTTTAATTCTATAGCAGTAGCTCTCAGGTGAGGGTGATTTTGCCTCCAGGAAGCATTTGGCAATATCTGGGTACATTTTTGGATTGATACATTTTGATGATCACTGTTGCTGGAGTCTGGTAGGTAGAGACATATTCTACAAACTTCTCCCCATGCACAATACAGTGGCCTAAAGAATCCATCTGACCCCAAATAACAATTGTCCCAGGGTTGAGGACCCTATCATACAGCCAGTTTTGTAGATTTAATAATTTTAATCAACTTAGCCAGATATTAAAAGTTTGACCTAGATCCAGTTGACATAAAATAGAAGGTCACTTGTCACAATTTATTTTATCCAAACTCTTTATATACTTGGAACTCAGATTTGGCTTGGTAAAGATAACTTGCCCAAGGTCAATAAACCTATCCTCGGTATCTCTCAACTAATTTATAGATAAGAGCTCAGATTTCTTGATTCATAGGCTAACACACACAGGTTTTTAAAATGAGGTATTTCCGAATCCAGGTCATTGCAACCTAGAGTTGATATTCCTATACAAGAAAGATAAAATACGTTCTGAAATCCTTGATTTCAGTTATGATAGCCACTTCAGTGATTTCTTTTATCATACTCTGAAATGGAATTTACTTTTGAAGATAGTTGAACGTATCACTTTGATAAGATTAAACATTGTCAAAAAGTTATTTTAAAAGTATTTTGATGAAATGAGGAAATTTAGCATGGTGCTTTTGAAATGATATCATTATTCATATTTTTATCACAGTACCAATTCTTATTTAAAAATAAGCTTACATTAATTACACCTATCTCTGTATGATTACTATGACTTTAATCCATTTGCTTTTGCCAAGCTACTATAAGTCCCAGCAGTCTTTATTGGTAGGCTGCAAATGTTGCCTTTTTAAAAAGCTTGCTTATTATACTTTTACAGAGTGAAAAAATGTCTTTCATAAGTCATACAGCATAAAATATTTCAGATATGACTTATCAGTTTGCTTTGTCTTTGTTTGGTCCATATTACTGTGATTACCATAGTAAGAAGTAAGATATTCCTTAAGAATTTTAAATCATTCCTTTTCTGGCTTAATAACTGTGCATTTAAGGTGAATTGCTTGTGGGAAATAACATCCAATCTGCATGTTACTGAAGTGGTGCCAGCAGTCAGGGTAAACCAACCAAGAAGAAGGAGAGATGGAGATGAAAGAAAAGCTTTATTATTTCAGAGTTCAGTCTCACCAGGAATTGTACTGAAGTCAGATTTGACCTCAAGCCATTCAAATAAGAGACCCCAAAATAATAGAAACTCCAGTCTGCTGTGAAAAATTTCTGAATAAACCTTATGATTTATACAATCTTCTCTATTGCTTTTTTCACTTTTTCTTCTCTGAGGTACAAGCACAATGACATAGAGTGTCCCAGCTCCTCACAGGGGCAGAGCTGCATGTGCAGGGCAAAGTCTATATGTTGGCTCAACTCCATGTCAGTACACTGTCAAAATAAGGAATGATATATAAATCTGAACATTGTGCCAACAACAGCATATAAACTACCTGGAGTTCATCCAGCTTCACACAGAGGGCACCTTTAGCAGCAAGCCCAGAATATTATTATGATGTCATGGTATTGAGGGCTGCTATCAAGGGTAGAAATTTGTGGAATTTTTGACAGTGACATTTAGCAGATATTTTTGATTTTATATATTCTATGTATACTTTATATTACAAAAATGGGATTTGTGGGTATTCTACGGTTTGTCGATATACTTGTTGTATAAACTTACATTTGGGTAAGAATATATCATAAAAATGTCAGAGACATTAAATAGCACTTGATATAGGTCTTGATATAGGTGAAAGTCAGGCACATGTAAACAGAAATCAGCAATCACAATGAGAATTATAAGAAAATACAGTTAGTTTCTGAGAGGAGCAAATAAAACACATAGTCAAGGTCAAGTGCTTTCTGGTTTTGCAGTATACAGGGAATGCAGCTCTAATCTTGGGTTACTAGAAACTGTCATTTAAGAAATTTATTTTTGTTACCTAGAGGCATTTCATTTAAAAATAAAGTGGAGTAAATCTGGGGAGTCAGGATTGAATCTGGTCACAACTGAGAACTGATGGAAACTCAAATGTTACAGAAAGCTGGATGGAAAAGTTAATGACATAGCTGTTCAGAGCAGTCCTCTGTTACCACAGGTGGAACCTGTGATTGTCCTCAGGGTAATAAAGTCTGATATAACATCTGAACACTCCAGTTAGCTACCTGTCTAGGCAGTGATCTCAGAGGTGGAGGTCCATGGAAAAGTGCTAAGTACAAAGCAAAGATAAACTCAAGGTTTATAGTTTTAAAAATGGACATGATCATAAATAATGAAGTTGCTATTAAAGGCAAGAAAACATGGAGAAAGCTTCTTTTCTGAATGTGTCCCTCACGGTTTTCTTATAAATATTTCCCATGCAATTGAAGCTGGAGTAAATAAAAAACAGTGGTGCTGTTGATTCCTAAAACAGTTTTCCAAAAGTGAACTGAGAGATTGAGTTATTTAGACCCTCTTCATAAAGTCTAGAAGCATTTCAGTTTCAGATATTTTAGGAAAAGAACACAAAAGAAGACCAGTTTTCATATATTTTGAACATAAAAAATTTTGTGTATCTTTAAATGCACATACCTTGTAACAGACATCAGAATGCCCTTCTCTGGTGATAAATTCCATTTCCAGATATTTGATCACTAATAGAAATAAATAGAACATTATCATTTCAATCACTGCCATCAGAATACAGAGAGTTCAGATACATTCCTTGTCTAATACTATAGAAAGTGCTTCCCATTTCCACCTGACTTGGAAAAATTCTATTTCTTGTTTCTCTGTATATATAGAATCATACCAGATAAAGTGACCTCTTTTGGACTTAACTTAAACAACTTCCTGTGTAGATTTTTAAGTTAAATTGATTTCATAATAACTGATATTCAAGTCAGATTGAGTGCTTATACGTTTCTATTATTTAATAAAAAATTACAAGTTCTTTAATAAAATTTGATTTTCTGTATTTACTGGTAGGGTCTGTTGCATTGTTAACAAGATGATTTTACAGCAGATAGAATTTGAGGCCAAGGTTTTAGTTTGATGCCTTGACTACATTTGTATATCATACAGTTTTATTCACTAAATGTAGTGATTCTCTGTAAAAACTGTTTCCAAAGTCCCTTCCTTATGAAAGGCAAATGAGCTTCTTTGCCTTACACCAGCTACTTCCACGCAAGACACCTTTTATCTAATTTTCTTTATTGCAGTAGAGGAATACCAACTTAGTTTGTGACAGGAAGTCTGTTGTCAGAAACCCATTTTCAATCTATTCTTGTCATTTATTTATTTAATTGTTCCTTTTAAATTTTTATATTTTTATCTTCAAACAATCTCAAACATGTAAAATTTGCAAGTGCATTATGAGGAAGGAAGAACAGGAAGGGGGATACTTCACGATGAATATCATTAACTTTTTTTGTTTGTTTTAAAAAGAGGATAAAAATTATTTTAAAATATGTACTCCTGACTGGTGTTTTATATACATTCTAAAAATTAATTCTTAAGACTGCTAAGGTGACTTTAAAACAATCACAACTATTTTGTGGTTTTTTTCAGAAAGAACAAGTTTGAAAAAGATGAGTTGACTGATTTGAGGTCTCAAATTATCCACTTGGATGAATAAGATTGGACCCCTAAGTTTGCTGGTTCCCATGATCATAGTTCCTTAAGTTCTACCTTATTTGTATCACCTGCCCTACCAACACAATGACAGGTCCTATTTGTTTAGTGATCAGATGGAAACCTTTGCTAATTTTTCATTCCCAAATATGTTCTCGATAGCTTTCAAAGATCTGAAATTCATTCTTTATCACTTTAACTTTATTTCTTTGTTTCCTTAAGACTTCCTTCCTAGAACTACAATTAGCTGAAGACATAAGCTCTACCAAAATATGAATTCTGTAGTATGAAATTAGCTAGTGCTCAGCAATCGCTGCGGAGAGCCTGGCAACTAGAAATAAAAACACTTTATTTCATAAAGCATTGTAACAATGGACACCATAGAAATACTAGAAATCACAGTGATAAAAAGAAAACAAGGGAAAAGATCCATGATTCCACCATCCTGAGTTAATTATATTATTATAGCCTTCCTGCAACTGTACTCCTGGCTCTCATTAACCCTTTTAAGGCCCACACTTGTTACACACACTGTGTTAAGTCCACAGTAATCTTACTATTATTATTAAAATTGTTTAGTAAAAGCCAGTTTGCAATTTCAGTGATTATGGTATATGATTCTAACAATGGTGACTTTGTTAAAAAAATTAATGTATGCTTCATTAGTTTCTGCTTATGTGTGGAACTAGTGGGTGAATCTTGGAGGGGGGAGGTAAACAGATTGAGTAATATGCAGCAGATTAAGAGAGTATGTTTTTCTCCTATACATTTATTTTTATTTTTTTATTTTTTAGCAATTCTCTGTTGCTGTACATTGATGCTTATTTTATTAGTTATTGATCCAAGATAATGATAAAGTACTACAATTTAAGAGAATGACTTTTTGGTAGAATTCAATTTTCATAATGTTGCTACTCAAAGATATGACTGTGTGAATGACAACAGAAGTGTTGTTATTTTCAATGTAGGTGAAGAAATATTCACTAATATACTCATAATTTTTATTTTTCATAATATTTAGTGTTTTATATTTCAAATTAATTACACAATGTGATATTTTTGATAGATTTAGGTGAATCACAGAGTTAAAATGTATTTAATGGTATTAGAATGCTTGCATATTATGCAGAGAATTTTGATAAAACATTTACAGAATTTAAGATAAGAACTAGAGATACACAAATTAATGTATAGAGTCTTGTTACATGTCTATTATTTCTGTAAAGATTTCACAAATGTTACTTTTTTAAAAATTTTAAATGAGTCCTGACTTTAATGGAGGGTCTTCCATGCATATGCATAACATAAAATGTCTATAAAATTAGTCATAAAATTTGACTTACCAAAACTGCCTTTTACAGAGCATTTTCAGAATGCATTTGTTAAGTGAAAGGACAAATATAAACTCTCATAACAGTATTACCTTTACATAGACATTTATTTTATAGTTATAGAAATACATGTCTCAGTAATAAATTATGAAAGCTATGATTTGGAACTCATATCCTTTCTGTTTTCTAAGGAATTATAATTTAACTTAATGTCATCAGTTTCAAAATGAGAGGAAAAGAAATATTAAAAACAATTCTCAAAATAAAAAAAAAATCCTAGATTGCTCAAATTAAGGAGCTGAAAGTCAACAGGTGATAGTTAAAAGTAGATCTTGTAAAAATGTTTTCTTCTTTGTATATGTAACATTGGGCCAAACTATTCCAACCAGTTAAACTGAAATGTAAATGGCAATAAAGATCAACCTAACGAATCCAGTTATATCATTTGAAAAATATTGTCCTATGTAAAGCTTTTAAGAGAGAAATTCAGTTAAACTGATTCTTCATTAACGCATGTTCCTGGTAATTCTGTAGAAGATAACAGGAACAAAACAGTACCATTTTGCATTTTATTTATTGAATCTTTTCTATTGCTCCTGTTTTTATACATCAATGAATTATGATAATTTAGAAAATTTTAAAATAAACACTGTAAGTATCTCAGTGTATATTTCCTGAAAATTATACAATTAAACACATATAATTATGTGTGTGGAATTTTACTGATAATAACAGTAGTATATTTTATAACAATTTTATTTTTTAAATAATTATATTCTATGGATTTTAACAGGAAAAAATCTATTATATATGTAGTTGACACTTTCTTGTTAAATTGAGACTTTTTCTTCGAGTACTTACAAATGTTCATGAAATCTTCCTACATCTAAAACTTTGTGGTTTAAAGTTCGTATTTCACTTTTTAAAAAGTGATTTACTTTTTCTACTTTGTCAGAAACAAAGGTGAAAAGAATAATATGCCTTATAAATTGAGAATTCTCTTTCATTGAATTCAAATGAGTCTTCTTTCCCAGTCTGAGATTTCATTTCTCTGTAACATTTTCTTGTTACTTGAAAAACAGATTTTAAAAAAGCGCTACTAAACTGCTTAGTTCATAAACAAACAATTGTATATTTTGCTTAAATATTTTAAAACTCACTTGTGTATTAATCATAAAATGAAGACAGAGGTGCAGTTTCATTACACGCTTGAAAAAAAAGCTGATCATTTAGCTCAAGAAAATTTACCTTTAAATTGTGTTTTTATCCATCCAATTCAACTGTCATCTTAAATTTAACAAAAATATTTATATATATATATATATATATATATATATATATATATCCTTAAAATCTAAATCAAGCAACCAAGAAATCCTTATTTTGATTCCACAGCTATTGAACTGTAAGGTACAAATAACAAACTCATTATCACACTTCAGGTTGTTTTTGGAGAACTATTAAAACTTAGTGAAGTGAAGAGTATCAGTCAGGGAATAATGTGCAACTACCAAATGTAGCATAGAATATTTAGGTTGTAAATAGAGAATATAAATGTTAACTTATCATTGTTCTATTCAATTTAACCTTATCTCAAAAAAACTTTGGTATATAATTTCAAACTCTATAAATTTTTCACAATTTATTACTTACAGTATCAGTCCACAAAATATATACATCCCACTAAATCAGTAAGACTTTTCTTCCTAGAAGTTTTAAGCATAAAAAACTAATTGTGTATTTAGTTTAGTTTTGTTTTGACTTCTTGCAAATAGATGAACCAATAAAGATTTATTTCTAAGTTTACTTTTTCCAAAGAGAAAAACTGACTGGATGAAGCAAAACTTTATTCTTGTATAAAACTGTAACTCTTATTAAATTTGGTTCTTCTTTTTATTACAATATTTTAAGGTAAAAGAAAAGGCATTTACCAAATACCAAATCTCTTCTATATCCTGTGCTAGACATTGTTATAAATAACTTCTCAATTTGTACTAACAGAGATAATCATTTACTACCAAAGAAGTGTGCATTCATTTCCATTTATTTTGCTTAATATAAATTAGCTAATAGGAAGTTTTCTGGTTTCACATCTTTATTTTGAAAGAAGTTTATACCATATAGGAAAATCTAAATCCTATAGAAAAAGCATCTTCATTACAGGAAATTCATGAAAAGTACAACCCTTCATATACATTTTAATGTATTTATTTAAATAATTTATAATGCAATCAGAAAAAAATAACAAACATTTCCAAAATCAAGGAGGACCATTGCTAAAACTTTATAGTAAACTTCACACTTCATTTCACACAATGGAAGTCAATTTAACTTGCTTTTATATTTGTCCTTTGACAGATCTTTTTGAATAATGGATTGTAGCCTTGGGTGTATTCTTACTTTTAATTTAAGTAGAAATATAAAAGCTTGGAATTCTTTGTCGCAAGTTCTTTACTATCTTGGCTCATTGTGTATTGTTATTAGAGGGATGGGCCATGACTGGCCTTGCAAAAATTTCCTCATATGAGATCTCATCTAGAAATCACATTTAATGCCAGAGTTCCCCATACAATTTGAACACAAGTATCACATTTTTATATAAACTAAAAACAATTTTTAAAAATGAGGCTATTCAAAAAATGGGGACATACTACAGAAAAATAATTTCTCTCATTTTCTCTAATATGCATGTATGAGAATTCAGAGACAAGCTCTCATAAAACACATTAAAGAGACAAATAGTAAGTAATTTACAGTTGGACTCTGAGAGTCTTTAAAACTAAAATTTTGACATTGGACACATTTGCCACTTACATCAGAAAGAAATTTATAAAGATATTTGAATGCAAGAAAGGGGTCAGTTTCCATGCCAATCAAAAAATTAGGTGGACAATTATCTTAAAACACGCTGTCTATCCACATCTCTTTCAGTCACACTCCTTAAATATCTGGGTTTCTGCTTGAGGACCAATTCTAGAATAAATAACCATATCCTTAACTCAGCTGTGTAAAATTGATATCTAGCATCAGCACATCTGCTTGTCTTTCTTGATCTTGTGACTAAGTCATCATTGGTAAACAACAATAAAAATTAACAGCAGAAATTAAAATGTGTAAGCACATAACTAAACAAACAAAACAGGAGCTGCCTTTTACAGTCTCAAGAAATGAATGAATGTTCCTTATAAGAAAGTGTACTAGACAAAACAACGTGGTTTCATTTATGTTTCCCTGATGATTAGTGAGGTGAGCCTTCTTTTGTATACCCATTGATCATTTCTATGACTTCTTTTGAAAAATGTTTTTTTAGGTCTATTTCCCATATTTAATTGATCACTTTTTTGATATTGAGTTTTAGTAGTTTCTTAAATAATGTGGGTATCAACCCCTTGTCAGATATATTGCTCACAAATATTTTATTGCATATCATATATAGTGTCTTCTCTCCAATAGTTTCCTTTATTGTACAGAAGCTTTTTAGTTTGATATAATCTTAATGAACTATTTCTACTTCTGTTTCCTTCTCTCTTGGGATCTTGTGCAAAAATACAATCCTTGCCAATTCCAGTGTTCTGAAGCATTTGCCTTATATTTTCTTCTTGTAGTTTCAGAGTTTCAAGTCTTACACTTAAATCTTTAATTAAATTTTGTAGCTGGTAAAAGGGGTCTAGTTTCATTCTTCCATATGTTAACATTCAATTTTCTCAGCACCATTACTGAAAAAAATGTTCTTTTTCTAATGTATGTTCTTAGCACATTTGTTGAAGATCAGTTAACCATAAATGGGTGGGTTTACTTCTATGCTCTCTAATATATTCCATTGGTTTCTGTGTTGACTTTTATGCCATTACCATGCTGTTTTGATTATTATAGTTCCTTAGTGTATTTTTAATGCTCAACCTGTGTTATCAACTTGTTTGCATTCAGAGATTCCAGATTAAGAGACTTCTGAGTGTGTAGCTGAGAGTATTTCCAGAAATGATTAGCATATAGAGCAGAAAACTGAGTGGGTGGATCCACCCTGAATGTGGGCAGCATTGAAAAACAGGCTGAGGGGCTGGGGATGTGGCTCAAGCAGTAGCGAGCTCGCCTGGCATGCATGCGGCCCGGGTTCGATCCTCAGCACCATATACAAACAAAGATGTTGTGTCCACCGAAAACTAAAAAATAAATATTAAAGTTCTCTCTCTCTCTCTCTCTCTCTCTCTCTCTCTCTCTCTCCTCTCTCTCCCTCTCTCTCTCTTTAAAAAAAAAAAAGACTTTAAAAAAATAAAAGAAAAAGAAAAACAGGCTGAGGATTTGGATGGAACAAAAGGTTAAGGGAGGAAGCCAAGGCAAATGCAAGCTAAATCTTCCTGAGACAGTGTCTGGATTTCTGCAGCCATCACCCAAGCTCCATCAAATTTAACCGTCTTCACTCTTCCTACACTCTGTTTCACATTAGGGCTGCATCACTGGTGGCTCTAGGTTTGTGCCTGAAGCTTCTTGGATTGAGCAGCTATTGGTTTCCTTAGCTCTTTGTTATGCAAATACCCATTGTAGTAATATTCAGCTTCTGATCTTGAAAATGAATCTAATTAATCTTCTTTTATAATTCAACACATACACATCCTGTTGGTTCTGCCCCATTCTAAAACTTTAATGTAATTTTGAAGTAGGGTAATGTAAGGCTGCCAACTTATGTTCTTTTTGTTCCAAAATGTGTTGGCTTTTTGTCCCCCCGCCCCTTGGTTTCCTGTGTGGGTGTGTTTGTGGGTGTGGGTATATGTTTCCATAAGAGTCTTGGCATTAAATTTTCTAGTTCTGCAAAGGATGTGTTCTGAATTTTGTTAAACATTGCCATGAATCTGTAGATCACTTTGGACAGTGTGTCAGCTTTCTGTAGATGTAATAAAATACCCGAGGTAATCAACTTATAAGGAGAGGAGTAATTTTGGTTCTTGATTTCCATGTCTATGTTCATGGTTGGTTGGTCCCATTGCCTTGGACCTGTCACAGCCCCATTTATCATATCAGAAATGCATGGCATAGTAGGAAGTTCATCTGATGGCAATGGGGAAGTAAAGATGGAGAGAGAAGGGAATGGGGTTGCAATATCTCCTTCAAAGACTTTTCCCCAAAGATGGAACTTCCACTAGATCCCACCTGCTAAAAGTTCCAACACCTACTGAAGAGAAGATTCTATAAGTCACACACTTATGTCATGTCTTTCAGCAGTGAGTCAAAAGATAATTTTCCATCCATAAGTTGAAAATAACTCATAGGTTAGTGCTTCCCATTTCAGAGGTGACCACTAGAAGAAGAACCAAGAACTGAAATTGTCAACTTCATTATCACCAAGGACTAAGACAGAAAATTATGGCAGATTTTGAAATACAGTTTTTTGTTTTCAATGCCTATATCTGATTGGGGACTTAGAAATGAAAGGAGGAAAAGGATGTACCGATTTCATCACAGACCTATAAATCTAAATAAAGAAATTAAAAATTAAGATTTTAATTGAATTTATGAATTCTTTCCCATAAGCAATAGAATTTATCTAATAAATAGTGATTTTTAAAAATGTGCAACATTTATTTCATGATGTTCATTTGTCTGTCTCATCACTTGGTACTGAAAGCTGACATATGGGGTTATGTGAGGAAATGCATGTTTGTCTAAGTTGGATTACATTTGTAAAACAGAAACAAGATGAACAGCAGTCCACAGAGGTATACAGGTGATAGTCAAATATCAGCACCCAGGTGGCTACAGTCAGCAGGGGTTTTGGATTCTAGGACAAAATAATTAGACATAGAATAAATGTTTTCTGTACCTTGGGAAATATTTTGTAGGTATGACTCAGCCTGGATGTTGTTTTCTTTCTGACAAAACTAGGTCAATCTTTCTAACTCTTCTGGCGTTGGAGCACAAAGATGAAATTGTTCCTTTGTGGTTGAAGGCATTTGTGACAGGCATAGTTTTATCAAATTTGGAGAAGAGACATATTCACCTTTAAGTTTCTAGACAGAATGAGTTTGTGGAGCAGATAAAAGAAAATATTCTACATAACCAGAACTCCAGATATTGAAATTCAAAAGATGGTAACACCTGAGTTTTTAAAAATAATTTTAGGTGACTACATTGAAAAAACTTAATAAAACATATTAGCATTAAAATGAAAGTGATTTCTGACAAAGATTGATTGGCGATATATAAATATTTCAAAACATAGAAGCAGGAATCAAAGGAGAAAACTAAATATCAGATGCAAATAAAATAGTGAAGATGCCCTTCATCACATCCTTAAGAAGAGAACTGTCAATTACCAAATGAGGCCCCAAAGAGTTAACATATAAATCTCACTGTATTTAGATTGTGTGTTAACTTTATTATGGACAGGTGGATGTGTACAAATACATGTGTACATTGTGTTCGTCAGTCTGCTTGTGTTTGGGTGTGTGCTTATGCATTCTGATACTAAATTGCATACTGTTCACTACTTAGTTTTCATCAAATATTCTCAAGTAGTGCTTCTCCATACCTGATTCTATAAAAGCAAGTTTCAAATTAGTGAAATATATGTTTAGAAACACAGAAAAAAAATGGAAAGTGGCTTAATTAGATGTTGTGAATCATAATCCATATACAAAGGTGAATGGTGTTATGACAGGCAGTGTACTAACCCCCAATGATGTCTACACTCCAATCCCAAGAACTGGAGACTATGTGACCTTGGATCACAGAAGGAACCTCCTCGTACTGGCAAGGAATTTCCACATAAACCTACTCTTTACAAAAGGTTTTCACTTAGGCATTATTGTTCTCTGTTTGCAGTCAAGAAAGCTGAAATCCAGAAAAAAAAAAAATTAACTTTTGAAAAGCAACACAGCTGGTGAACTTTGTGACTTGCAGTCAAACAATTTTAAAGCCAAGTTTTTAAAATCACTATAATCTATATTTGCCTTAAAATTTATGTACACACACCCACACATATCTACTACATTTCAAAAATGCATTTAAAAAATCTCTAAGTAGGTAATATAATATTTTATGGAATATGAATCAACTAGTTTATTATCCATTTGAATAAAAATTTATCTTGTAATAAATATTTAAATAGATGTAAATTACCTTGCTTAATTCACTTGAATACATTTGCCTTAAAATTTAGTAAACATATTTACTTGGCTTATGGTTAAATATTTACCAGCTAAATTTTAAAACTAAATCCGATTAAATGTAATTTTAGTAATGTAAATAAAATATGTGCATTTAATTATATATAATATAAAATGAGACCTAAACCTAAATGAAGTTTGACAACCAGTAATAAGCTATAAATAAAATTGATTCTAGGTCAAAATATTATAAAAATAACAGAGAGAATTAAGCAATCTTCACCTGCATAGATCTGAGGCTTGGTTTGCATCTTAAAATGTTTTGTTAACATTCATGATGTATTTTCTTTCTGAGGTTGATGTATGACCACATCACCACTTGTGCCATTGCCCTGTTTTCCTCAAGGGGACTGTGCATTAAGATTCATGCTTGTGGAGTATTCTGAGTGTGGACTGAAGTCTTGAGACCCAGAGAGGAAGCAAGCACTCAGTCTCTGAGAAAAGGTAAGATGCAGACATTCCGTGAACTGAGTCTTTCTGTAGGACTAGAGATGAATTCTCAAGGTGAGAATAGAAATGAAGGAGATGTAATAATTTTTGAAAAAAAATAGAACAAATTAATGTGAGAGAGATGGATGGCCAGATGCAATAGAGTGCCAAGGAGGCATTGCAATTTTAGTAGTCAGAATACAGTAGAATAACAAAGAAATACTCATGCCAAGATGATTATGGCAGATTGGATATGTAAATAGAAAAGAAAGAGTAATAATCCTCATGCAAAAATGAAATACATGGCTAGCAATGAATGAATGAGTTTGTTCAGAGTAATGAGAGAGAAAATGGGAAAGGATGTAGGCAGGGATAAAACCTTAGGAACTTCTAAGCTATGATAAAGAGTTTGGATTTTACTGTGACTGTAATGAGTAGTCACTGGAAAGGTGGTCTTAAAAATTTATTTTATTTACATGATAAAATTTGATATTTATTCAGATGAAAACTGTCTACAACATATAGAGGAATTTGCAAGGTGCCCTGAATGGAAGTAAAAGATCAACACTGGTATTGAAGGTATCAGAGGGAAATGATGCTGGTTGGGTTATGAGGTGAAGACAGATCACACAATTAAGCCCGGGACAAAAAAAAAGGATGAAGACTGACTTTTGTTGTTTTGGGTCAATAAGTGGGACTGCAAAATGTGCTTATTTGAAAAAAAAAAGGGCAGGGAACAGACAGTAGAAATCTATAATATTGAATTCACCAAATTCATACCCCATACAATTCCCTTACCTTTTGTGTGGGTGAAATAATTGAGTATTATGGGATATCACTTCCACAATACTTTGTTAATTAGTTAACTTTGAAGGTGAGATATATAACAGTAAGTGAAGAGTCATAGTGATCATTTTTGGCAGGCCAGAAAGAAAGTGAACAAGTATCTATTGTAATGGTTAGTCTAAATTGTCAACTTGATTGGATAAAGAGATGCCTAAGGTAAACTAAGATGATAACTGAATTAAGAGGCTCTGGGTGTATCAATGAGAGTGTGCCTAGAAATGATTGTCATGTAGGATAGTGAACAGAAACAGAAACCCACCCTAAGTGTGGGCAGTACTGTCTGAGAGGTTGGAGGCTTGGATGGAATGAAAGTTGAAAGAACAAGGAAGCAGCAGCAGATGCAAGCTTGATTCTTCTGCAATCACCTATGGACATCAGATTCCAGCCTCTTCACTCATTTAATTTAAAGTCTATCTTTCACTGTTCCAAAGCAGATTCTGCCAGTGATTCACCAGGGAATCTTCAGAAGTCTTTGGTCCCAGACTGGAGTAGCATTGTTGATCCCTCTTGATCTGAGGCTTCAGCATATTAGACAGCCCAGATACTGGTTCTTCCAGCTCTCCAGCCTACAGATGAGCATGGTGGGAATATCCAGTTTCTGGATATTAAAGGCAATCTAATAAATGCCTTTTCATAATTTCATATATATATGAAATTATATATATATATATATATATATATATATATATATATATATATAGTCTTGGTTGTGTTCCTCTAGAGAATACTAATATGTGTATGTTATAAGCTGCCTATGGAAGAAGCCACATGAATAAGAACTGAGAGAAGCTTCTGGGAGCTTCTGGAATGACCACTATCCCAAAACCTGGAAGGTCTCAGGACTACAAAACAAAGAAAAGAATTCTGTGAATCATCTGAAATGAGTTAGGTAAGGACCTCAAGCTCTGGGTGAAGGAGTCCAGCTGTCACTTTGATGCCAGTTTTATGAAATCTCCAAAACAACAACAACAACAACAACAACAACAACAACAAAACTGTTTATGCCATTATTAGAATTCCTAACTTATGGAAACTCAAAGAAAATAACCTTTTTTTGGAGGAGTACCAGGGATTGAACTTAGGGGCACTCAACCACTGAGCCACATCCCCAGCCCTATTTTGTATTTTATTTAGAGAAAGAGACTCACTGAGTTGCTTAGCCCCTTGCTTTTACTGAGGCTGGCTTTGAACTCCCAGTACTCTTGCCTCAGCCTCCAGAGCTGCTGGGATTACAGGCTTGCATACTGTACCCAGTAAGAGAATAATTTTGTGTCATTTTGAGCTACTAAATTTGTTACAACATCAAATTTGTAATTTGTTATCTGCTACAAATTTGCTATAAATTTTATAATTTGTATTTGGTAAGAAAAAAAAAATTTCAATTTGCTTTAGCATCAAATCACTAGCATGTATTTTGGTACCTTGGAATTTGAGTGCTGCTGATATAAGCAAAATATTTGAAGTCACACAGTGGGTGGAGCTGAAATGATATTGAATTGGTATACTAGAGAAAAATCTAAATTTTCTTGAACAGACTGCTGATAGAAATTGGAGTCTTAAGAATTTTGCCTATGATGACTCAAATTAAGTCAAGAATATCATATTGGGATCTTGAGGTAAGACGATCCGAGAAAACAAAGCAAAACTATAACTCTGTTGAAAACGTTAGATGGGATGTGATGAATGTCATCAGGGAGATTTCTATCCAAAGTGTTTAAAGTGCAGCCTGAAATTCTTTTGCTACATATAATAACATAATGAGGAAATTAAAAAACAACTGTTAGACACAAGAAAATAAGAAATAAATGGCTTTGAAAAATTTTCATCCTTTCTATATAGTAGAAGATTCTAAAATTTGAATATAGCTGCCATAAACTTGGCATAGACAAAAGACTTGTGTTTCATTACATAAGCTTTCTAAAACATCAGACAGATCAAAATTCAAAGTATTCAATAATATAAAAGGTCTTTTTAGGAGCCTGAGAATATCCCTCACAGATCCTCTCAATCAAACCAGAGGACATCTAGGAGGCCAAAATGTACTAATTGTCCTTCAGCCATCTCAACAGAAGCCAACAGAGAAGGAATTATCATTCAAAGTTTGTTCAGTAGGTGTGCTTTTGACTAATGAAGTGAAACCCAGTGAAATTTATACAAGACCCACAAAATTCTTGAGAACATTGTTTCAGCAGAAATTATCTCAGCTTAGATGAAAAGACTAAGGGAAGATGACATTAAAGTAAGCGGTTGGTCCCAAATTCTAATGACAAGAGGTTGATTTTTTTTAAAAAATACACAGCAACAAATAAGTTGACCATGTCAAAAGCTCTGGGTGATGGGTCCCAGGCCTGAGACCTAACCAGGAAGTTCTACTGGTATTTATAGGGCTGGGTTTCACAAGTGACACAGGAAAATAATTGGTTCCTCTCCCTTCTTCAACATCTAGTTCAAAAAGTACTTGAACCATATGCTACACCCATCCCACCATTTTATTTTGGGAGTGTGGAGGGCAGATTGTCTGTGTCCTTGGTTTCCTGTGTTCATAGACAGAGAGAAATTGTGGAGTAGCTGTACTTAATGAATTAAATGCAGATGACTCACTCACAGCAACTTAGAGGAGAACACTTTAGACTTTGACCTGATAATATAAAGGGGTAGATTCTTTCAAATTTGGGGAAAGAGTCAATGAAGTATTTCTTGTAAGAGGGATATGAACCCTAGGGGCCCAGGAAGAGCACTCTATGCCATGCCTGAATTTCTGAACTGTAAAAACTATAAAATAATGAACTTCTTGTTTTAAGCAATAAGTTTGCTGTTATTTATTAAACAGCAATTGAAAACAAATACTTCACCAATGATTGTTTTGAATGGAAATTGTAAAATTTCCTAAATTTCCATTTGTGGGCCATTTACCGACACTGGGCTACCACTGCATCTCACCCTGAGTCATCGTGACTGCTGAAGGTCAGCCACCCAATCAGACTACCTGGCATCTTTTACTTAGGTTTCTTAGATTTATTTTGCATTCAAACAGATGCTTCTTTTATCTGGGAAAAAAAATTAACCTGAGATCATCCCGTGGCCATGTTTCCTGCTAGATGAACAAAAACGTCGCAGAGAAGTTCAGTGAAGTCAACAGCCTGAGAACAGCATAAATAACCAATCAGTGTGTTTAAAGGGTGATGGTATTTCTTTCTCTTCTAACCTCTGTTGGCCTGTGAGTATCCCTTGGGATACTCAAAGATAACTCAAAGTTCCCAGGACCTGATCATACTCCTCTTTAATTTTATAAAAGCTATCAGTATATATGTGTATGGATAATTTATAAATTAATATAAATATGCACACACACATACATATATACATGTAGATTTATACACACAGATATATACATATATGTATACATCACATTCATTTCTTATCATTGTTCTTGATCAAATTTGGTCTGTTACTTGAAACCAAAAGTGCCTTGGTTAATATAATTCAAATAAACATTATGTAATTTTCTTTTCTTTTTTTTTAGAGAGAGAGAGAATTTTTTAATATTTATTTTTTAGTTTTCGGTGGACACAACATCTTTATTTTATTTTTATGTGGTGCTGAGGATCAAACCCAGAGCCCCACACATGCCAGGTGAGCGTGCTACGGCTTGAGCCACATCCCCAGCCCATTATGTAATTTTCTACTGATGATAAGGACCAAAACCTACATCACCAACAGTCCAAAAGTTTACCACTCATTCAAATTCTTTTCATTCATCTGAGCAGATGTTCTAAATCTTTTTTCAGTGAGAATGAATTTTTTTTTCTTTTATATCAGTGTTGTTTTTTTCCTTTGGAAAACCTCAGTATTTCATTAAAGTACTTTTTCTGTGAAAAACCTCTGTATTTCATTAAAGCATTAAAGTGCCTGCTCCTCCTTTTCTGCTTCTAGGGAAAATTCCAACTTGCTGGGGAACACTGCCTGTTTTCAAACTACTTGCATCTCTTCATCCATTAGAATTAATGACTTCTACTGCCTCTGGGGCCATTAGTTTCATTCATTCCCTCTATTTCATCAGTTCTCAAGTTTTACATCCCACTAGCATTTCCTTCCTGTCCCCAAAATACCCCCAGATCTTCCTTATGCTTTGCCTCAGTTATTTTTAACCACATCTATCTTTTTTCTCTTTATTGCCCACTCACTTCTATCAAATTATAGTTAGTGTCTGTTTATTTCCTTAATACACATTTCTCTTTGTATTGATTAGATTTGAGTTAGGCAACCAAATTCATTCACTTATTGGAAAGAGATAAATTTATTTAAACAATTTTACCTTGAGGTATACATAAAAGATAAACAGGAATCTAATGGAGCCTGGAGGTAGGAGAAGTGGGAAACACCTGTCATTGCAAGGGCTAAGGAAACCAAGGGAAGATGTCAGAATTATTAAACCTCAGAAAGATGAAAACTTACTTAGATTTCTGCAAAGACTAAAGGAAGACCTCCAAGGAGGGAGTGGCTGGTAAGCTGGTGCTGGTATAGCTGAACTTGGTGGAGCAGCCTCTGGGGGGCAGCACTGCATGGACTGTTTCTGAGAGGTGTTTTGTCACAAAGCTGATGTGGCACATTTTGCAGAAGCTGGTAACTAAATTCAGCTGCTGATGCACAAAGAAGAACCTTTTGTTAAGTGTGAATAGGCTCCATTGCAGTGATGTTCCTGAGACTCACCGCTGAGGAAATGCCCCCAGGGAGCAGACAAGAAGCAGCTAGCTCCTATTTTCTTTGCCAGCCACTCAGCCTTCTTCCAGAACCTTTTGTGGCAAATGTCAGTATGCCAGAATGCTGTGTTCAGGCTCCCAGATGTACCATCACAAGCCAACCAAGAAATCTGAGTGGGATGCTAAGAGATGGTAATTTAATCTTAGTGCCATTTGGTGTTGGTGTTTTTATTTCTACAACAAAACCTTTTAAATCATGATGACAGTAATTTGAAAGATAATTTACAAGCTTATAAAGTATACAGTCAATGACATTTTATTATATTTTTTTCTTATGTGTCTTGAAAGAGACTAAAATTGTTCTGTCTGATTGACACTTGGCTTTCCTAATATGTGTCTAGGTACTTGATTTCTATGTTATTAATTGATTTGCCATTATTCCTTAATACTTTAATGTATAATATATACTTATTCTTTCAAAGATATCAATATTAGGATTGGGATCGTCACTCATTGGCAGAGCGCTTGCCTAGCATGTGTGAGGCACTGGGTTCCATTCTCAGTATCACATACGAATAAATAAAATAAAGGTCCATTGACAACTAAAAAAAAATTTAAAAAATAAACCCCCAAATATCAATATTAAAAGATACTGATTCAGACTCTATTATGAGCCAATCGCTCTACTATTTAACACATAGAATGTGATCACTATTAATGTAGTTCTGTCTCTATGGATTTCATTTGAGAAAAAAATCTATAAATAATTATTCAATAAGAATTTACAATAAAGAGTAAAAAGTAAAGCCTTTTACAAAATAAGAGGTGGCACACACACATAAACATACAAATACACAATCTATAAATACATATTTGTTTGGAGATATATATAGATAGATAGATAGATAGATAGATAGATAGATAGATCTATATAGCAGAAAATCTATATAGGTCTATCTATCTATCCATCTTTATATATAGTTTACATATATCTGCATGTATGTGTATGTATGTCTCTTTGTATACATGAGCATGATGTATCATGTAGTAAAATTAACTGACTTGTATTTGAGAATCAGGCAGGATGTTTCTCTGAGACAATTTTATATTTAATTAAAGGAATGGTTAACTGTAAAATAGTTTATGGAATAGAGAAGAAATTCTAGGAAAAGGGTAAAACAATAAGAAGAGTATAAAAAGGGAGAAACATGCCTTGTATAATCAGTCATTATGTGTTTGTACATAGTTTTAATCATAATTACTTAACAGTTTTATTCAATCACATCTTATAAAATGTTATTCTTTTGGGGGTAGGTAGATTATTTAATGTCTCTACCCAGTATTTTAAAAAAATTATATTGCACCGTCAGTTGCCTAGATCCACACTGATTCTTTAGCAGCTTCGTTCTAGGGATTTTTTTTTCGTTGTTTTGTTGTGGCCATTTAATTTTGTACCTTTCTTTGATGTTCTTCTTTCCTTTCGTTGTTAAATGATTATTAATGTTCTGTTCTGACATTATAAAAGGGCAGAATAATGCTTGTGTCTAGTGAGCTAACTGAAGCTATGAAAATCATTCAGGTATTCTGCATGTTTATCTCTGATCATACATTTAATCCAGCATTTTCAGGTATAATTTTCTCTAACAGAAATAATTTCATAAGTGGATTTCTACATAAGGAGTGTGACAAAAAAATACATTTTTCAATGTATGAGAAAGAATTTAACCTTGCCAAAGGAGAGGTTGGCCTCTGCCCTTGGTTCCTGGGAAGCATTCTCCAAGCCTTTGGAATGTTCTGCCTGATAAGAAGGGTCTTTGTTTGCAGAGACTTCTTGGGCCATGCCAGATGATTTAGCAGTGTAATTGATGGTGAGAGGTTTTGAGAGACTGGTATCAGCTCAATCCTTTCAGAGGAGCCAGGGACTGAGGTCAGTTATGGTGGGGATTGACTACATATGCTTGACAGAGCCCTCTGGACACCCAGGTTGAGAGCTTCCCTGGTTCACAATTCTCTGTTCATGGTGTTGCAAACTGCTGTGAGGAGAGGTTAGTATTGTTCATTGACTCTACAGAAACAAGAAAAAACAGATGTTCTACATTTGGAATTTACCCCATGCATCTCCTCACTGAGGTTTATCTTTATATCTTCACTATTAATAAACTGGAACCATGAATATAATAGCTTTTTATACAGAATTCAATGTGTCTATATGTCCTTCTAGAAAACTATCAGCACTGAGCTGAAGTTAGCCACTCTAAACCTTCTGTGGTAGCAGAAGTGAAGGTAGTATCGGCAAGTAATTCCTAGCCCACCCTCAGATTATGAAAAAAACAACAACAACAACACTAAAAATACTTTTAAACACAGGAAAAAAAGCACTTACTCTAATGTCATTATATTTTAGAGTGGCAATGTTCTAGCCTCCATAATGATAAAGGAACTAGAAAAAACAGGGTTATTTGTATCTTACTGATGTGGAAGTCAAATATTATTTTTGTTTATGAATTACTAAAACATGATTCTAAAATAACCAATGTCATTACTATTATATACTCCAAAATCTCTCCAAGAAGTTTGGAATTCTAATATTGCTAATAAAATATATGAAATAATAAATGACAAAGGAAGATATCATTCATAGCACAGAAAGTCAAACTGTGTGAATGTTTATTGTAACCCATAAGGCCTTCACCATATCTCTTAAGCTCTTTTTCTTTCTTCTATTATAGTTTTGGGAGCTGAGTGAGTGGGCAACAATATTAGGCATGAGAAAACTATTTTCTCCTGGGACCTTTTTAATTTAACATCTTTGCCTCTAAGAATTTGTCTTCTTAAAACACATTAAATTATGTAGAAAGCCATTAAGTAGAAATGGCCAATGATTATAAGGAGAGAAGTAGGAGTTTTATACATAATATATGATATAACTTAAAAGCATCTCAATATGGATAGTTTGTTATTCATGTGAAAATTTCCACTTTATATTAAGAATGTTTGTATTCTGAGCAAGAAAATCATTTTTATATTTTTTCAAGTCCTTTTACAAAAATTTACCCAGATTATGTATGTGTGTGTATACACACACACACACACACACACACACACACACACCACTTATACAATATGTTCTTCCCTTGATGTTTTGGCCATTTCTTCTTGGCAGTATTTTGAGTATGTTTTCTTGAACAGAGCAGATCACAACTCCATCCCAACAAATTTCTTTGTGATCCTCTTTGAGATTTTAGAAACCAAAGATTCTTCCCGATCAGTATTATGTATCAAAATAAAGAAAAATTTATAATCCAATTTATGGTGACTATTGAATTTTAGCCCTGGGAATGGGAACTTTTTTTAAAAAAGTTATCAGCAAATCCATATATGAAGATGAATTACAATGTCCTGTAGATGGGCCCAATATTCTCCTTATCGAAGCTTTGGACCAATATGAGAAAGGGTATTTCTAACCACTGATGTTCCTGTTACTCTGTCACATTATAATGACCAAATACTTGCAAACAGATTACAACAAACAACTCTTCACATGTGTTCATCTACAAGGGTGATACTCTGTTTCTGAATGTTGATTCCAATAGCCTGTCCAAGATTCCAGTCCATTCCTCTATTGCTTTCTTTAGTTTATCTCTTGAAATTGATGTTCATTCTCACAAAATAACTAGTAATTACCAGTAGAAAAACAAACAAAATGGCAAATAACAACATTCTTGAATACATAATTCTTCTTTATAGTCTACTTTCCTAATGGTTTACCATTATTGGGTTTGAGGTCCTAGATATTGAACATTTTCATAAATTTTAACTAAAAAACATTAGACACTCTGTTGTCTGTTCCTTAAATATTCCTCCCCTCATCACTTAAAATCTAGAAGGTTTCCCTAGACTTTTTCCAGCTCTATTATGTAGGCTGTCTCTACACTGAACTTAGGATAGCATTAACTACCTGCCTCTATATTTAGATTACCTATCATAAATAGCTGATACATGCTGAATTACGGCTGCACTTCATTACATTTGCAAGTTGGTCTACAAATTGTATTAATAAAATTAATGTAATACTCTTTTAAGTATGCATAAATTTTCTGGATGTATCATATCATAATACTTTTATAGGCCTTTTCTTAACTGATTTCATTCTCAGCAGTGCTGATCAGTGTGAAATCTCAATTCTCCTAGGAATAACTGAAAATTCAATTTATGGTATGAAATTTAGCTACATCCAAACCAACATAGGTTATAATATTTATACTGAACATAGGAAAAAATCAATCAGAGAAGATGCAATGCTTTCATAGTAAGATATGAATCTCTGGAACTTGAAAGGAAAGTCAGATGATGAATTAGTTTGATTAAGGTAACAGAAAGCTTAAGTAGGATGATACCAGTAAAAATGATAGATAAGCTGCTATTATTCTTCATGGGCAAATGTGTCACATGAACATTGATACTTAATAAAGTCTAAATAAAATGCTCTCAATCAGGTAGCATTTATCCCTTGCTAGTGATGAAATTATCCCTGATTAGGTTTGAAAATTAAATAAAAATCTGAAAATGTGAAAGGGGATTACATAGTAAATGGGATTTTCTTGCCATGAAGACAATAAATAATTCTAAAATTTATTGCTTTATCCTAGCAATAATGGCTATAATATTATCTTTCCTAGTCTTAAGCAAAATCAGCTAGGGGGAGATAAAATGTTTGTGAACTGAGATATGCTGTTCTCCATCTTTAAATTCTCGTTATGACTTTCATGTTGGAGTTAAATGCAAATATATATTTATTCTCCCACTGGGCCTCAGATTTGACTTATTGCTTTCCTGTGCTGGAATGACCACAACCATGCAGGAAGAATCCCTGCCTTCTTATTAACTCACAATTCCTGAGACAGTGAAAAGATACATCCTGTAAGAATCAGCCAATGTGAGATACACAGTGGCAAGAAATTGTGGGGACCAGAGCTCTATAAGCACAGTGAATAGAAAGCACAGGTAAGATATAGAGTCCATTTAGGTAAAGCTAATGAACATTTAGCTTCTCAAGATTCCTCTTTCTTAAATCCCATTTTTCAAACTTTCACAGGTCAGTAGAGACACTTCAAGTAACTAGATAATGGAACAATACCAAAAGAGCTCAAAATTATCTTTGACAACTGAGGCATGAAACATCAAATTGGACAAACAAATAATATTTAAGGAGTATTAATGATAAGGAGTATTAATAAAGTATTATTATATGCAACTGTAAAACTGAAAAAAATATATAAATTAACACACCAAAATTAAGTGTCAACATACTAAAGTAAAGTATTAAGACATGAGATGAAGTGTGATGACATAAAATATGCATTTTAGGATTTAAAAAACACAAAAAATCTGATTGTGACATAGTTGGTTAGAAAATAACAAAACGTAATAGGTGGGGGTTATCAACATGTTATCAACATAATATTTAGTTTTAGGCTGAAGCATTTTCAAGAGAGGATATGGTAAAAACTACATTAAATGTATTTACTTAATGCCTAAAATATAACCTGCAGTTTTGTCATACATGGTAAACATGATGAGATGGAGAGACCAAAATCTGAACCTGAGACTACATGTTGTAGTAATTAAAAGCAGAGAAAGAAATAATTCTGTTAGTTTGGTTCTATATTTGTATTGACCACATAATTGGTAACATCAAACTTATCTAAACAATATGCTATAAATTTCAGTTATAGGTCTTGAAATAAATGATTCATACACTAAAATAAAACTACAAATACCAAGTCACATAATAAAGAAAAAGGAGGAAAAAAAATTAAAAAGGGAACTCTAAACAGAATAAATTACCATGGATAAATTACATGCACATTTAACTCTTCGAAAATATATCAGAACTAATCTCACTTCCAGACACTTATTTATTAACCTACTACAGGTGAGTCATTGCAAACTAAGAGAGAAACAAAGACTATTGATTGGAGGGAATGCAGATAAAAATGACCAATGTTTAAGAAAACAATGGAAGAGTTCATAGTGAAAGCAGAAAAGCAAGAGTTGAAAAAGTTATGATATTGAAAAGTGAATGTTCTTGTTCATAAGATATCAACAGCTACATTCTCTCCAATAATGTCTCATCTAGTGGATGTATATGTGTACCTAGCTTTTTAAAAATTTTTTTAGAGCAAATTTTATAGTGACTTTTTTCATTTGAATCTTTTCATTTTGTCAAAAGTTTTAAAAAGTAGACACATATCTTTGCATTCAAAGGGAGCCCAACAGTCTGAATTGAACATGCTTATTGTTTTCAGAACAAATTATTTGTTAAATATAGCTTCAATTGTGATTCAATTTTTGTAACTGCAGGATTTTTATATAAATGTATTGACAAGTCAGAAAAAAATTTTTTTTAGTTGTCTATGGACCTTTATTTTATTTATTTACATGTTGTGCTGAGAATTGAACCCAGTGCCTCATACATGCTAGGCAAGCACTCTGCCACTGAGTTACAACCCCAGCTAACTCTTAAGAGATTTAGCTCCCTATCTCTATCTATACTAACTTTTTGAACTTTGCATTAAAAATGATAAATAAGCACACATAGCATTCAGGTCACGGTTTATAATAATTTCCAATATGAGGAATCCATACCCCACAGGGGAAAAAATGGGTGATTTTTAAAACCAGGACAAGAATTAAACCATAGATCCTGGAGCATGTTACAATGTCGGAACATAAGTTAGTGCTCAAAAACCAAAATTATAGGCATATGTAAAAATGACACAGAAGCCAATCTGAAACAATTCCTCAATCTGAAACAATATGAGAAATAAAATATCATAATATTGAATTATAATCCAACATGTGAAATAAATATAGATAAATCATATTGATAGCATCTACCTTTAAAGGATGTCAGAACAATAGCGATCATTGTAGACTGCTTCATCAAAACCCATACCCACAGTCCAACCATGAAAAAAATATGAGACAAATCCTTAGTGAGATATAAAATAACTGACTGGCACTTCTGAAAACTCCAAGGTTATCAAGAACAAGGGAAAATTTTACCACAACAAAGGGAAGTCTATGGAAATGTTATTATTAAATCTCATAGGGTAACCTACATGGGATTCTAAAGATATTAGTGAACTAATTGAGGAAATTGGAACAAAGTATTGAGTTTAATTAATGACAGTACATCAGAATCAGTTAATCATAACAAATGGACCATAGTAATGTTAACATTACGGGAAACTTGGTCTAGCAAACATAGTAAAATATCTGCAATGGTTTTGCAAATCTAAAAGTATTCCTAAAAATTTATTATGCCAGGTGTGATAGCATGCTTGTATAATCTCAGTGATTTTAGAGGCTAAGGCAGGAGGATTGCCTGTTTAAGGCCAACCTTAGCAACTGAGCAAGGCCCTATGTAAATTAGTAAGTAAGAAACTGTTAAAAAAAAAAAAAAACAGAATGGGAATGTGGTTTGGTGGTAAAGCACCACTGGGTTCAATCCCTAGTGCCAAGAGTAAATAAATAGATAAATAAAAGTTCATTAGATATTTATTTATACATAAAATACAAGATGAAATAGTTAAAATAATGAAATACATTCATTTTAAAATTCTAATAGACAAAGTGCAAAGGCCATTTTATTTCAAATGTTTATAGTTGCTTATAATCCTGGAGTGCACAGTATGCAAATTAGTCACTTTGCAGAAAGCAATATTGAAAGAGTAGAATAACAACTGTACTACATTTTAATTCACAAGAGGTCAAAGTGAGACTTTATTTCTTACTCCTGAATCTGGGTTCATCTGACAACACTCACCTTCAAAATATCTCTCAAGTTCAACCCCAATTACATCAGAGTTGTGAACCTGCGGAGCACCACTGGTGAGGTCTGTGCCATATCTGCCTAGGCCCCCAAGGTCAGCCTCCTGGATCCGAATCCAGAAAAGGTTGATGAAGACATTGCCAAGAAATCGGTGAGTGGGTGGGTCTGAGGGTTACAATAGAAATGACCATTCAAAAGATGGATCCAGATTGAGGGGTACCTTCTGCCTCTGCCTGACCACCAAGCCCTCGAGGAACCACCAAGAGATCAAAAGAAAAAGAAAAACCATAAAACCGGGATAATATCACTTTTCACAAGATTGTTGACATTGCCTAATAGGTGTGGCACCACTCTTTAGCTAGAGAACTTTCTGGAATCATTAAAGAGATCCTGGGGACTACCCAGGCTGTGTGCTGCAATGCTGTCAGCATCCTTGGGACATAGAGGATATCAACAGTGGTGCAGTGGTGTGCCTAGCTAGTTCAGAAGTACAATATATATATTTCCATAAAGGTTCATCTGACAGAAAAAAAAAAGAGTGAAAACTGTACTAAACAGAAACATTTGGCTTATAAGCATTAGTGGAACAAATCAGGATATTTCCTCAAAATGTTGATCAAGTCACAGCAAGAAGAGGGATGGAGCCAACCTTAGAAATTGCTTCAATCAGTGATTCAGATAGCATCTGCACCAAATTTTTCTTCTATGTTGTTTCCAAGATACAAATCTTATTATGTTAGTTAATCATTTTCTGTTACTTTCATACACAACTACGGAGTTTCAGCAAAAGAACAAAATGGACTTTTTCCTGCCAGGCTCAATGGAAAGAGCTTAGACAAGAACTCTGGTTGGCAGGTCTTATATCACACATCTTACTGTCTACACAGCTGTCCATCAGTTCAGATGAAATACAGCCATGGGGGAGGGGAAGCAGCTTCCATTCAGACAAGAGGGCTACAGGGGAGGGAAAAGGAAATGGGGGGGACAGTTTTCCAATAAAAGCAGGTGATATCCCAGACAAGTGGCGATAGTCCAGGGAAAAATTTTGAACCAGACAATCAAAGTAAGTAACATTTATACTATAAAGTTTGCATAATTTATTGTATGAATCCTTTTTTTTCCTTAGATGCTAGGAATTTCAGAGTAACATTTGAAACTTATACTTGGCTTGAAAGCTGTAGCTTTGGAATTTGTGCTTTCTATTTTAGATATCTTACTGGGTTTATGATTGCTTATTAGCCAGGTTATTCTTGGTCTTTACCCTTTTGGATCTGTGTCTCAGATTTTCTTTTGTCTTAATCAGATTTTGCATGTGTTTATCTATTTTTTTTTCTTTTAAAATAAGAAATATCAACATTTTTAGGAATAGGAAGTCCATTGGTTTAGATTCTCCAAGAAGCAAGTGCCATGACCACTGAAATGGTGAGGGGAATGCTTCTGAAGGAGAGAATGGAGAAAGAGGAGTTGGCAGAGAGACAGCAGGAACTTCAAGGAGAAGCTTTATGGCAGCACAGATGATCCACAGCAATGGGACAGTAGTACTAGTGGGAACATGCCCAGTCTTTGGCTAGGAATAACATGTGCAAGTGGTGCCTCAGCAGAAATGGGGCACTTGATCCCCAGGGGTATAGCTGAAGCTGACAGTCCAGTAGCCCTAACCTCCATGGAATGTGAATGACACAGTTCTAAGGCTGCCACCAGGGAAGACAAAAATTAAAAACAAATAACTGAGCATGGTGGCACATGCTTACCACCCTAGCTATTTGGGAGAGTGAGTCAGAGGGATGGAAGGTTCAAGGCCAGACTCAGCAATTTAGTAAGACCTTGTATCAAAATTTAAATTTCTTAAAAAGGACTGTGTATATAGGTAGGTGGTAGAATATCCCTGGTTTCAGTCCCAAGTGCTGAAACTAGAAATGACAAACACAATATATAGACTCCTCCAAATTCAACAATAATATCATTCAAATAAGTCAAAGGGCAAAGATAAATGTCAATGGGTGATCAAATCATAGAATAGCCTGGGAATGATACAGGAGGATGATGAAAGATTCACAGAGGTAGTGCTGGTGCTAGGCTTAAGTCTTACCTATAGGTGAGAAGTCATTTAGGTTTGTGTGCCAACTATGTGGATAGTGTGTTAGCTTTCTGTCACTGTAACAAAATGCCTGAGATAATTAACTTATAAAGATAAAAGTCTTGACTGTTTCAGTCCATGATGAGCAGACTCAAATCCTCTAGGCCTCTAGTGGGTATGCCAGATGATAATTGGAAGGAAGGACATGTCATATGACAGAGTATGGCAGAGCAAGCTGCTTCCTTCATGGCAGTAAGAGATCGAGGACACCTCAAGAGACTCCAGGCCCTCCCACTAGATTTTACCTCCCAAAGGTTTGAGAGACTGATAGTGCCTCCTGGAAAGCAACACTTTAACATGTAACTTTCAGGGACAGTTAATATCCAAATGATAGTGAACGGGTTCCTGGCACCTAGAGACCTCATAGAAAGCAGGGGTCAAGAGTAGACCTTCCCACTCTGGTTTGAAGGAGTTTCCTCCCACCCCTGTTGTACTCTCTCACAGAGTCCCTGGGTTGTTCACCAGGCTCCTCAGGTGGAAAATCTTCAAATTTTTACATCATGGGATTGACACCAATAGAAGTATATTGCTCCAACCATAACAAATGTCATTTTGAATTTGGTAGAAGGCAAGCTTCTGAGAGGACAGAACATAGAGATGTTTTTAAAAAAAAGTACAGTGGAGTTCATGGTCCTAGTTTATCATACTCTCCCAGAGGAAAAAAAAAAAATATCCAATTCAACATACTGTTACCAAGCAGCAGTTAGGTGGCTTTTAATGTGAGCAACTTAATAATCTAGTTATGGTATGCACATGGGTCTGAGGATGGGGAACACAGTAATCAATGATTACTGTGAGGACTGTGCACCCTCCTTAAGAGCTGGGGTCCACACAACAAAGAATAATAGCGGCAGGCAGTTTGCCTTGCAGGCACGTTGTTAACATCATAATAAAAATAACATTCTGATTTTCATTCCAGTTCTGCAAATCATCTTTTTATGGCCCTGTATTTTTTCAAAGAGGAGGACAAATGGAGGAGAGTATTGGGGGGTGGTTTATTTCCTTCTGTACCTGAAAACAGGATGATAACATCAGAGTCATTTAAGAAGAAGCAATATATATATATAAAATACACACACACACACACACACACAGTGCAGACAGCAGGTGGTATCACATGTGTCAAATTAACTTCGTCCAAATAAATCTTTGCTGTACAATCCCCCACTGTGTGGAAAAGTAGAAACCTATGAGAGTCTCCCCATGATGACATTTAAAAGGGAGATGCTATTGGTGCCTTGAGATAAAGCAGTAAGTTTATAGTTTAATGTTAGGGAGCTTTTCTTTTCTTTTTTTCCCTTTATTTCTGCTACAGCATATACTGTGCTTTTGTCCCCTCTTTATTATTAAAATTCACTCCTGGTACTTACAGTCAAGATCAATGATGGATAATTCTTCCTTTCTCTGCCTTACTATTATTTCTTAGAACTGAATAGGAGCAAAGATGTTTTTAAAAAAATAAAATACTAACACAAATCACTTAACTGAAAGGAATATTAAATTTCAGATATGCAAACACCCTGTGTAATAGTCTCAGAAGGACTTTGGAGATTGGCCAAAGTATTAGCTATTGGGAACCAGGGTTAGATCTACAGTCTACATATTCTTTCCCAGGGACTCTGTTTATCAGTGCAATACAGATCTCCTCTTTTTTTTTTCTGTTATGTCCTCACTAATCTTTCCAGTAACTCTATCTTCCCCTGAATGTTCTGACTTCTTTGAGACTGGTAGGCCTAGAAATACAGTTACTAAAGAAAACTTTCTCCACTACAAACGCGAGTTTCTGACACATACCTTTACATCCAAATGAAATTATCTCAATAATTCACCACTCATAGTTACATAAAAACAGGAGTCTTGCATGCCTAAATCCCCCACCCCCAAAAAATCAAATTAAGATATTTGCTTGGGCTTGAGACATAAACGTTTACAAGTGAGTGTGTAATAAAATAGATTGAAAGGTGATGCTTTTCAAGGATAGTTATACAATATATAGAACAAGGGCTTGCCTATTTGACCCAAGACTAAACCATCCATGATTAGGAAGTAAAGAAATCTGAAACAGGATTATAGTTTCATAAAGTTGGAAAAATTAGTTTAATCAGATATCTATTTTGCATTTCTTCTTTTACTAAGCTTCAATAAAATATATTCAAGAAAGTTAATTTAGTAGAGTTGAGAATTACACATAGCAATCATTAGTTCTAGAAAGTGTGTAGAATAATAATCTCATATATTCTTTCATTCTTTTAATTCCCCGAATCCTTAATACAACATACTGCATTTAAACAATCACTTCTAGAATTTGAAAATTGCAAACACACACACACACACACACACACACACACACACACACACACACGGAGTAAGTCCATTGTTTCTTTGGAAGAAATCTAGTCTAGAAACAAGCAGTCTAGACACCGGAAATGCTCTATACATTTGTTCAAATGAATTACATATTTTAAGTTAAAGAAAAACTATATTTTTACCAACACCTAAAATATTTTGGAAGTAGTTTTATTTACCAATACAATCACTAGTCCTCTAGATTACTTACTTCTGTTAGCTACATCTATTGACAACTATTTTCTCCTTTTTCTTAAGAAATAAAGTGTAAGGTAACTCCTCTAAACAAATGCAAACTTTCAGTCACCCCAAGTATATGCTTTCAACTATCCAAAAGTCCACATGAATTTATTTCTCACTTGGAATAAAGCAGAGGAATGTTTGTTTAGTAAAAATGTTGTATTCTCAGAGGGAAAACATACAAGCACACATACAATTTGGAATTAGTGCCAACTTGGCATATAGTCCTGGTGGTATGTTCTTTGGTCCTAAACCTTCTCAGAGACCAATGATATTAGAGAAGACCATGAATCTGGAGTAATTTTAAATGTTTCCAACTATCTTAAGTCTCACTTCTATTGAGATAATTGTAATATTTTTTGAGAACACTTTTTTAAGTCTATTATGTGGGGGGAAAATACCAAAATGTCTTAATAAGAAAATTAAATGAAACCATGAAAGATTTTCTTTTAATCTGTTCCCTACTCTGCAAACTCCAGATCTTCCTTTCTCTCATATAGATAAAAAAAGAACTTACATTTAACGCTAAAGGATTTAAATTACACAATAGCATGACAGCTTTTAAAATTTTAGTTGAAGATAATATGATTTAAATTATTTGAGAGAAAAATGTCCATTTATGATATTTTGTTTTTTCTATATAAACAAAAAATGTCAGTATTGGTCAATATATTTGCTTTTTGAAATTATACGACAGAGATAACTCATCCAAGAAGCCACAGAAAGAGCAGACTGTTTCACTTTGACACTTCAAATGGCATTTGCAAGTGTGACTGATCATAATGTGATAAAATGGCTTCCTTCTGTCAGTTTCTGGTGAGAAGTACAATTGGAAATACTGTGAAAAATTTCTCCCGTGTTATTTATGTTTCAATTCAAAATCAGAGAACAATGGAACAGGATTTTCTATGCATGAAAATGCGTTGGAAGAAAAAGGGAAGCGTAGTTCCTGGGAATTGGAATTATGAGTTTCACAATACACAATGGAGTATATGGTTAAGAACATAAAGTTTCCAACCACATGACCTGAATTCCAACCACTACCTCCACAGGTAGCTTCGGCATATCAAGCAAGTTACTGTCCTATTTAAGGCTTACTTTTATGATGTGTATAAAGGAGTTAATAAGGGCATCTTAGAAATTTGTTATAAAACTATATAACATAATAGATTAACATAATATTTAGCAAATATTAATTAGTTGATACTAGTTTAAATTAATTTCATGAAATCAAAGGACAGAAAATTTTTATGTTTCTATTTAGCAATGATAATAGCTAGATTTGGCTATTATTTATATGAGCTTTTCTAAAATGATTCTATAAATAAGGCCAAAGAATATCCATATCAAATATTTCTTGCAAAAGAAAATTTGTATTTTTCTACTCAGTCTGGGAAACAGCACAAATTTTACTCAGAAACTTAAAAATATTATTATTTCAGCTACAAAACTATTTCTCCTTATTAAAATATTATTTCTATATAAAATTATTAAATTAATGCTGAGATCTATTATCACTTTCATGTGTTATGCTATCTAACGATGTAATACATAAGAAAGACTTATATATAAATTTAATTTTTAAAAGCAAGTATAGAAAAATATCCCTGCTTCCTAGCAGTTTTCTCTGTAATTTATAAATATGTTGAAGCATATAAATTAGTGATCTAAGACTAACAGAATACATTAAAGCAAAACAAAACCTTTAGCTAAAACAGCGAGATTTCAGGTATCATAAAAATAGACATTTAATACACTTTAATATGAGGTAAATATACATTATTTGAAGAACATTTTAAAAACATATTGTTGTGGTTTGGATCTAAAAATGTCCCCCCAAAAGCTCATGTAGTCAAGTTTAGAGGTGAAAAGATTGGCTGTAAAAGCTGAAACCTCATCAGTAGACTAAGACTTCTCACAGATTAATAATCTGAGTAGACTACTTGGTGGTAATTGTAGGCAGTGAGGTGTGGCTGGAGGAAGAGGCCTGGGACTATATCTGTCCCTGGCCTCTTCTGCTCTTCCCCCCTCTCTCTCTTCCTTCTGGCTTTGCTCTGCAACAGACCACCATGATGTTTCTGCCTTTGAGGCAGCCAGCCATGAAATGAACCTCTGAAACTGTGAAACCAAAATAAAATTTCCCTCCTCTAAGATGTTCTTGTCAGAAATGTTGGTCAGAGTGATAAAAACCTAACATACATATTAGTTACTTTGTGTTTGTTATGAACAAAATTGTCTCCTCACAGAAGGCTTGAAAAGACAAAATACACTACTCTGACCGGAATGTCTTCTTAGATAGATAAGAACTTTGTAAACTTTTCTTGATGGTTATTATATTTTGATAGAATTCCCTTGCATTTGGACTCCCATTTCACCAAAGCACCATTTATAACTATAATGTTATATGTCTAGGGGTTTGCCTCAATGAAAGCAGATTTCATTTGGGCTTCAACATTCCCAGCAAAAATGTTCTGTGGATTTTACATCACACTCCCAATGCTGTTTGTTTTGTCTTTCTGTTCAAACATATATAATACTTTTTTATGAATTTTCATAAAGGTCAAAAGGAATTTTCACTATTTATAAATATACACTTGTGGAGCTCAGCGATATTAAAATATCATTGATTATATATTGGCAATATATTCAGATAACTGGGTTATACAAAGAGCCTTGAAAGTAAAGAGCATAACATAATCAAAAGTTTGGCTATATTAGTGTTTAGTCAATTAGGAAAAACCTCAGTTAAAAGAAAAGTAGATTTGCTTTGCCTAAATTCAAAGTTAAAATAAATCTAAGAAAATGCTATATCATATAAAGAAATATTTAGTAATGAAATGGCTGTTAGACTCCCCCAGATATCAAAGACCTGCTTAGGTTGTTAGAAAGAATCAATTTTCTTCAAGAATATAAGTATTGATGAGATATTTTTAAATGAAAGTGGAACAGGACAGCATACAGTACAGAGATGAATAATTGTGTTTATCAATGTAAACAATAAGTAATTAACACTTTTCCCTGGAGTTTAGGAAAATGTATTTTCCATATAATCCATCATATATCCATGGTTAATTTTTTTAACAAATTCTTAAAGCTGAGGGGATAATTGAAGATTTTAGGTAACTCTAATCTCTAAGTAACAATAAAAATATACATTTTTTTAAATATATTATATCCAGAGTACAAAGGAAATTCTTCCACTTCTATATAGTGGTAGAAGGAAAAACAAAAAATAGGTGTGCCTACACTCTAGAGAAAACTGCATGTTATTTTATTCTGAATGAAGTCCTATTGAAAACATTTAGTCCATTCAATAATACGTATATTCATTTTTCCTCTCCATTTTTATGCATTTGTAACATATTCTAAACATACAGTCTTTGTATTTATTTATTTTGTGTTTAATATAACATAAAAACAAACCAAAAAAACCCATTTAAGTACACACTCTTAGACAACAATATTTGTTTTTACTGGAATTGTTAGAATATAATGTTCCTTGTCATTTTCATCTTTACACTGAAATAAACTTAAAAATAGCTGTACTGAGGTTTGTGTGCTATAGACAAAAAAGTCCACATTTGTTTCTGATCCAGTACAGAGAATGAACTAGAATGGACCCGGGAGGTTCTTCTTGACATAGGTGTGGACCCACACCAACTCTGAGGACTACAGAAAATCTTTTTCAATCTTGATATAAAGAAAGTGAGTAATGCCAAAAAAGCTGCATGAGCTTATAACAGTAAATGATTCCACCACAATTGCAAGACTTTTGAAGTTTCTTTTTTTTTTTTAAAATTTTTTTTTTATTGGTCGTTCATAACATTACATAGTTCTTAATACATCATATTACACGGTTTGATTCACGTGGATTATGAACTCCCCCTTTTACCCCATATACAAATTGCTGTATCACATCAGTTTCCCTTCCATTGATTGACATATTGCCTTTCTAGTGTCTGATGTATTCTGATGTCTGTCCTATTCTCTACTATCCCCCCTCCCCTCCCCTCCCCTCCCCTCCCCTCCCCTTTTCTCTCTCTACCCCTTCTACTGTAAATCATTTTTTCCATTTGTATTATCTTGTCTTACCCCTCCTTTCCTCTTGTATGACATTTTGTATATCCCTGAGGATCGCCTTCCATTTCCATGCAATTTCCCTTCTCACTCCCTTTCCCTCCCACCTCTCATCCCTGTTTAATGTAAATCTTCTTCTCAAGCTCTTCGTCCCTACCCTGTCCTTGTTTACACCCCTTATATCAAAGGAGTCATTTGGTATTTGTTTTTTAAAGATTGACTAGCTTCACTTAGCATAATCTGCTCTAATGCCATCCATTTCCCTCCAAATTCTATGATTTTGTCATTTTTTAATGCAGAATAATACTCCATAGTATATAAATGCCACATTTTTTTTATCCATTCATCTATTGAAGGGCATCTAGGCTGGTTCCACAGTCTTGCTATCGTGAATTGAGCTGCTATGAACATCGATGTAGCAGTGTCCCTGTAGCATGCTCTTGTTAGGGCTTTAGGGAATAGACCGAGAAGGGGAATAGCTGGGTCGAATGGTGGTTCCATTCCCAGCTTTCCGAGAAATCTCCATACTGCTTTCCAAATTGGCTGCACCAATTTGCAGACCCACCAGCAATGAACAAGAGTGCCCTTTTCCCCGCATCCTCTCCAGCACTTATTGTTGTTTGACTTCCTAATGGCTGCCAGTCTTACTGGAGTGAGATGGTATCTTAGGGTAGTTTTGATTTGCATTTCTCTGACTGCTAGCGATGGTGAGCATTTTTTCATGTACGTGTTGATTGATTGTATGTCCTCCTCTGAGAAGTGTCTGTTCAGGTCCTTGGCCCATTTATTGATTGGGTTATTTGTTATCTTATTGTCTAATTTTTTGAGTTCTTTGTATATTCTGGTTATTAGGGCTCTATCTGAAGTGTGTGGAGTAAAGATTTGTTCCCAGGATGTAGGCTCCCTGTTTATCTCTCTTATTGTTTCTTTTGCTGAGAAAAAACTTTTTAGTTTGAGTAAGTCCCATTTGTTGATTCTAGTTGTTAACTCTAGCGCTATGGGTGTCCTATTGAGGAATTTGGAGCCCGATCCCACAGCGTGTAGATCATAACCAACTTTTTCTTCTATCAGATGCCATGTCTCTGATTTAATATCAAGCTCCTTGATCCATTTTGAGTTAACTTTTGTGCACGGCGAGAGATAGGGATTCAGATTCATTTTGGTGCAAATGGATTTCCAGTTTTCCCAGCACCATTTGTTGAAGATGCTATCCTTCCTCCATTGCATGCTTTTAGCCCGTTTATCAAAAATAAGATAGTTGTAGTTTTGTGGATTGGTTACTGTGTCCTCTATTCTGTACCATTGGTCCACCCGCCTGTTTTGGTACCAGTACCATGCTGTTTTTGTTACTATTGCTCTGTAGTATAGTTTGAAGTCTGGTATCGCTATACCGCCTGATTCACACTTCCTGCTTAGTATTGTTTTTGCTATTCTGGGTCTTTTATTATTCCATATGAATTTCATGATTCTTTTATCGATTTCTATAAGATATGCTGTTGGGATTTTGATTGGCATTGCATTGAACTTATATAGGACTTTTGGTAATATCGCCATTTTGATGATGTTAGTTCTGCCTATCCATGAGCAGGGTATATTTTTCCATCTTCTAAGGTCTTCTTCTATGTCTTTCTTTAGGGTTCTGTAATTTTCATTGTATAAATCTTTCACCTCTTTTGTTAGGTTGATTCCCAAGTATTTTATTTTTTGGGGGGATATTGTGAATGGAGTAGTTGTCCTCATTTCCGTTTCAGAGGATTTGTGGCTCATATACAGGAATGCCTTTGATTTATGCGTGTTGATCTTATATCCTGCCACTTTGCTGAATTCATTTATTAGCTCTAATAGCTTCTTTGTGGACCCTTTTGGGTCTGCTAGGTATAGAATCATATCATCTGCAAATAGTGATAATTTAAGTTCTTCTTTTCCTATTTTTATGCCTTTAATTTCTTTCGTCTGCCTAATTGCTCTGGCCAGTGTTTCGAGGACTATGTTGAACAGAAGTGGCGAGAGAGGGCATCCCTGTCTTGTACCAGATCTTAGAGGGAATGCCTTCAATTTTTCTCCATTCAGAATGATGCTGGCCTGTGGCTTATCATAGATTGCTTTTACAATGTTGAGGTATGATCCAGTTATCCCTAATTTTTCTAGAGTTTTGAACATAAAGGGATGCTGTACTTTGTCGAAAGCTTTTTCTGCATCTATCGAGATGATCATATGGTTCTTATTTTTAAGTCTATTGATGTGGTGGATAACATTTATTGATTTCCGTATATTGAACCAACCTTGCATACCAGGGATGAATCCTACTTGATCATGGTGTATAATTTTTTTGATATGTATTTGAATCCGATTCGCCAGAATTTTATTGAGGATTTTTGCATCAAGGTTCATTAGAGATATTGGTCTGTAGTTTTCTTTCTTTGAAGTGTCTTTGTCTGGTTTCGGAATCAGGGTGATGTTGGCCTCGTAGAATGAATTTGGAAGTTCTCCCTCTTTTTCTATTTCCTGAAATAGCTTGAAAAGTATTGGTGTTAGTTCCTCTTTAAAGGTTTTGTAAAACTCTGCTGTATATCCATCCGGTCCTGGGCTTTTCTTAGTTGGTAGTCTTTTGATGGTTTCTTCTATTTCCTCTATTGTTATTGGTCTGTTTAGGTTGTCTATATCCTCCTGGCTCAATCTGGGCAGATCATAAGACTCAAGGAATTTATCTATGCCTTCACTATCTTCTATTTTATTGGAGTATAAGGATTCAAAGTAATTTCTGATTATCTTCTGTATTTCTGAAGTGTCTGTTGTGATATTGCCTTTTTCATCCCGTATGCTAGTAATTTGGGTTCTCTCTCTTCTTCTCTTCGTTAGCATGGCTAAGGGTCTGTCGATTTTATTTATTTTTTCAAAGAACCAGCTTTTAGTTTTGTCAATTTTTTCAATTGTTTCTTTTGTTTCAATTTCATTAATTTCAGCTCTGATTTTAATTATTTCTTGCCTTCTACTTCTTTTGCTGTTGTTTTGCTCTTCTTTTTCTAGGATTTTGAGATGAAGTATGAGATCATTTATTTGTTGGTTTTTTCTTTTTTTGAGGAATGAACTCCAAGCAATGAATTTTCCTCTTAGAACTGCTTTCAATGTGTCCCATAGATTCCGATATGTTGTGTCTGTGTTTTCATTTAACTCTAGGAATTTTTTAATTTCCTCCTTGATGTCTTCTAAAACCCATTGATCACTCAGCAACCTATTGTTCATTCTCCAGGTGATGCTTGATTTTTCCTTTCTTCTTTTATCATTGATTTTCAGTTTCATTCCATTATGATCAGACAAGATGCATGGTATTATCTCTACCTCTTTGTATTGTCTAAGAGTTGCCCTGTGACATAGTATATGGTCTATTTTTGAGAAGGTTCCATGTGCTGCTGAGAAAAAAGTGTAGCAACTTGATGTTGGGTGGTATAGTCTATATATGTCAATTAAGTCTAGGTTGTTAATTGTGTTATTGAGTTCTATAGTTTCCTTATTTAACTTTTGTTTGGAAGATCTGTCCAGTGGTGAGAGAGGTGTGTTGAAGTCTCCCATGATTATTGTATGGTGGTCTATTAGACTCTTGAACTTGAGAAGAGTTTGCTTGATAAACACGGCTGCACCATTATTTGGGGCATATATATTTATGATTGTTATGTCTTGTTGGTGTATGGTTCCCTTGAGCAGTATGAAGTGTCCTTCTTTATCCCTTTTGATTAGCTTTGGCTTGAAATCTATTTTATTAGATATGAGTATGGACACTCCTGCTTGTTTCCGTGGTCCATATGAGTGATATGATTTTTCCCAACCTTTCACCTTCAGTCTATGTATATCTTTTCCTATCAGATGCGTCTCCTGTAGACAGCATATTGTTGGGTCTTGTTTTGTGATCCATTCTACTAGCCTGTGTCTCTTAATTGGTGAGTTTAAGCCATTAACATTTAGGGTTATTATTGAGATATGGTTTGTTCTTCTATCCATATTTGTTTATTGATGTTACTATACCTGATTTGTTATCCTCTTTGACTACTTTCCCCCCTTTACTGTCCTACCTCCCATTGTTGGTTATCAATGTTATTTTCCATTTCCTCTTCCTGTAATGTTTTGCCAAGGATTTTTTGAAGAGATGGTTTTCTAGCTGCGAATTCTTTTAACTTTTGTTTATCGTGGAAGGTTTTCATTTCATCTTCTAATCTGAAGCTTAATTTCGCCGGATACACGATTCTTGGTTGGAATCCATTTTCTTTAAGCGTTTGAAATATGTTATTCCAGGATCTTCTAGCTTTTAGAGTCTGTGTTGAGAGATCAGCTGTTATCCTGATTGGTTTACCCCTAAATGTAATCTGCTTCCTTTCCCTTGTAGCTTTTAAAATTCTCTCCTTATTCTGTATGTTGGACATCTTCATTATAATGTGTCTAGGTGTGGATCTCTTATGATTTTGCACATTCGGCGTCCTGTAGGCTTCTAGGATTTGGGATTCTGTCTCATTCTTCAAGTCTGGGAAGTTTTCTTGTATTATTTCACTGAATAGATTGCTTAATCCTTTGGTTTGGAGCTCTGTGCCTTCCTGTATCCCAATGACTCTTAAGTTTGGTCTTTTGATATTATCCCATAGCTCTTGAATGTTCTGCTCATGGTTTCTTAGTAGACTTGCTGAGCTATCTATGTTCTTTTCAAGTTGAAATATTCTGTCTTCATTGTCTGATGTTCTATCTTCTAAGTGATCAACTCTGCTGGTAGTATTCTCAATTGAGTTTTTAAGTTGGTTTATTGATTCCTGCATCTCTAGTATTTCTATTTGTTTGTTTTTTATTACCTCTATCTCCCTGTGAAATTGATCTTTTATTTCCTGGATTTGCTTGTCAATATGATCTTTCATTGTCTGATTTTGCTGTCTCATGTCTTCCTTGAGACTCCAGATCATCTGAAGCATGTATGTCCTGTGCTCTCTATCTGACATTCCATCTGTTGCAGCTATTACCTCTTCTAAAGTTGAGTTGACCTGCATTGCCTGTGGTCCTTTCTTTCCTTGTCGTTTCATACTGCTGGCGTTTCTTTCTGCTTGGTGAAATTGTTGTGTCTTTGATATTTTCCCCCTCTATTTAATTATATTGCTCTTGTATAGTTGAAAAATCACCCTTTCAGGGCAGGTAGTGGCTGTGATCCTCCTCCAATTAGTGTGATACTGGGGAGGAGAGATATTAGAAGGGGAGGGAAGAAGTCACTAAAGAGAATGAGTGTAGGCAGGTAGAATTCAAGGAAGGTGGAATAGGAAAATTGAAAGAAGTGAGAAGACAAAAGAAAAAAAAAGTGAAAAGAAAGAAAGAAGAAACGAAAAAAAATAAAAATTTAAAACCAACAAAAAAAAAAGAAAAAAAGAAAAAATTTTATAATGATAGTAAAAAAATGGAAATTAAAGTTTAAAAAAAAATAGTAATACTAATAAAATAAAAAGAATTTAAAAAAATTGAAACCATTAATAGGAACGTTAAAGAACAACAACTACATCAACAACAAAAAGTGAAATAAAATAAAAAAAAATACTAATAATAACCATTAAAAAAATAATAATAATAATAATAAATGCAGTCATATAGCTCGATTAACTTCTCATCCAGTTGGTGGAGCTATGCCCACTGGGCCAGGCTTTTCTTCTTGATAGGTGGGAACCAATCACTGTGCCTCAGCTCTTCTTCCCAGACTGTGTGGGTCTCTAATCCTGAGTGCCTAGGGCCTTCTCTTGTGGTTCCTCAAGCCAGGCCCCGCTCACCTGTGACACTCACCACAATACTGACTACACGCCAGGTCTGCTGCTCCTGGGAGCCCTGTTTTCATGGGTGCCTGGGCACACCCTTTCTGTTTGCCTCCCTCAGACCCTAAGTTTGTAGGGCTTGGGGCTGAGGGCCCCCAGCGAATTTGTTTGCCCTCAGGTAGCAGCAACTCCCCTGATAGCTGGTGCAAGGGACCTGTTGTCAGCACTGGTGATAGCAATAGCTGGGAGTCCTGCGCCGCTAGTCCTGCGTCACTCCTGATTCCCTGGGTCTGGCTGTGGTGCTCAGTTGGCTTTTACCTCTTTGAGTTCAGGCGGGCCGACTAGTTATTTCAGTGGGATCATTAGTGTTGAGTCCATGAAGCAGGAGAACCTGAGCTAGAATGCAGCCAATTCGGGCTCGGTGTGTTCTGAGAAGGCTAGACCGTTCGCCTGGGGTCCACTTCAGCTCAACCGTGCCTAGTGGTCCTGAGCGAACAGTATTTTGACAGTTTACTTCTCCCTATGCCCGTGCAGCTGAAGGGGTTAGAGACTTGATCTCTCTGCGTCCGCCGCCATGTTGGATCATTTAGATTTTAAATTGTCACTCATCTTATCAGCTGTTCCATTTTACTCTGTTAAGAGTCTGTTCTAAGGTGCTCCGCGGAAAGCGGTGGCGGCAGCGGTGGTGGCTGCAGCGGCGGCGGTGGTGGCGGCAAAGCTGTGGCCTTCGGGACCCCCGTGGAGGGGGTGCGGGCTGGGGGAGGGGAGGCAGCGCCTCGGGGCCCGCGCGGGCCGGGTACTGGGCACTGGAGAGAGCGGGTGGGGTGGGGGAAAGAGATTGAGATCTAGATTTAGGGAGTGAGCGTGGGAGGAGAGATGGCGGGGGAGAAGCGAAGCTGAGAGGCGGAGAGGGGAGTGAGAAGGGGCCCAGGGAGCCCGGCAGCTCGGGGGCTGCAGCCTTACTGCTCGAGCTGAAGTCGTGGCGGATTCACTCCATCTAGGCCCTTTTCTTGACACAGTGCTGAATCCTTGTCGACAGATGTCCTTTGATGATCTTTACTTCTTCTTTTAAGAAGCAGCAACATACGCTGCGGCGGCGGTGGCGCGGAGCACAGAGCGGCTCACTCATTCCCAGCCGCCATCTTCCTACTCTTCCACCCCCTGAAGTTTCTTATTTCATCATAAATTCCCAAAAAACTGTATAAAGAAGGATATTTAGGTCCTAAGTGCTATGGTATTTTCTAAGATTTCACAACACAGATACAGACAATACATTTCAACATTACAACAGCTGCCTCAGAATTTAATTTTAATACCATCTTTACAGAATAATATATGATTTCTTTGATTTTATTATTTTCTTCACAACTGAAATGCTAACTAGTTTCAATTCAAAAATTGTCGAGTTGAGACTAACAATTTTAGACATCCCTACTGAATTTCAACTTTGCTTTACATTTTCATCAAAGAAAAAAAATCATGCTTTTTAAACTAAAATAAGAATTTGTTTTTACTGTATTGTCATTTATAAAGTTAAAGAGAAGAATGAAATCAATCTCTCAAAAGTACACAAACACTGATGTACAAATTTGGTGAGAGTGCCAAAACTTCATTGTTATCCAGAAGACAGCAGCATCATGTAATAGCTCAAAATGTTCTTTCACCAACTGAGGTATGAAAATCCGAATCTGGCCTGTGAAAAGACATGAATGCTGCCAACATGCAATGTATGAGATCTGTGTAAGCAGAAAGAATGAAAACGAATAAGATTTTACTAGACAAGACCACTCTCTCTCTTGAAATTGTATTCACACTTCAGAAAAAACAAATGTTCCTCTGAATTTACTAGACTGAAGAACCCAATATGTTACAAAAGAAATAGCTCCAAGAAGTTCAAAACCCATCTTTTTTCTCTCCATGTTTTCCTGCTCTCTCTGTTTGTAATGTCTGTTTACTATTTAGAAACTTTAATGGTTTCACATTTAACTCAGAGATCTGTCACATTTTTTAAATTTTAATTTTTTAAACACGTGTGCTACAGTTTGTATATATTTGACCCTAGCTGAAACTGAAATTGTTCCCGGTTACTATCTTTTAAAATTTTTATAATTTCCAAAGTTGTTTTTGCATATAGAAATCACTTTTATTACTAGTGATATCCTGGTACTTTCAGATATATTTTTTCTGAATATAAAGCACATTTTAAGGGTCTGGGGATGTGGCTCAAGCTGTAGTGCGCTCGCCTGGCATGCGTGCAGCCCGGGTTCGACCCTCAGCACCACATACCAACAAAGATGTTGTGTCCGCCGAAAACTAAAAAAATAAATAAATAAATATTAAAAAAAATTTCTCTCTCCCTCTTTAAAAAAAAGCACATTTTAAAGAAAACTTAAAAGCCACTATTGTGTTCTTAGAATTTTTTTCACAATACCGTATCATAATCTTTAATTCTTTTTTAGCAAAAAAAATAAAATAATTTTTTTACACTACTGGATCATAAACTTTGATTCTTTTTTTAGCATAAAAAGCTAGGAAACTTTAGCATGTTTGTGAGACAGATACCAACCACATTACCAAGAATATAGAATCTGCATGAAAAAATAATGACAAAATGTTAACAGGCAAAGTTATAGGGCATATTATGGAAAATCTCAACTATAAAATAAATGAGCCTATTTTTATTCAGTAAGCAATAAATAACCACTGAAACTTTGTTGGGCAAGAGTTTATGTGCTTATGGAAGTTGAATATGTCACAAAAGATTGAGAATCAAGAACCAGAAAATCAGAATTCACTTTTAGTAATCTAGAAAAGGGTGAAAATTTGATAAAATTAAGAATGCAGCTGGGTATGGTGATGCAAGCTTGTAATACCAGCAGCTGGGGAGGCTCAGGCAGGAGAATTAGGAGTTCTAAGCCAGCTTCAGCAACTTAGTGAGGCACTAAGCAATTTAGCAAGTTGAAAAATATGGTTTTGAAAACAATATTTTCAAAAAATAGATAAATATTTGAGATGGACTTTGCAATCTATTCCCCATGTCTCCTTCGCACTTTCCTATTAATTAATGTTTATCAAATCATCAAATTCCAAAGTACTATCTTTTGATTAACTAATATTTTTGCTTTTCAGATGGGTATGATGTTTTGTATATGTGTATGTACAAAATATTTGATAAGTAGAATAATTTCATTTTTGTTTTTTATTTTAATTATTTATTAGTTCTTTGTAGTTATACATGACAGTAGAGTTCATTTTGATATAATTGTACAAACATGGAATATATTTTATTCTAGTTAGGTCCTCCTTCTAATGGATTTACATGATGGTGTGATTCACTTTGGTGTATTTATATAAGTACATAGGAAAATTATTTCCAATATTTATTACTTGTATGGCTGCCTATTTCTATGTTTAGTGTTTAAATTCTTACTTAATTTTTATAACGGGCTTATGGACTTTTTTCCTGAAGCCTAAATTATTTATTATACCATTAAAAATAATTTCTATATGACTTAATGTTGTATAGGAATCTATAATTGAGTTGAATCTATTAGTTTATAGAATTTATCAGTTCAATATTCCAAATGTGTGTTTCCAAACTAGAATGTCTTAATTCATTTAAGAGATCATTGTTGTCACTGCTATAGCTGTGTCTGAGATATTTTTATAAAATTTGCTTTTCTGTATGATCATACCTCAAAATCTAGCATCTTTGAAGATACTTAACTCCTGAGAACTACATATGATTTGTAGTTCTGCATCATTGCAGTGTGGTAGTTCTCACAGATTTAGTGGTCCAGCCAATAGTAACTTCTTGTTTTCTGGTCAGATGGCACCATTTATACTCCTAATTCCTGAGGCTTGCAAATGATTATGAACAGGAACTAAATGGCTCACTCTACACCATTTTATTTGGCCCTTTTCATATTTACAAGATCCTCACCACAACTCGTGGATTCAGGTAGATAATTCTCCATTATTGTATGGATGCTATATTTTTTTGCCTTGCTATCTGGATTTCAACATGCTGTGGCATGCTTCTACATTCATTCTCACTCATTAAAATTCTCTATTTAATTTCAGATTAGTGAAATATGTTTTTTTGAACTTTGGCTTTGTTGTTTGAAAATCTGCTTATTATTCATTGTTTTATATGCATATAAATAAAAATGTACTTGTCTCTATAATTATGTATTTTAAGTAAAGTGAACTAAATCCTTTCTTTGATCCATCTGAATATGGGTTCTACAATACTAGCCAGAAAGAAACTACTCAGCATAAATAGACATAGATAAGAAAGAGTAAAAATAATTTTTTAAAATAAATTGTATTCAAGTAAATCAGTCAAAGTGAGACAATAAAAGTGCATGACTGTGTGACCAGGTGTATTTCAAGGCAAAATTCAATAGGCAGAAAAGGAAAAGATATTATATAAGAAGAATAATTGCTATAAACAGAATAGGAAAGGAGTCATAAAATAACACTTCCCAATAAATATTATAAAAAGTTTTACTCTCACAAAAAGCAAAATCCTCTGGAAACATAAACAAAATTAACAAAAGCACAGTTGTAAAGGATGATTTCATTTGGTTTGGGAATTGAAAGACTGAATTTAAAACATGAATTGAATCATGTGTATTGGAGCAAAAATTCTGAGAATAGCTGCATTAAAGAGAATTAAGAAAGAGTTTAACTTTATCTAAATCAATCTTCCCCATAAGGCAGTACATTTTAATGCCCAAAAAATATTCACCTCGGTTCAAAGTTTTTCCCAACTTGGAGTGTGAAAGTGTAGCAAATGCCATGCTCTCTCACACATACAGGACACTGCCCAATTGGTCTAACTTTTTCTTGGCCCACCCAGAATATTAAAGTGATCTGTGTGTGTTTATTGACAAAGGCTTGGAATTGGAAAAAAAATTAAAATAAACAGACGTGGATCCCACAAATGGATTCCATCAGGAGGCTACTCTTGAGCCACTTGGGAGACATGCTTATTGATCTATCTTTCAACTGGCTCACCAGCACTCAAATGATCCTCTTGCCTGAATCCTATCTCCCTAATATAGCTCCCTGTGGGTTCCTGAGAAAGATGAGGGAGCTGGATTTTCAGGTCCAAGGACAGCTCAATTTTAAGAATTCTTCAAAAAGGAGAAAAAGAGTTGTATATATAGCAGGAACATCCATAAAAAAAAACTTCAGTGAAAGTCTCAGAATTCTTAGCTGGACCAATTGGTGAAGCCAGGCAGAAAAATACTGTACAACATGAATGCTTCCAATGACAAGACAGAATTACATGACTGGAAGGAACACAAAAAAATTGAATGCACTACAACAGCACCAAAAGAACATAATAATATTCAGTAACCAATCCCAAAGAAATGGAAATCTATTAATTGCATGGCAAGGTGCTCAAAATAAGTGTTTCGAGGAAGTTCAATATCTTCCCATTTCTCATTTCTCCATCTCCCATTGAGCCTCTGGTAACTATCTGTCAACTACATAATTATGAGATCTTGTTGGATTCCACTTACAAATAAAGTCACACAATTTTTTGTCTTTTTGTCCTGATTTATTTCATCTGACTTGCATCCTGCAGTTCCAGCCATATCATTTGAAATGACAAAATTTCATTTTAAGGCTTTCTAGTATTCCATTTTATACATATACTTTATTTTCTTTAACTACTTGTTCATTGATAGAGCAGTAAATTTTAGGAGTCATTTTTACTGCCTCAGGAGCACAGTAATAAAACATTGCATATTTTGAAATTGCAAAAGTATATTTTTTAAGATTTTTATCACATACATGGAAACATTGATATGTCAGTGAGACAATGGCTCTCTTAATTAGCTCAACTGAATCATCTTGTTTTAAACACATAGATAAAAACATCACATTATACTCTGTAATTATGCATAATTATTTCTTAGCAGGAAGAGTGAAGCAGGTGGCATCACTATGCCAGACCTTAAACTATACTACAGAGCAATAGTAACAAAAAACAGCATGGTATTGGCACCAAAACAGACTGTAGACCAATGGTACAGAATAGAGAACACAGAAACTAACCCACAAAATTATAATTATCTTATATTAGACACAGGTACTAAATTTTAAATTTAAAAAAAATAATAAAAGACAAAGCACAGAAAAATTAATAATATCAGAAAAATAATGTACAGACAAAATAAAAAGTTCAACAAAAACATTAAAATTATTAAAAAATTAACATAAAAAAGGATAAAACAGAAATTCTGGAACTGAAGCATACAATGAATATAATAAAACATGCAATAGTGGTTATCAATAGCATACATACAAAGCAGCAGGAAAAGAATTCTGTGATTTTGAAGATTGGTTATTTGAAAATATAAGAAGAAAAACACAATGAAGAAAGTCTATGGGACTTAATAAATACCATCAAGAAAGATAGTTTTCACACTATAGAAGTATCCAAGGGAGAAAAGATAAAGTTATGAACAGCATATTTTAGGAAAACAACAAAACAGCTAAACATTGTTTAAATCTGATAAGAGATATGAATATATAGATACATGAAAAATAAAATTCTCCAAGTAGTTTCAAACCAATGAAGAATTCACGGAAATCAACATCCTCCTCCTCATCATCCTCCTCCTCAAAATATCCAAATTCAAAGACAAAGATAAAATTGTGGAAAGAGAAAAGAAGCCTCATTATAAAGCTATTACCAAATATTTTAGCAAAAATCTTGGAGGCCAAGAGACAGTGGGATGATGTAATCAAAATGAGAGAAGAACAAAAAACAAACAAAAATCCCTGGAAACAAAAAATACTTTCCTTGGTCAAAATGTCCTTGAGTAATAAAGGGGTTGATAAAGAAGAGTTCACAAACAAAAGCTGAAGGAATTCATCATCACCCTCTCTGCCCTCCAGGGCAATACCAAAGGCACTAGTTTGAACTGAAATGAGAGAGCAGGAGTTAGTAGCATTAAAAACCTGAAAAGAGAAACTGCACTAGAAAATGTAATTATGTAATAAAATTTTGCTTTAATATTGTTTTAGAGATGTGTAAACCACAAGGATAAAAGACAAAAGAGGTGATATGGTTTTAATCATTTATATGTATATGAAATATAAAAAGATGCCATTGTGCCATATAAAACAAAATATGTTGGGAAAATCTGTAAAAGTATAGTGTACTTGTATTTAATCAAAATTGTCACCAGCATAAAAGACAAATACTTTGTGATTTCACTCTCCATGGGATAAAAAAAAAATTCAATTCATAGAAACAAACAGAGGAATAGCTATCACATTGGCCAAAAGATGGATGTTCATAGAAACAAAATCCTTTCGTTATAAAATAAATATTTCTGGATATGTATCACATACTATGTAATTACTCTTATTCATAATGTATTGTGTGCTTAAAATGTATTAAGAGGAAAGGTCTTGAATATTCCCAATCACCTATACACTATGAGATGTGGTGGATATATTACTTTGCTTGATGTTGGTTATTATTTCACATATATATGTATATGACAAAGCATAATATTCTACATTTTAAGTATATATGCTTTTTTGTCTATGATTCCTCAATAAAGTTAAAGAAAGTGAATGTAGTAACATATCTAAAAGTTAAGTAATAGAACACTTTTTATACTAGCAAAAGTTTAGGGAAAAAAAAACAATAGAATGTGGAAATGAATTAGAAAATTATTGAAATAAGATGCAGTAATACAGAATAAAATTAAATTGGATTTTTGGGAAAGATCAATAATACTGGTAAAGTTCATAAGAAATTCCAAAATGTAAAAAAAAAAAATTGATAAAGCAATAACCCTAGATAAGATATTGAAATTAAGATAGACCTTGGCCGGAATGATGGTGCATGCCTGTAATCCCAGGGGCTCAAGAGGCTGAGGCAGGAGGATCACAAGTTCAAAACCAGCCTCAGCAAAAGCAAGGTGCTAAGAAACTCAGTGAGACCTTGTTTCTAAATAAAACACAAAATAGGCCTGGGGATATGACTCAGTGATTAAGTGCCCCTGAGTTCTGAAAAACCAGCCTCTACCTCAGAGCAAAGCCAGTCCAAGGAAGGGACATGACCTTTGTCCTTGGAAAGACCCAGAGAGCACTCCTAGGCACATTCCCACCCTGCTAAGTGGTTTATCTACAAATAACAGGAGAGATCTGCTGCACCAGGTGTCCCTGACTCAGTCAGGCTAGATGAGGATCCATAGCAACCCCCTAGCAGCCACCAATCAGCATGAGACAGGGAAATACCTGGGTTGCCAGATGACCCCTCCCAAGTAGTTTATAGTGGTTGATAATGTGTTGGGAAACCATGTAGTTCAGCACGAACACCCCCTCTTGGCTCAAACCAGTCAGTTCAAATGAATCCCCCTATTGTAGTAACCAATCACCCCTACCCAACTTGTTCCCTCCAGTAAATGTGCTAATCATGTTTTAGAGTTGTTATTTGATTTTCCCGCAGTGTGTGATGATTTGCTAAGAGATGCTATGATGTATGTGAAGTCCCTGCCCTCTCCAAAGATTGTATAAAACTGCTGCGAACCCTGGGCTTGGGGCCTCTCAGCGTCACCAGTTGCTGTGTGCATGGAGAGGACTGAGCTAGCTAGCAATAAACACCTCTTTGCTGTTTACATTGATCTTGGTCTCTGGTGGTCTTTTCGGGGTCCCAAATTCGAGCATAACAGTTGAATCCTGGATACCACCCCAAAAAAGATAGATTTTAAATTAAATGAGTTACAACTGTTTCAGTTCTTTTGAAATCTAGAGGCAATAATTTTCTAATAAAATAATTTCTGTTAATTTTTAATATTCTGTGTAATAGAAAAGTAGTAAACATTTCTGCATTTCTACTTATTTTATGAATCTAACTTTTTAAACACAAAACATGGTAAAATAAATTGAGATAACATATAATACATATGCAAATGTTATATATAAAATATGTACTAACTGTATCCAATAAAGAATTTTAAAAATTCACTGTGACAACATTATATCTGTCCAAACCTAAAATGTAAATCAAGTTAGAATTTAACATCTAGAAAATTGATTTAATATAAACCCATTCTTTTACCTTGTAAGACCTAACATTCTAATACATATTTAATCATATTTCTCCATTCTTCTAGGTATTAAAATCTAAGGCCTGAAAACTAGATTATCTACCTTTATTAACCCAGCAGAAACCCACTACAATAGGTATCTCAGTTCAGAATTAGTTAAATAATTTTTATCCAAGACTTAAGAAATAGAGGAACATGATAGATATTGCAAGATAAGCTGGCTTGTAAGATTTTTGTTCTCTCTGATATGCAATTGTATTAAACAAAGGTTTACAAAAATCAGTCAGTGGTGTAGTATTTATTTATCAGATAGTGATTCCATTAAAAGAATATAAGATTTTTGCATAAACTGTCATTCATCCTTTTTTTCTTTTTTTTGCAAAAAACTGTTTGTAACATATTGAAAGAAGACATATTTCTATCCCTATGTATTCCCCCCCCTTAAAGCACATTTTAATCAGTCTATTTATTAATATTTGAAATAGTTATAAGAAAATAAAAATCAAAAATTGATTCAATAACATAATATACCTGCCAAGTATTAAAAGCAATTTCATTTCATATTGTAGTTCATGACCATAACCTAAAATTTCTATGACACTTCCCCCAAATATTCTAGTTCTTTCTAAAATAAAACTGTTTTATCATAAGGTATTTTGCATATTTACTACTTCCTGTATCATATATTGTATTATATTTGTTAAATATGATTTTTTTGTTTGCCTATGATATTTTTTTATCTCCTGAGAGTAGTACAACTCAGTGCAATTTAGATTATCATTTTGCTGAATCATGATTAACCATTGGAAACCTACTATGTGATTATCCCTTATTTATTTATTTATACCTATATAAAATGATCTGTTGTTTTTAATTTCTAAATCTATGTGCAATTTTACATTTGTTCTACTTATAAGATCTTTTTTGATATTTTCAGTTGAGATATGATAAAGCAATCAGTAAAATATGATAAAAATAATTCAAGATGATATCTGTTATATAATGTGATATGATTATATCAACATACTATGGATTGCATTCTTATATTCCAGGAACTAGACAGCATACTCCTATATAGAGAACTATGCAAATATTATATAAACTAAAAGAACAATTGAGTTCTTAATTTTTTCTACTTTTTAAATTTTCTCTCTTTAAAATTTTCCCCACACCAGTCTCTCTTTTTTTTAAATATTTTTATTAGTTGTTGATGAAATTTTTATTTTATTTACTTATTTATATGTGGTGCTGAGAATCGAACCCAGTGCCTCACACATGCTAGTCAAGTGCTCTACCTCTGAGCCACAATCCCAGCCCACACCAGTCTCTCTTTAGAATATGATTTATAACAATGGAAATTTCTTCTAGAGCTGGTTTCAACAAGTCACCTTAAGCAGACCTTAGATATTTTTGAACAATCAAAAGACAGACTTAGTTGTCCACGTGTAAAAACCTCATTCCCCAGTTAATAAATGAAAATGGGGGAAAATTTAGGCTTAAATATTTCCAAAAGAATGTCCAAGTTATTGTGATAATCAAAATATCAAGACCCAGGCCCTTTCCCTTTGATATTAATGAAACTGAGGATGCACTTCATTAAGGTATATCAAACTTAGATCAAGATCTAGTCCTCAGGAAGAATAGAAAGTATAGCAAACTGAACTGGTCACTGCGGGTAGGGAGCAGGGGGAAGCTAAACATAATAACCAGGTCTACTTAATTGGTCTGTTAAATCATTTTGGTTCTAAGAGTGAGTAATCATCTCTTTCCAGCCTTTAGAACCAGAAACCTAATCAAGTGCTTAAGACTCATAGGTAAGAAGTTGGAAAACTTAAAAAATTTAAGTCCACTGACATTAACACCTCGATGTAAAATTCACTCAGAACTCTCATTGTGATACTATTTTTCTTCTTTAATATAGAATTGCTTCTTCCTACATGGCTACCTATCTTTTATTTTAAAAATTCAAAATCACTAAAGGAATATTAATTTTACTCAGCATCTCCAGTTTAATTTTTTTGTATAACTTAAGTATTCCATTAAATGATTGTATTACCCACATATTACAGAATGATCTATACCAAGACTAATTGCATTACCATAGGCAAAATGACTGAGTCAATTACTTGAATTATTAAAAAAAAAAAAAACACCTTAGGGCAAAGCTATCAGTTTTATGATGAAAATAAGAAATTACCTATAAGATAAATATATCAGATGAAGATTCTATTCAGTGTTCATATAATCAAACTTGCAAACTTTTAAAAATATATATATTTTTAGTTGTGTATGGACTCAATACCTTTATTTGTTTTTATGTGGTGCTAGGGTCAAACCCAGTGCCTCACACCTGCGGGGCAAATGCTCTACCACTGAGCCACAACTCCAGCCCCTCAAACTTGCAAACTTTTGTAATTGACATTCTAATTCTTAAACTTTTATTCTTTTTAAACTCATAAAAATGGTAGTTTTCAATATTAAATAAAACAAATCTTCATAAAACTAACAGATTAATAATGAATTGATCATACGGAAAGAACACAAGACAGTAAGGTTGTGGGTATTAGTGATTTGCTTTGGAAATTCAACATATTTAATTTTGCAAAAAATTTCAGAGTTAACATTTTATTGTAAGGAAATAAAAAATAAATTAGATCATTTGTTTCTAGATTATAATGCAAGGGAGAGCCCTGCTGGCAGACTTTTATAGATGCAGCAAGTAGATGCATAATTGACATGAACTATCTTTGAAAAAACAATAGTAATGTTTAATATATCTGATTGTTTTGGAGCTTTATATATTCTCTCTTCTAGAATCAAATATCATTAACTTTTCCCTTAATGCATGGGGTGCTTCTGAATCTATAAAGCACATTTTCTGCAAGCTAGTCTATTGGATTAATCCTAAAATGTTCAGTTAGCTTTCTATTTTATTTTTATACAGTTAGGAAAATGGGGCACATGGCCTATTTTCAAGTATGACACAGCAATTCTATCAAAATATTGAATTATTAATGTCTATGGTACTCAATAAATGCAGTTAACACATCTTAACCTCTCCTCACATTAGCTGTTTACTTCCTGTACTTGCAAACTCTATATAATCACTGCTCCCTAACATTTTAAAGAGAGAAATATTTGCATTATAATCAGAAAATGGCTTGTTTCCTAAAATCAGATTGAGGTAGGAGTTGAGTGCTATGTAATAATGGCAAACTGGATGGAGTTTGGAAAGTTTCCTGTGAGTTTTTTAGTGATGGTTACTTTACTTGTTATTTGTTTATGTGGAGTAAATGTGCAGATAGAGAAAAATATACATATGTGAATGGAAAAATTTCCACTGTCAGGTCTTTACTATTAACTACAACGTGTGTTGCATGCCTCGCTGCTCTTTGAATTTAAGTGATATGGGAGTTAACTACATATTTAGAGAAACAGTGTTAGCAACATTTCATATTTGAAGATATAAAGCTGAACCACACATTAAAGCTTGAGGCACTGTCTTGAGGAATGGAAAATTGAAAGCCAGCAAATATATTAACACAAAGCCAAATAAAGAAATAAGGTTGTTTTTTTTTATCATTATTCAAACTTTTTGATCTCTGTGTATGTCACCATAGTAAGCAGAATTTCATCATAATGGAACTGGTGAATGATAGTATTAATGTTTTCTATTGTTTTATGAGTAGTAACTTAAGAACGTTTTGAAATGAGGTGTTTGGAGCAGAATAGTTTCTTTTAAAATGTAAAGAAAGAGTTTATATGGGATATTTACAAAAACAATTTTTATTCAATATTTGTTAAAACTAAAATTATAAAACATATAATATAATAAAATTATTTATAAAATGGATATGATGATACCTATTAGGTAAATCTTATATTATGCTTTAATAGGTCTGGGAAGACTCCTGTGTTTCTTAGCAATTTAACACATTTTCAATCATTTCAAATTCCTATCCCTGTAAGGCCCATAGTAACAGTTATGTGTAGTTTTTCTCAATGTACTCACAACTGAGAATATCTAAGTATGACTAAAGTACTTAAATATTATTATAAACCCATTATGTTATTTTAATATTTCCCCAAATAGGATTAAAAAATGAAAAAGATAATGATATTAGTATCAAAATATTATTCAGTACTTGTCAGTATATTAAAATCATTGATAATTTATATCCGCTAGCCTTTTGTAATCATTATATCTGTTTGAAGAATTCTAGTAGATCTTTTCTTTGGTAATATTAAAAGCAAAGAAAGAGGATTATATCATCTATTTATAGTTATAAATGTTAAAAAAATAGAATTCTATTTATTCAAGCTCTATAATCCCAAGGCAAGATTTTTATGTATGCACGAGGATAGTTTGATGTGCAGAGTGTCTTTCCCATCTCTAAAAGACCTGGCTTCAACGGAGGCACTAGAACACCAGTGCCCTGCAAGAAGTTAGTGCGTCTGAGAGTAGAGGAAAGCAGGTTTGGAGATATTTAGTCTTTCAGAAGCATAATAGAGCTTTTGTGTTCTAGTAGACAGTGTTATGTCTCTCTGAAGCCTCTGTCACTTGGCTTTTGTGTTATAATATTAGAATCTCCAACTTTGCTTTGTAATTACTTAGAATTCTGTCCCTTTCAATGACAAGGGAAAGAAAAAAAGATGACAACACACCTAGGAGGAGGAGGAGGAGGAAGAGGAAGAAGGAAGAAGGTGGAGAAGGGGAAGAAATGATAAAAGGAAAGGATGAAGAGGAGAAGGACCAGAACAAGGAAGAGGATGAGGAGAAGATAAAGGAAGAAAAAGGAAATAAACAGTTGAGTGCAACTCTGCTTGCTCAGTTCCTGCTGTGCCTCTTCATGTTTTCACACTTTTGTTTCTGCAGTTGTGTCAGGGTCTCCGTGTGTGAGTGAGCACAAGGGCATGCCGGCAAGAAGAAAAATGAAGATTGTGTCAGAAAGTATGATGTTTAAGGAAATTAATCAAATTATCCCTCCTTACTGAATGTTGTCACATCTGAGAATTAAAGAAATTATATATTTTATTTTTGGAAAATAATCACTGGTGTAATGTTGGCAAGTTCTGAAGGAATTTCACAGTCCTCTCCTGCAATATGCTTCTTTTAAATATATACATGTAGCAACTAAATTACTCCAAACAGTAGTGAATTCCCAACAGCAAAAGCTTTAGCCATGGAGAATCTATCTCCCTCCCCCTACCCCCACTCTTTCTCTTCCCGTTTTTATTTTGCAGTGCTGTGTATCAAAGCCAGGGGCTCATGCTAGGCAAGCATTCTACCACTGAGCAACATCCCCTGTGCAACTATCTTTTTTAAGATTATAATCAGACAACTCTCATTGTTGAAAATATTATGGTAATTAGAAAGGGCATTAAAATTTTCATACATTAGATATTGCATTAAAATTATGCATTATTACAGTCACTTTCTCTTGGTTACACCAAAGTGTACGATGTATTTTCCAAAATAGGATTTATGTGATATCTTTTCCATTAGGCAACATAAAAGAAATTGTAGTACAATTGAGAATAATTGTAAGAATGTGTTCTACTTTGCTTTCTAACATCCTCTTTGCTTTAATATGGCAATAAAGTAGATAATCCACAAAGCCCACTTAAATTTCAGAAATGTATCTTCTTTGAAAACTTCAGTGATTTTTCTTTATTCCTGTGAAAACATTTTTGTCTTATAAAACCACTAAGACATAAATTATCAAGCCAGTAGAACTTTCAAAAATTGACATGTATTTTATATAGTTAACATTATTTTTATTGAGCACATTAAATGTCAAATCATATGACAAAGTCTTGGCTATCTGAAAAAAACTTGGACACTTTTAAAAGTGAAAAGGCTATTTAATCGCATTTTTCAAAGTATTTATCCTAAAAGAACACTATTCTTAGCAATTCCTATGTTTATATTGTCGCTTTTATCAAACTTGTTTTTCATAAAATAAGTTTACAGATTGAAAAGTAGATAGTAGAGTTAGCTATTGATAATTGGATTTATCCATTTATTAGTATTGGTTCCTACAAATATACTTATAAAAATATATAAATTTTCATATTCTTGTGACTAAGCCTATGTTTATTTATTATAATTTTATGTTATTATAATTTTATGTTATTGGGATAATGTATAAATTTCATATAAATTTCATGAATGTACCAAAATGTAATAGAAATATGTTACAAAGTAAGTTGTTACACTGATAATTTTTTTTTAAATTATAAAACTGACAACTGGTTACTAGGTTTTAAACAAGCCTCATAGACATCAAATCTTTAAAAGGTTTTTGACTCCATTCTGAGAAATTAAAAGATGAATTCTGGGTTGCCTACTTCCTGAAAAATAAATGGACTTTCTGGGAAGAGTATGTATCCTGTTAAGTGATGTGGGCATCCGTGAGAGTGACAATATTGTGTTATCTTGGGCACATATCTTAAGTCAGGAGTTAGATGAGAGAAAAATCAAGATTTCATTAGCCTCTGAGTAAATGAAGCCAAGTCAGCATTTTAGCTGCAGAAAGTCACATACGCTTGCATGTAAGTACTTGCAAATGCACATGAGGGATTCTCGGTGATCACAGACAATTCAACACCCCATGACAGGGCCCAGAAAAGAAAAGGAAAACTCTGCATTAAATCCTCCACAGTCCCCCCGATATAATAGTGAGCAAATTCTGTAAGAAATATTCGGCCCTGTCAGCTATGTTCTTTCTCCCTTTTTCCCTCCCAAATCAACCTGCCCTTCCTCTTCCGCACTGGCTAAGAAGGACATGTGGAGAGACAAAATCCTATACACGCCTCCTCTTTCTGCAGAGCCTAGTCAACAACTAACTCACCACAGATAGGAGGAGAGGAAATAGCTTCAGCTGAAATGTGAAGCTTACACTTAATGGTCACTTATATTTCCCCCGAGTGATCAAAAATGTCATGACAGAAAGAATACCTTTGCTCCTGAATAAATTTAATAAGACAGTGGGAGAAAAAATAAGATATAAAAAGACCTATACTAGTGCTTTCTTCAGTGGGCTCAATATAAATTTAAAAATATTTCATTATCAATATTATTTAGATGCTTGATATATTCAGGCTTCATATGCCATATTATATGCAGGAAAAAAATTGTAAAACTATCTAAACATTACATAGATGGTTCAAAAACTTCTCTTCAGACTGTCTGCTTCTCTTTCCTGGACATGTACCATTTCAACAGCAGGACTAATGAAAGTCAGATATAAAATTTCTGAGGTTCCAATGTCTCCTCAATATATTTCATGAACATTTCTAGAAGCACAAGGTCTATTCATGCTGTGATTATCAGAGTGGCTATGGCATTGTCCTTGTCCTAAAGCAACTGATTTACTAGTTTTGGTAAATACAAAGAAAACTGATGTTAAATTTATGCAATTAATTTTTATCATTGTTGTTAAATTTTAATAAAATAAAAATTCCAGTAAACACCGATATGTGTGCAGATTCGAGATTTTTTAAAAATCAAGGAAGTATGAATCTTTTATAAAATAATTCTGATCATAGAATTGGAAGAAAGTTCTATAACTAAATCATGTAACTCATATGCATGACATCTTAATGCTTCCCCTTTAATATTCTCTTCTCTTGGTTTCCATACTTGATGTGTATGTAGATTTTCTTCAAAGTCTTCCAGCTTCTCCTCCTGGAAGCTATGTTCTTCTGACCACTCTTCCTACATCATACCAGGTAATTTTTATCTGACCCCTCAACTATTTTAAACTCTTCTTTTAAAAATGAAGGAGAAAGAACGACAAATAAAATAGAACTTTAACTGTGGGGAGCCACCCTGAATGAACATGCCTTGAAATCCTGATGCCCGGGGTCCTGAACAATTTTTGTGTTCTGCAGTAACTTGGGCGTTATCCCAGCCTGGATAGCAAGGTGTGGCTCCAGTTGTAGGCATCACCCACTGAGGTTCAGTTACACTCACCTGTTCCTTTGTAATCCTACCCCTTCTGCCTTGTTTGGATAGAATGTTCTAAGAAACAGCATCCCCCAAAATAAAAGTCCACTTCAGAATGTGCTTGCAGTTTCTCATCAGCCTTGTGTGACCTTCTCTTGCCCCTCTTTGGGGATCTTGAGGCCAGGAGACAGGGTAGCCATCCTGAAGCTCATATAAAAGGTATTAAGTGTCTGTGTGGTATTATGCATCACCCCAAATTCACACGAGTGACTTTAGTTCAGCTGCCCGCACTGGATAGGGGTGCCATTTAACCACATACACAACATGAAAAGAATTGAAAGACACTAAGAATGTGCACCTGATCTATCAAAATGGAAATGATTCCATAATACTTACCAAAGTGATGTACCTGCTAACCAGTCCTCTCATTTAACTACCACATCTTTGAATAATCTATACTCTCTCTATATATTTAAGATTAATTAGTCTTTGACAATACTGATCTGCACATCCAATTTCTTACCAAGGAAACTAAGAAGCAAATTCTGTAAATACTAATGGACATTTAAACCTATCTTTTTGAAAAGAGAATTGAAACCTCTCCAAAAACTGAGATTCTCTTTCTGTTCTGTTCATCTTATAGTATATACCATAGTGTGAGGCAAAGTCATTCAATTTACTACTTAAGACAGAAACCTGTAATCACTCTATTCTTCTCATTTTTAGTGCATTTCATTCATTCAGAAAAACCATTTCTCTTTTTTTTTTTTACCACAATCACTACTGGTGCTCCAATCTTTTCTTGCTAATATCCAGACTTTTAAGGTAGCCTGTTTTCACTTCATTTCCCATAACCTCACTATATTGATAGCCCTAAACTTTATCTAGATTAAACACATTAGCTTAGGAATAAGTTGTATTCATAGTCTGGTCCTTCCCTCTGTTCTAGTGTTCTAGTATTTTTCCTTGAGCCTCTTCACTTTATAAGATATATTACCCACAATAAATGACATGGAACTTCAAAATGCTCAGTGCACTTAGATCTACCAAATATGATTTTTTTGTTGTTGTTTTCCTTTTGCTTTTTGTTTGTTGTTTTTTTTTATTCTGGTAATGTCATCTGCCATTCCTTTAAACACAGTTTTCAATTTATAAGTTTGTGTCCTAGAATATATGTATGTTCATCTTTGTGATCAGTTTATCTCTTGTATAAAATGAGGATAATTACAACATTCTCATTAAAAGGTCATCAAACTTTTAGAAACATTTGGTAAACATCTTAAACTTTTAAACCATGTATACTTAGTCATACCTACTCAAGTCTGCTATTAAAACATGAAAATAGCCATAAAATTGTATATGAATGGGTCTGATTGTATGCCAATAAATATTTTAAAAAGCAACTAAGAACCAAGTTTGACCCGAGGTCCTTAGTTTGTCTACCTCTCTTACAAAGTCACAACATTTAGTATCAATTTCATATTATTTCCACCAGAGACATTAAAAACAAACCTCAAGGGGCTGGGGTTGTGGTTCAGTGGTAGACTGCTTGCTTTGCATGTGTGAGGCACTGGGTTCGACCCCCAGCATCATGAAAAATAAATAAATAAATAAGCAAATTAAGGTATTGTGTTCATCTATAGCTAAAAAAAAATAAAAATAAAAGAGCAAACCTTAAAACTATCCTTTTATGTGAAAGTCAAGCAGCAAAAAAACAACAAAAAAACTATTAATAAAAGTTTTCAAATATCCATTTCCAAAATCTCAAGAATTTTAAAATAATACTATTAAAATGTTTTCTTTGTATTTCAAATTATGAACTAAATTTGAAAGATATTTAAATGAAGAAATGAAATCCAAATACCTTTTTCTTTAAAAGAAATCATCTGACCTCTTTGCCTCAAAGAACTTGAAACAAAACTCAAATGTTCTGGATGTATTTTAAATAAAACTACTCTTTTTTTCATAGATTTTTTTTCTTACTTTTGCTTTATTTTGTTTGTTTTTTAGCACCTAATATATGTTTGTTTTCACATAATCAAAATTATTTTACCTCTATCCAAGAAATGCTATCATATAAATTAGTGAAAATTTTGGAAGCTAGACAGGAAAAAGGAAAAGAAAAGTGGGGGAATCTCAATAAAATCAATGAGAAATCAGTAGAATAAAGAAAAGGGACCAAAGGGAGGGAGGACAGGAAGGAAAGGGGAAGTACTTGGAAATGATATTGGCCAAATTATATTGTTGTATTGTGTGCATGTATGAATATGTAACCACAAATCTCACCATTATGTATCATTATGTAATTATGTGCATTACACAATTATAATGTATCAATAAAATATGAAAAAATACTCTTTTTTATGAACACAATGCAAACTTGGCCATATTCATACAGTACTCTGAGGTGTTGAATTTTTTATTGGTGTAAGTTTCAAGGGAATATTTGACTATTGAAAAATATTTGACCTTGAAAAGTTTTCTCTATTTTTAAATAGAAATTGTTTTAGATCAGTTATTGATTAATTATGGAGAAATACATGCAACTGACTTGGGACTGACATGGGAGTTAGGTTTAAGATTTCAATCATATATTTACTTGAATCTAGTTCATATTGTTTCACCTTATATATTATACTCCTATACGCCCTTGGTAATTAATCCATAGGTAAATGGAAATTAGTGATTTACAAACCAGCAAAAATTCAAGGGAATATTGGATATCGAAAATAGTTAATGTGTACATTTAATAAAAAAAAAAAGTATTCCGATTATACAACTGGTTCTATGAATGTAGCAGGTCCACTAGGATTATAAATACCAAGAAGTCAAAAAAATAGATAAAAGTACATGTACAAATAATAAGGCATTAAGTACTAAAGAACAGATTTTGTAGTTATTCTTATTTTCCTAGAAGCGACTGTCAAGGATCTTAACTAAAAACTAGCTATGTATATTAAATTTAGAAAATCTCTGGATACCAAAGTCAACCATCTCCCTCTATGTGAGAGCCTCCATGTTAATAGAATCTGAAGAACAAAGACCTCCACCTATTCACCATGTCGATATAAGAAGAGATAAGCCCTTTTTGGAGGGGAACATTTAGTTTTTCAGGAGTTCTCTTCTCCTTTTATCTTTCCTAGTAAATGAGGAAGAGTTTACAAGTTTCCTAAGAGAATCATTCCAAACTGTTGACAGAACGATAGTTATAAAAAATATAGGTAAGACAAAACTAAGTGAAGTGGCTCAGCAGAGTTATAAGGAAAACTAGTTTCTTGTTGTGTTATAACTGTAAGACTATAACTCTTTAACTAGTTTTATGTTGCATGGAAAATAGAACCTGCTCATACCCTCAGAACTCAGAGTGGAACCTCGAAAAATAAAGGGTATTAAAAATTCTGAGTTTACCAGGAATACAACGTGAGACAACAAATGTATCAGTTAGAAGACTGGAAAATTAGGTCAAATGCTGTTAAAAAAAGACACTCCCAAATTGTCCAAAGTGTCACAAATACTTAGAGAAGCTGCTTGGGAATACATCATTATTGGCAAAGCCTCCTAAGCCAATCACTTGTCCACCTTAAATCCACAGACATAATGGGATGAATACTTGCTCAGCAGAATTCTTTAGTAGTTTTCAGAGCTACTAATATTACAATATACACCATGAGCACCTGAATGGAGAGGAATTAACACAATTATACCAATGAACTATACAAACATATCCATATAACTTCATATATCAGTATTTTCCTTTTCATACCTAAGACAATGATTAAATGAATGAGATGGTTTATGTAGTTTTTTCCAGTTAAAAAAATCACCCAGTTTTAATTATAGGCAGGCAATGATTTATAATTATCTGTATTATATTTAAATAAAATGGCATCAAGTTTTGAATTGGAAGGCTAGATTTTTATTTTAAATTATTTAAAATACAAAATTTTTAAAAAGATATTATGATCAATTCAATGAATTATCCAATTAATTTAATAGGAAAAATCAATTGAACATATTCTTTCTCTGAATTATTAAGTTTCAATGGTAGAAAATCAATCTGGAAATCTTTGAGAACACACAGTCAATCATTGGGGATTAATGGGATCACTAATGAAAAGAAGAGAAATACTCCTGTGGATTGTAAGTGAAAATGAAGTGACAAATTTGTGTGAGAAGCATGCCAAATTAGTAGTTAAGAGATGCTTCAGGCATGGCTGACATGTGAATTTGGACAAGGAATTTAAACTTTCTATAATTAACTGACCATGTTCATAATAAAGGAATATTTTAAATGCAGTAGTTTTTCATATTATTTAATGTCTTAACCATTGGACACTATTCTGCAATCTAGTTTATACAAGAATGCCAAAGACTAGGCCTGAGATTTGGTGGAGCTACACAGGGAAAAGTCTAATATCACCGTTTGTTCCTATCCCTCTTGATTTCCTTCTGAAATGACAACAGAAATTCTATGAAACATAGACAATGTTTCAAAACTACCGCATTAGATAGTATATTCTGACTTGTTTCATTTCTAGATATTACACGAAATATCTCTTATGTCTTTTAGAGAGACAATCTGGATCAATGTCCCTACATCATGAATCCAAAAGTAAGAGGAGTAAGAGAAAAAAAAAATACCACTCCTGTGAGTTTTAATTTCTTTCCTCTCAGTCCTTTTCCCCAGCTAATCTAATAATTTTGAATCCTTTCATCTCTGTATTTGTTAAGCTTTGATTAGTATCATTACATGTAATTTTAAATTATGCTTAAATCTTGGTGCCAAAACATCTTAGATGAATAATTTTTTTATCATTGGTCATTCTTAACCATGTATTTCAAGTTTGTGTATTTGATTATAAAGGATGGTATTTAACCTGGGTAGTAGCTCTCTAGGTTAAAAGGTCAGCTGTCTGGATAGTACAGTGATGGTCTTCAAATAACCCTTATTTTACTTAATGATGTTTCCAAAGTGCCAAAGTGGTGATGCTGGAAGCTTTAATGCAGTATATTGTTATAAATATTATATCTTGTTATTGTTGTTATTTGTTTATTATTAACAGATAATTTATATATTAAAATTAACATAGGTATGTATATACAGGGTAAAAGCATAGAATACATAGATTCAATATTATGTGCAGTTTCAGACATTTAATGGGCATCTTAGAATGTATTCTTTGCGGAAAAGAGGGACAACTGTGTCACAGTACAAAAATATTCAAGAAAGATAGTGGGTCATATGGGAGAATGAGAGTCAGTATACACTCATTTAAAAAATATTAAAGTCAGGCACAGTGGCACACAACTGTAATCCCAGCAGCTTGGGAGGATGGGGGAGGAGAGTCTCAAGATTAAAGCCAGCATCACAAACATAGAGAGGACCTAAGCAACTTAGTAAGACCCTGTCTCAAAATGAAAAATCAAAATGGCTGGGGATGTGACTCAGTGGTTAAGCAGTCCTGAGTTCAATCCCTGGTAATAACAATAATAACAATAACAATAATAATAATTTAAAATATAATTATATAAATATGTATAACTAATATATAATTTAATTTAAAATGTATATGCATATTTAAGGTGGATTCAATGGTATTTAAGAACTGGATGCAAATTAATATTGTCATAATAAATGTTGTAGCCTAATTAGTAAAAAAATCCTATTAATAATTGTTATTAACTCCCACTGAACTTTAAGAAACATGACAGTCAATAATCATGATCAATCAGACTGCTAAATATCATGACATTTGCTGCATAAGCAAGTCAACATAACAAAGCAATGTAGTAAGTATTTTCTGTTAGGGCTACATAGACAAAGAATAGCTGTATGCTTCAGAACACTGAAAAAGAACAATGATAATATAGTAAACAGAAAAATAGACATTCTGAAGCTCTGCTCTAAAATGTAATAATTTTTTTATCACTATAAAACAATTCAATCATGTAGAGACCAAGTTTGCATAGCATCAAAAAGAAATTGTTTTAAAGAAACTAACTTATCTTTAGGGGGCAGTGTACAAGATTTTTAATAGGTATACCACTGCTCATCGTGTCTACAAATAAAATATAGTGTTTATATTTACTGGGTCAGGCGGAACAATGGCCCTCTAAAGCTATCCACATCCTAATTCTTAGAACCTATAAATATACTGGAGCAAATGGCAAAAAAGTACTTTGCAGATGGAATTAAGGTCATGGATCATAAACGAAGGAAATTATTTTAGATTATTCGATGAGCCATATGCAAACATCAGGGTCTTTCAATGTGTAACAGGAATGCAGAAAGATCACAGAGTAGTGGTAAACACATAGTAAGCTAATTGTTGTTGGTTTTCATGATATAAGTAAGGGTACTAGAACCTAGGAATGTAGTAGACACTAAAGCGTGGAGCAGCCCTCTTCTGTTAGCCATCAAGGAAATGCAGGCCTCAGTCATAAAACCACAAGCAGCTGCAAGCTGCCAGCAGCCTACATGAGCCTGGAAGTGCATTCTCCCACCAAAATTCCAACAAGGGATGCTGCCTTGCTGACGCTCATTTTTTTTTATTTGACAAATAATTTTACACATATAAATTTAATATGTTGTTACAAATGTTCTTTTTTAATTGTTATTATTTGTCTATTATTGACAGATAATTTATGTATTAAAGTTAGCATACGTATGCATGCACAGGGGAAAATCATAGAATATGTAAGATTCAATATTATGTGCATTCTGAGGCATTTTAGCTAATATTTAAAACAGATTTCCATAATAGAATGACTAAATCAAACAAATGAACAAATAATTATCATTACTGATTATTTTGTGTAGAAAACATTTAAAATATATTCTTTAAGCCAAATATATATAAATTTAAATATAATGTACAATGCTTTATTACTTATGATAATGGCCATTCTATCAATAAATATCTTAAGCTTACTCATCCTAACTGTAATTTTGTACCCTTTGATTACATACACAATGAAATACTATTCAGCCTTAGAAAAGAAGAAAATTATGTCATTTGCAATGATATGGATACATATGAATGACATCATGCTAAGGCACAATGTCAGTCAGAAGGAGAAATACCACAATTACACTTACATGTAGAAGCCATAAAAAAAGTCAAATCTTCTGACAGAGCTGAGGTAATAAACTTGAGTCATACTAAATCACTTATGCTGGTATTTTAAGGCAGTAATAGAAGACTAATATGTATATAAATCACTCTGCTTCTCAACTCCACAAACATAAATTAAAAAACACCCTCAAAAGCACTGCATTTTAAGATAAAAATAAAAGTTTTAAAAACATTAACTATTTATCTGGAACAAGTTATATTTTTCCTATGTTATATCATTTGTATACATTAACATTCATACTCCAACAAACAAAATTAGGAGTCTGAGAGTAGACCTAGTAGAAAAAGGGACAATTCATGCTACAGTGAGACTTCAAATAAAAATAAAAGGTACTCACTGTTTATGAAAATATTCACTTTTCTCTGATGAGGTACTGTAATATAGTTTTTTTTAAAAAATATAATCTGATAGAACTTATAATTTATAAAAATAACTGAGTAAATAAAATCTATTTTGAAAATATGAAGATATCATAACACTAAATCAATTTATTATGGATTCATTAATTTCATACTTGGCACTTTGCAAAGATCAGCATTATATTTCTAATCTTTACAGTGTGGAAATATAATTTCTTGACACAAAAGATCATTTGATTTGCAGGAAGTAATGTATGGCCTAAAATGAGCAACATATTGAAAGCAATATGTTAAAAACCCTGTAGCAAACATAGCAGTATTCTTTTAATTTTTAAAATTTTTATTGGTTCTTTTTACTTGCACATGGCAATAGAACATACTATGATATAATTTTAAATGCATGGAATATAATTTGCTCTAATTCAGTGTTCAGTATTTCCCTTTCCCCTAACTTCATACCATTCCCTGTTCTCTCTCTTTACTCTACTGATCTTTCTGCTATGCATTTGTATATATTTTGTCTTTAGTTTTGAATAAAAATAATGGTAAGATTCACTGTGGTATATTCATAGATGTACATAGTAAATTTAGTTCAGACTCAGTCCACTGACATTTGCTATCCCATCCTTCCTTCCATCCTTTCATTCCCCTTTGTCTATTTCTCTGATCTTCTGTTTCTTTTACATCACCCACTCTCCTTACTTTGTATTAGCTTCTACATATCAGAAAAAGTAAAAATAAAAACATTTGGTCTCCCATTTTGGGGGAGTGACTTATTTCACTTAGCATGATAGTCTTCAGTTCCATTAATTTTTCAGCAAATGCCATAAGTCATTCTTCTTTTTAGCTAAGTAATACTCCTTTATGTATGTCATATTTTCTTTATCTACTCGTCTGTTGACGGGCACCTAGGTTGACTCCATAGCTCAGCTATTGTGAATTGTGCTGCTCTAAACATTGGTATGGCTGCATCACTGTAGTATGCTCCTTTTAACATCTTCAGATATATACCAACGAGGGAGTAGCTGGGTTATATGGTGGTTTCATGCCTAGATTTTTTGAGGAATCTCCATACTGCTTTCCAGAGTAGTTGTACTAATTTGCAGTCTCACCAACTATACATGAGTGTACCCTTTTCTCTACATGCTCTCCAACATTTATTGTTATTTTATTCTTGATAATTACCATTCTGAATGGAGTGAAATGAAATTTCAGTGTAGTTTTAATTTGCATTTCTCTAATTCCTAGAAATGCTGAACATTTTTTCATATATTTGTTGATCATTCATATTTTATCTTTTGAGAAGTGTCTGTTTAGTGCCTTTGCCCATTTATTGTTGAAGGTTTTGTTTTGCTTTGTTTGGGTGTTAGGTTTATTGGTTATTTTGTATATCCTGGATATATCTTAATGTCCTGAGAAGCAGGTGTCAAAATTTTTTTTCACATTCTATATATTCTCTCTTCCCACTCCTGATTGTTTCCTTTGCTGTGAGGAAGGGTTTTTGCTTCCTTTCTTGTTTTTTTGTTTTGTTTTGTTTTTTAAATGTGATGCCATGCCATTTATTGATTTTTAATTTTACTTTTTATGCTTCAGGATTCTTGTTACCAAAGTAAGTTCCTGAGCCAATGTGTTGAAGTGTTGGGCCTTCATTTTCTTCTAGCAGGTGCAAGGTTTACAGTCTAATTCTTAGGTCTTTGATGCACTTTAAGTTTGAATTTTTTGCAGTGTGAGAGATAGGATTTAAATTTCATTCTACTACATGTGGATTTTCAGTTTCCCCAGCACCATTTCTTGAGAAAAGAAGCTATTTTTTTTCTCCAACATAGGCTTATTGTTTTTTTGTCTATTATGAGATAACTATATTTATATAGATTCGTCTCTCTGTCTTCTATTCTACTCCACTTATTTTGGTGCCAATATCATGCTGTTTTTGTTACTAGAGCTCTGTAACGTAATCTGAGATCCAGTATCGTGATGCCACCTCCTTCACTTTTCTTGCTAAGGTTGATTTGCCTATTCTGGGCCTCCTGTTTTTTCAAATGAATTTCATAACTGCTTTTTCAGTTCTTTGAAGAATGTCATTGGAATTTTGATGGGGATTTCATCAAATCTGTACAGCACTATTGGTAGTATGTTCATTTTGACAATATTAATTCTGCCTACCAATCAACATGTGAGATCTTTCCATCTTCTAAGATCTTCGTCAATTATTTTCTTTTGTTTTCTATAGTTTCATTGTAGAGGTAAGTCCTTTACTTCTTTTGTTAGGTTCATTCCCAAGTTTTTTTTTGTGTGTGTATTTGTTTGTTTTTGTTCTTTTTTTGTGTGTGGCTATTGTGAACAGGATGGTTTTCCTAATTTATTTTTCAGCAGATTCATCATTGGAATACAGGAACACAAATGATTTATATATGATTTTCCTTTATCTTGCTTATGTCCTTTCTTGTATCTTACACTATTTCTGTGAGTACAAGATTATGAGATCTGGAAATCATCTGGTGGAATTTTTGTGATTTTGTAAATATGAGATCATTATCATTTCCTTCTCTTGCCTAGTTGCTCTGGCTAGAGTATCAAAAACTAAGTTGAAAAGGCATGGTAAAAATGGGCATCCTTGTCTTGTTCCAGTTTTTTAGAGAAAATGTCTTCAGTTTTTTTTTCTCCATTCAGAATAATGTTGGCATTGGGTTTGTCATATAGACTACAATGTTGAGGCATGTTCCTTCTATCCTTAGTATTTCTAGTGTTTTAAACATGAATGGGTGCTGTACTTTGTTAAATACTTTTTCTGAATCATGTGATTCTTGTCTTTAAGTCTAGTTATGTGATGAATCACATTTTTTGATTTCTGTAAATTTGACTAACCTTGCAACCTTGCACCACTGAGATGAATCCCATTTGATCATGGGGTACTATCTTTATGATGTTTTGCTGTTTGTAGTTTGACAATATTTTATTAAATATTTTTTTCATATGTGTTCATCAAGGATATAGGTCTGAAATTTTTGTTCCTTGAAGGGTCTTTGTCTGGCTTTGGTATCAAGTTGATACTGGCTTTGTAGAAAGTGATTGGCAGAGTTCTTTACTTTTTTATTTCATTACATAACTTGAGGAGGATTGGTATTAGTTCTTCTTTAAAGGTCTGGTAGAACTTGGCTGAGAATTTATCTGGCCATAGACTTTCTTTTTTAGAAGGCTTTTGAATGGCTATTTTAATTTCATTACTAGAAATAAATCTGTTTATGTTTTCTATATTGTCCTGGTTCAGTTTGGTTAGGTCATATGTCTCCAGGAATTTTTCCATCTCTTCAAGATTTTATTGCTTATTGGAATATAAATTTTCAAGATGGTTTCTGATAATTTCTGGATTTCAGTTGTGCCTGTGGTAATATTTTTTTCATCTCCAATTTTGAAAATTTGATTTTTTTTCTCTTTCTTTTAGTTAGTTTGAATAAGGGTTTATCAATTTCGTTTATTCTTTTAAAAACATCTCCGTTTCATTGATCTTTTGAATTCTTTTTAAACTAAATTTCATTGATTCTAGCTCAGATTTTAGTTATTTCCTCTCTTCCACTAATTTTGGTTTGGATTTGTTCTTTATCAGAGTCTTGAGCTGTAATTTTAGCTAATGACATTCTTAGTCAATGTGTGACCTCTAGTGATCCCAATATCAGCTCCAATTTAAGAGATACTACTAAGCTCTATTTACTATACTCACTTCTGAGCCAACCTGGTATAATTGTTCTCTGTAGTTTCTAGAATTCAGTATAAAGTTATAATGAAGTTCTGGAACAGGTAAAAAAATGTAGTTAAATTTAGTAAACTTACTATAGACTTATCTGAATGTTAAAAGGAGGGAGAAAATAGTTTGTATAAATGGAGGAAGGAGAAAGAAAGAAAGAAAGAAAGAAGAAAGAAAACAATAAATTAGTGAAAGAGAAAGAGGTTTAGTAAAGATACAGAGGGTAATTTAGACCAAGATAGAAAGGAGAAATAGATGAATGGGTGTTTTTCAAGGTAGTAGTTGATAGTGCAAGAAGATGAGTTGGGTAAGAGAAGCAGGTATAGACTAGAGCTTGGAAGGCATAAGTAGGGAGATTGATTTCAATTAATGCTTTAAACCACTAGATGAAATACAATCAAATGGGTTGGGATACAATGTTGCCTATTTCATTATCAATTACCATTCAAGCTAAGGAGTTATTTCCATGATCAAAGTTGACATTAGGGTCCTTGGCTGATGCTAACATTGCGGAAGGTCAGAATGCAGGCTCTGAAGGGCTGATGTGTCTGCTATTGGTCACAGGTTTTCCTTACAGGGAAGATTCTTTTCATAGCAGGGAAGATCCTGGTATGTGAGCTGGAACACTGGTTGTGGCTTTTCTACAGGTGTTCTGTGGTTCAGGAGTATTCTCCCTGCTGTTTCTCCCTGCTGTCTCCACTGTTGGAGGTACTGTAATGAAAGGTATCTGGTGATTCACCTGGACTCTGGTTTCCACTGCCCCACATTGGGAATGGTGGAACATTGATTCCCTTTGGTTAAAAAGTCTAGTGCAAGGGTCCACAAGTAACACTTGCCACTTGCAATCATGGTCCCAGCTGTGCACCTATTCAAGCTGATATCAGGCCATTTCTGCTGCATAACCTCTGGCAATTTCCTGCTGAGTACATATGTCATTGAATATTCAGGCTGCTTCCCTTTGGTAAGGTGCTCTGATCTTGGAGACTGACCCTAGGCTTCCCATGGTGTCACTTCCAGTGCCATTGATCAGGGCCTGGTGAATCAACTTTTCTTTGTTTGGGGCTAAATCTGTTTTACTGTAACCTCCATCTGAGTCAAGTGAGCCTGCCCAGAAGTTTATGCCCTTACCTGTGTTTCAGAGCCTGAGAGGACCTAGAGTGGCAATTCCCTAATCCCAGGTGCCCTCCAGCTGGCCCTGTTCACCTTGATTGCGGTGAGTGGGGAGAAGGTAGGAAGTGTTCCAAGAATTATGGCTATTAGTGATCCTTCTAGAGCTTTTTCCTGGCCAAATTTTTAAGAGAGCCTACTGCAGGGGGATTCCCTATGGTTTACTGTGCAGCTGGGTAGGCTTGGGAAGACACCAGGCTGATTTAAGTAGGTGACTGTTGGGTTGTGGATTCTGCAAGATGGCTGCTACCCCATTCAGCTTTCTTTTCAGGATTTGGTTTTAAGCAATTTGTGCTGTTTTGAAGAGCCTTCTGCATTTTAAATTCTGCCTACATTTTCAACAATTTTTAATTTGGTTAACTTAAGAGAATGTCCATTCTCAGGCCCCTTTCTCTCTCTGATGCCCTCCCTCGCCCATCCACTGATTCAGGGTCAAAAGACTCTTGAGTTTTGTTTTCTACTCTGGTAACCTATCTTCCAGTCTTTCCAGGTCTCAGACTACATAGTAGAGAGTCTAAAGCATTTATTTTTTCACCCACCTCTCAATTCTGCTTTTATTCACTGACTCCTTTCTGTGGTATGAGGAGACCTGGACTCACTACTTAGCTCACTTCCTCCATCATTCTCTATTAGTATTATTATTTTTAATGAGTGAATAAGAGTTAAAAATGGCAGAGCTAAAGACGTTAGTTTAGATCTTTCAAATATACTAGGACAGCTGTCTTAATTGATAAAGGGTTTTAGAAACTAGGCACATAAAATGATCATTGTCCCAATAAAATAGTGGTCTTCAGTTAAAAAAAAAGTCAGAATTTATTTCTAATATCATATATTCTACAGTAAATTGCCACTTCTTGTTTAAAAATTCAATATACAATCAGATGATCTCCCCCCACCCCGTCTATCTACAGTTCCAAGCATCTTCATATGAACACAATAGGAAAAATATATCTGAAAATAAAATCAAGTATCATATTTTACCAGGTGCACACCTGTAATCCCAGTGGCTCCAGACACTGAGGCAGAAAGATCTGGATTTCAAAGCCAGCCTCAGCAATTTAGCAAGGCCCTAAGCAACTCAGTGAGACCCTGTCTCTAAATCAAGTACAAAATAGGGCTGGGGATGTGGCTCAGTGGTTGTGTGCCCCTGAGCTCAATCCCCAGTATCAAAAACAAAAAAGAGAAAGCTAGTATTTCTATAGTTGTAGTAAAATAAAAGTTAATTTATTACATAGTTTCTTACATGAGTTCTCTGAATTTTTTCATGAGGATATCTTTTGTGTATATTTTTTTTGTCAACATCTTTAGCTTAAATACCAGAATATTCTTGGTCCTAAGAGCACTAATATTTAGTGCTTTTTAGCATTGCCTTATATCTAATGTTGTAAATGGAGAATAATGGTAGATAAAATTTTCCATCTAATTATTAGTTTTCTAAAATAGTCATAGAACAAATAAACATAACTATAAATGTTCTAAAATGACCTCCATATATCACAGCTTCATATAAAAATGCACAAAGGCATTTATAAGTATTTTTAATTATCAGTAATCTATAAATAATAATTATTATATACTTATTTGTCTATTTTTATTAGTGAGCAACATGAATTTTTTCTTAACTCCAATATAAATTAACTTTATAGTAAAAAAATTTGTTTCACAATTGCCCATATCAGGCTAATATTATTATTAGGTCAGTTGGTTAGAATTTTCTAACCTCATTCTCCAAGATTTTCTGAATGATTTTGTCAAAACAATGCAAATTTAATATTTTTGTTCACATTATCAATGATTTTATTTTAAACACTCTATTAACTAAAGCAAATTTAGAGTTGCTATGTTTTTTTCCTAAATAATTGGTACTAATGAATCACTTACACATAACAAATTATAAAGAAGTTTATCAGTATAATAAAAATTACTATATAATATAGTTTCTGAGAGTCAAGAATCCAAAAGAGGTTTCTCTGGGTGTTCTAGTCTGTGATCCATCGGGTTCTAGTCAATGTGTCATTCAAGCAACACACAACTTAGCTCTTGACTAGAACTGGAGATTTCACTTCTAGGGTAATTCACATGATTGCTAGAATTCCTCAGTTTCTCTTTAGCTGTTGGCTGAAGGATTCTTTTCCTTACCTTCTAAGCTCTTGATAGGCTGCTTAATTTTCCTCATTAAATGAGCGCTGGCTTCTCCTAGAGTAACAGATATTAAAAAATCTGTTATAATAGAATCTTGGATATGATTTAACTTCACATTTACCATAATCAATTGGTTCAATCAATACTGTGATACAAAGTGGAAGAGGACCAAAGAAGTGTGTTAACACCAGGAAGGATTTTCACAATCACTTATACAAGCAACCATGTCATCATTTAAATCAACTTCATATTATGTCAAGTCTTAATAAGAATATTGAAAGTATAATTTATTTGCCAAAGTAAATTTGATATTAATCAAAGTCTCTAAAGCAAAACTTGATTTAAATATTTCCTAGGAATTTATACAAAAGAAATATTACTTTGCCTTCTCAGAAAAAAATGATAAAGTTTAAAGTAATTCTAGCCAATTATAGTATTTTTATCATGAGAAATAACTGTGAATTCCTATCATTCATCTTGTCATAAACACACCATAAACATGCAGAATTATAGGAAATGTGCCTTTATAAAATGTGAGGTATTCCTCCTAAAACCAATTCAAGAAGCTAGGCAATCCTATAAAAGCAAATTTATATTTATGTAATATTTTACTTAATGTAAACTCTATACATGAAACACTTTGACAAATTTGGAAGAAAAGATTTTGTCAGTGATACTACCTGTGCTGAGAACCCTTTCTTACTCCTCCCTCAATTATTTAAAGGGAAGTTGAAAGTATCTTGGTTTTCTTTTGTTCACCTGTATTTCTCCTATCGTACTATATACTCCTCTATTTTTGCTTAAAGACTTCCATCAAATAGCTCCGTGGAACTTTCCAAGTACTGGGAAAATCAGTGGATCTAAATATTATTATTTTTGAAGAACTTATATGAAATTTTTATAGTAGTACCAAATTAGAAAGCATGCTTATCGAAAATGCACCTTCATACATTCTTATAAATAAATGAACATGTACATGCTCATTCCCCTCAGTCTTTTTCAGTCTTCCTGAAAGGTCATAATTATGCATCATTTCCTTCTCTGCTAAAATTGAATTATCTATGGTGAGGTATAACCTCTTCCTGCTCCTTTTGGTCAGTTTGTTGATTCTTCTTCCAGTGCTGATTCTCAGAGCTCTTCTACAAAGATGAAAGTTCTCAGTTCAGATATATGATTATCAAAATTTAAAATATGATAACCACATGAGTTCAATGTGGAAGTAAATATTTTGATTTTAAGATTATATATAATGTCATTTTATCATTTTAATAATAAAATGATGTTTAATATTATATCAATACTTGTATTTTCATAGTTTCAGGCTTTTGCACAAATTACATTTTAACTATGAAGTGAACTATTTAATGACAAGTACAGATAGCATCAGCATCTTCACAGTCATATATTATATTAGATAAGATATAACTAATTCTTCAGGGAAATGAGTCAACATAATGTATATGCTTTCACTGATAATTTGTAAAGTACAGCTATCATATATTTTTATACTAAAATTATAAAAATTAAAATCAATTTTTGTGTAGTTCACAAATTAATTTATGTTGTATTCTTTGATCATTATTCCAATTATTAATATTTGTCAATTTCTCACTGCCATCTGTATACACTTTTAACCAAAGTGTATGAATGCTTGAAAAAAGTCATCTCATTTTAATTCTGAAATCCCATAACATGAATTGCTTAATTTTCTTTTAGCTGTTTGGCATCACTCATCATTTTTTTCCCCTAAATTTTGCATTTACAGCAACTATTCCAACAAGGTATCTGCATGGAGGCATTTTAAATTTATTTTCCAATTAGAACTAGCCCGACTGGCAGAACAAGAGAAATGGCAGATTGGAGTTTTAACATGATTTCCTATTCATCTTTGCTGCCAAGGCTAAACTTGTAATTAAGGGATAATCCCACAGCAAGACCAGGCACATAAGCAAGTAAACACAACACAAGCCTATGCTTATGGGAAACCTTTATTTAGTTCTTGGTTCAGAGAAATATTTTTATAAAGGTTATGAAAATAATTACCATAATAACAGATTATACTTTAAGTAGCTCCTCTTACTGAATCTAAGCATTTAACACATTCATTCTAAGAGGAATCCATAAAAAATGATAAATAGTTCCTAAATCATAACTAGAGTAAAAAAGTAACATAATTACCAGCTTCACAAAAATCTGGGTTTTTGTGGGTTTTGGAATCAAACAAAACCTGTTCTTTTTTCTTCCCCTAACTCTCTCACATATATTTTCCTCCATGTCTTTCTTATGCTGTCATGAAAGGGGAGTACACAGTGAAGATCAAATAAAAGATAATTTACTGAGTTTTGATCATGGCTTATGTGTGTTTGACTTGACCTCCTAGCATAAATGATTAAAGAAAAGGAAAAGAAATAAGCTCATATTTAAAGATACTGAGCAATTCAGAGACGTGATCATTCATATAAGAAAAACAAATGAGGTAAACTCCATATTTATTCTAATTGGAGGCTCCACAACAAAAGAGAGGACCCCCCCAAAAAAAAATGTTCTCATTGGATAAAGGAAATATAGATCAGAGTGTGGCTAATTGATGGGACTGAAATCAATGCCAGTTTCTAGAGACTGGAATGCTGTAAAGAGAAGAGTTCCAGAAAGCTCAACAAGTTTCAAAATATTGAAATCATCCATGAATATCCAGTGGCCAAAGCTGAGCGAATTAGAGCTCAAAACAAATCAGAACAAAATACACAAAATCTCCAACTATTTGGAAAGTTACAGTCCCATTTCTAAATAAATATGCAAAAAGTCAAAAAGAAAAAAGAGAAAACATATTTAACTGAATCGCAATGAAAGTGTAGAATTTCCAGAATGCGGTTAAAGTAGTTTTTGGAGTAAATATATAAATATAAATATTTATATTAGTAATCCAATGATCCAGGTCACTGATTCATGTGTTTATTTGGATCTGTTTCTCTTCCTTGATAACTGTTCAAATCTTTGGAAAATATTATTGTATTGTTCATGTTATTACTAAAGATTTCTCTACATATTCTAGATAAAGCTTCTTATCAGATGCGTACATTGCAATGATTTTGTCCTGGTCTGGTTTATCTTTTCATCTTGTTAATGGTCTGTTAAAGAGCAGAGTATTCAATTTGAATAAAGCCAAATTTATCATGTCTGCTTTTAAGACTCATGCTTTTTAGTCCCCTCTGAAATACCTTTGATTAAATTAAGATCATAGACATTTTCCTGTTACATCTATCCCTTGAAGTTTTACACCAAATCTATACGTTTCTTTATAATCAAAGTCAAATTGGTTTGTATCTAGTACAATATAAGGTTTGAAGTTCTTTCTTTTTTCTTTCTTTCTTCTTTCTGCCTTTTTGGTAGTGTTCAAGTATCTTAACAATAATTCATTAAAGACTATCGTTTCTTCAATCTATCACTTTAATGTGGTTGCTGAAAATCATAATTGATTATATATATTAGGTTCTATTTCTAGATTCTATTATAATTGATTGATCCATGCTTCTATCTACATGTCAAACCCATACTAGTTTGATATGACAAGAATTATCTTCTCTCCATCAAAGGATATATTGACAATTATATGTACATGGATCAGAGACCTAAAAGTTAAGTCTAAATGTATAAAGCTTTTAAAAGATAACATAAATAAATATTTTTATGCTCTTTGATAAGAAGAGAAAATCATTGAACAAATAAAATCTGAAATAAAAAATTGTATTTAATCAAAAGGAGAGACATGTACTTAATCAAAGACATATTTAAAATAATAAATGGGCCAGAAAGTAGTGGAAAAGTTAATGAATAATGGAAATATGTGTTTCTGACAATGCCTTAGATACATAAACAAATATGCCCATATGTGCATGTGTATACATGATTTCTACAAGTCAATAACAAAACAACTTGAAGAAAATGTGTAAAGAATATTGACAAAAACTTCAAAAAAAGACAACATTGTTTATTTGACATGTAAATTTTTCTTTATGTCATAAGTTATAAGGGAGAAATAAATTCAAACAACAGTATTACAATTACATTTTACTGTACTCAATAGATAAAAGTGGTGAACATGCCCAATATTGGTATTCATGGAACAACAGAAACTTTCATACATTGCTAGGAGTTGTGTGCAGTGGAATCAACACTACTAAAAGCTATGTGACAATTTATTGTGAAGTTAAACACGTACTTACTCTGCAAGTCAGCAATCCTATTAACAGATATGGTACTAAGAAAAATGAAGCTTTTAATCACAAATTTTTATGAAAGTTTTCATAGTAGTTTCTATAATAGATAGAGTTGAGACAATGCGGATATCCAGTAACAGCAGAATAGGCACACAACTTTTTTATATAAAATACTGAAAAATAGAACAATGCTGTTAAATCTGAAAAGCACTGTATTGAGGATTTAGCTAGACTCCCAAAAGAACAAATTGCATGACTTCATTTATATGAACCTTTGAAATCAGTCCTACTAATCTAAGATGATAGAAAGTCGTGTAGTGCATGCTTCTCCAGGAGTGTGAGAATTGAGTGAAGGGCTAGAGGGAACTCTCTAAGGTGATGAAAATGATTTTTATCTTGATAGCAATGTGGATTTCAGAGATGTTACTTTTGTCAAAACACAGAAGTTTTACTTTAGATATGCTTGTTTTGACAGTTGTCCCCAAATACCTATGGGGTATTTGGTTTCAGGACCCCAAGGATATTTGCACATGTCCTACACATATCCTCCCAGACACTTTACATCATTGCTAGAGTACTCATAATAACAAATACAACATAAATGGTGTGGAAACAGCTGTTATAACGCATGGTTTATGGAATAATGACAACAAAGTTTGCACATGTTCATTACTTCTTTTTTTTTTTTTCAAATGACATGTGATCTACAGTTGCTAGAATTTGTGGACGCAGAGCCTAAGAATAAGAAGAACAACTGTACATGGATTAGAATTCAGTATAAAAGACAAAAAATGATTGCATACTAAACACTTAGCATAAGATATGACACATTAAATATTCAGTATATATTTGTGTGTGTGTGTGGGTTTGTGTGTGTTTGTACTCACATGTACTAATGAGAGAGAAAAATCTTTGTGATAGAAAATTGGTTTGCTGAATCTGTAATAAATCAAATTAGTATTAAACAGAACTCCATATCAAAATAAAATATAAATATGTAATAATATAAAGGTTATGCCACCAAATACATATATTTGCTGTCCCAGTTGAATAAACTTCCTGTTGTGTTATAAGTTCTTTCTTTGATCCTTTTCAAATATATAGACATTACCTTCAAACCTCTTGCCAGATATAAGACCCAAGTAATGTCTTTCTCAAAGATCTTATATCCATTTCTTTGAAATATGGACATAGAAAGAGATGACATTTCCTGTTTTCTCTGATAAGTGGATGCTCTGATAAGTGGATGGAGGGTAGGCCACGGAGGAGTGGATGAACCTTGGATTGGGCAGAGGCAATGGAGGGAGAATGGGGGTAGAAAGATAGTGGAATAAGATGGACATCACTACCCTAGTTACATATATGGTTGAATAAATGGTGTGACCCTATTTCGTGTACTACCAAATTGTGCTCCATTTGTGTACAACAAATCGAAGAGAATTTTGCTGCCAGCGTTCCTTGTCCCAAACTATAAAATAGCTCACATCATAAAGATAAGAGAAAGTTTACTTTTATGTTGAATAGAAACAATTACCAAACAAAGGCAGTGTATGGTACCATAGCAACCACCCAACTATTAAACACGCCCAGCCCTTTGTTTCAGGGAGTTGATTCCAGCCTCTCTCCCCCATTGCAATAATCTCAAATAAATTGTTCCCTATCTGTTTAACTTTGTGGTACACTTATTACTTTGACAACTGTTTATCTTCCTCACAGCCTTCTGGAGAGTTGTACATATCCTGACTTGCTTTTATGCCCAAGGAAGTCTAGGTTGCTTTCTTCAGATCCAGGGAATTTCTCTAAGCAATATCGCTTGAAACACATGTTGATGTCCTTATAGAGAATTGTGGCAACTTTATTTGGACCAATCAGCTAGAGAAAAGGCACATTTTCCTGTGGCAGTCAAAAATCTGTCTTAGAGTAAGCAATTCTTAAATGACAGTCACTGTTTCTTTGATACTGTATGATATCTCTCCTCAGATGCTGATGCTGATGCATTCTATTTGAGAAATTGTATAAACAGATGTGACAGTTAATGAAGCTGCTTCCATACACCGCAAATCTATGCAATGCTTATTTCTTTATAAGCACAACTTCATCATCATAGAAATCTTAGTGACCCATATTGCAAAATGCATCAGGACTTCCTTTTTAAATAATACTGCATTATCTATCCAGGCAGTTGGAGACTGACTGCTTCATTAGCAAGTCAATGTTCTTCCAAGCTTCCTACTGATGCTATGATGTTTCTATCAATGCACATTGTTCTCTAATTGGAACTGACATTTACTATTTAAATGTTTTAAAGTAGAATATTACCAGTTAAATCAATAGATATCCTTTGAAAGTATGTAAATTTGCAAATGTATGCATCTTTATCCATCTTTTCCCTCTTCAAGAATTCCAAATTTGCAAATCAAGCATACCAGAGAGCAAATTTTCTGAATGGTTTAATTATTCCATCTGCTTTGAAGAAATAGAAAGAGACAATGCTTCAGATAATCAACATTCAATTATTTAGAACTATAGAGGCTGGATTCATCACTTTGAATTGGTTTTGACAGATAATATTTTTAATTTGAAATAATTTTATTTTCTTTGATTTTCACACGTTTAGGCTTTTCAAAAGTATAGCTTATCGAATTATATTGAAAAATCTCTAAGAATAGTTTACTGTTTTCAGATTCTTTTTAATTTTATTCATGTCTTTTGTGTATTATATTTTCTCTTTTTTTAAATGTACTTTTTCTTTTTAATTTAGACTTCTCATCTACTCATTCAATGGTCATTAGATTTTGATATTCACTCATAAGGCAGCCAAATACAATTATAATATTCACTTAAAATTAATATTCTGATTTGACCATATTTTTCATTATGTATTTACTTAAGATACTTGTGATAAATTTTGATTAGTTAAGTAAATAGAAAACATAGTTCAATAAATCCTATTTAGCTGCCATTAAGTCCAAATGAATTAGCAAGTCTCTATGCTGAAAATGTAACAAGGACTCTTTTAAAATTGGAGGTGTAAAGAGGTATCCAGTCATTGTCTTGACTACATTTTATCCCCCTAAACTGTTAATGATAAGTTCTGTAGGCAATCAACTTGCACTTTGAATAGAAACTGGCATCCAAGCAATAACAATTTCCCTGCACTAGTAGGACCACTGAAGGACCCCACAGAACAAGATCAACCAGAACACAATCTGACAAATTTGTTCCAGCCTCCTGCCACTTTTACCTTTCCCCTATATAAGCATATAGCAATTGTCAGTACAAGGAGGACAGATCTTAAGTTGCTGGACCTATCTGTTCTTCCTGGTTTGGCCACATTGTGATTGAATTATTTTCAGGCTCTCACCACAACTGGTTTCTTTTTTGGTCATTTGGGGTGGATGGTTGGATCTAGTCTGTTGGGAACTCCAGTGTCAGGCCTTTGACCAAGACTCTGGTAACAGAAATTCAAAATAAGGTAATGATGCCTTTTTTTAGGTCAATGATCTTGAAAAAGGATCCTAAGAATAGTGGAGAAATAATACACTCTTCAAAAAAATTAAGTTAAGAATACTGGTTATCCAAACAGAAAAAGAAAGAAAGAAGAGAATGAAAACAAAGGAAAAATGAAAGAAAAATCCAAAACATATTTTATGCAATCCACAGAATTCATATGAAATAGATTGATGATCAAAATGTAAGATATGAAACTGGAAAAGAATTAAAAGACAACATAGTAGAAGCTCTGGACATAGATATTGGTAATGCTTTCTTGGATATGTCACCAAGAGCCAAGGCAACAAAGCAAAAATTGATCAACAAGACTATATCAAACTAATTAGTTTCTATACTGCAAAAGATAAAAATATGAATGGGAACCTATGTATTGCAAAAATATTGCAATCCATATACAAGATGATAAGATAAAATCTAACATTTATAAGGAATTGACACAATTTAATAGCATTAAAACATACCACCTGATGATAGGCTCTCCAAACAGTTTGCCAATTGAGGCAGAAGAGGAGACCTACGGAGCTGAAGCAACTTGGGGCAACCACAGCCATAGCCACAGGTTTTTAGAATCTCACACAAAAGACTTCAGACAAGTCAAACACAGTAGAATGCATGGGTTTATGAGAAAGATGGTGAATACAGACATTCAGGACAGATTGAATGGGTACATGTGGCCCTGACAGAGTTTGGATTTTTTTCAAGAGTTTTGAGTCCTTTTTTTAAGAATTGTGAGTCCCATTTTTCTTGCCTCAATTTCTTATACCCCTTTAAGTGATTCATTTGAATAGCCCTCAGGAAACTTTCTTTGTGAGGCTCATGATGTTCTGTTCACAAGAAATGGTTTGGTGATAGAGGAGGGTCTTGCAGACCTGGTCACAAGAGAGAATAATACCATGGTCTGGAAACAGTAGTTTCCTAAGGGATTATAATTAACTATAACTGGGGGAATTTCTGACATACTAGGCCCAATTTTTCTAAAGCCTTTTTGCTTTCTGGAGCTTCCCATGATTTCATTTAATAGTTTCCATTAGGGATTATAATTATCTATAGTTTAGGAAAGTTTGGAAATTCTGGCTACCATTCTCCAGGTGTTCACCTACTGTGATAGAGAATTTTATTATCTCCAGTCCTGTGATGAACTCTCTTCAATGCATATGTCTGATATCCTCTTGTAAGATACCACCCATCACCATCCTTGCTTCTACCCATCTGCTATGACTGGTTAACCTAACTATCACAAAGATGAGATAAAAATGGCCAACATTTATATGAAAAGATGTTTAATATCATTAGTTATCAGGGAGATGTAAACTTACAAATGACATATCATCTGGTGGGCTAAGATAAATATTATTTAAAAACACAAAATAACTTTGAGCAAGGATATAGAGAAATGGGAAGACTTGTATACTGTTGTTGGTTATATTAACTTTTGCCACCAATGTAGTAAACAATACAGATGTTCCTCAAACATTTGAAAATACAAAAAAAACAGCATCAATTGCATTTCCAGTATATACATGAAAGAATGAATTGAGAATCTAAGTAAAAAAGATGGGGAGGAGTATCTGCACTTCCATGTTCATTGCAGTATTATTCACAATAGGTAAGGAAACAATCCAGGTGTCCCTGGACAGACAAATGCACTAAAAATGTGCCATAAACATACAATGTTGGGGCTGGGGATGTGGCTCAAGCAGTGGCGAGCTCGCCTGGCATGCATGCGGCCCGGGTTCGATCCTCAGCACCAGATACCAACAAAGATGTTGTGTCCGCCGAGAACTAAAAAATAAATATTAAAAAAAAAACATACAATGCAATATTAATTATCCTTACAATATGAAGAAAGTCCTACCATGTGCCAAAATATGAATTGACAATGAGGACATTATGTTAAGGTAAATAATTCAGAATAGGAGGAAAGATGGAAGTGGGTGTTATCTCAGAGCATGCAAATTGTGGGGGGGCCAATTTTGATCCCTTGTGGGTAACCTGAAACACGAATGAGTGGGAGAATTTCCTAACCATTTCATCTTTTCAGGTCAGATAAAGATGAACATTGTTAATAGACACCAAGGAAACTATCTTGCAAGATCATGCTAACACATGCAATACTATTTCCTGCTCACCAATGTCTGGATCTAAGTGCTTCACTAATGAGTTGTTAAGGTGAATTTTTCCAGGGACATGAAGTATAACTCCCCTTCACTTGGGATAATGGTGCTTAGGCTTTCTCTATTTTCTAAGAGAAATATTAAAACATAACAAGAATGATTCATTTCTTGGAGATATGAATGAAATTTATAGGAGAATATCTCATGTTTCTGTCATTTGTTATAAGCAGTATGAATTACTTTAAGGTTGTAGAATGGCTCAGATTCTATTGGAACGTGTTTTAAAAAGCAAATAGTTTTTTGAGCTGAGAAAAAGACTTATATATAATAATATGCCAATGTCTTTGCTGTTGACTTCTCACTCCTTTCTATTGACTTGAATAATTTCTTTATTATAAATAATTGACATTTATTGAGTCTTTCTTAAGCATTACATTTGTATAAATGAAACAAATGCCCATGAAATGTTCTCCTTTTTTCCTCTATCAATAATTTATTTTCCAGATATTATTGAGGTATAACTGACAAAAAATTGCATATAGTGTACAATTTTATATTTGGATTATGAAAGAATTTCCATAAACATTTCCATCACTATACATAGTTACCTTTTTGTGTGTGTGTGGTAAGAAACCTTAAGATCCACTCTCAGTACCTTTCAAATATGCACGAAATACATTATTATTAAGTATAATTTCTCTGCTATGTAAGACTTCACAAACTCATAACTGAAAGTTTGTATTACCAATATCTCCCCATTTTCCCCAACATCAATCCATGGTTGTCACCTTTCTAGTCTCCGTTTGTGTAAGCTCAAATTTTTAGATACCATAAAGAACTAAAAGGATGCAATATTTGTTTTTCATGGTTGGTTTATTTCACCTAGCACAATGTCCTCCAAGTTCATCCATAATATTCCAGTGGCATAATTTTCTTCTTTATTAAGGTTGAATACCATTCTATTTTGTGTGAGTGAATGCATCTCTCTCTCTCTCTCTCTCTCTCTCTCTCTCTCTCTCTCTCTCTCTATGTGTTTATAATTTTCTGTATTCATTCATCCAGTGAGAGATTTAGACTTTTTTCATATCTTGGCTATTTTGACTAATGTTTCTATGAGCAAGAGTGTACAGATATTTTTTTGCAGAAAATTGTTTTATTTGCTTTGTGTATATAATATTTTCTGTAATCAATCTACCACTTAAAGTCCCCCAAAACAGTGGGTAAGTTTCTCATTTTCTCCACATCCTTCCTAAAAGTATTTTCACTTTTTGATTATAGCCACTCTAATAGGTGTAAGTTGTTTTCTCATTGTGGTTTGAATTTGCCTTTCCTTGATGATTAGTGACTATAAGCAACTTTTTACATGTCTATTGGTCATTTGTTTCTTTTTGGGAAAAAAATGTTCATTCAGGTTTTTGCCTATTTTTTAATTGAAGGTTTTTGTTTTTATTGTTGTCTTACTGTTGTGTTGATTGTGTTTTTTTTTTTACATATTTTGAATATTAGTCTAGTAGTAGTGGTAGCAGTAGTAGTACCAGGGATTGAACTTAGGGGACTCAACCACTGAGCCACATCCCCAGCCCTATTTTGTATTTTATTTAGAGACAGGGTCTCACTGAGTTGCTTTGTTACATGAGTGATTTGAAAATGTTTTCCACAATTGCTTTTTTGCTTTATCAGTTGTTTCTTGGTGGTGTATAAACTTCATGTTTTCATATAGTCCACTTGTTTATTTTTTTGTTTTGTTTTCTGTGCTTGTGGTGTCAAATTCAAATGTGCATTGGCAAGAACAGTGCCATGCAGCTTTTCCTCTGTTTCTTTCCAGAAGTCTTATGGATTCTGGTCATTTCAAGTTGATTTGGTGTATGGTGTGGTTGAATATAAGAATCCAAGTTCAATATATTTTGCATGAGGACATCAAGTTTTCTCCATGTAAATCATCAAAGAGGTTGCTCTCTTTGGGTTTCCTTCTGCATACAATGTGTTTTTCAATCTTTTACATTTAATCTATAAGTTCTTAAAGATAAAGTGAGTCTTTTGTAGGAAGCACATCAGAGATTTTTAAAATTAATTTAGCTAGTCTATATTTTTGACTAGAATTTAATCCATTTACATTTAAAATAATTTTGGCGAGGCACCAAATTATATTATTGCATTTTGTTTTTTAACTTCTATGTTAGATCTTTTTTAAATCTCTTACTATTTTGTCTTTCCTTGTGATTTGATGATTTTTTTTGTAGTGGTGAGCTTTTATTCTTTTTTGTTTCTCTTTTGTGCATCTACTCTAAGTTCCTATCCTATGATTATTATGTTCTTTACTCAAAACAGTTATTCATAAACTGTTTTCAGATACTAACTTTAATTGCGTGCAAAACTCTACCCTGCTATGCCTCTTCTCCACATTTTGTTTTTACTGTCACAATTTTCATCTTTTTAACTATGTATCCATTAATAAATAATTATAAATTATTATAACTACTTTTTAAAATGCTTTTCAACACGTATGTTTGAATTATGCATGATCTACACTCTGCTCTCACAGCATTAGAGTATTCTGAATTTGGTTATAGACTTACAATACTGGGAGTTTTATAATTTTTTCTTGTCTTTTTTTTTTTTTTTTTGTACCAAGGATTGAACCCAGTGGTGCTACGCTTAACCACTGAGCCACATCCCTAAGCTCCTTTTTTCATATTTTAATTTGAGACAGGGTCTTGCTAAGTTGTTTAAGGCCTCTCTTAGTTGCTGAGGCTGGCTTTGAACTTGAAATCCTTTTGCCTCAGCCTTCTGAGCCACTGGGTTTACAGGTGTGCACCACCAAGCCTGGCTAGTTTTGCATGTTTTGATGTTACCTGTTAGCATATTTTCAACGTGAAGGTCTCTAAAAAGTTTCATGTAAGGTACATTTAACTGTATTTTTTTTTCTGTTGATATCATGTAAATCTCTTTTCTTCTTGAAATTATCATTCATTTCTTTTTCCTCAGTCATTCTCAGTGCTCACTTATTTTTTCTTTACTACCTTTTTTTAAGTATAAGGAATTCTGGACAGGTGTTAAATTTAACAATGAATAAAAAAAATCAATTAACCTTGTTGGAATGGATTTCCTCAGTTTTTGTCAGTTTTTCACGTAACTGGAGGAAGTGGAGAAATATTGAAATTATATTAGGATACCTCATATCCAGGTGGTAACTGAAGTGGTAGGGTATGAATGGAGGAGGTGGGAATTGGAATGTGGCTTTGAGTTATATATTTATATCTGGTGAGTGGGGACCTCTCTCACTCTCTGATGCCTGATCATCATGTGAGCTGGGTCCCTCTACCACATTCTCCCACCATGATGTTTTGCCTCACCTCGAGCCTGAGGAGTGGGGTTGGCCTTCTGTGGACTAAGACCTCTTAAACCGTGAGCCCTCAAATAAACTTTTCCTCCTCTACAAAAAAAAAAAAAAAAAAAGAAAAGAAAAGAAATTATATTAGGAGAGAGAGAGAGAATCGATTTAATGATGTTCAGTAGCAGACAAGCTGCTACTGACCCTGTGCTAGAAAGAAATAAGCTCATTTTAAGGAAAATTAAATCCTGGAAGCCAGCCACTGGTTTCTTTGATTTAGAGTATTTTGGTCCATTTTGAGGTACTGCTACTTCTGTAAACAATTTGGTGACTAATTTGCATTGAGTTTGATGCTTCATTAATGCAACATATTTTTATTGACTACAGTGGGAGCATTTATTGACCAACCTTAGTCAACAATTAAACTATAGTGCTAGTAATTCTGAAAACTATTCAATGAAACAACTTCACACAAGCTGCAACTTCATAGTATTAAGGTCTGGTGAAATTCAAAAAAAGTGACCAGTTCATAACAGGAAAATGTGGTACCATATGGAATAAGGAATCTTGGAAGCTATAGGATGGGCTTCTGGGAATAAAGAGACAAGAAAATAAGATGTGAGTTGTGTACAAGGAGTGAGTTGAAAAAGAAAATTAGCTGTATACACATAGCACATTCCATTCCAGTTGATAATAATCAGATCAGAGCTCAATGCAGACAAAAAACTAGAAAGAAGTGATTAAGACATGAGATTGAGAGGCGTGAGTGTAATATATTGCTTGATGAATTGGATCATGTTGGGAAGGGGAGAGGCCTTTTAGTGTTAGATATTAGCTCATAATAAATGAATTTTCTTAGTCTTTCATAAGTCCTTTTATTCTGGTTACAGATCTTCACATTTAGATCTCCATAATTATGCACTCATTAAAGTTAAACATCAACATATGACCAGGAATCTTACAAGGTATGCCATGGCAAGACAAAGAAAACTAGTGTAGGGAGGTGGTATTTTCTATTGAAAACAATAGGAGTTCAGCAAAATCCAACTTCAGCTATAAAAGCAGCCATATACTAAAAGACATGCATGAGGCAAGTATCAAATGAGTACATAACATTTGCCAAAGTGACTCTCATTCTACCTGGAGAAAGTTATGGGCAGGAACATTACTAAAAGCTGTGAATGTTAAGACTGATAATGCCATGGGTACACCACGGGAGGGTATAAAAACTTTATTACTTATCCACTATGGCTTCATATTGAAGACAGGGAAAGCTCTCAAGCATGTGTGAAAATAGCTTGAGAGAGAAAAACAGGGTAACTGTCACTGGGTATTACTCTGGAATGGGTCTGGAGTGAGAGTTTCCTTTAACTTGACAATGGCCTACATGGTTCAAATTTCCTGATTGTATTAGAGCAAGAAGTGTTCAGCCTTTCTTACATTTAGAAGTGTTCAGTTTTGGACAAAAAGGTTTGGGAGAGTGGTGGAGTCTAAATGCTTTAACAACCAACATTAATAGGAAATTTAAGCTGTTTATTCCACAGAGCAATCTTTCTAAGCTCCAGATGTGAAGAGATATTATTTGTGGTTCCATGCTGATGTATGATGCCAAAACACATTTTAAAATAACTGAAATTTCAACCTTGGTTTTCTCAGCAATGTTTAATGATGTGTTTGTGTATTTGTGTATGTGTGTGTGTGTGTGTGTGTGTGTGTGTGTGTGTGTGTGTTTGTCTGCACTCGAGCGAACACAATAGTTGGGGTGAGGTATTCTTTATTAAGAGTCACAATTGAAAGAATCAATCTAATCTGAATGTGTAAGACTATTAACTTTTTACATTGATTAATTTTAGCTGAAAGAGCAGCTGCCTGCTAATACTAAAAGCCTGAGCTCTCCTCAGATTATAAAATTTGCAAAAGTTGTTTGAAGCAGGTAAAGCAACAGACAACCAGAGCAAGTTGTTTGCATTGGGTTGTAGCGTTCTGATTTTAAGGACTAGGTGAAAACCAGGGCTCTGACCAGAAAGGGTACAATTTCGTCATGAAAGTGAGCAGCCTGATTTTGAAATCACTTACAAAGAGGGTCAAGGTGCAGCTGTGATCCAAAAATGAATGGCAAATGGAATTGCCCTAGCTTTGAAAAATTAAAACAGTTTTATTTAGCATTTTCCAGGGAATCCAGTATAACTCTTTTGGAGAAACCATCATAAAAATGACATAATTATCATGATTTCATATCTGATCATTTATAAGTCACCTTTCATAAATGATAAAATTATATCCCTTGACAACATTCTTCCCTGGGAGATGGTTGTGCAATATTAAAATAGCCAAAAGAACTTGCCCACTTTCCCATATGATAACTGGGTCTTTTACACAGGACAAAAACATCCTTATATTGCTAGAGAGAAGGGTTATTCTATTTGTATAGGTCTTCAATACACTATATTATGATAAACTATCCCTTAATTGCCCCCAAAATACCAGATAGGTTTAACACCATCCTGATAATGTTTATTGGGCTTAAACATTCATCTCCCATTGATTATTAAAAATATAATTCTTCTTTTAAAATATTCAAGGACTCATCTTAAATGAATTCATGACTGAATTTTTCTATAAGGAGAAATGAAGAGATATTTAATCAGCCCCCCTACTTATTATCATGCAGAAGTTAACATGTTCAGAGATGGTTAGTGATCTAAATATATCTTCATTCTGAAAGAGGAGGGGATATTTGGAAGCCAGAGTAACAGCCACACTCAGAAGAGAATATGGACTCAAGATATCTGGTTTTGTTTAACTAAAAAATCAATAATTGCTAGGCACAGATATTATTTTGAAAGCAGAAATATCTCAATATGTTTTATTATGAATAATAAAAAAATCACTTTAAAAATCAACCAGACCTCTTAAAATTAGAAGCCACAATCAATAACTATGTCCCAAAATATGGAAGATAAATTAATTTTCTGCATTTAAATTAGTTAATACAGATTTAACCTATATGTTTATCTTGACTTGTTGCCATTATTTTTCTTAAATTACATGGTGCTATCTCACATGAAAAGGAACATTTTTTTAATTTGTTATGAGTGTATGCCAAAGGTTCCAAACATGGGTTCCATGGTTAAAGCAGGCACTTTATATAGGAAATTGTCATGTTAATCTCTTTGTGATAGTATCTTTCTCAGTAAGTAGAAATAATATTTTACATATCTCATATGGCTGCTGAGGCAGCCAAAGATGTAATGCATGCTAAGTATAAGTTAAGTGTATGAAAAGTAAACTTCAAAATATTAGCTATTTTTTAAAAATTGGATTGTGCCATTGTTTAACATGAAAAAGGCTCTAGGATCAAAATATTGTTTCTTCTTATCTTCATTGTTTTCCACACTTCAAATAGCTAGCTTGAGCTTTGTAAAATATTTTCATTTATTCATGTTTTTCAGTTCATGTGAGCTTCCCAAGAAAGTTGCTCTTGTCATATAGAAATCAAAGAGAAAACATGAGCTATTTGGTAAAATATTATAATAAAAAAGAAATAAAATCTGCAGCAAAATGGCAGATTTTCTTTGTGCCACAAAACCTTATTTGGCATGTTGAAGTTACTTAAAATAATTGTCTATTATTATTTGATAATAGGTATGAATAATTTTATTGATGATGATGTAATTAATTTTTGACTGTTTGACATGTTGAGTCTTATACTGGCATTCTAAAGTCTATGATTATATGCTATGCTTTTTTCATTTTCTAGTTGATTTCCAAAAATAATTACTTACATGCTTTGATGCTAGAACAGAAAGTGTCACAACTATCAAATTTTCATGCTGAAATTTACCATATTAACAAATAAAGATCATTGTAAGTCCACATAACATTTCACTTATTTTCTTCTACCTCTATATGCTAATCTTGTTCATTCATTCCTACATTGTTTTTAATGTAGGAATTTTATGGTATAAATTTAATCATCCTTATAATTTTCAATCTTAGAGTTTGCATTAGTCTTTTGATCCTGGGGATTGAAACCAGAGCCTTGTGCATTCTAGGCCCACTCTCCGCCACAGTGCTGTACTCCAAGACCATCAGCCTTGGGGTTCTGACACCTTCATACTAACCTCCATCATTTGAGATGTACTACATTTTATTCATTACTCATCTCCATCATCTACCTTGAATTAACCATATTTTTTCTAATTATTTCTCTTTATTGATTTTTATTTGCTAATATGGTCTGGAAGTTAAGACCCATATTTAGCTGGACTCCCGGTGGCTAGGGAGGCTGAGGCAGGATAAAAATACAAAATAGGGTTGAGGCAGTAGTTGAGTTCCCCTCAGTTCAAACCCCAGGATCCCCGCAAAAGACCCATATTTGTAATATCATTCCTACTTTTATACCTTTTAAATTCACACGTTGATGTTTATGATTTAGAATAAATTAAGAGTCATCTGTATTTATATTACTTTTATTCTTCTTTTGTCAGCATGCTTTTAGTACACATTCAACATTTACATGACCCAGGTGTATTAAAATTAAGTGATACAGAATTGTTAGATAGGAAAAATAAAAACCTTTGCTCCTTAAAATTCTGTATTCCTAGAACCACTGCTTTTGGCATTCATTGATGCAAAAGCAAAGTTAAAAGAGAAGTTGCTTTTTGTCCAGTTATGTAGGTTATTTGATATTTCTCTGACTCTCACTGGTGAAGTGGCTGAGTGCCCGGAGACCATTCTATTTCCTGCTTTGTGTCTGACCTCAGTTCCATTCCAGGAGCAAAGTGTGCTCCTGTCTCCTCCCCTCCCTGGTGCTCTAACTTTCCATGTCACTGAAGAGCATATAGAAAAGTCCATTAACCTGATTTTTCTGTTGGTTTTCCCACCTTTGTCCTCAGGGCTCCCGGAACACTGTTAGGTAAGTGTAACTAGTCTGTAGTGCCAAAAGCAGTTTCCAGGGGTCCATTTGAAGTTTTATCCACTCTGGATTTTTGCAGCAGTGAATGATATTTAGATTTCCAGCAAATGCCTTCTCTCCTATGTCATAACCTCGTAAGTCACTGAAATTTCATCCCAACTGCTGCATAGACTTTTGAATGTTCTGTCCACATTAGTCAAGTGGCATACACAGTGTCTCTCTTCTTTTTTGTCTCAAATTTTTCTCTAAAGTTAAAAGAAGGGCACCAACACTTCAAAACACAAAGTCAATGCTCTACAGGGAAATCATCACCAAATGGCAAAGCTATTTGGTTGATTAATGCCCCAGTTTTTAGTTCCATGCAGGGAAATTTTAAGAGTTATTTGGTAAGGTTTTTCTTAGATTTTCTTTCTTCTGCATACTCGTACCATATCTTCCTTCCAAGCTATAGAATTTATTACCAAATAAGTAACTAGCTCTCAGATGTAAATGCCAGGTACTGTTTTTGAGAAAACTCGCATTAAAACCAATTCCTTCCAGTGTCCTTTCAATGTGGGCAGCACCATGATGTGTCTACACAGAGGAGTGTTTTGAGTTAGGCTTTGTCATCTTCCTTCAACATAGTTTTCCATGTGCTCTACCTGACACAAATTCATTGATGTTTCTGATATGTAATGGAAGTAAAGTTGGATTTATTGTATCATGTGCACTGTGACTGTTAGAGCACAAGTATTTTATATGGCTAATACACTATGAGATCATCTGCCCCCAAATATCACTTCAGCAGTCCTGAGGTCACTTCATTCCTTGAACTCAAAGCTCATTTTCAAACGAAGTATATTATCTGGAAGGAGTAACTTCTTTCAGTCAAGTGCAAATCCTAAGATTGACAAGGGAATAGACATGGGAAGGCACAGAAGAAAGGCAACATTCATAAGGGATTAGATGGCAGAAAAAGAGAACTGAAAGAAATGGATAGAAAACATTGGAAGAATGCGTAATGTCATCGTGGGGATAATTTATGAGATAAGAATCAATAAGGTAAATTTTGAATAAATAGAAATGTAATAAGGAACTTCACATTCAGCACTATATATGTACCCATTCTCTGATTGGAGCAGAAATTTCTCTAAATGTGCACTGACAGTGCATGATGGAAATTAAATTATTAATAACAGGAAGCAACCCTTCAAACTTACAGAATGATGGCATACAGAAATAGGCTATCCTAACATCCAGAATTAGGACCATGATGGTAAAATATAATCCCTACCTTAACAGAAAAATCAGTTTCCTGGCACTCTCCATTTAAGTGTTATCCAACATTTGGTGAGAGAGAAGTTTATAGTTAATGTCAGAGCTCTCTCATAATTTTACCTAAATTCTTCTTGCAATATACTATGTAAAATTCTGAGGTAGAAGTATAGTAAATATAACTTTAATATTGGACATGGAAATGGAGAGAAATATGAGAATATGAGATGATGTCATCGATCTCAACACCAAGGTTGTGGGAAGAGAAAACAATACCCAGGCAAAGAATGAAGGGATTTTTTTTTTTTTTTTTGAGGAGGAGAAGGCAGAGAGGAGAATGGTGAAAGATATAAGAGAAAACAAACAATGATCCTTCTAATTGCAAACTGGAGAAGAATTTGGGACCAATACTGTGGCTGTGGAGTAATGGTGCGGTCTGCAAGTGAAAAGGATGGATATCAAGACATGGCACACTTAACCGCATGAGCATAAAACAGATTTTCTAAAGAAGCAACTACTTATGGACAATAGAATTTTCCATATGTTCAGGTGGGTTTTATATATTAAAAAGGCACAGAAAAATGAAACACCTAAAAGCTAGTATTATAGTGAATGTGAAGAGAATTTGCAATTTTAGACCTTTCATTGAGTTATAAATTGTTTTGTTCTTCTAGTATAAGCTGATCTAATACTAAAAACATTATATTGTGAAGAAAGAACAAAATTGAGTTTACAGTAATAAATGCCTGCCAGTAGAACCTTATAAGCACACAAAATTATGAACAAGGTACTCTTTTTTTTTTCGGCTGAGCAGCTGGAAACACAGCTCACACATTTCCAACTCACAGATCTGCTGAACTCTCTGCTCAATTGAACTTCAATGCCTTTACCTGAAATTAATATGAGATGTATTCTTTTAAGTCTGGTTCCCACTTACAAAGGTTTCCCCTGTTGCACAACTGCAGGTAGGAAAACTCCTTAGGGAAGCTTCCCTTCTGCCACAATCCATCCTAAGAGTGCCACATCCCCAGTGTCCAGTGTTCAGAAAATCAGAACAATGAGGTTCCATGGGGAGGCAGAAGCTGTGTCTTCTCCATAACTCTGGCATCTCCCAAGGAGATTCATTTAGCCTCAGAGTCATTGCAAGCGCCATTATAATCCCGTTCTGCCTCTAAACTTCCCACTCCACAGGTAATAAAGCCTTCCCAAAACAAGCATAAATAGACACCACTTTACTTCCCTTCTTCCTCTGAGAACAGGAATATTTTTGTAAATTGAAGTCAGTCCTTAAGGAATCCGTGGATTTATTCTGGATTTATGTAGTGATAAACACTGTGGCAAAACAACATGGAAACGAAGAGAAAGGCAAAATCAAAATAAAAATCATCATAGTTAAAACTCTGGTTAAATGAACATACTTTAATTTCATATAGTCTGGGATTCCTAGCCTATATTTCTTAAGATGTAGGGTCATTGTCTCTTATTTAGTGTTCTTTTGTGTTAGTCAGTTTTTCACCAATTTGATCAAAATACCTGACAAGAACATCTTAGATGATGAAAAGTTTACTTTGAATTATGGTTTAAGAGGTTTAGTCCGTATGAGCTGAGTTCATTGCTCTGGGCCTGAAATGGAGCAGAACATCAGGCAAGAAGAGAGTGGCAGAAAAAAGTAAGTCAGAACCCGGAAGCCAAGAAGCAGAGAGAGAAAGAGTAAGGGGCCATAGGGTAGATGAACCTTTCCAGGACATGCCCAAGTATCTGCCTCCTCCATTTTACCTGTCAATATTCTTGTATTAACATAGGAACTTTGGGGGAACAGCTCCTATCCAATCCATAACAATTTTAAAACCCTGTGACACCACACAGCTTTTGCTTTCTCATTTGAGATCTTAACCCTTCTCCTAGTAAATTGCTTTTTTTGGGGGGGGGTGAGGGATGGGTGTACCAGGAATTGAACTCAAGTGCACTCAACCACTGAGCCACAACACCAACCCTGTTTTGTATTTTATTTAGAGACAGAGTCTCACTGAGTTGCTTAGCGCCTCCCTTTTGCTCAGGCTGACTTTGGACTCATGATCCTCCTGCCTCAACCTCCCAAGCTAGTTCTTTCCAGAAGTTTTTGCTCACACACATTTTTGGCATTTCTTTCTATAGAAATAGGCAAGGAGTTTCTGGAGTAGTTCAAAGAAGATCTGGAAAGAAGGACATGTTCCCAACACAGCCCACCAACACACCACACCCTTCCACACCAGTACCCCATAAAAGCTTGTTTTTTAATTTTTTTACATGCCCTATTTAGCATAGATACTGCAGTTCTTCACTAATCAGGTAAAGTGACAAATGTATAGGGATATTTTTGTTTTATGAATCTATGTGGAGGAATAAATAAGCAAAATAATTGAAAAGAAAGAACAGAAGAAGGTAGACACATGCTAAGCTGATAGAAAAGGGTTAAAGATACTTCGTTTCCATTAGATATATATTTTATTAAAATGTATATTTTTAATCTGAAAAACTTCACTGACAAAGTGATGACATTAAAACTCATTTGTATTTTATAGAAAAATCCAATAAATAAACATTCCTTGCTTTAAATAGCATTGTTTATTATTGCTGAAAGGAACCATGACATTATTGCACAAATCCTTTACTTTAGATCTTAGAAGATATTTTTAAAAATTTGAAAGACTTACCCAAATTTAACACAATATGAAATCAATAAGACCGGAAATTCCTGCCTTTGGCCCATATTTATTTTCCATATTGAGGTAAAAATACTACCTGCCTATTACATTATTTGTTTGCTTTTATGTAATCTACATATGAAATTGTTTTGTTAAAAAATAATACAGTCTCTTTCAAACTGTTTTGTTTTATTCCGCTGAGATATTCTTCACAGCACACATTCACATCATAGATTTCCTCAAACACTTTAAGATAGCTTTGTAGAAATTATTTTGATTCACGAAAAACCTTCAACACATTTTCTCATTTGTGGTTCAGAAGAGTCCTGAAAGTCATATATTATTATCTCTTCCCTCAAAGTTGAGGAAACTAACTCTCAGAGGTTAAATCTACCTGCTCAAATTCAAACCAAGCCAAACAACTTGCAAATGCCAGCCTCTGAACTTAAACCTTGTCTTTTAAAAGCAAATCTCATCTTTTGCAATAAAATGCTGCACATTCATTGTTTAAGTTTGGTAAAGTCTTTTTAGGTCAATATTTCCCTAGATAAAATGTGAATAAATTAAATCTTTTCTGATCCTTGAATGTGTAGCTGGTTATGCTACCGATGAATTGTGCATACATGGATTAAATTTGTGGAGTCTTTTTGTTTGTTTGTTTGTTTGTTTTTAACATCCTATAGCAGTTAAATACCAACTATCACAGCATAGCCCAAGTTAGAAATTTAGCCTGTTCTTAACCAAGAACAGCTTTCTTCAGAAGGGCTAATCACATTAAAATTCCTCTATGTGGGCTCATTTCTAAAGCTTTTAGGTAAAGTAACTAGGCAGTAAAGAAAGTGGGAATAGCATAGTGTATTATGTTTCAAGGTTTCAAAAAGAGAAGGGACTTCTCCTTTAAAGAATAATTGGTCAGTGGAGACTCCAGAAGTCGATTAAACTGGTCTCTTAACCTTAGGGATAACTAGACTTCCACACTAAAATTTCTAAGAATTTTAACCCTTTGCTTAGTGAATAAATGGAACACGAAGAACTGGCTGCTGAGTATAATACTAGAAATTGATTTTTTTTTCCCCTAAAGAAAGCTTCTGAAAACCGATTCTGTCTAGCAACAGCATTTGTTTCATGCTCCAGGCCCTGACCTAAGGGACAGAAATTGTTTAATCACCGTAGTTGTCTCTGCTTGTTCTTTGTGTTTGCTTTTGTTGTTGTTTTGACTTTAAGTAAAAAAGAACCTCAGATGCAGAACATAACATTAATCAAATTCAAAGAGTATGTGAATTATCATCAGAATTCATATTACACCAAAGAAATTCATATTGAGTCAAAGAAAATGAAGACTGAGGTTTGACAGTTGATTTGAACAGCAGCGATAAATTATGAGGTATACTGGATGTGGATCAATCTTGAAATCCATTTTATTATTCTCTTTGACAACATTGATGACTTCGACAATATCCATTTTATTGAGAGTAGAAGAAGAATAAAATGTAATTTAAGTATATAATAAGAAGGATAGGAGAATTATAGATGCAAGTATAGCCCATTGCTTTTGATAAATCTCACTTGTTTTTATGAGGAGTTGAAGAGCAGTTAATTTATATACTTATGAAAATAGCACAATAAAGAGTAAAAGAAACTTTTGATATGCATGAGGTAGTAAAACAGAAATCATGGAACTAAGTCTCTGGATAGGTTTGTTTTTCTGTGAAAGACACTGAAATGTGGATTATAATATAGAAAGCTTACTAGGAGTGTTCTCAGGATCAAGGCCTGTGGGCCTGGTGGGTTTCTTGAGTGTGTGATCAGGGCTATTGGACAAGCCAGTATGTAGAATGACCTCACACTGGGTTCATACTGTCTCACTATCTTGAAAATTTTTATCATATTTTATTACAATGGGTCCTTAAATGACAACTTGTGCTATACTTGAAAACTTTGTAGTCCATCCTGTACATGTGAGAGTAAGAGATGTAGGTTTGAGCCAAGGCTCATCCATCAGGGAATTATGAATTTATAAACTTTCACAATTATCTTGAATGGGAGTGAGATCTTTTATTCCCTCCTTTGGTCAGTCATTGGAAGCTGGTTTTCCCTGGAAAGGTATAGCGTTGGGCTGGGTAAGACAGCTTTTCTAGTAGAGAATAAACCAGATATAGAGTGTCAGTCATCAAAACTCCTCAAGAGTGAAGAACACTCATCTACATTTGGAAAATCAAGAAATAAAATACACACAGCTTATTTAGAATGACCTTAGTGATAGGAGGTAAAGAGCCATTCTGAATAATGACAATCTCAAAGAATGTTAGGAAGGTTGATCTTCTGTGTTAAGTATATTTAAGTATATTTATAGCATTGATATGTAGTATTTTGATAAAATTGTGTGAATCAAGTTTTAGAAACGTTATGTATCATATAAACTGATGTTCAAAAAATACCATTATATATGGTATAATTATGCTTAAGTAAAATTCTGGCAAAATATATTGATAAAATTAATGGTGTTGCTGGGGATGTGACTCAGTTGTAGAGTTCTTGCCTAACCTGTGTGAGTCCCTGGTTTGAATCTACAATTGAGACCATGTTGCTTTAGTTTTCTGATCACTGTTAGGAACTCTATAAGTTTGCTTAGGCTACAGTAACAAAATACTACAGACTGGGGGCCTTAAGCTACAGTTGTGTAAACTGGAAGTTCAAGATCAAGGTGTGGACAGATTCTGATTTTAGTGAAGTCCCACTTTCTGGATTACACAAGGCCACCTTCTCCCCCCATTCTCACATGGATTTTTCTCTCTTTCACGAATGCCCTGAAATCTCTTCCTCTACTTACAAAAACAAAAGTCCCATCAAATTACAGCCTGTTAGGATGGCCTTAGGCCTGATCCATTTTAACTTCATTTTAAAAGACCTGCCGTTTCACCAGGCACATCCATAGAGCCCTCCAGTATGGCCTCAAACACGACACTTCCCCTCACTCTGATAGAAGAGAGTGAAGCCCCTGGCAGACTGACCTCCCTGATAAGAGGGAAAGGGGAGAAGATCAGGGTGGAGACCACCAGACCAGATATTTCTGACCTCAGGGTAAATGATGTCACTGAAAAATCCTGTGGTAGCTGATAAGTTTCCAAAGAGGGGGTCAAAAGCCCCCAAATTTAGCATAAATGATAGAGCAAATGAACAGGGATTCAGCCAGCAGAAACAAGGATGCACTTGAGCTGGAGAGCCTGATGAGGACCTGACCTCCCATCACTTGTCATCATTCCTGAGCCTCTGCGTGATCCTCACTCTCAAACTCTACCGCCTGGTCTGGACCTTGGTGAGAGCCGCAACTCATCCCTAGGACCCTCGACACTCTCCCTAACCGGTCGTCCACTCCACACCAGGAAAAGCCTGCCTTGGTTCAGGACATGATCACCGAGGTCTGAGTGAGTGTGCATCTGCTGGACTCAAACCCTAAGACTGAAGACATTTGAACTTACCATGCAGAGGGAATGTCTCTCATTAGCCTATCATGATTGTGTTTTGCAGTGCTTAGAATTCATCTAGAATTGTTTGCTGTGAATTGATTATGTCTATTGCATTGCCTAGCATTAAGGATTGTTGTTTTCTTGATTAAGAACCTATAGAGTGAAACTGTATTGAGTAATTTGAGTGAATAAAGCATGGAAAGGGGCAGAAGCGCGTGGACATTCTTTATTTCTCCCCTCGACTGCATACGTCGCAATTTTGCCCCCTCTTGACAGCCCAACCATGGCAACTGCATCTAATTTAATTATCTTCTTAAAGGTCTCAACTCCAAATACAGTCAGGATGTTAGCCTTCAAGTTGGGAATTTTGAGGGCACACAATTCAATTCATAACAGGGAGTCAAGAGTCTTTCTTGGGCATAGTTTGTGTTTGTAGGTCATTCACTCATAAATATTTTGTTTGTTTCCTTCCTAGTTTTTATATTTTTGATGTGTGCATGGTGCGATTTATTAGTCAAGTCTTTCTTATTTGGCATGATTTTTGAGATTTTTTTTCTTGTTGTCATACATTTTACTATACATTCCTTTCTATTGCTATGTAGTAACACAGTATAGATGGATAGATAGATAGATAGATAGATAGACAGATAGATAGATAGATATAGATAGATTCATTTATTGAATTGTCTTAATACCCTTTGTAAAAGTTGAATAGAAGTAACAAATCTGCCTTATTCCCACTCATTGGGACCAATAGTCAGTCTTTCACCATTAAATATCAGGGTTTATTATAGGGATTTGCAGGTGTTCATTACCAAGTTATGATATACTCATTTTTGTTCCCCTAGTTTAAGTAGCAGATTATCTTCATATCTCTGGAGATTATTTTTGAAGAGCCTTGCTTATATTGTAAGTAATGGTCCAGAATATTGATTTTAAAATGTATGAAATTGGAAAAAAATTAAACTGTTAAAAATTTCTACATTTAAAAATACATATTTGATACATATTAAAAATACTTTTAATATTATTAAAATTGATAAAATTATTAGCATTTATAGTTGTTAAAATTTATAAAAATCAAAATTTTTTTCACTTAGAATTTGAATTCTTCTCCTAGATAGAAAAATAAAAAATAGACATTAAGTCATGCATATAAATAGGTTAATAAATGAATTTGTTGAACCAACATGGAAGTTGTTTCTATTAAAATAAAAATTAGTGAAGCCTAGTGCCTTGGTACACAGCAGTAATCCCAGCCACTAGGAAGACTGAGGCAGGAAGATCACAGGTTCAGAGCCACTCTCTGCAAGTTAGTGAGTGAGCCCATGTTTCAAAAAAGAGAAAAAGAAAAAAATAGAAAGAAAAGGCTGGGAAATGACTCAGTGGGGAAGCACACCTGAATCCAATCCCAGTAGCAAAAGAAAAAAGGCAAAAGGAAAAAAAACTAGTGAACTATGGAAAATACTGCCATACTTTATTTAAAAGGGAAAAAATAAATATATTTCACTGCATAAATGATTGCAAATACAAATAGTAAAATAGTTGTAAGACAATGTTTTAGCATATAATCAAAATATCAAGATGTTATTTCCACACTTGTGCTTGCAAGGTATTATATACCATTCCAAATTAATAGTATATTTAAGATATTCAATTATATATTTGAAATATTTGAACTTGATTTGTGAAGTCTTATATACCTTGCAATTTTGTATTGTTTTCAGTTGTCTTTTTTACACATAATTTAGACAAAATAAATTTTTGATTACTTAGTAGGATCATCATTAGTTGTAAAAGTATAAAAATTCTACTTTTTATATAAAAAATAAAAAGCATTTTCTACATTTTATTGGTGCATTATATTTGTACATATTGGTGGTATTTGTTGTTACATATGTGTACATGCACAGAATATAATGATACAATTTGGCCAATATGACTCTCCAGCATTTTCCTCCTCCTCCCTGCTTCCCACTCCTTGGTCCCTTTCCTCTATTGAGCTCCCTTTTGTGAGATCCACCCCCACCTTTCTTTGCTTATTTCCTCTTTAGCTTCTTCATTCAAAATACATACGACCTTTGACCTTCTGAGTTCAACTTATTACACTTAACATGATGGTCTCTAGTTCTACATGTTTCGTGGAAATGATATAATTTCATTTTTTATGGCTTAGTGAAACTCTAATTGTGTGTGTGTGTGTGTGTGTGTGTGTGTGTGTATTTTTTTTCTTTGTCCATTTATTTATTGATGGACACCTAGGTTGGTACCATAGTTAAGCTATTGTGAATTGTGCAGCTATCAACGTGAGTATGCATGTATCACTGCAGTATGATGACTTAAATTCTTCAGGATAAATTCTGAGGAATGGTACAGCAGAATTATATGGTGGTTTCATGTCTACTCTTTAAAGGAAACGCCATACAAATTTCAATAATGGTTGTACAAGTTTACAATCCACCAACAGTGTAAAAGTTTTCCTTTTTCTCCACATGCACTCCAGCATTGATTATTGTTTGTATTCTTGAGGACCTCCATTCTGGCTCTTGTGAGATGAAATCTCAGTGTAGTTTTAATGTGCATTTCCATCATTGCTAAAGATATTGAATATTCTTTTATATATCTGTTGGCCATTTGTCTTTCTTCTTTGAGAAATGTGTAGACAAACATATTTTGACATTCACTGAATCAATGTACTCTCTTTTAGTGTTATTTGTGTGCCAGGGCTTGGAGTGGGCCTTTATCACTTGCTACAGATATCACTGCAATAAATTTCTATCTTGTTTCCATTGTTAAGATTTTGTGTCATGTGTTCCCTCTTTAGCATGAACACTAAATTAAACTTTAAAATGTTAGCTGCTCACATATGTGTTATGATTAAATCCTCCAGGGAGCAACACTTTTTAAAAAGAAATTACAAATAGAATCAGAAAACTCTCAACAAAATTATTAAGGACGTCAATATTATCTACTCTTATGTCCTATTACACATGCATTGCCTCCACAGATTCTTTCCCATTTATGCATGGAAATACTGTAGTAAAATTTGTATCTCTCAAAGCAAATATAATATATAGTTACTGTACTGTGTTTAAAAAAATTGTATTTTTTCATGTCAACATACACATAAAATACTACTTAATTGAATAGTTATGAAACATTATTTAATTTTATATATATATATATATATATATATATATATATATTTCAAAATATATGTATGCCCATAAGTATTTGAATATGTTAACCACTCCTTTACTAATAGGCATATATACTGTTTCACAATTTTTGCTATTGCTATTATGGAACAATGACATTCTAATACAAATTTCCTTTCCTCACTGGCCCTACTATTTACAGCATGTGTTTCATAAGAAAGCTACCAGATTAAGTCATTCACACATACATACACAGAAAGATGCATGCATGCTTTCTAAATCCTTCTAATATTTTATGTACATGAATATTACTTTATGTAATGTTTTGAAAATGTGTGTGTTGTGTGTGCATAAACTTTAGAAAAAGGAGTGTGAAATATGCATCAAAATGAAAATAAGGATTATCTCTTGAAAGTGGGCAAGGGATCGTATTAGGAATTGTGGTCAGAGAGAACTTTAGACTTATCCAAAGAATATTTATAGACTTACATATTAATCCATTATTTGTATGAATAGTTTAAAATACAAAATAAAATGCACAAATCTGTCTTTTGCCATTAAACTTCAATTAAAATAAAAGCATTTGCAACAAAATTTTTAGTGCTATGATCATCTATAGCATATTTGATTGCCCAACTTTAAGAGAGAGAACTAATGTTACTAACATGGTGGACACAAGAAATATTCCTCACTGGTTTCCTGTCTCTGAGAGCATTTCTCATTACTGTGGCAATTTCCTTAAGAGTCCATGAAGTTGGTCATCACAATGACCTGGAACAGCTTGACTGTTATTAGACCATGTTTTTGGTGGGTGATGGGTTTAATATTCATGAAGTCTTCATTACATTGCATTGATTTAAAGGCACGACATTGGCAATAAAAATGGTTGTTGAACTTCATATCTGAGGCATGAAGCAGTGCATATCTTTAACCTTGATATAAATGACAAGAATTTCATTAAACCAACTGTCTACTCTTTTCAGATAGTTGAATACAAATGTGAACCTTGTAAAGAAATGCATATTAATATTGCTAAGAAATAATGTATAGTTCCATAACTGGAATTATCTGGCTATTTATTTCAAGGAACACTATACATCTAGGAAATGAGAATTTTGTCCTTCAACTGTTGCCTGTGAACCAGTCCTCAATTCAGATTACTGCCAATTACACATGTAATGGAGTACATTTGCAGTTATTACTGGATTAAGATATGTCATTATAGTTTGCAAATGACCAATTTCCCTTCACAATTGTGTAGTAATTATTGTCAAAACGGAACATCAGCACAATCACTTAAACACGTTGTATATTTTTTTTTCCTTTTCACAGAAAACAAATGATCTCTAAAATCAGCTATTACCATGGCTAATGAACACTTTGTCACAACATAAAGATCTCATGAATTTCCCTGTGGATCAATCTCATTAAGTCCAAAGCATAACATAACTTAGACACCTAAGTTATGATCCACCAGCATGGCTTTCTAGATAGAAGGCCTGTCAAGAAACAGTAAAAGGAAAGACAACAGATTCCTTAATTTCACCATCTGGCTCACACTCCACTCTATTTTCAGTAAGTTACCAAAGTGCTGGACAGTATTTCCTCCTTTCCCACCTACTCCGTTTCTGCTACTAATATCATTGCTCATTTCAATGTCTTCACTATTGTAGCAAAAGCATCCCAATTTTTTTTCTAGATACTAAGTATTTCCCTATCCAGTTATGAATCGTGTTAGCTTAGAAAACATAATTTAAAACATAAATTAATAATACTTAAATATCCCTTCATTAGAGTTTTACCAATAATTTGTGGACAGTATTACCAAACTATGACATTCAAAGCCAGGATAATTAAATTCTCAATACAACAATATTTATTAGATAGTTTTCATGTATAATTATTTTCTATAAACTGAATTCATAGTTCATTATTTTGTTTTCACTTTATGGTTAACAGGTGGGCATCTTAAAACACAACACGAGGTGTGTTATGAATCCCACACTGTTCTTCACCCATGTATCAAGCTAGAGCTACGTATGTCTTTATGGCTAGCAGTTACTTAATAGATCTGTGTCAGTGTCTGAAGTGAAACAATGGATAGAAGATGGCAAAGCTGTTGGGTCCATCTTCCTTTACATGCTTGAATAACACCATCTGACTAATTGATCTTTGCTGTATAGCTGCTCCAATTCTGCTTTGGAAAATGAGAAGTTAGGAGCAGTCAATGGTTGGTCATAATTTGTCCTTCTTTACACTCTCTACTCACATTTTTGTAACAAACTGAAAAAAATTATTAGTTTTAGAGTTTTGTATTTATTTAAAAGATACTACAATACCCATACAATATTTAATATTATTAATATATTATTATAGTTAATTAGGACATTTGTTTTCTTATTTTAGAGTTTTTGTATGTATTCTATGAATGGTATGGATTCAAGCCTTTTATTAGATATGCATTTGTAATGTTTTCTCTCATTCTTTGCCCCCCATTCTCTTAATGGTGTATTTTATAGAAAAGAAGATATTAATTTTAATAAACTTCATTATATTAACTTTTCCTTCATAGATTATGCTACTGATATTGTATTTATGAATTTATGACCAAATAAATTAGTATAGATTTTTTCTTATATTTAAAGAATTTTTATAGGTGCATTTTACCTTTTAATCCATGATGTATTTTGAGTTAATATTTGTGAAAACTCTAAGATCTCTGTTGAGCTTCTTTTTTATTTTTATTTTTTTAATTTTCTTTTACAAAATCTAGTTTTTATAGCACAGTTTGGAAATAATTGACATTTTAACAATACTGAGTCTTCAGACTGATAAACTTAGACTATCTCTGGATTTAATTAGATCTTCCTTTTGATATTTTTAATCATTGTTTCATAGATTTTCAAATATAGATCCTGAAGACATTTTTTAGGTTACTATCTTTGTATTTCCTTTTTCCTGCTATTATTTTAAGTGATATTTTTCTTCAGTTTCCAATGTTTATTTCTGGTTATTATAAAGCAACTGATTTTTTGCATTAACTATGTAATGCTGCAGTCCGGCTGCAGCAAAATAACCGGGGGTGAGGAGCAACTTGTGCAGATTGATACAGCAGGAGTGGAAGCCGTTTATTGTAGGGCAACAGAGGTATTTATACATTCCACACAGCTTATCTTAATTAACATAAACAAGATACAGCAGTCAACCAATAAGAAATCTCCACACTTAATGGCTCCCTGGCGTTACTTCACAAACCACTCCCTCTGGCAAAATGCCAGGTGCCATCCAGACTTGTTTACAGACTTTAACAATGTAATCTGAAATATATATATATATATATATTTATATTTATGTCCAAGGGCTTTTTAATGTTATTTATTCTTTCAAGATTTTCTACATAGACAATAACATCACCTATCCATAGAGAAAGTTTTCTATATTCTTTTCTGATCAATATGCCCTTTATTTCCTTTAATTTTTCTATTCTACTTTCTAAGATCTATAGCAGAATAATGAGTAGGAGTGATAAGATTTGAGAGCCTTGAATAATTCTTGATCTACAGGAAAAGTATGTGTTTCCTCACAATTAACTAAAAAGTTAGCTCCAGTAGTTTTTAACTGTTCTCAGCATATTGAAGAAACTCTTCATTTTTTAGATTGTAGAAAATATCATGAATGGAGCTCTGGCCATGTCAAAAATTTTTTCTGTGCCTACTGGTATTATCAGTAGATTCTTTTGGTCTGTACACATGCTTGATTGCATTGAGTTTTAAATGCTAAATCAACCTTGCATCTCTGGAAGAAATCCACCTTGTTTCTTATATATCACTATTTTACATACTTTTGATTCAATTTGTTGATATTTTGCACATTTTAAATCTATGTATAGAAGGTAAAGTATACTACACTTTTCTCTATTTGTAATGACTTTATTTATTCTTAATATTAGAGTAATGCTGACCTCATATATTAAATTAAGAAGAGATCTGTCTGCTTTTACTTTGTACATCATGGACAATTGGTTTATTTATTCCTTAAACAAGCTCATCAGGGAAATAATATGGGCTTGTTTTTATGAATTTGAAAGGTTATTGTCATCAATTCAATTTTTTAAAATACAGACCTATTGAAATAAGCTATCCTAGTGTTTCTTTGAAGGGAATTTTCCTTTTCACTTTTCATAATTTTAGCACAGAATTATTTTTAGTATTTCTTTATTAACCTTTTTACTATCCAGAAATCAATACTGATGATTGCTCATAATTTTATGATTTTGTATTTTTTAATCTTCTCTCTTATCTGTTACAAAGTTTGGTTTAGAGGAATAATAATTTTATTAATCTTTTAAAACCAACCCCTTTAGACTTTAAAGATTTTATCTATTGTTTTGCTGTTTACAATTTTAGTGACTGCTGTTCTAAGTTTATGTTCCTTTTCTTCTACTTGTCTTTGGCTTGAATGCCTGTTCTTTCTCTAACTTCCTGGCATGGAAGCATAAACTATTGATTTTCAATCTTATATTCCTAATATGCACTCTTAATGTTATACATTTCCCATAAAGTACTATCTTTAATGCCTCACAAAATGTTCTTAAATTGTCAGTTTTTCTTAATTTATTTTAAAATATAAATTTTTCTAGAGACCTTTACTTTGACTCCTGTTTTATCTGAATTGCATTGTTAAGTTCCCAAATGTTTTAGGATAGTCCAGCTTCTGTTTTTGACTTCTAAGTAATCATATTGTTGTCTGAGAACACATTTTGCTCAATTTCTATTTTTTCAAATTTGTTAAGGCATTATGGACAAAATATTCTCTGTCTCTGTGAATGTTTCCTACAAGATTGAGAGGATGTATCTTGTTGTTGTTAAATAGAACATTATAAATTTCAATTAAGTCAAGTTGACTGACAAGTAGTGTTCAGGTCAACTATATCCTTATTGATTTTATCTCTGCTGGATCTATAAGTTACAAGATGTATTGATGTCTCCAAATATTATTCTCTATCTATTTCCCTTACCTTTTATAAGTTTTTGCCTCATATATTTTGATGCTCTGTTGTGTTGTGCACACAGATTTGCGATTGGTATAACTATTGGAGAACTGAACTTATTTTGATGTAATACCACACTTTATTTCTGAAAATTTTTGTTCTAAATTCTGCCTTTTCTGATGTTATTTTGATCCGTGTTCATGTATAAATTATTTCTCCATCCATTTACCCATTTTAGTTTATATATTTATTATGAATTCTACCAGAAAACATATACTTGTACCAGGTGATGCATGTTTGTAATCCCAATTACTCAGCAACTTACTGTTTCAAAATTAAAAAATAAAAATATAAAGGGCTGGGAATATAGCTCAGTGTTAGGATACCGTAGGTTTAATCTCTAGTGCCTTAACAAAAGGAAAAAAAAGACATGTTCTTTTAACCACTTATATAAGCTTTGTCTTTTAACTGGTTCTTTAAACCCCTTACATTTAAAGTGATTATTTATATATTTTGATTAATATTGACCATTACCAGAGATTTATGTTTCTGCCTTTTCTCACTTTACTTGAGTACTTTATATGATCATGCTTTATTTTATTTCTTTCATTGTTTTTAATAGCTTTATTGAGATATAAAGTATTTATTGAAAATTATAAGATTGAATATATTTAGTATATTCAGCGACTTGTACAACCATCAACATTATCTAATTCCACAACATTCTCATCACTCTAAAAAGAAACCAAATACCCAAGAGCTCTACTTTTTCTCATAAGTTTCATCACTATGAGCCCATAATTTTTTTTCTGTCTGTATAAATGTGTTTATTCTGGATATATCACATATATTAAATTAAAATCTTAAGATAGTTTTTTTTCTAGGCTCAACCATGCTGTAGCATGTATTTATTTTATTTTTATTATTCAATATTATTCTACTGTATGCTTATATCATAATTTACTATAATTTGATAGGTGGATTTTTGGGTAATTTCTACTTTTGCCCATTACCAATCATGCTACTCTGAAAATCCGTGCACAAATTCATTTGTGAATATATGCTTTCAATTACCTCTGGTACATTCCTGGGGGAGTAGTAGCATTGTTGCATGGTCAGTCTCTCTGGAACTCCCAGACTATTTTCAAAAGTGGCTCCATTCCCATCAAAAGTGTATGAAGGTTCCACTTTATCCACAGCATTTTTTAGATCTTTTTGTTGAGGCCATGCCAATGGGAATGAAGAACTGTATCACTGTGCTTCTGTGTATCTTTCAAAGTGCTTAGGTTTTATCAATTGAGAATTACAATTTTACTGAATATAGAATTATCGGTGTTATTTTTTGTCACGTTCCTATAATGATTTTACTTGTTTCTTGTTTGAGTAATTTCTGACAAGAAGTCTGCTCAAATTTTTATACTTGTTCCTTTATAAGAAATGTTCTTTTATTCTTCACCATTACCTCTGAATTTCATAAAAGTGTTCTATTTGTTTTTAGTTTTCTGCAGCTTAAATATAATATGCCTTGAAGTCATATTTTTTTTTCTTGGAAGTGTACTGCCTGGTGTCCTCTGAGCTTTCTAAATCTCTGGTTTGATGTCTGTCTTTAATTTTAGTAGCTCTCAGCAATTGTTAATTCAAATATTTCATCACATCTACTTTCTATCTGACTTCTGCAATTAAAATTATGTATATGTTATACCTTTTGCAATTTTTGTACAACTTCTGAATATTCTTTTTTTCCCTCTTGTATTTATTTATTTTCCATTTCAGCTTCAGAAGACTCTATTGAACTGTGTTAAAGCTTACTGGCTCTTTCCTTAGCTCTCTGAAGTCTACCAATGTATCTATCAAAGACCAACTTCATATCTGCTACAGTGCTTAGGTTTCTAGAATTTTGTTTTGATCCTCAAAATTATTATTCCTCTGTATAACACACACACACACACACACACACACACACACACACACACTCCTGCATGATCTATGTTCCGCTTTCACCTTTGGAGACTTTAGCATATTAGTCACAGTTATTTTAAAATCTCTCTGATAACCCTACCATCGGTGTCATATATAAGTCTAGTTCTGCTTTTTCATGCTCCTATGTCAACTTTTTTATCTTATTTCTTCTTCAATTTGGCCCACATTTTACTTTTTGTTTGAAACCTAAGACATCATTTTTTATAATAAGGATCAAAGTAAATATACTTGTATTATGAGAATCTATGGTACCTAATAGGAAATCAGTTTTGTTGTTCTAGATTCAAACCTCCACCTTCCTCTAATGTCCTTTTTTGGGGGGTCTCCTCACTTGACTCTGTTTCCCAAAGCACCCCTCTTCAGAGAGTCTCTGTCTCATAGTTCTTTTAGCTATAATTCACTATCACTATTTTAGTCAGCTTTTTCACTGCTGTAACTAAAAGACCCAATCAGAACAATTGTAGAGGAGAAAAAGTTTATTTAGGGGCTCAGTGTTTCAGTGGTCTCATTCCATAGAAGGCTCCGCTCGTACCTTGGGGTTTAAGGTGAGATAGAACGTAATGATGGAAGAGTGTGGCAGAGGGAAGAGGCTCAATGATGATCAGAAGCAAAGAGAGACTCCACTGGCTACATACAAAATATATGTATACCCAAAGCCACACCCCCAAGGCACCTCCTCCAGCTACACCCTACCCACATTCAGTTACCACATAGTTAATCCCATTGGGAGATTAATTCAATGGTGGGGTTAAAACTTTCATAACCCAATCATTTCTGCTCTAAACCTTCTTGCACTGTCTTACATATGAGCTTTTGGAGAACACCTCACATCCAAATCATAACAATTACTAAACTGAAGCCCTGTAGGGAATGTAAGAGGGGAGGTGTTCCATAATTGTTCATCTAACATTGGTCTTTGAGTTGGTGTGTGCCACTACCTTGTGACTGTCACAATATTTTCTTCTTCTATTTGTAGCATCCCTATCCTTGAATATGAAAAAAAAAAAGTTTAAAAGGCCTTGGGATGAGAGCAATGTGCTCCCCCTGTAGCTCTGCGGAAAGTTTTGGTGAAGTCCTTCCTACTGGAGAGCAGGCCTTTCTTTTGGAGGAGATTCTAGGACAATGTCCTGAAGCTTACTTTACCCTCCCCCTGCAAGAGTCATTAGGGGATCTTTATTGGCTTTAAACCAAAGGATTCTGGTGGATTTCTTAAGAAAAAATATTTCAAGAAAGTTTCAGCCTCCCCTAAGATTACAGATCCCAGAGCTTTTGGTTTTCAAGATAAGTCTACATTGTCTCCCTATCCTCAGAGTACTGGAAGTTTGTGCTCAAAGGAAACAGCTGTTGGCTATGACTCTGGATTTTCCTGTCTCTACATTTTGGTGTGGTTATTACTGCAGATTTAGTTATCATTCTTGGGAAAAGATGCAACAAAAACCATTGATTTAGAGTTTTCAGGCTTTGTTGTTATTGTAAGGATGGGAGTTGGAATGGACAACCTCTTTACATGTTGGAGTAGAAATCCATCATGTATCCAGTCAATTTTCAAACTTCTATTTGAAAAGTCTCCTGTAAATATATCCAATTTCTTAAACACATATTAGTATTTTTGTTGTTGTTGTTGTTACTATGTTAAATGACTCATTGGTTTAATAAAACCTGGCAAAGCAGCATAACAGTGTACATCTTGGAAAACAATGGTAATGAATATTAGCACAGTAATTTCAACTTTAGAACCTATTTACTATAATGGTGATCAATCCAGCTACCACATAAATTATGAGTTCAATAATGTAATTGACAAAAAAATCAGGAATCCCATGGTATTTTAGAATCTGCAATATTTTAGTCTTCATGCAATATATAAAACAGCAAATATAGATTACTGGAAGTAATTTTTCTGTTTCCAAGAGAAATTTATTTTTGTTAATGTAATTTTTATATTTTCTTTTTACATGTGCTGTTAAGGGTTAGCTGCTAAGCATAGTTAAATTATAGGAATTTTCAGTACAACACACTGCTATTTTTTTTGTTCTCTATTTTTTTGTCCCAAGAGCAATAATAATAGGATTCGTTGATATATTTTGTAGTATTGAGAATGATTTTACACCGCCACAGCATGGTAAATCTCTAAATATTTAGTAAGTCACAAATTGAATCAGTACGCTGCAGTGTTGACAGATCACAGAGAACACCTGTGTAGTCTCTATTGTTAGTACTTAGTTCTAATGTAATTATTTAAATATAACATATAAAGAATCAAGAAATCTGCATTTACATGAAACTAATGGTAAATTTTGGCTAAAATTGAATGGAAATTCAGTTACAGAGAAGATTCAGTAAATATAAAACTGAAAATAAAAGAAAAATTATTTACAACAATCTTTTCAAAAAAGACATTTTTATAGGTATTATCTGAACAACTTAACTGATAAGCTTTTCTTAGGGACAACAAACTTTAGGATTTATAATGTAGTGCAGCTTGTTAACAATTTGGAGAAAAGCAAAAGTATTGTGTTCCTAATTGGAAAGGCAAGGGATGTGGTGTGTTCTTACCTAGGGGTATTTGGCAGAAAGATATCTCTTTGTGATTGACATTAATGGGAGTTTCACATGTGTATTTGGGAAAGAAAATCTCCCTAATTAGTGTTTTCCTCCCATACATTTCATCTCTCAAAAGGTTTAGTTGATGAGCTGTATCAGCAATACAGTTTTAGAAATGTTTACCAAAGAAAGAATGAATCATGAAAACATTTCTTCCTTTGCATTTAGCAAGAAATCCAATATAATTTCAAGCATAATTAGAGCTTAAATGGTGCCATTAAAACACATAGTACAAAAAAGTAAACATACACATTTCCCATCCCAGAGTTCTCAGCCTTGGAATTGAAAATTAAGCTTTATGTAGAACTAGAAATTAAAATAGATAAATAATGATTAATGTATGTGGAGACAGCCTTTTTAACTTTCTGTCATTTATAGTTTCATGAAATATCATAAAAGTGCCTACCATTAAAAAGTATGAAATGATTTGGACTCATTCTACAGGATCTTTGCCCAAAGAGCTTGCAAGAATTTTATAGATGAGATAAATTTAAAATGGGTCATTTGTTATTAAAAATTATTGTATGTATTATGCCTTTAACTCAGGTACATTTTTAGATATTCTCTAATTTATGTTTTTAAACTGATTTTTAAATCTCTTCAAAGATTCATATTCAAATTATATAGATATTGTTGAATATATGTGTTCATCATACATACCTGAAGAATGCAATTATTAGACAGAGTTGGGTCCATCAGCACTTATCACCTTCATCCCTCATTCCCTGTCATACAAATTTTCCTCTCACCACTCTCAACATGAGATTCTTAATTGATGGTATTCACTTAGAACATATCTATTATAAATATAACCATGGCCTCTGGAAACATTCATGTCTTTACCCTGAAATTTGTGGATGTGTTATGTTATAGGGAAGGAGGGATTCCAGCTGGAAAAGAGGTTCAGGTTTAATCACTGATGATCCAACTTGGTCCGGTATAATCACGTAGGCTTTTATAAGGTAAAGAGGGAGACGGGACAGCTACTGTCCCAGAGATGCTGCATGAAAAATCTCAAATTTGAATATGAAAGGGATCATGTGACAAGGAACATAGATAGAACCTACACATAGGGAAAAGCAAGGGAATGGATTCCCTCCCAAGAAGTCCCAAAAGATCATAGCTCTGGCAACACTTAGGTTTAGGCACATGGAGATCTACGGAGGACATCCTGACAACCAGAGCAGAAAAAGTATAAGCTTGCATTGTTTTAAGCCATCAAGATTGATAATTTGTTATACGGACTAACAAAATATCCAAAATGTAATTAATAACTCCTTCAGACAAGCTGACAATGACAGAATACATAAAGCCCCCTTCTTTCTCCTCTCCCATCTCCCATGCTCTTCTAGTTGTGTTTTTCCACACCTGATGACTTTGTCTCTTTCCACCCTGTATTCACTTAGATTCAATCACATATATGCTGCAAAGCCATTTAATGTGTCTGTGTTTGGATTCTCATATGCATGCACACAGTCCGTTTCTCGTCTTCATTCTCCTAAATCAATGCATTGGCTTTGTGACAGAACCCTGGGGTTTATTTCCTTCTCTGCAGCAAAATGTGCTTCACATGTCCAACAGGACTATAGGGTCATCAAATGAAGACTTGAGGTTAAAGTACCTCTTCTCTCAAACCTGTGGGGAATCTCAGATGTTCCCTTTAATAGAATTATAACATTCACTATGTTCCTGTTACTGGGTGGTACACGGAATAAATAGCAGGCATTGTTCTCTAGGTTTGATTTTCTTTATTTCATTGTTCCTTTCAGGTATCCTATGAATTAGTTGTTTCTTCATTGTAAGATGAAAGCATTTAAGTTCAGAAGAGTGAAGCTACTTATGAACAATCACCCAGCGAGAGAGCTACAAGTGACTCTAAACTAATTACATTTAGTCTACAATATTGTGGATTATGTCAAAGACCAGTTAGTTCCCAAATCGTGTAAACTTTTTTTCTCATTCCTTTCAGCCCTAGAGGTTTTCTAGACTTCTTTCAGGCAACTGATCATTTCATAAACTTATTATTTTTAATTTAATAGGGAATATATGCATATATATTTTTCAAAATAAATATATATGCATATATATGCATATATATATATGATCTGACTAGAGTTATCATTACATTCCCTTTAAATTTTTACGTAAATTCATGGAAATAAAAAATTATGCTCTTATTTAAAACTTTACAGAAGAGGTATCATACCATATATAATATTTGGCATCTTCTCTTCATTTTGAAAAATTCTAAAATTCCCAAACTGGTAGTGATCATTATAAAGATCACACATATATCTTCAACTCACCAATTGTTAGTAAAAGTTTAGAACTGTTGTGAATCATGTTTTTATTAGTAACCCTTCTAGAACCATCTATTGAAACACAAAAGCAAGAATAAAATGAATGATTAATGAAACTCGGGAGTAACACCATGTTGCATGACATCTATTTTATCCCTTTTGTATAAAGATATGGATTTGTCATATTAGCAATTTTTCCTGTGGTTACCAAGTGCTTCCACTGCTCACAAAGGCCACTCTTCTAGATCGCATCTGTTCTAATATTGGGACCCCCAGAAAAGGCCTTTCCTCCCTAGATCCAAGGATGGTGATATTTGAAAAAGAATGATGATTTTGAAGAAATGTTTCTGTTCAGAAAAGGGTGAGTGACTTTTCCAAGAAAAAAGTGATTATCAAATTGAAGAAATAATGATAAAATGAAAGAAGAGAATCTAATTGAATATACTAACAACTAAATATATTGGTATGAAGATCAAAGGATATGAACATATTTTTAAAAAGAAAGAAATTTTCATCAACAGAGAGGAAATTTTCTTCTGAGATTCAATGATAATTATGTTATCAATGATAATAAACTGATAACAATAGTAATGAAAACATGGAAACTTAATCTACATGAGTAAATAATCTTTCTGTTTTCTACCTTGTCCACATCAAAGAACAGACACTAATGGACCTATAATTTCAGAACTGGAAGAAAGGCTGTGTCGTCATGTTCTCCAAAGAAACAGAATCAAAAGGATGTTTATATGTATGGAAAGACATTTATTTCAAGAGTTGATTCACATAATTATGACTTTTGGCAAGTCTGCAGGGTGGGCCTGAAAACTATAGTCCAGGAAAAGGCCAATAATGTATCTGAAGTCTGAAAAAAGCTGTCTCTCATGTAATTCCCTCTATACAGGAGAATTCAGGCTTTTATCTGATTGGAAGTGGCCTACCACATGTAGAGGACAATCAGTTTTACCCAAGTCTTCCAACAAGAACATTAATGTCATCCAAAACATCCTCATGGAAGCATCCAGAATGATGTTGGCCATGTATCATCAAATCAAGATAAAATTAACCATCACAAATGTATTTTATCTTATATTCATACATACATAACCTGGCTTGTAAAACTTTGTGAAATTGTATTAGATTAATAAATTAAAAAAACACTATAGATTAACCCCAGAAATACTCACATCTCTTACACACTCACATAAACACACACACACACACACACACACACACACACACACACATTCAGACAATTATATATGCTATGCCATGTTTAAATTTGTGGAGCAACTTAGAAACTGGGCTAGGCTCTACTGCCTAGTTGCTTAGTCAGACAATAGGCTAGATGATGCTGGAAGGTACTTTTTAGCATTTAAATCAGTAGAATTTGAAAAAAGCAGATTATCCTTCACTGGATCAATTGAAGGCCTTCAAAGAAAAGACTGAGGTCCCTGGAGAGGAAGGAATTCTGCCTGCAAACTGCCTTCAGACTTTGGACTGCAACATTTGGTCTTTTAGGAATTCTCTCAGCCTGCTGCCTGCCTTGCAAGTTTCCTACTTGACAACTCCCACAAGCATATGAGCCAATTTCTCAAATCTCTCCTTTTCTCTTGTATATATCTGTGTCTATGTTTATAATGTAGATATGGAGAAATGTGTGTGTGTGTGTGTGTGTGTGTGTATGTGTATGTGTTTGTATATCTGCAGAAGAGCAATTAGATTCCGATTTCAGAACCACAATTTAAGGATATCATAGCCACTCAGAACATATGTTTACAGGGGTAGTGGAATGCAGGCAGGAGAAAAAAGAACGTTATCAAGAAATACGAGACAATTACCATTTAAAGTGTAATTATCAACATATTCTTCTATCTAATCCTTCTGAGTGTATGGCTTTTTGTGATACTCTGCCAGAGAATAATTGAATCCAAACGGAATAGTTTCATTGCAAATGGCACTAAAGCAAAAATCCGTGGCTCTATACATATCAGTACATTTTTGTCATCCATTAAGAATTCTGGAGTTAAGTATTTCAAGGCTAGAGTGTTAAAAAAAAATGTTCTCAGAAACCTAAGCTATTTTTGTCAATTGTTCCTGCCTTTCTTAGTATGTTGGCTTATTTGAACATATGCTTATAATTCTATGGTTACGAAATTACCACCCTGTCTCCGGAATATTGTTTAAAATTTAGGCAAAAAGAAAATGTAAAGGTCAGTCCCAGCATTATTTGTCCTTTTTATTTGAATATATAAATAAAGATTGGTTTAAAAGTCTCCCAGAAGATTTCTTCTCAAATTTCACTAGCCAAAGAATTCACTCATGTATCCATTCTACTGAGGAGAGAATAATTCATATTGGAATGCTCAAAGGCCCGGATGTTAAAAGGCTTAATCCTCAGCTTGCTGGAAGGTGGTGAGACCTTTAACAAGTAAAGCCTACTGTGAGGTTTTATTTTAATTAGGTGTACCTTTTCAGAGAATTATGGGACCCTGGTCTCTTCCTCTCTCTTTTACATTACATATGCTCACTATACTGTGACCAGTTTGCTTCACCATGAGCCTCCTGTCATGATGTGCCTTGCCACCGGCCCAAAAGCAACAGGGAAAATTGACTATGGACTGAAACTTCTGGGTCCATGAGTAAATATAAGCCTATCTTCTTTTTGAGTTTAATATCTCTAGTATTTTATTACAGTAACAGAAAGCTAAATAACACAGATTAATTTTACCAAAGTTGCAAAATCAAACCAAACAAAAAAAAAAAATCCAAATATTTGAAGACACTGGACTATGACCAAATGTAGTTTCTTACTGCAACTGATTTAGCCATTAAAAGAAAGGCCACATCATCTACAGAATGCTTCTAAGACAATGTACCTCAATTGTCTATACTTGTTTATGGTAAAGAAACCTGTAGTTTGCTCTTTTGCTAGAGAATGTTTATGTTACCCAGGAAATTACTAGGTTATATCAGAATATAAAATGGAGATGATTCAAGAGAAACTATTCCCTTTGGGTAACTGGTGCCTGTGTGGCATGCATCACCTGGAAATCTACCTCCATTCTGGGATGGTACAGACATTCTGACATGGAAGAAAGAACATGGAGATACTGCTGGCAGTTTCCAGGAATCCCCACGCTTTGCTCCTGTTTTGTTGCGAATTACATCCTGAAAATGTTGAGTGAGGTTTAATATTGAATCAGATCTGATTCCTGACAATCTGATTATACTATGTCAGTTTAACATTATTTCAAATGTATTTACATATAATATAATAACTTAATATGAGTGGGTTTAGGCATAACATTTTCCTATTTGTTTTCTATTTGTCTTTTTTTTTTTTTTTTGTATTTTGTTCCTAGTACTCTCTTCCTAGATTCTTTTAGGTTACTTAACTCTTTTATATTAATTTATTTCCTCCACTTGTTCATTAGAAATAATTCTTTTTGTTAATTTTTAGTGTTTGTTCAGGGATAACAATATACATTCTTAATTTCTAAGTTCCAGAGAAATGAAAACTTATATTTCCATAAAAATTTCCATAAAAATTTTTCTTACACAAGAAAAAAAAGAAAGGTAATACAGTACAATCAATGGAGTGCTGGAATCATAGGGCTACTTGATGTGAGCAGAAAGACAGAAATCCATTAGCCTATAGAGACAAGATTTGGAGTCCAAGCAGACCAACACAGTTGGAAACCGAAAGTGTTGGGGACTTCTAAATTCTTCTAATAGATACTCTTCAATTTCTTATAGGTATACTAACTTAAACGTGCAAGAGAGACTATAGGAGTCCAGTAAAAAGCAACCTTTCTAAGGTTCAAGAAGCTCATCATGTATTTCTGCAGTAGCTGATAAAACAGAATTTGGACTTTTATTTAGAAGGGATGAATTAAAGGGAATAATTAAAAACCCACTGAAAACACAGAATCTTCACATCACAGGTATAAGGAACCTGCCCCAATCCACTCTGTTAAGAAATTAATTTAATTCTCCACTCTAAACAGATCCAGCTACATGGATGAAGGATGAAAGGACTCAAAAAGGAGGCCCCTGCTCAGAGGGACCTTGGACTTGAGCTTAATACTCTGGTGTTACTATCTTGAAATTCTTGATAAGTTTATCATGGAGCACAATGAAAACATGGTCTTCCTCCCACCACATCTCTGCCTTCCTAGGATGAGTGTCTGACCATTCAGTGCCTGTCTCTGGCATCTGGTTTCCACCTTTCTCTCTCTCTCACCTTCCCCCCTTCAGTTTCACACACTTGTTGCTATCTCCTGATTTCCCATGAGGATGCTGAGAGGGTTAGGTTCAGGCAAAAATATCCCACATTATCTCAGGGTAGGACATGGTGGCAGCCACCCAGTTTCAGCATCATGACATAATTAGTGAATGACTGGCTTGGATCAAATCTCTCTAACCCATCCCTAAGTCAGATATTGAGCGTCCAAGTGCACAGTTGCAATCTATCAGGGGTAATCCATCTGCTGAAGATTGGGACAGGAAGCTCATGAGAAGGGAGATGCATACTAGGTGCTTAGGTTGCTCTTCCTACTGGGTCAATCTGGTCTATGGGCTATAAATGCAGGTGTCCACAAAAGAGCCACAGGATGGATTGCCAGCTACCTATGAGTGCCTGAACACTGCTGGAAAGTATGTCTACACTGTGGTAAGGCAATATAAAATAACACAAATAAATAAATAAATAAAATCATCACAGCAGCTTGAAAGAGAGATCACAGAAAACAAAAATATTTTATATTGTATTGTCGTTAACAGCAATTTCTTCCTGCTATTTGAAATGCAGCATCACACTTTCATTTTTCACTGAGTCCTACAAATTGTTTATCTGACCCTTAATGAAAGAGATCCTTTAAAAATCTCCAGTGCTTACATTTTTTCCAACCCCATGGAAAATAGTCTGCTCTCTTCTAATCAACCTCACAGCAGGATTTTTCATAGTTACTACTCCCTGCTTCTTCTTGAAAAACTTTCCTCCTTATGCATTCACCCTGTTTGCAGTCTCCTCTGATATCTCCTCCTACTCAATGCTGTATTGATCTGGACTTTAGATTTCAACTATCCCTTTTTTCCCCCTATAGGTGCTGATTTTCCAGGTTAATCTCACTGAGTCTTATATAACCGAGTGCCATCTCTATGTTCACTGATTCTCCAAATTATATATTCAAATTTAGCCCATTGGCTGTTGACTAGATTTGTCAACATCTCAAACTTCCTATGTCTAAAACCCACCTTTATCCTGAACATGAAACATTCCTAATTTCGTATGTTATTTTCCACATTTGCACAAGCCCCCAAATTGCTAATCATATGTCATCTCTTTCTTTTTCTCTAATTTTCAGCTTATTAACAAGTCCTATTAATGTATAAACAGCTTATTTTAAATTTGATCACTCTCATTTCTATTTCTGTGATCTTGGAGTTAGCTGCCATCAATAATCAACTGGACAACTCGATCCAACCTGATGTCCTGGTTTCCATGCTTTACCTCTTCTAAATAAAATTGCCACATGGAAGTTATTTAAATATGTAAATATGTAAATTTCAACTACTTTATTCTTGGGATTATTTCTATGGAAAATATGAATGGAATCTGAACTCCTTTCTATAAACTATATGGCTCTAACCTTCCCCTGCTTATCTGTCTGGACAACTGATAACTATTATTTCAGAGTATCAAAAGGATTCTATAGAGAAACAGACCACTTGTGTGTGTGTGTGTGTGTGTGTGTGTGTGTGTGTGTGTATAGAGAGAAATTGTTGGAATTGACTCCAGTGATTATGGAAGTTGTGAAGTCCCACAAAATGTACAAAAACTATAGAACCAGGAAAGTCAGTGGTCTAATTCAGTTGTCTCCAGAGACCTGGGAACAGAGGGGCTATTATTGTGAATCCTGTAGTTCAAAGGCTCTACAATCCAGAGTTCCATCATCTAAGGTTAGGTTATGATGGATATTCTGGCTCAAGAAGAAAGAGGATTTACCTGTCCTCTATATCCCCCCCTCCCACCCATGGTGGTCTTCAATGGATTGGATGATACCTGCCCACATTGGTGAAAATGTATCTTTTTCTTAGTCCTCTGATTCCAATGCTAAACTCTTCCAGAAACCACCTCACAGACACACCCAGAAATAACCTTTCACCAGCTATTTGGACATCCCTTAAGCTAGGCAAGACAGCATAAAATGAATCATCACAGCTTGTTAACAATGTTCTGGGCATACTAGCTTTTTCTACTTCCCTCCAACATGCCAAACATCTTTCCATCTGAGGATACTGGTAATAGATTTTCTCCCTCCCTGGGGTTCTCCTTCCTCAGATTGTTACAGGCATGGTGTTTTCTCCTCATTTTGGTCTCAAATACTGTCTCCTCAGACTTGCAAGCCTGTTTTTATGCAGCCTTGGTCAATCAGACTTGTAGCAACTTACAGTCTCTTTGTGTTGTTTAATCTCCTTCCAGCACTCATCACTTTATGCTAGTTATTCAACTTTTTTAATCCCCATAACTATAGAATGTCAGATGAACAACCAAAAAAAACCCAAAAAACCTGTTTTCCTTGTCCATCTTCACATCACCAACAACTATAACCATACCTCCATAAATAAATTCATTAACTATACAGGAAAGAGTTAGAGTATTTAGTCAGTATGGATTCATATGACAACATATACCAAATGTTAAAACACATTATTTCTAGAAGACTGATTTTTTTCTGCTAATATAGTGAAATATAAGGAAAACTACCAGAGAGAATTGGATGGGGCATAGTATTTTACATTACAATAATTAAAAAAATCAATAAATGCAATTGAATTCATCTATTTATAACAAAGATCTGACAAATTCTGAATGTATTTTCTTCAAGCTCAATGGCTTGTTTGACATTTGTCTTTAAATTATTTATTGTTCAGTCCCCAAAAATACATTGAGTGATGTACTCTTTTACCTTGTAACCAACAAAATTTCTTTTTCTAGCATGTTCTATAATTTTATTATGCTATTTATCAAATTGACTCTTTTAGGCATATTTTCTCAAACATATGGTATTTACCATGATATGTAAATGTAGCTCTTATTTTATTCCAATAAAATTTTATATGCTATAATTTACTGAATCTATTCTATTGCTTATCTTCAGAAACTCAAATTTACAGGTTTTGTAGCTTATTTTCTGTCACTATCACATTCATTTTGGTGTCTTTTAATTGCTTTAATTTCCACTTTTTTTTTTTTTTGTATCAAGGATTGAACTTAGGGGCACTTGACCAATGAGTTACATTCCCGGCCCAATTCGAGCCCAATTTGTATTTTATTTAGAAACCATGTCTCACTGTATTGCTAGCACCTTGCTAAATTGCAGAGGTTGGCTTTAAACTCACAATCCTCCTGCCTCAGCCTCTAGAGCCTCTGGGATTATAGGCCTGTAACACCACATCTGGCTCCGCTTATTTTAATTATATTTCTGTCATTTCTATTATCACTTAATATGCATATATTCATACTTACTCTACCCTGTCATCTGGCTTCCACTTTTGAGGTAGTTTTGCCATTTTTTTCCATTACTTTCTTGAATTCTTTCAGTCATGGGGCTTAGTCATCCCTTTTCTCACTGCTCATTTATGGTTGAGATGTTCTTTTTGACTTGTAACTTCATATTTTTTCTTGAGAAGTTTTTTGAATTTTCCTTTTCTAATTTTGCTTTGTAGTAACTTTTTATGGATTTGATATTGTTGGTTTTGTTTGTATGTAAATGGGATGTATTTTTCGATGTAAAATACTTGCAGAATGTTCAAGTTGTGGATGAAGATCAAATGGTTGTTTTTTTTCAGTTTTCTAAGGTTTAAGTTGCTCTCATTTGTTGTTAGGTTAAGTTATTAATATATTTTAACAACATGTAATCTTATTCTAACTTGTTTCAAACTCTTATCAACATCCGTTACCATTTTTAGATTCTAATTCACTATGAAATTATTCAATTATCCATCTACTTTGTCCATATTTTTCTATTTTCTTTTAAATATAAAATATTTCTATTTCAAAGTTCTGACTGCTGATGATTTTCCCCCTTTATTCGGTTATCAGTCACATTCTCTCTCTGCTTTATGTTCTCAGTAATTTTTTAGCTGTTCCATGTGCTACAATTGCACATTGGCACACTGATTAATTTAAACCAACAGTCACAGTAGTGGTTTCCTATTTCTTCTGTTAGGTAGATATCATAAGAGGTTTATCACTGTAAGGTAATTACTGCTGGTTGTTATTTGTTTATGCTTTACAAAATACATTTTCAACACCTGTTCATCCTCATCTTTTGGATTTGGATTCCACCTGCATTATTTATTTATTTGTTTGTTTGTTTGTTTATTTATTTATTTATTTTATTAGTTACACATGACAGTATAATGATCTTGACATTTCATATATTTGAATCAAGTGGGGTATAATTTCTCATTTTTCTGAAAGTATAGGTTGCAGAATCACATTGGTCATACAGTCACGTATATACATACAACAATAATAATCTCTTTTTTATTCTGCTGCCCTTCCTATCCCCCCTACCCTTCCCCTATTATTTTTAAACCTTGTATAGCATTGTTCTTCTATCTCTGAGATACTAGGTGATATTCAGTTTAAACTTCTGAAACTTTTAAACTTAGCTACTTAGCTTTCTACCCCAGATACAATCAAGATGAATATTTAAAGTCTCTATGTTTTCAAAGCTGTAAGCAATATAAAAATGATAAAACCTAAAAGGCAAGAGTAATAGCATGTAGGTTTTGGAAATGATATGCATGGAGTCAAATATTATATAAAATTAATTGAACTTATTTTTAATTGAACATTGAAGAGACTTTTTTCCTTGCTATAGGAGTGTTCAGTCAGAATCATATATTGGTTAAGATAACAAATCAGGAATGTACAAAGAAAACAGATTTTATGCATAATATGAAAGTTAATTGAGCACACAATTATGTCAGTGATAACTTTTTGATTAAATTACTCCTCATGAATTTGCCAAGTCATTATGAATCATTAAATCTTCAATCATTTGTGCAAATCTGTAGTTACTAGCATCATTTTCTTTTCATTGCCTAATTTTTGCATTGGTTATATTTGTAGGGATATGCATATAAATGTAACACTCATTGAAGGACAAGAAATGAGGTAATATGTATGAAAGCAATATGTAATTAAATCCAAATTAGACCATTTGTTTATTTTACAAATAACAGACAGACCTAATATTTTAAGCAATGAAACATTTGATCAAAATGAATAAAACATACTTGAAAATACTGTTGATCACTTGCCTCTAGCTATGACATTGCAATGATTAAAACAATTATCATTTTGCTCAATGACTTAGGAACTCTTACAATAAGTTTTAAACTATCTAAGGCCATAGTATACAAGTTATTCTACCAGTTTTTTTTTCAGATAACTACTTATATATTTTTGGAAATAAAACATAAAACTCATACAATGAAATGAGTACTACCTAGCAGAACAATGATATCTTGAATTTTAAGTTGATTATCTGCTGTGAGAAGCAAAATCTATTTAGAAAATGACTTGTGTCCATGGTCATCTTTGAAGTTTTTGTGTGTCTCCCAAGCATTGTGTAGATATTCTTCTGGAATTTTGAACTCTACTGGCAATTTTAGAGAAATAAGATAATGAGGTTAATATAAAAATACCAGCTTAAAAAATCCTCAAATTTTTGTGGTTTAATGTATCCACTGCATCTGTTCAACACTGCACATACATGGTTATTATTTATACATATTCCATCCTAATTTGACTGCAAAAGTGACTCTGGAAACCAGTACATTTCTTTCTGAAACCAAAAACATAAATTCAGGGAAGTCTGATATAGTGACAATCAAAAGTGTCCAGGGTGCAGATAGTATGTTACCAAGACCTCATAAAAATGACACTTTTATTAGAATTGTTATGTTTGTTGTTTAATAGAAAACACATTAAGACCATCTGTAATAGATATACTTGATTAGGTGCCTAAAATGTGATTCTACCATCCTTCCATTTTGAGAACAACATTCGGTTTCCTTCTGTAACCAGATTTCCAGAAATGAATTAATTCTGCCAGTTAGATTAAGTCTTGAGATATTTGGAAGGCACTTTCTTGAGGGATGATACCATGTAGGTCCTTTTCATACCATATAGGTCCTATAGTTAGAGGCTTGGTCAAAACAGTCAAAATGGTCAAAGTGACCAAACCTATCTTCCTTCAAAGCAATAGAAGGTAAGATCCAAGTGGATATCCATTCCTGTTGATGTTGGACTGTTGGGCCTATATTTTCTTGTGGTAGTTGCAATGTTTCTGGTCTATTCCCAGGACTTTGATCCACTTTAAGTTTAGCTTTGTTTGCAGTGAGAAATAAGGTTGAAATTTTATTCTTCTATATAAGGATTTCAGTTTTACTAGCACCATTTATTAAAGATGCTATAATTTCCAAAATTTATCATATAATTGTATTTATATGGCTTCATCTCTCTGTTTTCTGTTTTATTCCATTAGTGTTCACACTTGTTTTGGTGCCACTATCATACTGTTTTCATTACTATAGCCCTATAGCATAATTTGAGATCTGGTATTGTGATATTTACTCTTTCTCGCCAAAGATTGTTTTGGCTGTTCTGTGCCTCTTATTTTTCCAAATGAATTTAATAACTGTCTTTTCTAGTTTGGTGAATAATTACATTGGAATTTCAATGGGGATTTCATTGAATATGTATAGGACTATTTGTAGTATGTTCATTTTGATAATATTAATTCTACCTATCTAAGAACATGGGAGGTCTTTCCGTCTTCTAAGGTCTTCTTAAATTCTTTAGTGTTCTGTAGTTTCATTGTAGAGGTCCTTCACCTCTTTTGTTAGGTTTATACCCAAGTTTTTGTTTGTTCGTTTGTTTGTTTTTGGTTTTCTTTTCTTTTTTTTTTTTTTTTGGTGGCTATTGTGAATAAGATAGTTCCCCAAATTTCTTGTACAGTAAATTCATCATTGGATTACAGAACACAAATGATATATGCATGTTTTTCCTGAAACCTGCTATTTCTCTGATCTCATTTATGAACTATGGAAGTCTTCTGGTGGAATTTTTTGGGTCTTCTAATTATAGGATCATGTCATTGGCAAACAGAGATAATGTGAGCACTTCTTTTCCTATTCATATCCCTTTAATTTCCTTTGCTTACCTAATTGTTCTGGCTAATGTTTCAAGAAGTATGTTGAACAGAATTGATGAAAGTGGGAATCCATGTCTGGTTCCTATTTTATTTTATTTTTTTTAAAGAGAGAGTGAGAGAGGAGAGAGAGAGAGAGAGAGAGAGAGAGAGAGAGAGAGAGAGAGAGAGAGAGAGAATTTTTAATATTTATTTTTTTTAGTTCTCGGCGGACACAACATCTTTGTTGGTATGTGGTGCTGAGGATCGAACCCGGGCCGCACGCATGCCAGGCGAGCGCGCCACTGCTTGAGCCACATCCCCAGCCCTCTGGTTCCTATTTTAGAGAAGAAATGTTTTCAGGTTTCTCCATGCAGTATAGTGTTAACCTTGAGATTCTCATATATAGCCTTTATAATGTTGAGGTAAGTTCCTTCTATCTGTAGTTTTTCTAGTGTTTTTAAACATGAATGTGTGCTGGACTTTGTCAAATGCTTTTTCTGCATCAATTTAGATAATTATGTGATTCTTGACTTTGACTCTATTTATGTGATGAGTTATAGGTATTGATTTCCATATGATGAACCAATCTTGCTCCCTTGGAACAAAATCCAATTGATCATGTTGTACTGTCTTTTACATGTATTTTTACATGTGGTTTACAAATATTTTATTGAGATTGTTTGCATTTATGATCATCAAGGATATTGACCTGAAGTTTTTTTCCCCCTTGATATATCTTTGTCTGGTTTTGGTCTCAGAGTGATACTAACTTTATAGAATTAATTTGGCAGTGTTCTCTCATTTTATATTTCATGGAATATTTGAGGAGAATTGGAATTAGTGTCCCTTAAAGATCTAGGAGAACTAGACTGAAAATCCATGTGGTCCTGGCCTTTTCTTTGTTGGAAGGCTTTTGATTAGCTGCTTCAATTCCATTAATTGATATTGATCTGTTTAAATTTTCTATATCCCCATTGTTCCATTTGGGTAGGTCATATGTCTTTAGGATTTTGTCTATATCTTCATAATTTTTTTAGGTTATTGGAGTATAAATTTTCAAAATATTTTCTGATGATCTTCTGAACTTCAGTAGTGTGTCTGTGGTCATATATCCTTTTTCATCTTGAATTTTGTTAATTTGAGTGATTCCTGCTTTTGGTTAGTTTAACAAGAGCTTATTGATATTATGTTTATTTTTTCAAAAGAAAAACAACATTTTTGTTGATATTTGTATTTTTTATTCTCAATTTCATTGATCTGGTCTCTAATTTCAATTATTTCCTATCTTCTACTGATTTGGGGTTTGGTTTCTTCTTTTTCTAGGCCCTGAGATGTAATTTTAGATTATTCATTTGTATATCCATATGTTGCATACATTAAAGTACAAAAGTATATAACACAGAAGCATAATGGTAAAATACATCTCCTCAATATCAGATGGCAAAACTATAAACTGTGGTAATATCCATGGTTGTGAAATACCAAAACAGGAATACTCATATGCTTCTGTTGGGAGTAACAGGATACAAACATTGCAGAGATAATTTAGAACTATCAAATCACTAAAGATGTGCATAAATCAAATCCTGTAATTTCAGTTTTATACATGTGAACTAGAGAAGAATTTTCCATAATAGCATAAGAGTAATGAACAGTAATAATCTTCACAGCACTGATAATGGAGAAATATTTGAAATAATCTTCATCCTTTCAAATGAAGAATGGATAAATAATATGTATCATTTTCACTGCTTTCAAGTGAAAGGAGCATAGCTATCTACATTTGTCGATGAATCTCACAAATATACAGTGAACAAAAAAACCAAATTTCACAAATTTAGTTTGTATATTATAAAATTATAAAATTAAAATACATGAAAAGTTATATAATCTATTACTTTTATTGTACATAGTATAGAGAGGAGATGTTATCCAAGATATGTGAGAAAATATTAAGAGATTTGTGATTAGAAAGAAGTGATAAAATATAATTTTTTTCATAGAAGAGTTAGGAAGAGCATCTAAGACTTTAGGAGTGGAATATTTTCTGAGGCATCAATACAACCTTTCACAATGATCTCCAATACTCCCATATGGACATTCTATACCTTTAATGTGAACTGCAAATCAGCACAGAGATAACACAGGCATGTGTACATGCATATACCCAGACACCACACACATAAATACCTGTACACATACACATGCCTCATAAGGTAATATTTATCTGCTAATGTCTTTTAGACAAAATTGTAAGAAATAAATATGGTTCCTGTGAGTAAGGGGAGATGTGTTATGTTCTATGAGTCAAGATTTAAATATAAATTCCTTGAGGGAAATTATTAAAAATATTATTGTAATTTAATGCAATTTACCTTGGCCCCTATTTCAATTATTTTTTACATTGGAACAAATGACTCCCAATCTTAGAGATTCAAATTACAATAATATTTTAAAAGACTATACTTGAAAATGTAATGGTTCCTTCTTCAGCTCATGCTTTACTACAGACAACCAACACAGGTCAAAGGACAACAGTCAACTTCCTTAGAATACACTTAGATCCAGAGTTGCTTAGGTACTTTCCAGTCTTGTATTTACTTTTACTTCCTGAGAATAACTGGGTCTATTTGATCAAGCCTCTGACATTAACTGCAATGAGAATTTCCTTTCTCAAATAGCTAGACTGTAATTATATGGACTGTAATTATAACAGTCAATGTTTATTTCTGTTTGTTTATCTGTATCTTTTTATTGTCATTATAGTAACATCCTATAAGTAAGTGCTAATTTCTGGTTCATATATGGATTTCTGTACAGCAATACCTCCATGGCACATACTTGTCTCCTTAAAGTAAGAATGATTTATTGCATTTCATAATTTTCTGGGAAACTCAGGGATTTTTCTCTTTCACATGATGTTATGTTATGGTTTAGATATAAGATATAAGATGTCCTCCCAAAGCTCATGTGTGAGACAATGCAAAAAGATTTGAGTAAAATGATTTGAGTTATGAGCATCTTAACACAATCAATGCATTAATCCCCTTGTAAGGACTAACCCAGTGGTAACTATAGGCAGGTTGGGTGTGGTTGGAGTAAGTGGGTCCCTAGGGATGTTCTGATAGAGTATATATTTGGTCCTTGTTGAGCAGAGCTTTCTCTCTTTGTGTTTCCTGGTCCCATGTTCCCAGCTGCTTTCCTCAGTCACACACTTCCACCATGATATTCTGCCTCACCTCTGGAGCTGGCTGTCTATGAACTAAGACCTCTGGAACCAGGATGCCCCTAATAAATTTTTCCTCTTCTAATTTTTCTTGACAGGTCTTTTGGTCACAGAAACACCAAAGCTGACTAAATTAGCTGTCTATGATGCAGAAATGGCCTGAAGGTCCAACGTACCCTTTGTAAGAGGACTGAAAATTTAGAAGTCAAATTGGTCTGTGAAAAAGAATGAAGTATTAGCTTTCCATCACTGTGCCAAATATCTACAATAAAAGCTTCAAACAAGGAAAGAATTTTGGCTCATATCTCACAGATCTTAGTCCACAGCTGGTTAGTTCCATTATTTTGGGACCTCTGGCAAGGAAAAGCATTATGGCAAGGAGCCTGTGGTGGAGCAAGGCTGCTTTCACCTCTTGCTAGTAAGGAAGGAGGGGGAGGTGGTCAAGGCCAAGGTCTCAGTATCCCCTTCAAAGGCATGGCCCCCAGAGGACTAAAGTCTCCCCCTCCACTCTAATCTCTTAAAGATTCCATCACCTCCAATAATGCCTCAGGTTGAGGATGCAGCCTTCAAAACATGGCCTTTGGGGACACTAAAGATCCAAACCTTAACAGAAGGTATATCAGTGATCTTTAAGGCAGGGCTCTCTGTATGGGTGCTCCAGCTTCCTCACACCTAGTGACTGTGTTTTAAGAATAAATGTCCAAAGTCCTGAAGAATTAGGCTGCAAATCTCTCAAGGTACATTGTCTTAAATTGGAGAGTGAAATTCTGCCACTTTTGCTTTCCAACATTCTAAGAGCAAACTGATTGCTAGATAAAGAAAATAGACATTACCTGTCAATGAGAGGAGATGCAAAGGATTTCCACAAATTTTAATTTGCTACAGGTGAATGTCTGCAATATTGGGAAATTTTTAAAAGGGCTTAAAAACCCAACAAAACACTTTTAATAACTCTTGTGTCACAAGCCAGTTTTACTTCATAGCTTTCATCAGGATTCATTTTCATTAGAACTACGCATTTTCTATCAAGTCAACTTTTGCCAATATTGCCTATACTGATTTTATAACCAAATTCAGCTTTCCTATTTTTGCCAATAATGAAATAGCAGCACCAATGTCCAGATGTTTCTGAGCACTTAATCTTTCCTTGAAGTCCTCATCCTAGATCCTATTTTCCCCATACTCTAAACTGGTATTTTACATTTTTTATTCTTTTTGTTTTGCTTATCACACTTACTCTCTCCCTTGTGACATATAAGAAAACATTCATTATCATAATTTATTCCACTGGTGTATTTGTAACTGGCAAAATATTAAAGGATAAACTGTTTGTGGACACAATATAAATGCTTCTGAATCCACACTTTTACTATTTCATGGAGAAAAATTGTTTCCTATACTTTATACAAATAAATAAGATGTGCGCCAATGGTTTCTCAATATATAAATGGGAGCTGGTCCTCCAGGCTGTCTCCTCTCATCAGATGTGTTTCCTTCTTGTTGCTTTATCAACATCAAAGCTGTGAGAAGAGCAGACAGTCTCTTTGACTTATTTGCTCCTGAATCTCATTTATGAGTAATGGGAAAGCTGATTATTTTTGCTATGCTGTTTTTCCTTTCTTGGGGTGATACTTTTGGTAATAAAGTGATGATCTTTCTCTGTGTTCGCATTTCATTTATCAGTTATCCTGATGGCTACATTTATGTTGCATAATATTTGCCATGCAAAGATAAATTATCCACCTGTTCTTTTTTGCTCGGCTCTAAAATGAATATAACACCAGTGATACTGTTTAGAAAAGTTCCTCTGTACTGTGGAATTAATGTCTCTTTTGACACTCATAGGAAACTAGTGGTAAAAGAGATAAAAATTGAAATTCAAAGGAAGGTATTAAGATTGTGTTTTACGGTTTTTATATAATAAGAGATAGTAACATTAAGAAAACTCTAAGAAAGGATTAAGCAATGGAAAGTGTCATAGCCACAAACTGATCAGAAAACAGAGGTTAGAATAATCAAAAGTATGCCAGTTTCTCCTAATCTGCATAGTCAAGACACCATTGGGCTATGAGTTAAAAGTCTAGTAGCCTTAATTACTGTTAAGATGTCAGCTTCCTTGGGATGTATGTCTGTCTGATTCAAAGAAGTCCCTATACATCCAGGACAGTTGTACAGTTCCTGAACCATCAAAGGCATTAGAAAGGCATTTCTTTATTAATTGGTCAATTAGGTCTTTTACCCAACCTTTGCAACCTACGGTGTCTCACATGATACCCAAACTATAGAAGTTCATTCTCTACCATATTTCAGTCCAAAGGACTTAGAAGCAGATCATATTGGTTTAGAGAGCTACCATTGCCTAATTGAGTTTTTCAATTCAGGCGACATCATTGGCCAACTAATAGGAGACTTCTCCTGAGTTAGGTTCTCATCTCCAAAAGCTATTATTGCTATTAATGATGGGGTTAGGGGAATCTCAAACAACTTTCCTATGTGTGATGTGCTGGGCCAGGAATTTTTGCTAAAAAACAAGCCAAGTATGGCAGAGGTCAATGCCACTATTGTCTACATGCTGATTATAATCACAAAATATTTAAATCCCAATGTGTCTACATAAATGACTTTATTTTATGCCAAACAATGTGTTTTTTTTTTTTTGGAATGAAAGTAACTTTCCAGGCAAAAATTCAAATTTCAACTAAAAAAAATTACTAAAGTCCTCTATTCAACATTTCAGTTTATCAGAAAACTACATTGTACATTTGATTTTGAGAATACAAGCAACAGTTACATTTTATAGACTTAATTACTATAGCTTCATGGGTCATGACTCTGAAATTAGAGATGGTAAAAATGCTTGGCTATTAAAAATATAGCACCAGAACTGTTTTCACATTAGAGAAGGATAAACATGTTTATAAGTAAGTACCTTCTTATCAGATTGAGATTTATTTTTTGGGTGAATTAAATGCTCATTACCTCTTTTACTTAATAACTTCTGAAAGGAGTTCTAGAGGTGAAAGATTTTCCTATGTACAACTATACAGTTAGGACCTTAATTGGGATGTCTCCACAAAGTAAATTCAGGTTCTGTGATACAGAATTTTTTTCCTTTATTAAAATCTTGGCTTATAAATTGAACAAAAATTATGATTTCCCTATCTCCATGCATTTTGCAATGCATAACTACTGGTATTTCCCCCACATTGAGTCAAGCCGATGCAGGAAAATAATTCCTACAGAACTAGAATTCAATAGCACAAATTTTTCAAAAGAAGATTTACAGAAGAAATGTTTTAAAATGTAAAACAGTTTGCTATATGATAGAGGATGACAAACTATTGTCTGTGGATTAAATTTGTCCCATTCTGTCTCCACTAGTACTTGGTTTTATATGGACTTTGAGCAAAATATGGCCTGTTTTTATCGTTGTTTTGCATTTTAAATATATACAGTTTAATGGTTTAAGTAAGTACCTACATTAACATCCTAAGTTTAGTCTCTAGACCTGAAAGGTATACAATATTACTTACTAGCTTTCCTATATAAACAAGGTATGCCAAACTTTTCCTTATTCACACAGTGTACATAATCAACCTAATCATTAAGAATATCAATGTATCTAACCTCAATCTCTTCTTTTTCATATGATATAACAGAGATTCACTATTTAATACTTCAATAATCACAGAACCACCCTTAATCTACTGTCTCATTTTGAAACATACATGGCTTACCAATGATTTCATGTAAGTGCAAAAACAAAAATAGCAATTATAGTCATACAGCTATTTCATATATATTCTAATATTAATACTGAAAAAATCCACGTATTAAACAGAGCTATAACCATAAACTTGTTTTCTAGGTGAAAATAAAATTAGTCTCAAAGAGGTTAACTAATTGGCCTAGAGTTATAAGTCTTGTAATTATTTGGGCCTTTCCTGCAATACAAATATGTACTGTACATGACTTCATGGCACCCATTCAAGTTAAACTGAAATCTTATTTCATTTAGTTCATTATGCAAGAATAATCATCACAAACTAGTTATGCATATAATACTAAAGTCAAGAGATAATGAATATAATGCAATTACCAATGGTTTGTTTCAATTAATAAATAAATCACAACAAGTTCACCTGGTAGGCACTCTAGTGAAATAAAGAGTTTACCACCTAACATGCTCTATAAAAGGTAAAATAGATTAATGGATTAATTAAGTAATCTAAAAGTAGTGGTCTCAACTCTATAAATGAAAACAAAGACCTTAAATCAGCCACTTGTTTTCATTAAATCTTTGACAATGTTTACCAGTGTAATTGTATAATGTATTTCTTTATTAATGTTTTCCATATTAAATATCAATTCCATTAAGCTGTTCCAAGTCAATTAAATGCTTGATTTGTATTTCAATAATTATGTATCTTACATGATTCCAATCAAGCAAACTTACATATGTGAAAATTTTAAAATTGTACTTTAATATTTTCTATGGAAATCAAATTACAATATGAGTCATAAACAAAAGCATCCATGTGGATTCAAATGGAATGGTTATACTCAGTGTTGTACAAAGTCAATGAAGTGATAAAATAAAAATTATACACATATTCACAAATACACATATTCTATGTGTATATATGCATATTATATATAGATATATGTATATATCTACATATCTCTATAGTGTATATCCACATATATATATAAGTGTACATATATATGTATATATAGATATCTATATGTTATTTAAGGGATATTTTGAGCTTGCATTAAAATAAAGAACAATATTCATGTTTTAAATATAATTTACCTTATGTTCATTTTATACATAGAATTTCATGCTTATAAAAACATGAGTGTTAATCCTTGGTATTATTTAATACTTAGGTGTTTAAAATATGTTTTAACAATTTAGAGGGAAATATAAGAAATTGATATGTTTCCCATACCCACCTCATTTGTTAATGTTTCCTGGTATATGTTTTAAAGTACTTCTCACGGTTTTAGGTACTTCTTAAGTAAAGCTTTTGGTTATGACTTAGATTTTTTTCTACTATTCCAAGATAGAAATTCAAAATTCCATTGCTCTGGGTCATTTTAAAAATCTGACATTTTGTAAAAACTCTTTTTCTTATATATGCTGGAATATTCGAAATATTCGTTCTCATTGCTAATTACATGTTATTCATTGTCACTAATCTTCATATTTATAAAACACATTCTAAATTTTATATGATCAATAGTTTTTATACAACTTATCTTAACCACTTTTGCTTTCATATGTAGATTTTTCATGACATAGAGATTTCTTGTTTCATGTTTCCCAAATTCTTTGCTTTTCTAGAACACAAAGCAGATATGGCTTTTAATAATGTTCTTAGGTTGATTCATCCAAATCAGTATGTCCTCTTAACCTCAGACAGGCCTGTGAGCAATTTCCTTGCAAGATCCATAGTAATCTCTTTCTTTCTTCTCTTTAATTATTTTAAGTGTTCTGTACTATAGTGTATTCAGTTCCAGTGTTGGCCTGAAAATCTCCTTGTCCCTCTTATGATTAGTTTTCCTTGAATTTTTCTTTCAGCTCTCAAGACAGAAGACAAATTAAAGACAGAGGGTATTACATTTGTAGAAAGAAAAAGCATTCTCAGGATTTTTTTCCTCTTCTTAGAAAGCCACTAATGCTATAATTGTGGTCTAAACCCTCACCCCTCTTGACCTCATCTAATCCTAATTGTTTCCCAATGGCTTCACTCCAAATACAATTAACATAAAAATTTGGGGATTAAGTTTCCAAAGCGTGAAGCTATGGTGGACACATTCAAAATTTAGCAAGCAGCTCAGGTGTTAAATTTAATTCTAGTCACTCAATCTCACAAAGAGTTCTATACATCCCTCCAGGTTCACATATATATTCTAATTCATCATCCATAGAACATGGGAATCCATATTCCCATATTCTCTCTACACCTTAATCTCAGAAAACATCATAATGACTCAGGGTCACTGAATACAGTCACCCTCCTCCCAAGTTGGAGATGTTCAAAGGTTGGTGTACTATGAGAAGAGAAAGGAAAACAAAACCTACAGGAATCCTGAAATAACCTTAAGAAGTTTAGAGGCTGTGAAGAGGTTAGATATTTTACTTATTAGTAACAGAAAGTTCAATTACAATGGATTTAAGATGGAAAAAAAGTATGTGAACACACAAACTCAAAAGTTAAGACACAGTTTGATTAAGGACTTATTTAGAAACTCAGGTATTGCACTTTAATTGGAGGATCTTTAATGGTGACATGAGCTTCATTATAAACAACTTGTGCCTGGAATTTCAGTGGGCCTATCTCTATACATTTATGAGTATAGTAAAGAGCATTTTCTCTTCGTATTTTCTGCAAAACTCCTGGGATTCACTAAGACAAACGTGCCATTTATGAAATACCAGCTGTGGTATGAGGATCTGATACATGGATTGCCAACACATAGACACAAAGTCCTTCTCATGAAGCTGACAGTGAACACATGAATATCAGAAAACATTTCAGTGGCTAGAGCAAACCATAGCTATACTGATACAGATTCTGAGTAGCTAAAATAATAAGCATCATTCTGTCACAATAAGAAGTGTATATTGTGTTAAAAGTATAATGAGATTGTGTTCAAGAGTCTAGGAGGAAGAGTGAAACCATCCACCAAGCTTGTGTAGGTCTGTGGAGAGTACACTTGATTGAGCCAAGGAAAAGGTGAGCCCAAACAGGCCAACAGACACCTGTTGAAGAACAAGCTGTAGCAATTCTACTGAAAAGAGATGATGGCTTCCTAGGCATGTGGGTCTCATGGAAGAATGAATGAGATTGCACAGCCTAAGTGGATTACATGTGAAGCTTGAGGGAACAAGATAAAGATTTCTGGTAGGTCTCCAACTTAATCTAAAGGATGTTGCTTATGGAATATTTTAAGTTGTAAAACACTGTCTAACATTTGTGTGGTAGGTATTCAGGGTCTGATGTTAGGTTACAATTACCATTTTAACCATGTAAGTCTTGAAATGTCTAATATGTGAGGTTTTTCAAGTGGAAATAGTAATGATGAAGCTGGGTGTGAACAGTTGGAGTTAAAAGATGCACAAACTAGAGATATAAGTACATTGAAGAATATCTTTGATGTGTTAATATTTGGGACGTGAGTGAAGACAAATAGAAGTAAATTCAGGGCTAGAATACTGCAACAATTTATGTTCTATTACAAAAGAAGATTTAACAAAGAAGGCTAAAGAGGAGAGAAGCTAATAAGGCAGGAGGATACTCAGGGACATGACTGTGGGTGATGGAAGTCAACAGAGGGGATCATAAAAGGAAGTAGAGGGGAGACAGCTTTTAATACCACTGACTCTAGGCAAAATTAGCTCTGTCTTTCAAACTGTGAATACTAAAGTCATTTTACAATGTTGAGTGGCTTATTAGAAAAATAAATATGATTGTCGTGGGTTTGTATTCCAGGTGACAATTAGAAACTTTGTATATATTGAGCACTCTCCAAAATTAAGATAGGCAGGGCAACAGTAGAAAGGGAAATAGGTAAATGATGATGTGAAAGGATGAAAAAAGAATTTGTTTATCTTCAATCATTTAGTAGGATATACTAGATGGAATCACCAGGGAAGGTCATAAGTTGTTTTGGATGGACTCACTAATGAGATTTCTATATGCCTGCATAATTCTCACATATCATGTATAAATATACATTGTCAAATTACTTTATTATATCTACCCTTTAAGTAGATTTTTATTCATGTTCCTTAATGTAATTATACTTCAAGAATATTCAGGGAATCCAAAGAGCTCATAAACCTTAAGCTTGTTTTACCTTGCTTGAAAGATAGGAGGACTCCACAAATATCCCAAGAAATTAGTTTGACATCTTTTAGGTATGTAGATGTGTATCATCTAAAAAAAGACATTTCTTATCCCAGATTTTATAATGCCAAATCTACCAGCTCCAACTCATATCTTTTTGACTACTTCAAGTTGCTTTTCAACATAGATGATCTCTGCTTTTCTAGACCAGTTCTGTTCAATAGAGCTTTCTGTGATGATGGAAATATTCCTCAGTGCCCTTCAACTTGTAGACACTGGCCACATGTGGCTTCTTGACACTTAACATGCACCACTTGAAATTTTATTCTCTAACTCTCATGGATGTCAGATACTACAGGGCAGCAGAGTTGGAGTCTGTTTTTCTCTGACTTACAAATGTTTTGAGTACTTGCAAGGTTCTAAAAAGCCACTGCAATTTTCCAACCTGCCTTTTTGAAGTTTTTGTTTGTTCATAATACATCCAGTTAATGAAAGTGTTAATAACTATGGGGTTGTCAGTACTTTCTCTTTATTTGTATTTGACATCTTGATATACAGCAGATTTATTTATTTTATTTTGATTCTATGTCAAATGCCTCTTAAGTCTGTTAACTCCCCCTCTCACCTCATGGCTGCCTCTCTAACTTGGCTCAACTAGACATTCAAGGATGAAGATTCAGCAAAAGTTTGTGTTTGCTGAAGAAGATTCACTGTTGTGCTATTTCTCCTCTCTGTTCCACTGCACTTTTTCCAGATATCCATCACCATGTGTAAATTTGGGGCTCTTTCTGACTACAGATCTAATTTTTTAATGCTATATTATAATCTCCTTGAGTCAAAGGAAAATTCTATATCACAATTTTACCAGTTTCATATCAATCAGTATTTGAAGGGATACATGACTCTATTTTGAAAATATTCTTAACGTATCAACACTTTAATTCAAAGAAATATATCACAGCAGAGAAATGCCAAGCAATGCCAAGAAATATTAAGAGCCACTGTTTTGAAAATATACGAAAATAAGGAAGGATTGGAGAATCCTGGAAGAACAAGAGTGTGCCAGATAGAGCAAAAGTATAAGCCATTTTTCAAGTATAAAGAGGGGAAAGATAATTCTTTTTAGATACCTTAAAGCATTGTGCTCAGGTATAAATTTTTTGGAGATTTTCTTTTTCCTTCCAAGCATTTTACGCAGGCCACTTACATGGATCAAAAATATTTTAAAATCACTTGCCAGGAATAGCACAGTAACTCCCATAAAACACTTAAAGTCTATAGATCAGAAAAAAAGGTTCGAAAGAGTATATTTTAGGCCTTTGGCAAGGAGCCCATGCGTTTCAGTGAACTGGCTTCCATATGCATTTGCTCACATTCAGTGACATGCAAGAAGGGAAAATGTCACAGCTTAAGAGAGCTAAAGGAATTATAAAGAACTCCATTTGTTCTTTCATCCTTTTCTTACGTCTCCTCATTAGATTTTTTTTTCTACTTAAAATACAATGTTTATTTGTTTTCCTACTAAAAGGGATTGTGATGAATATATAAGTAAGATGGCCCCTAGTAAATCTGATCCTCATATAACTCACTCTCTCTCTCTGAATAAGCAGAACCTATGGCTTGCTGACAGAACATGGCAAAAATAAAGGTATGTGCATACGCAATTAAAGTCTCCAATCAGTTTGCTTTGAGTTAATCAAAAGGGAGTCTTCCCTGGGCATGGTGGCACACCCCTATAACCAAAGTGGCTTGGGAGGCTGAGGCAGGAGGATCACGAGTTTATAACCAGCCTCAGCAACAGCGAGGTGCTAAGCAACTCAGTGAGACCCTGTCTCTAAATAAAATACAAAAAGGCTGGAGGTTGTGGTTCAGTGATTGAGTGTCCCTGAGTTCAATCCCCAGTACACCCCCCACCCCCAAAAAAGAGGTAGTTGGGCCTCAGTGTGCCTGACCTCATCAGGGAATCACTTTTGAAAAGGGTCCAGCCCTTGCCTGCAATTAGTAAATTCAAGTGGCTGAAATTTTCACTCCATTACTGGGTTTTAAGAAATCAACTTTCATGAATCCTATAACAATAGCATTTTGAATTCTGTCAAAAATGTGAGGTGCTTGTAAGCAAATCGCTTGCTAGTCAGGCTTCCAAATGAGTTGGCAGCCCACCCAATCCTTGATTGTGAGACCTTGAGCCAAGACCTAATCTTAGCCATGCCTAGATTCTTAAACTGTAGAAAGCCCGGATAATACATGAATTTTATTTTAAGCCAGAAAGTTTGGTGATTTTTTACACAGCACAGAAAAGTAATGCAAGAATGGATTATCTAAATATAGATTTGGAATTAATATTTTAAAATCTATTCTGATGCTTTTATTTCACCACTATTTTAAAGATATTCTGTATATATATTTAGTATATTTAATCCTTACAAAAATGCTGTGGTCTACATATTACTACTTCTTGCTGTTTTCTTTCTTATTTCAGAAAAGAGTAAGTATTTACAAAGTTTAGACCATAGCTCCAGAAGTAGGGTCTGGTCCCAGATTTGGATCAGGTCTATCTTATTTTAAAGACTATTTATCGCCTATTTACCTCCACTGATGTTCCTTCAATGATTGTTATTAGAAACACAATGCAAGTGCATCTGCAGAGAGAATTAATTACTTAGTTAAGGAAAAATCCAGTGTAAACATTTATTTTGATTTTTCTTCTGTTTTTGTGTTTCAGTACCATTAGGCATTTTGGAAGGAAAGTTCTCAATGTATTTAGTCTGAAAGAAAATAAACGCATAATGGCAAAATATCACTTATCTAAACGTTTTGGGGACAGAATAAGACAAATAATGTTGCAGGTCTAGTTTATCAGGCAAGAGTGTTTGCATTCAAGCTGGCAGCATGCCTTCCAGAAAGCCTGAATTGCTAAGAATAGTGCAAAACTGGGACACTGCTTAGAATACAGTGCAGAAGAAATATTCCATTAGTTATCACAAGTGAAATCACTATTTCTAATGATAAGAAGAGATCAGTAGGGATGACCTAAATAAGTTCTCTCAGCAAAGGTCTATGGCTCAACGGTGCTGTGGTGATTAATGGTCTTTGCTTTATTCTAGCATAGCTCTCTCCTAAAGAGAGAGAGACAAATTAGAATTAGGTAAGGTAAAGAGTTGAATGCAGTTTGTTTTCCATCAGTGTTTAGAATTGCAAATTACTATTCCAGTTGCATTACTCTTAAAAAAAAATTAAAACAGGGATATCGAGTATGTTATGACAGAGTAATATATCCTGAACACATTGTGATTCATCCTGTGGAAATCATCACAGAAGAAAAGGAACTGAATTGAGGTAGAGGCGTTGTTGCTAAATGGATGCAAGGAAATAAATATGTAGATTTAGTCTTGGTTGTTGTTAGAATATGGTGGGATAAAATAATGACTAATTTGGGTTTATGAGCTGCTTCTCCCATCTTCTAAGAATTTAGCAAGGTTAAAACAAGACTGAATGAATTAAAATATTTTGAGTAGCATAAAATACTGAGTGCAAGGAGTTATTTTTATCAAATTGGACCTTCCATATACTGTTTTCTTCCTCCAAATGGATTCTGAGTTATAAAAATCACTTACTCCCTCTAATTGGAGTTGTAATCATAGAATTTTTGCCTTTGGTGGCTCTCAAGAGTATACTCCGGGTAGAGTCCCCTCTGGAAACTTCAGTTCTATTAAAATCTGAAGATATAATAGTACCATTTTCTCTATCATTCATAGCTGCTTTTATCATAATTAAATACAATATATGTAGTTTCTCTTTCTACTTTGAAATCACAGAAAACTAAAGTATTGGAAATTTTGTGTTCTGAAAGCAAAATAAAAATGGCCAATGTTGTTAAAAGTTGTGATTGATGAGAAGCTATATAACTGAAAATAGTGATGCCTTAAAAATAGGCAATCATAATTATATGATCAAAGGGAATTAGCAGTAGAAAATGAGAAAGTCACAAATATAGACACCTTTTTTGGTTTTTGTCATTATTCCCTGTCAGATCTACTCAAATTTGCTATTATTTTCGTCTATGCTATACTCTCTCAAAAAAAAAAAAAAACTAAAGAATTTTTTATCCCTCTATTATTAAAATAAAGTCATTAAAAGAACCAATGATGCATCCAGATGTTAACCAAAATATCGTTTTCCAAATATAAATTGTCTCTCCCGTCCCTTCTATCTTGGAAATACACAGCATCAGGCCATCCCACATCTCCACTCTATATTTTAATATGCTGAAGATTAATGAGCATCTGGGACCTGACTCAAGACAGGTTGCTTCTGAAAAACTTCATCTGTTTTTCATTCATCTTTCATAACCTTTGTAATTTCATCCTGTTGATTTAATAGATTACCACACTCTGAACAAACTGACTTTTTTCCCCCAAGCTCAACATTCCACCTTCCTTTGACCAGCATAGAGTAATTGGACCTCTACTCTCTGGAAAGTAAGAACAACAGGGAAGAACTGCCCAACTCACTATCTTTTCTACCTTTAACAATCTTTATAGTCTTCAAGTCCTACATTAATGTATCTCATATGAAGTGTCATTATTTTTCAAGTTTAATATTTCCACTGTTGACATATTTTCCCAACAGTCTTTCATTCATATATGTTAAGTTCATCTCACCTCTATTTAAGGCAAAAGTTTACAGAATTTATAGTTTAAAGTAGCCTCTGAATAAATTCCAGAATCATTCCCTTTTTACAGAAAATGAAAATAGAATATGCAATAGCTTTGAAAGCTATGTCTGATAGTTAACCAGTTTCTGAAATATGGAAGTATTTGCACTGAAAATATGATGTAAGAAGCTTAACCATGCCTCAGCTTGGATGGCTGACATATGCTTCAATCCCTAAAACAGAAAAATCCTCCTGATTTAATGAAGGCAGAAGGCTGCTCCACAAGTCTTTTATTCCCTGGTTTTGCTTTAGAGATGGAGACAATATTATCTGGAAATGACAGAAGACATGTGATAGAATATATACATGATATTTTTATGTGTGTGTGAGAGAGAGAGAGAGTGAGAAAGAGAGAGAGAGGGAGAGAAAACAATTGTTCCTTTTTTTCTAAAAATTTATCCATAATGACAAAAAATAAGCTGACTCTGAAAGAAAAGATCCAACCCTCTACACAAATCCGACCTGTTCTACAGTAGAATTAGGTCCTGAACCTTGTTGACATTGGAAAGTGATTTTCTACCAACACATACGTAGTGCACATCAAACAAGACAGAAGACAAAGCACAACCCAGAATGAAATTTCTAACATGCCACATTTATCGTATCTTTCCCAAACTGTCAGTTTCCTTGAATTCACCATTCAATGCTCTTTGTCTATGGACTTTTTGACAACCCATAGGACCCTTGGAAATGGCACTTGATAAGTCTTATTCCTTCTTTCTGCAGACACCTTTGTTGTCCTCTACTTTAACTTCAACAATCTTCAAGCTGACAATATGTCAAGCAACTCTAACAATATCTTGCAAATAAGAATCATTCAAGATATATAAATTCCATTCGTTTCTAGCTGTTCTTGTTGATTTTAAGATGTTTACTACTGGACAAGTTTTACATTTGCTATTAACCTACTCCTCTTGATTGCCATGTTCCTACCCCAAGCCCATTTAAAATCTGTTGCTTGTACAATAGCCAATGTGACCCTTTTTCACCATTATCATTTATTCTTTCCATACTATAATGTATGGTTTCCATGAGTACATGCAGATAGTGGAAGGGTCTGGCCCCACAGTTAAATCAGTGAAAAATTTTGACTTACTTATAATCACTAGTCCAAATATAATGGCTTTTATATTTAGAATATTCAGTGGTCAAAAATTAATAGCAAATAATTAATGTTTTTATTCTTTCCTGTTTATTATACTTGGTACAGGAGCTCTTTCCTTTGTAGATATATTCTTATTTTCACAGGATGTCTATAACTGTTCCAGGAGAGGGCCACAGAAAAAAAGGAACCAGCTATTCCTTATTCCTTTATCTTCTTAAAAAAAATTAAGAGTGAGGAATCCTCTAGGAGATACCTTTTATTCTAACATCTTACTGACCAGAATTAAATCAATGGCCACGGTGAAGGCAGGCTATAGTGAGGGAAATGAAAAGTTTTGACTTGCTTAAAATAAGGAGGACTGCCATCTTAGGGTGTTTTCATCAGCTTTTTCTTCACTTGACCCAAAGATCTAACAAGATTGATTTTAGAGGAGCGGTAGAAGTGTACTTGCGGCTTATGATCTCAGATCCATTGCTCTGGATCAAAGGTGAGAAGGCAAGTCCTGGCAGAAGACTATGGCAGAGGAAAGTAGGTTAGGACAGAGCACCAGGAAGCAGAGAGAGAGTTATCCTCTCACAAAGGACAAATAAATACCCCCAATACATCCCCAAATCACCCACCTCCTCTAGCCACACCTCACCTGCCTGGAGTTATCACCCTGTTAATCCCGATAAGGGAATAGATTCACTGATTATGCTAAAACTTTCATCACCCAATTATTTCACTTCTAACTTTCTTATATTGTCCCACACTTGAGCTTCTGTGGGATCCATCATATCCAAATCAGAGCATAGGTTTTGGGATGAGCTATTCACTTTAGCTAAGGGTGGCCACTGGGGTACAATTAGAATACTTACAAGATGGAGCAGGGATCAGATGAAGAGAAGGAAAAACTGGACATGAAACAGGCCACTCTTATTTCCATCAGTCAAAATTAAATCTCAAAAAAATACACATGGCTGTATAAAAATCTGTTCACTTAAAATGGAAATCTCAAGGCCCCTCCAATTCTGAACATGTATTCTCTATTAGTCATCTGGAGTTTAAGATATCACACTGTATTTTTAGCTATAACTTTATATATACATACAATCTCTAGAAGTTGGTGCTACCTTACAGAAGACAAGAAGTTTTCTTTTTCTTTTCTTACTAATTCCTTTCAATGCAGGATAATATTTCACATAGGAAAAAGGCATAAAAATAACTGCATTTATTGATTAGATTTAAGAAGTATTATACTTACATTTGCTTTATGTTGTTTAAAATAAATTTTAAAAATAATTTTTCATGTTTCATTATTAAATTTCAGAAGAAAATTAAACTATTTTGCATGAATAAAATCAAAGAAAATTGTAGAGGACAGATGCATAACTGAAGAAACTATCTAAAACTCACACTTAATCTACAAAATCTAGTTTATTTATTGTGAAATTTTAAATAAAACAGTGCTAATATTAGGTACATCAGGAGACATTTGTTTGAATAATAGATTCTCACCAATGGAATGACAGCTATATGTTGTAAGATTTCCCAAATCATAATGTTAGAAAATTATGGAAACTATCTCTTGTGATTTTTAAAGCCCAATAAACAGTGATGTTTACATGATAACAACTGAAGTATTAGAATTGTCTTGGCTTAGAATGATCCCCTTAAAATATGATCCTCCAAAGGCAGATCTTGCAGATACATAGATTTTTTCCCCCTTTTTTTCACAATTTGTGAACTAATACAATTTCCTCAGTCATTTTCTTGCTAAGGAGTATATCCACTAAAGTAATCGAGAATAAATTAACCAACTAAATCAAAGGTAGAAATATTAAATGAGAAATTCAGTCTTAACTAATTTAGAAGATCATGATTGGTTTATATGAGTAAATTCCATGCCTATTTGATATAATTCTTCCTATACAAATATATACATATATTTATATATATATAATTAATTTATATATGTATACAATTAATAAAATCATGATATTAAATAATTTTCACTAATATATTAGAAAAAAGAAAAACCCATGAGAAAACATAACGTAATTTTGCCTATGTACCAACCAAAGCTTCCCCAAAGTTTTTAAATTAACTCTGAAAAAACTATTATTACAATGTGAAGAACTAAGCGGACTGAATTTCCCAAGTTTCCCAAGAAAGAGTAAAATGTCTTTTGTTTGCACTTTGTTATTGGTTTTGTGGAAGACAAAATAATTAAACAGGTATGAATGTGTGCTTTCCGGCTCTCTGGTGTCTTTTGCAAAGCAGAAAGCATAAAAATATGAACAGTATTATTCACAAGTATGAACAACCTAGCTGCTATTTATAATGTGAGATTTAGAACATATGTTAAAGTCAGCTTTGTAGAGAAAGTGGACAGTATGTATTTATAGGACAGATTACAAAAAATATAAGGTACAAGAATGTACAAAATTTAGGATGATGAGCATTTGGCTAATAACTATGCAATATACTTACTAATCTCTTAATAGCACTGTATGTTTTAAGATCACCAAATCATACTGCTTAATAATTATTGAAACAGCCTGTCCAAAAATTTTATAACACAATAAGCAGTTATGTTTTTCTGTAATGTTTACAGGATAACAGCTAAAGTATTAAATTGTTTTGTGAATTTTCCATTTAAAAACAAATACTGAAAAAGCAAGAAGAATATCCTAGGGAAAAATCAGGAAAGTATTCAAAAGTGGCCAGGAATTACCAATAAACCGAGGTTGAAAGGACAAATTAGAGTATTTATCCTTAAGTAGCTAATTCTCTCAGAAAGAATAAAGTCTTTACTTTCTTCCATTAAATTGGTTTCCTGGTCATGAGCTTTCACCTTGGAAACTAATGCAACTGCCTTCAAAATAAAACTAAGCACAGAATGGTAATTCTATAGAGCAAGGGAATTTAAAACTGTGTGTGAGTTGAAAAGCTTATGAGTAAAGGTACATTTATCTGCCAAGATCTCAGTGTTGTGTTAAATCCCTAACATTCAGCCCTAGAGATCCCAGGGGACTGTTGTAGACTTTAATCAAAAGAACATTTTGCAGTTTGGTTTAAAAGGTCAAACTTGCTAACTTATCCTTATGTGATGGTAGTTTAGTAATGGTCTAGTAACTTGGATTGTGGTTTGTCATGACCTAGATCATTTTGTGGCAATAGGAAATTGATGTGAATACTTTTAGCCCTACTCAACCATTTAAAAGAACATTAGCCAGGCTTTTGTGTCAGACACAGTACGGCTACTCACAGGAAGTCTAAGAAGTTACAAATAGAACAGATCCAAGAATATTAAAGCCTTTTCTTTTTCATAAACATCTGAACATAGCACAAAGATGTAAATATCAATTGGCTTCACACAAAATTAAAAAAAAGGGCAGTTATGAACCAAAAGTAGAAGGCACTTAGGATGCATTTGTCTTCTGTGAGCTATTGTATCCTTGAACATTTTCTCCAGAATGGAAGTAAAAGAGACAAGTCTCTCCCTCTTCCTGTAATGCTTTGGATATGAGTTGTCCCCCAAAAGTTCCTATGTTGATGCAGAAATGATTAAAGAGGAAATGATTATATTATGGGAGCTGTAACCTAATCAGTCCATCTGAGTTTGAATGGACTTACTAGTTGGTAACTGTGGGCAAATGGGACAAGACTGGAGGAAGTGGGTCAGTGTGGGGCATGCCTTGGAGGAGTTCACCTTCCCTATAGTCACTTTTTCTTCTTCCTGGTTGCCATAAGGTGAGCAGTTCTCCTCCACCATGAACTTCCACCAAGATATTCTGCCTCACCTTGGACCCAGAAAAATAGAGTCAGCCAACCATGGATTAAAGCTCTGAAACCATGAGTCAAAATAAACTTCCCTTCCTCCTAGTTGCTCTTTTCTATACATGTTCATGTGCATGTATAGAAAATCACAGTATACGTAGGTATCATGGTTTAGATATGAGGTTTAGATATAAGCTCATATTAATGAAGAAATATTCAGAGATAAAATGATCAGCATATGAAAACAATAAACTAATCAGTCTATCCTAGTTTGAATGAATTGACTGGTGGAAATTATACACAGGGCAGGGGGCATAGAACTGGGGGAGATGGGTCATTGGGGGTGTGCCCTAACAGGGCTTCCTCTTACCCCCTCTATCTCTACTTCCCTACTGCTGTGAGGCAAGCAGCTTCCCTTTGCCACACCTTCCCCTGTGATGTTCTGCCTAATTCAGTACCAGGGCAATGGAGTTCTCTGTCCATGATCTGAGGCTTCTGATACCCTGAGCCAAAATACACTTTTCCTCTAAGTTGTTCTTATCAAGTATTTTGAGTACAGTTATACAAAAGCCCACTAAAACAATGTGATGCGGTACTACCTACAGTTTTAGGTATCTAATGGGGGTTTGAAAACACATACCCTGTGCATGAGGGAAGCTAGTTTATTCTCATTTGTAAGGAAATCTGCCACAATACTTCAAGCAGGAACAGATATTTATTAAGTCATCTAACTATATGGGTAATTAATGGAAATGTTGGTACCCCAAAACCATGAGAAATGATACAGTGATTTAAAGAATAGTCTTCTCAGAGACTGAAATGAGAAAGCAAAAGTTGCAAGTCAGACACATTCATATGCACTGCATATATGAAGGCTGAAAACATAACATTTGAGTTATCCATATATATGGATCATTGCACAGATAGTACAAATAAATGAGCCAGCAAAAAGATCATCAGACAATCAGGACATTGCTGAATTCAGTTGGTTTAATTCCTCTCAGTAATATGTGAAAGCAAAGTACTTTTAAAATTTTATGTCTTTTTTTTTGTAATAGTGGCTACATAATTTTTATTAGCTTTTCATAAATATCCAGATAAATAAATTCTTTACGTAAATGAAATGTGTTACTTTTAAAGATATGTGCACAGACCCTTAGATGCTTCTGCCCTGGAGAAGTTGAATCTAATTTCCTTCTTATGATTGTAGTACCTTCTAGTAATTGGAATGTGACTGGAGTGATTGGATGATACTTTGATTTTTAAAAAGACTGAAACTCCCCAGTTTGAAATCATTCCCCTCACATCTCTCTCTGTCTCACTCTGTCCTCTTTTGAATTTCTTGCTCTTGGGAAAGATTGCAGTCGTATTACCAGGATGTGCAGGTAATTTATGCGGAGGGCACATGACTGACACCTGAGGCTGCTCAGGTCCATGCTCTGCTTTCATGTGAATCTGGAAGCAGACTCTTACCCAGGTGAACCATGGCAAGATTACAACTCTGAACAACAGCTTCATTGGAAGTCTAGGAGAGATCATGGGGAAGAATTTCTCAACCAAGCTGCTCTTGGATTCTTGTACATGGAAGCAGTGAGATTATAAGCAATTGCTCTTATAAAACTCTGATTTTGGGTAACTTGTTATTCAGGATGCATAATTTATGCATATTCCAAAATGCAATTGGGTTAAAACTAATACTGAATATTAGATTTATGCAATTTAAAAAAAACATACCTATGTGAATAAAGAGAAAACCTATACAAGGATAATGCTCAAATTATTATTTATTTTCACAGTAAGCCAAGAAAAGTATTTACCTGATTTAAAAGGGCAATTTAAAAGGGCTTTGTACTTGAATGGACTATTTTAATATGATACATTAAAGGGTGATCAAATATTAAGTAGGAGAATGATAAAGAGTATAATGCAATAGAAGGTGAATAGTTTTAATTTTTTAAAATATTTTTTGCCTTTATGTATAATTAAGTAATTGGAGTTAGAAAAAAAAATAAATTAATGAGTAAAAAAAAAAAAGATAAAATACCCTTTTCCAAACATATGTGAAGACTTGATTTTACATGTTTACTGTTAAAGTGGATACTTCATTCTAAGTTATCTTTATTAACAGATTACTTCATATGCTTTTTGCATAGTTATACAAAATATCTAACACGAAAGTAAAACTATTTTAATTGTATAAATGTCCAAACAGGAACCTAGTCGCTGCACCATGGAGCAATTTTGGGAGGAAAACAGAAGGCCAGAAGTACACACTAGGGAATCTAGCTATGTACGTATGTATTTCTAAAAGTAGGGACTGTCCCATAATGAAAGTGACCACTACCTTAACTTGGACAACAGACTTCCACTTTATGAAAAAAACAGAACATTTTTGGTTAAACAGAAGCCAAATTCAACCATGTAACTGAAGTAAACATTCCATTGAAAGACACATGTTGCTAGGATGAGCACATCTTTAACACCTCCTGGTAACACTGAATAAAGAACAATATTAAATAACACAAAGTCATTTTATATCTCCATCTATTTATTGAACTTCATCTATCTCTCTCAACCTTAAGTATTTACATTGTTTTATAATTATCACTCTTTTTGTCCGGTACATGGTAGGTCTTCAGTGTACTTATGTGATCATCAAAGAAACCCTCTGAGATAGAAATTACTAAATCTTTGTTAAGAGAACTCTGGAAAAAGTAGGCCAAAGTTACACACAATTAAGGGATCAGACTGCAGTTTCATTCTCAGCCTACCTGTCCAGAGTCGTGCTTCTTCCATGATTTTACTGTGTCATTCACATAATAAAGGAAAAGTATGAAACATGAAATTACACAAACTGAATATTATTTATTACTCATCCTGCAAGCAGCTTGATGCTTTCAAGTAAACCACTGACCAGATTTGGGTCTCTGCTACTTTCCTGAAATTTTTGCTGTTTTTTGTTTGTTTTAAGAAATTAGACTCATCAATTTCAGCAATTTCCAATCTGTTTTTGTCAAATATTAAATCTAGATAGAGCACGATGAAATTCATTGGTCATACCTCCCTATATACAGTGTCATGTAAGAAATTTCTTTCAAAATATAAAGCCTCCCAATTACATGTTTCTAATAAGATGTAGATAAAAATATTTTTAAAAGTAAAATCATAAAGTGGTGAAACGCTAAGAATGGTTGCAGTATTTAGAAGACAATATCATGTGATCACATTAAACCTCTGGTACAATTCCATACAGTAATCTTCTCTAGCTCTTTCTTTGTCTTGATTTTTTGTTTCATATATATATATATATATATGTGTGTGTGTGTGTGTGTGTGTGTGTGTGTGTGTTTTATAAAACATGTTTTACAAAACTTGTTTTATATTCACAAAATATATGTCATATATATAGATAGATATAGATATAGATATAGATGTAGATGTAGATATAGATATAGATATCTCTGCCATGCAACCAGCACAGGTTTCATGAAAGAAGGTTCTGTTCATAAGAAATTGCTAGTGAGTTTTAAATTAAAGAGACAAGACTCTCATTACCTTTAACACCAGCTCCAAGTGGGCTTCTCCTAGTTCCTGCCTCCAGCCACCTAATGTGGTGGCAAGGTTTACAGAAGAGACTAGCGAGAGAGGGAGAGAATGCCAGGGATTGAGCTTTTATTGGGGAACAAACAATTCCAGGGAAAATCCCATCCAATGAAGATTAAGAGGGGCATCCCAAGGTCAAGGATGATGATTGGGTCTTCAGGTCAGTGGCCAGGCACGCCTCTGCACAGACAAGCCCTTGGACCTGGGAAAGGGTGGGGAAGGCTCAGACACAGCTGTGTCTAAGCGCCTCTCACCCAGCCAGGGAGGTAACTCAAATCACGTGCGAGGATGGCCTCCCACAGATATCTACATAATAATTCACTCCTTCACTTAATATATATCCAATATATACTACCTGAGATCTTTTGTAAAATGAGAATATGAACAATGTCCTCTCCCTTTTCTTAAATTATGTAATCAACACAGCCTATCAGATGAACTGCATTTAACACTATCACTGGTCAGCCAATGAATTCACAATTCTAGCAGAATTACAAGTCAAAGAGAGTGGTTATTTTTAAATAAACACATGGATTTTTTATTTTTGAAACAACATTTATTATAAGGAAGTGATAATGTACTTGATTGAGCATCAAAACACACACACACACACAGTAACAGAATCACATTAATATCTGTTGATGTAAGCATTTTAAATGAAGTGGGACAAAATCAGTGAAAGCAGATACCTGGCACAGAACAATCAAAACAGCTGGCTGATTGGGTTTTTCCATCAGTAATTAACGACTATATATGAATAATTTCAAAATTAAAATGCAAAAAGAACCTAAAACAGATGCAAACTTTGTACTCTTATTTGCAAAGCAAGTTTTAATCTCATGCTTTTTTATTGCATTGTGTTGGAATCATTTGAAGTCCATACATTATTCAAAATATCTGCATTTCATTTTTGCTCAACTATGTGGGAATTGCATGTAACAAAGCTTCCACCAGCATGTAAGTGATTACTGTGTTCTAATTTATTAGAAAATTGCTTCATAGCAAAATTTTCCTGGTCTTCCATATCCTGAAATGTATAGTTTAATATATACAATTGTATTTGCCAAAGATAAAATTTTTAAAATAATAAGCTAAGTTTTGATTTTCATTTCTACCCTTTTTTAAAAAAAAGTATTCATTGAGTTGTAGATGAACACATATACTACTTTTATTTTTTTATGTGGTGCTAAGGATAGAACCTAGTACCTTGCACATGCAAGACAAGTGCTTTACTGCTGAACTACAGCCCCAGCCACTCAATTCTACCTTTTATAAAAAATATATTTTTAGTTGTAGATGGACACAATACCTTTATTTATTTATTTATTTATTTTTATGTGGTGCTGAAGATCAAACCCAATGCCTCACACATGCTAGGTAAGTGCTCTACTACTGAGCCACAACCCCAGCCCACTCAATTCTACCTTTTGATGACGAATTGTATAGACTTCTGAACTGAAGGTTCATTTTTAAAATAATTTTAAGTTAAAAACATTTTATTGATGTTTGGACTAAGAAGGTATTGAATTTTAATACATGGTCATTCTTCCAAATACAATGTTAATTTTTTTCATTTTTCTTATAATCTTTGAAATGGTAGATACAGGTTTTATCCTGAAGTATCTGTGTGTGGATAAGTATTTTATAAGAAGTTCTGTAGAATCAGAAGTAAAATCTCAAGTAGTCATTCTATGAAAAGTACCCAAGTAAGGATCTTTCCTCCTCAAAGTCCTCCTGCAGTGAAGAGGAGCTCACTGACATCCTAGGGGTGAAAATTGTTGTGGCCTGAGGCATTTCTTTGATCTGGTTGCCAATGTGCTAAAGACACACTCTGCATGTGATTCTTGGGATGTAATTGGTGTTTATTTCACTAGTGTTTATTGTTGATATAAAGGACCAACTAACTCTTCCAAAACTTAAGTCTATTTTTTTAAGAATGCAAAATATCATCAATTCAGAATGATGTAAAAGTACTCTCCTAACGTAAATTCTAGTTATGGTTAATATCCTGAGTGTGATGTAGGGAACACCTGGCTTGGTCAAAGTCCATCTAACTTTGTCAGGCTACTTGTTCTATAAAACAAGTTTCTTCTTCTATGACACGTGCAATAGTCCACTTTGCATCACCATGATCAAAAGACCGACTTAGAGGAGGAAAATTTATTTTGGTTAATGGTTCCAAAGGCCAGTGCATGGCTGGCTGACTCCATTGTTCTAGGCTCAAGGTGACACAGACAATTATGGTGGAAGTGGGTGGCAGTGAAAAGCTGCTCACCTCATGACAGTTAGGAAGCATAAAGAGGAAAAGGGTCACAGGGAAAATGGATCCTTCCAGGGCATGCACCTGGCCTCCTATTGCCCTGTCCCACCTGCCTACAGTTAGCTCACGGTCAGTCCACATAAATTAAGATGAACTGATTAGGATACAGCTCTCACAATCCAATCCTTTCACCTACATGCATAGTTGCATTAACCCAGCAGTTGGGGGAGACACCACATATTCAAACCCTAACAACATCCAACCACACTCTCATGGTCATTGTGAAGATGAGTATAAAGTGAGCATGCAATTTGTTTTACTCAATGCATGAAATTTAGTAAATAGTCAATAAAAAATCAATTAGAATTTAAACTTTCTTTGTAGCTCACTTTCACAAACAGAATCCTATCATTTTTTGCTAGTAATTAAACTAACTCTTTCACATTCTTAGCTTCTATTTTTAGGATCATCTTTTGTCTTTTCTGAACTATATACTAAAGAACAAATTAGATAAACTAGTATAAGGGATATCAGACCATAATCATTGAAAGAGCAGTTTTCATGTGATTTATGACAATTACGAAACCTATGTCAACCCAGGACAGTGAGAGCAATAGAATGGAGACAGGATAGGATTTACTTCTTTTTTTTTTTTCTTTTTTTAATTTTTATTGGTTGTTCACAACATTACAAAGCTCTTGACATATCATATTTCATACATTAGATTGAAGTGGGTTATGAACTCCCAATTTTACCCCAAATGCAGATTGCAGAATCACGTCAGTTACACATCCACAATTTTACATAATGCCCAATTAGTAATTGTTGTATTCTGCTACCTTTCCTATCCCCTACTATCCCCCCTCCCCTCCCCTCCCATCTTCTCCCTCTACGCCATCTACTGTAATTCATTTCTCTCCTTCTTATAAAATTTGTAGTCTAATCTTCCATAAGTTACTAGAAAAAAATGGGGTTTTGTGATCCTGATCAAAGATTTTTCCTACTTAATATATTTCAAATAATTTTTGCTTAAATATGTATGATCTACATATGATAAAAGGTAGACATATGTCAATCTCGTGCCTCCTCTAGCAGAATGACTTGTATTAGATTTAGTAAGGTATTTCAATGTAACAACATTGGTAAAATCTGCAGATATAGATGCTTTCTAGAGAAAAGGATATTTAATGTTTATTGCTTTCCGAGATGATTAAAAATATAGTTATATTTGCAGCAATACTGGTAATTCTGTGTATCTAAAATGTATCTTTGGAAGACAATATTTATATAACTAATTTTTTGATCCTTCAGATGGAAGTGATGGCACTTTCTCCTTAATGCATTAAAATAATATAAGAAAATAATGGTAATTTTCTCTGAAAAAAAATTACTTCTGTATTTTAATATCTCAAAATCTAAAACTATGGAACTCATAGAGAAAGGATGTATGAGGAGCCAAAGTGACTAGAGAGATCTATTATTATTGGTTTCATTCTGAATACATATGCTCTCTAAGCACTTAGAACTGTTCTATTTTTGATCAATGAATTAGACACTTAAATCAAACTCTCTCATCTCTCTATCTTTTCTTTGTTCAGCTCTTTCTCTTACAAATGAAAATTTTCATCATATCTATACTAAAGGTAAAATGAAATTTCAGAGTTTTTATGTGATCATAAAAGCATGTATGTTTCCAGACATATATATGTATAGTCAATATTTGTAGAAATATCAAATATTTCAAGTATCTTAATTCTCATTAACTGAAGTCATGTTTATAATACTCATGCATGTTGTATATTATAGTTAATCTTTCTGTAATAGGAATAATGATGATGAATTAAAACAAATGGTATTCAGAATAAGAAAAATTACTTGAGTAGAGGGATCAAGATGGCAGAGTAGAGAAAGTAAATTTACAAAATGCTGCATGGCATGTTACTAGGAAAGTGGACAAACAGCTTCTCTTTGAGGTCAGTTTAAAAAAAATCCTACTGGGATTTAATACTGGACTCTCAGGGACACAGAAGTTAGGATAGAAAAACAATAAAAAATAAATAAAAGAAAGAAAAATCTCACTACTAGCACCAGCTACAGATGCAGACCACTATGGGAAGGTCAGAGAGAGACTAAGAGTACCCATATTTTGAGTATCACCAAGGCAAGTCTTGAAGAGAAGAGGAGGGTGATCTGAGATACTGTCAGCCAATCCAGTGGGTGAGCTGCACTTTGCTGTTGTGTGAGTAGCATGCTGTGACCTGGTGAAAGAAGGATCAGCTGCCATCTTTTTTTTTTTCTTGCTTTGCTAAGGTGGCTAGTGGGTGTCAGTCCAACCCAAGGAACCCAAACCTGAGTAATTCCAGCTGGGTCCAAAAACCTGACCTGGCCTAACACATGACCTTGATAGACTATGAATAAAAAAAAAAAAAAAAAAAAAAAACAGGTGAAATTCATTTGTGGACAGTGTTGCACCTAGGAGAATTTTAGACACTCAGACCCAAACGATTCTGAGCCCAAAGGGGAGCCATGAGAGGCAGACGGAGGCCAAAGACTGGCTTGTCTGCCACTGGAAGCAACCAGGCTATGGAGGAGTGCTGATTTAAAAGCTTTGCCAACCATTAGTCCATGAAGCACGAGTTACTGAGGGTGTCTAGCTAGACCCAAGCCACACCTCTAGGAGCTCTGCTTCTGGCAAACACTTTCACAGAACTCTAAAGCCATCCCCGCCATCCCTTGCTGTGAGTGGAATAGATAGTACCTTCTAACCTGTCCCACCTCATAGTGCTGAGAAACAAAGCTGAGAATGGTCAACAATGACAAGCTCCACAAGAAGAAGGAATCGAAAGCCCCCAACTGCTACTCTTGCAAGTAATATATACCTCAAGGAAAGAAAAAAAAAAAAACAGAAAGAAAGATAATTGGAAACTGACAACCAACATATAATATTATAGCCATTTTTCAACCATCAAAATGATCTTCCATCAAGAGTTTATATATATTTTATTTTAGTGTGCTGAATGGTCCACAGACATTTGAACATATACATATTTTTCTCACTCTTCTTATTTCAAGCATTTTTTGAAGGTAGTTATTTTCTTGACTCTGTCTTGAGGACTAGGGTTTTTGAGTAGTATATCTTGGTTTTGTTTTATATATTTTTTGTTTGTTTTATGTTGTTCTTCTCTTGTGTATTTCCCTTGATTCCCTTGCTATTTTCTTTTGCTAAAAGCCAAATTCTATTGTTCTCTCTTTCACTCTTCCTTTAACTATTTATGACTACTCTCTCTTCCTCATCTTCCTTCTCAGTTATTACATTCTCCAATAAAATAAAAAAAATTGTGAAGTTGTGGACAAATGTCTAGAGATTTATGAGCTACCCAAATTGAATTGGCAGGCAATAGAAAATTTAAACACATCACTTTCAAGCAATGAAATTGACGATGCCCTCTTAAAAGCCTACCAAGAAAGAAAAGCTGAGAACCAAATGGATTCTCACTCAAGGTCTACCAGACTTCAAAGAAGAATTAACACCAATACTTCTCAAACTAAACCATTAAAGAAAATGAGGCAACCCTTCCAAACTCATTCTATGAAGCTAGTATCACTATGATTCCAAAATCAGACAAAGAGACATCAAGGAAAAAACTTTAGACCAATATCCCTCAATAAACATAGATGTGAAAATTTTCTCAAAGATTCTGGCAAATTTCACACAAAAGAATATTAAAAACACACTGCACCATAATCAAGTGGGCTTCATACCAGGGATTCAAGGTTGGCTCAACATACAGAAACCAATAAATGTAATACACCTTATCAATATACTTAAAGACAAGAATCATATGATTATCTCAATAGATGCAGAGAAAGCATTTGACAAAATACAGCACCTCTTCATGTTCAAAACAGTAGAAAAACTACCTCAACATTGTAAAAGCTATCTATCTATGCTAAGCCCAAGGTCAACATCATTCTAAATTGAGAAAAATTGCAAGTATTCCCTATGAAAACTGGAACAAGTCAGGGACGTCCTCCTTCACCACTTCTATTAAACAGTATTTGAAACTCTACCCAGAGATGGGAGGGGAGGGGAGGGGGGATAGTAGAGGATAGGAAAGGTAGCAGAATACAACAGTTACTAATAGGGCATTATGTAAAAATGTGGATGTGTAACAGATGTGATTCTGCAATCTGTATTTGGGGTAAAAATGGGAGTTCATAACCAACTTGAATCTAATGTATGAAACATGATATGTCAAGAGCTTTGTAATGTTCTGAACAACCAATAAAAAAATAAATAAAAAAAGAAACTCTACCCAGTACAATTAGTCGAGAGAAAGAAATCAAAAAGATACAAACAGAAAAAGAAGAGTTCAAACTATCCCTATTTGCCTATGACATGCTCCTTTGTTTAGAAGACCCAAAAACCTACACCAGAAAACTTCTAGAACCCATAAATGAGTTCAGCAAAGTAGTAGAATATAACATTAACACCCATAAATTATTGTGTTCCTATATATCAAAGATGAATCCAGAAGAAAACTATACCATTCACATTAAACTCAAGTAAAATACCTGGGCATCAGTCTAACCAAAGAGATAAAAGATCTCTACAGTGAGAACTAGAGAAGAATAAAAGAAATTGAAGAAGACCTTAGAAGATGGATTGATCTTCCATGATCTTGAACAGGCAGAATTAATATTATCAAAAAGGTCATATGCTCAAAAGCTCTATCAATGTGAAAAAAGTGAATCAGGGTGCATAACAATACCAGACCTTAAATAGCACTACCATGCTATAGTAACAAAAAAAAAAAAAAACAAGATATTGGTACCAAAACAGACATGAAGACCAATGAAACAAAATACAAGACACAGAGACAAACCCACATACATTTGTCTCATACTAGACAGAGTTGCCATGAAAATACATCAGAGAAAAGACAGCCTCTTCAACAAATGGTGCTTGGAAAACTGGAAATTCTAATGTAGAAGAATGAAATTGAACTTCTATCTCTCAACCTCCACAAAACTCAACTCAAAGTAGATCAAAGATGTAGACATTAGATCACAAAACCTACAACTACTAGGAAAAATGTTAGACCCAACACTTATGTCAGTTTAGGAACCAACTTCCTCAACAAGACTTTGAAAGTGCAAGAAGTAAAATCAAGAATCAATAAATCAGATAACCTTAAACTAAAAAGCTTCTTCACAGCAAGGGAAACAATTAAGAACATGAAAGAGAGCGTACAGAATGGGAGAAAGTCTCTGCCACCTGCTCCTCAGATAAAGCATTAATCTACAGCATATATTAAAAAAACTCATAAAATTTAATGCCAACAAAACCAAATAACCCAATAAATGGGCAAAAAAAATAGAATAGATAATTTACTGAAGAAATACAAATGGTCAACCAATATATGAACAATATGGTCATTCTCTCTCACCATTAGAGAAATGTAAACTAAAACTACACTGAGATTTCATCACACTTCATTCCGAATGGCAATTATAAAGAATGCAAGAAACAATAAATGTCCGTAAGGATGTGGAGAAGGAGGTGCACTCGTTTATTGCTGGTGAGACTCCAAACTTCTGCAACTACTCTGGAAAGTAGTGTGAAGTTTCCTCAAATAACTTGGAATAAAGCCACCATTTGACCCAGTTATTCTACTCCTTGCTATGTACCCAAGCGACTTAAAAATAACACACTACAGTGATGCAGCCACATCAATGTTTATAATAGCTCAGTTTTCAACCTATGGACCCAACCAGGTGCCCTTCAACAGATGAATGGCTAAAGAAAGTGTGAGGAAAGAGGGTTGGGAGGGTAAGGGAGGGGGCAGAGGAGTAACCAAGATGGTGGAATATGATGGATATTATTATACAAAGTACATGTATGAAGACTTGAATTGGGTGCCAACATACTTTATATACAAACAGAAATACAAAAAGTGTGGCATTTATGTGTATTAAGAATTGTAATGCAAAAAAAAATAGTGTTACCTTAGATTAGGTAGAGGGAAGTGAAAGGAGGAGAAGGCAGGGGATGTAGGGATAAGAAAAATAGTAGAATAAAACAGGCATTATTACTGTATGTATCTGTGTGACTGTATGACCAATGTGATTCTACAATATGTATTCTCAGAAAAATGAAAAATTATATCCCATCTATGTATGATACATCCAAGTATATAAGTGCATTCTACTGTCATATAGAACTAATTAAAACAAATAATAAAAAAGAAAGTGGTATATATATAATATACATTATATATATATGCTTTTATATATAAACATATATATATTGGAATATTTATAAGCTATAAAAATAAGACTTTATGACATTTGATGAAAAATGGATGGATCTGGAGACTACTATGCTAAACAAAATAAGCCAATCCCAAAATACCAAAGATCAAATGTTCTCTCTGATATGTAGATGCTAACACACAACAAAGGAGGAGGAGATTCATAGAAGTTCAGTAGATTAGACATAGGGAAGGGTTGGAGGAAAAGAATAGTAAATACAATGGAATGATTTTGACATAACTTTCCTATGTACATATATGTCTATATTATAGTGTATCTCCACATTATATACAACCACAAGACTGGGATTCTAATTAGAATAAGAAATATTCCATGCTTGTATAAATAAGTTAATTTATGCTCTACAGTCATGTGGAACCAAAAAAAGAACAAAACATTTAATCAACTTATTCATACGTCTCCTATGTTTTTACAAGTGAAATGTTTTTCAGACCTTATAACAGAAAATTGTTTGTCATTGAAGTATGGATGGTAGACAGAAATAGTTGTAGAGACTGACTCATTTTGCTCAGTAAGTTTATTGGTTATAGTAGGGAAAATTGTCTTCAACATTTCCTGGGAATTTTCTTACCTAGCAATGTTGAGATTAAAGATCAAGAATATTTATGATTATAGATTATGTTCTTTCCCCAACTCCTTTCTTTCTCTATCAGCTCTCTCTCTCACACACACACACACCAGCACTGTGATCCCCATATACAACATCTTTGAGTGTTTTTTATCTCTTTGACTTGATTTATAGACAATAAAATAGTGTCATGTGATGAAATGTAGCTTAGTTTATGCATGGAAAATGCAACATAGAAAATTACTACATATATTGTTTTAAAAGAAGGATTAGTAGTAATATAGATATGAGATATAGAAAAATAGAAAGAGTATAATAATCAAGCAAGTGGTAAGCAATTGGACTTATGATAGAGACTACACGTTTCTGTTATTGTATTTCAAATTATTTATAATTTTCATTTCTCCAAATCTCCATTCTCTGATTAGTCTATTTATTTGCAGATGGCATGATTGTTTCCAAATTTCTAAGATTCTGTGCTTATGGTTTAGCTTATTTATATCAGGACAGCTGACTTCAACAGCTGGTTTTCCCTCAAATAGACTTAGTCAATAGTTTTTCATTTCAATCAATTCTGATCATCTGATTGAGTATAATAGAATAATTTTATAGAACATCTTAGGAGTTTTCTTTGTACTGAAATTAAAATTGATAAAATTTAGAAATAAAAATGTGGTAAATATCACATGCCAAAACTTCTAAAATTTAATTGCAGAAAACACATGATCTAAGAAAAATAACGTATAAGAAGTAATCCATTGTCACATCCATCTCTAATCACCGCCAGGAAAGTTACTGATTATAAAGATTTATGATTGAGCTCAAACAGATAATTCAAAATAAACTCCCCATCTCATGGTCCACAACCTTAATCACTTTTTCAAAGACTCCTATCCTCTTCTATAAGTAAGGTAACAGATATATAGGTTTCAATAAATAAGACCTAGTTATTTTTGAGGGAACATTTTTCAGTCAATCCCATAAAGTGACTATGAGATAGTCTAGTTGATACACTAGATGTGTGTAAAACGTGTGTCATCTGTAAAAGTTATACTTGTCATCTAATACTTCCTAAGACTAGGAAATTATTGAAATCTGCTGTGCTTATAAACATTTCTTAGATTAATTCCAGAGCTATTTTTAAAACTGAACCAGGAGAAACAATATAAATGTATAATAAAACACTATAAGACTGAATTGAGTAATATCTAGTCCTTTAAAACATCTTAGCATACCTAGATATGTTAACTGACACATTTTTCTTAAATCGCAAACTAAGCAAAAAATAAAATCTCTTCCAACTTCCATCAATATTATTTTCCTCTTCTGTGCCATGGTTAGGCCATTTTATGATATAGTCATCTGTCTTCTGCGTTGATAAACCTGTTAATGGATGTGTGGATATGACTCACATGTAGAAAGGATGACTACTTCTGGGCCTACACTGCCATTTACTTCATTACTGCCATTTCCCCTTAAGGGACACATTGTAAGGGACCTAGATGGTCCTCTGAGGTAAGCTGGAGTAAGGTATGCACTTTATCCTTTCTTGGCATCTCCACAAAATTCCTATATGTTAGGAACAAGCTTGATATTTACTAGTGTCCACCTGTGTAGATAGTCTCTTCTGTGACTTCTGAAACAGGGACATATTTCCATTGAAATATGTATACATTATTTGCCTTCAGAAAAATGTGGGGAGCAAGCAGTTCAATTGTCAAACTACTGAAGGCAAATGTAACCCTCCCAAAAACAAATTGACTAGTGGATCAACTTCTTTATTTGATAAGGGGAGGGAAATTTTGTAACAACAAGAAACATTTTTCTGGTTAGACTGAATGACTAGGACAGTATTTGTGCCTACCATCAATGAATTACTTAGACATCTTCACTGTCAGAACCACCAATTATCTCTACATTTGTGAATTTTCCTCAAGGATAACATATCATGAAAACACTAATTCACAGTGTGTAATTTCTATGCTAATTCTTCTTTTCAAAATTTTTTTGTTGCTTAAGCTAGTGGTTCTCATAATTAAATGTGATTCAGATATATCAGAAGGACTTGCAAAATTTCTGATTCAGTAACTCTGTATGTGAGCCTGAAAACTTGCATTTCTCAGTCTCTAGATAATACTAATGGTTATAATAGAGAAAAACAAATAAGATATTGAGGATCTCCTACTCATATTATGATGATATCTCAATAGATGTTTACCTACCTTAATCCCAATAGGAGCAACATGTTTAAGACTATAGCTGATATATGTGTAAAAAAGAGATTGAGATCTGAGAAGAACGAGGAAATAAAGGGTGTGATGTACATTATATATTCTCTGTATTCTCTCTTCTCATATGTGTGATTTTATATACAACAGGCATCACACCTAAGTATGTGTAGGCATATAAGCATAATGTATGACTACAAGCAAGAAAGTAGAAATATCAATAAAAAATATGTAGAACAGAATGGCACTTTTTTGCTCCTTAACTAAGAGATAATCAACATTAACTAAAGAACAGTGTATTTTCTTATAATGCCCTAAAGACGTTTCCTTTATAGTTCCCTCAGGGGAAAAATAAAGTCAGCAATGCATCTGTCTCATCTAGCCAATGAGAGATCATCTGATATGTTGATCTCAGAAATGTGGGATGAACCTAGCTCAATGATCTCAACTAATCAGACTTAAGAATAATGAAGTCTGGATTCTGTGCAGAACCTAGAGAGGTAAAAGAATAGAAGAAGGAGGAGTTCCAAGAATTAAGGGGGTTCTAGAAACCCACTTTAAGAAGGATGTGTCTCGGCTGTAAGAAGGCAGGAGGACAGAAAACAAAACCCTTTCTAGCACATCCTGGACTCTGAATGTTTGGGATCAACTGTGAATGATAATGGGTCTTTCTGTTAATGGCCTATCTGTGCTGTGAGTCCTGCCAAATACTGTGAGCATAATGGAAAGGTTATGCTTTCGTGCACTGTCATCCTGAGCTCTTGACCTGTGGTGTGATAATCAAAATCCTCACTTGTAAGTCTGCCATCAAATTAGCCAAGCACACTACACCATTACCTCCAAATTGTTAAAGGAGGTGTGCCAGAGAGTGAGAGGCAATCCAGGCAACAGCAATGATTCCAGAAGTACACACTCTGAGAAAATGATGTTATATAGACCATTGGGCAGTGTCAAATTCAAGACTAAGTGAATCAGTGATGAGAATCAGTCAGGGCCAAGTTCCATTGCCCCAGATGTGAATACTGAAAGCAAGAAGCACACTGTATAGTGTCTAGTTTTCTACCAGAAATCTTCAGACATTATTAACATAAAAAGAGTGCCAAGGGGCAGCCTGAATGGAGTGTGATTGTGACTCTTCTCATCTTCCTCAGGAAACATGCAATTTATTTAAACTGTGGTTTTAGGGAAAGTTCCTTGACTGTCCTTTTTTTTTTTTTTTTTAACCAAGTTCCACTTCTTTACTCTTTCATAGGAGGAGAAAAAGAAAGAAAGTATACCTGTTCCATATATCTGTACCTCTGAATGGGTGACTTTGGTAGAGTTTACTCAGCAGATTGGCAAGATTTAACAGACTTCTTAAATTCTGTACATTTCAGATCTGAACCTTAACCAGTTTATTGGAGGTAACATCTTAACCTTTGTGAAATCTTACTTGATGAGTGTTTGGGTAGCATTGAGATCTCAGTTATATAAGAGTTTAGGCAATGTGATTTATGGTGGTTTTATATATTTCTATTGTTGGGACTTTGTGCCATATTTTATCCCTTTGACCACTGTGGGACATGGGGGGTCTTAGTAGTTGAGATCAGTCACATGGCAACAACAGTTGGTATGTACTGCCAAACATCATTGGTAGGAGTATTAAGTGTTATTGATACCAGTGATGAGAATCAATCAAGGCTAAATTCCATTTCCCCAGATGTGAAGACTGAACACCCAAGAAACACCCAGGCAAGCATAGACAACAAGTTTAATTTAACAAGATAGACTTCTCTGCAGAGAAGGGGATCCAGTGCCCGCATCTCAGCAAGTGGAGGTGTCCTGCCCTTTTATACCTTTTGGCATTCCTTTATTTTCATGGCCTCTCCCCCGACCCATCTTGAGAACATGACTCCTGGCCAAAGTGACTTGTGACCAAAAGGTGGGCCAAAAGTGGAGTGATCCAAAGGCTGGAAAGAAGCCACCCGGAGGTCCAGGCAGAAAGGGAACATTCATTAAAGCCCCTTGAAGGGAGAAACATTTCCCTGAAACAAGTCATTTTGACAACAAGTTGCAGCATGGAGAAGGGTTCTGGCATTTCATCTTCTCCTGAATCAGCCCATATCTCTCTGACTCAGTCATTTATTACCTACACTGTCTTTTTGTCCCCCACCCTCATTATCACTGCAAATCCACTGAGAAAGGGCAACTGGAAATGTAGGTTGGGTCTTTCTGGACCCTTCCATGAACATCTTGTCTCTTTGCAAATTTTAAGCTACATCTTTTCACTGGAGTAAACTATAAATGTGTGTATTATATTTTATGATTTCTGAGTCCTTCTAGTGAATCATTGAAGCTGACAGTTGTCCGGGGGTACAAAATTGTCCTAGGTACAAAATAAATTTTAAAAGTTTCCCTACAGTGATAGAAAGATGGATCATAAGTGTTTTCGGCAGAATCAGTGGAAGAAATCACTATAATGTGGATGTGACAATACACTACAAATACATTTATCCATACAACAAAAATTTATTGACTGGCTTCAGGCAACTAAGACATAAAGTTTAAAAATTTTAATGTGAACTTTTTTATCTATTCATTAAATTGTTTGTTGGTTATGGTGGTATTTATGGACTTGTTTATTTAGATCTGGTTATGCCTGAATCTTTCACACTGGATATTTGCTATGTGAAGTAACAGCTGAGCATGAGGAAGCAGAGCCTAAATTTCTAAGAGTAGTAGCAGATGCACCTGTGTGACATACACCCTGCATTACCAGGAAAGACAGGACAGATCTTCCCATTTTGCAAGAATAAGGTAATAAAGAAAGGTAAAGTCAATTGAAGATGACACTGGGTGAGGGGAAATCACCTCCATGCCTCTTTTCAACTAGTGAAGCTGATTTTAGGACCTCAGCTGGACCAGGTGTCTCAGAGAACAAGTCAGCCTTTCTCTGGACATCTTATACCATTACCAAAAACTATCATAACACACAGACATTCAAGTGTATGAGACTGTGGTGTGGATGGTGCTCCCAAGAGAGTTCAAAGTGCACAACTGGAAGCAGGGGCTCCTCCATGCTTTGCTTCTCTGCATAAAACCTTCATTGATTTTTTTTTTCCAGATTCATTAACCTCATAGGTATGAGAGCACTGATTCAAATTCAGAATTTAAATTGCCTTTAAATATTGGGTTTGGCTTTGTTTTTTACCATTTTTATTTCTTTTCAGAGGTATCGGGTGTGAATAATTAGAAACAGGTGTTTTAGAAACTGTCAAGACATGACGAAAATCCAAGGTCAAAACCTAACTCTAGTTTATTGTGAAGTTTGACTTTGTAATACTGATTAGGGTCAATAATTGTCCAATTTCTGTGTAGAATTTACTTATAATTGCAGTGGCATGTCTGAGTTAACAGAAATACAAAATGCATTTATTAATTGCTCCTGAGCTGATTTCTGTGCTAATTAATATGAGTGTATTATAGAGGGCAATAAAAAAATCAGTAACCTCTCAAGTACATTGCCTAAGAAATACCTGCTGCAAGAAAGTTTCACTTACTGGATGATATAAAAGTAATTCTGTAAAATACTACACATACTTAGACTCATATAATTTTAGTTCTAATGTTAAATTTGTGTTTTTTAAAATGTTTGATTTCTAGTGGTAAATTAGCAATTTTATTTTTAGAAGTATGTTGTTTATGCTTCTACTCATTTCTCTTTATGTCTATTCCTTACTCATATTTCCTTAATGCTTAATATGTGTTATATTCTTTTGAAATGTATGCTTTAGTTTTTGATTTACTAAAATTGCACTTTGCTTGATAATTCTTCTATGTAGCAAATTTTTCCTCAATATTGTTCAAATGTTTTATCAGACTGTTTGTCGGACAAGTAGCTTCTTTGACTTTTAAATACCTTTGAGTATTTCATTATTTGTATCTTGTCCATGCTTCAGTAATGACACCCAGCATTTTGCTCTACTTCTTAGTACTAAGCAGAGTTGAAATTAACATCTCACTGTTGGCTTGTTTGGGAAATAAAAGGAATCCCTCTGTGATTTCTGAGCCATGAATTATAAGAGCACTTACATTATCTAATACTGTCAAGTTGCTTTTCAGTGTGGCTGCAACACTATAAATTCTTGAGAGCTGAGCAAGATGGTTTCTGTTTTCTGCAAAATTGGCAGTATCAACCTTACTAACACTTATTCTGAACTCTAAACAATTTAAGCATCTTTCTCTTTTTAATTATTTACTCTTGTTCTTCTTTCTGAACTTTGTGTTTCTTTGGCCTATATCTGCATTATGTTTTTCACTTTGTCAATTTCATCAGGACTTCTTTGTATTATAGATATTATTACAATATTATTTTAAATGTTTAAAATGTATTCTTCTTATATTTTGAATCTCTTAAATTTGCATAAGCTAAATTTCATTGGACAGAAATTCTGGACTTAATTAGCAAAACTGTGATTATACTGAACTCTAGTATTTATTTATTATTTGTGATTTGTTTTGATAAGACTGAAGTAGTCTTTTCTCAATCCTAAGATAAAAATAAATACTTTACGTATTTACTTTATCACCTTTATATTTTTTACACAAGTTTTACATTCACTTGGGGCTAGGCTTTTTAAGCAATACAATTAAAATTTTACTCTCCTCTGTGAATCAAGTTTTCCCCCCCTAGCATCACATATTAAATGCTTGAATACTTTTCCTTCCATATGTGATATCTTATTTCCTATAGAGATACTTATGCATGTTTCAAAGATTTATATATCTTCACTTTGCCTTTCTGCTCCTTATCCATGGGAATACTGCCTTTTATTGGAATATTTTCATAACATATGTTTTCATATCTAGTAGTGCAAGTTCTACATTGTATTTATTATTTTTCATAGTTAACACACATCCTTGTGGACTGTTATAACTTTAAAAAGCTTTAAAATTCTTCGAAATATAAAACATTAATATAATATTTACCCCAATAAGCATTTATTATTACTTTTTCATCTATTTTTATAAGTTAGATAAATATAGAAAAAAATTATACTGTTAACTACTTTTTGATTGCTCTGGGATTTTTTTGATTACTATAAATAATGTTACTATGAATATTTTTTCATGGTACTTATGTGTAAGAGTTTCTGGAATGGATAGGAAAAATATCACAATTTGGACATGGATCTATGTTAGCTGGGTTGTAATAGATAGCATCGAATTATATTACAGGGTAACTGTAGGAAGCACTATGCTCAGTAGTAGTGTATGAATGTTCCCCATGATACATATTTTGCCTCATTCACATTGTCAAACATTTAAACACTTTGCCAATATACTATGAATGAAGATTTGTTCTACACTGTGGTTTTATTTGCATTTTCTGGATTACTAATATTATTGAACATCTGACCAAGTTCCTGATGATCTCAAGCAGAGCTTCCAGATTTACTTGACCATCTGCCTAACCAGAGACTCCTATTTCCATAAGGGAGAAATAAGTCATGGAATATTGGAATCGCTGTGTAATCACATTTGAGTCTAAAACTAGTATGGAAAACTTGTCAGACAACAGACATTTTCTGTTTCGATCAAAACTTATTTTTATAAAAGCCAATTGTGAAAATAGAGAAAAGAAATTGCTAAAACATTGCATTTCCATATACTCTGTATGTTATCTCCCTTATTTTTTTCTTGCAGAATGTTACATTGCTACAATTAGTGAAACCATATTGATTCCTATCTTAGTTCAAATTGCTATAAGAATATATGTCAGACTAGATAATCCTTTAGCAACAGAAATTTATTTCTTAGTTATGGAGGCTTATAATTTTAAGGTCAGTTTTCCAGAAGATTTAGTCTGGTCAGGGTCCATTCCTCCTAGAAGATGCCTTCTTCTTTTGTCTTTACATGTGACAGGGGAAGAGAGCTCTCTGGGGCCTCTTTTATAAGAGCAATAACCCCATTCATGAAGATGGAGTCTTCATGACTTAATCGCACTCTGATAGTCCTACCTTCTAACACTATCACCTTCATGATGTGGTTTTGCTATGATTTGCATCTGAAATGTACCCCAAAGTCTCATGTGTTGAAATGTTGGTCCCCAAAACAGCAAAATTAGAGGTGAGAAACTGTAGAAGTGATTGGATCATGAGGGTTTTGATCTCTTTAATGGATTAATCCATTGAGGGATTCATGATTGAGTGGGCTACTGGGAGATGGTGGAAGCTAGAAGGTGGGACCTAATTGGAATAAGTTTGTTCTCAGAGGTATGCTCTTGGGAATATAACTTGTCCTCAGCCCCTTCCTTGCTCTCTGTCTCTCTGGTTCCCAGCCACCATGAGGTGAACAACTCTACTCCACTACATCTTCTCTACCACAATGTTCTGCTTCATCATCCATAACAATAATGGAGCAAGCTGACTATAAATTAAAACTTCTGCAACATTGAGACAAAATAAATCTTTTCTCCTCTCAGTTGTTATTTTCAGGCATTTTGTCACAGCACTATAAAGCTGACAGACATAGGATTCAACATGATTTTGTGAAGATGTAAATATTTGGAACAAAGCAGTTTTTTATTATGAATGAAATACAGATTTAATTTTAACCTAATATCTTTTTCATTTCCCCAAGATCTCATTGTTAGTTTCTAAGTCTTATAAATTCCCTCCTTACCATGGCAGTAAGAATTTCCCCGTTTTGGTGAGCTTGACATTTTGAGAAGTTCTGTTGATATACTTTGAAGGATATCCTATATAGGAATTTGTTTAATGTTCTCCCCATTCTTATATTGAGATATGGATTTTTGAAAGGGATATCATAGGTGAAAATTGACATATAAATAACATTATATAAAGGATAGATACTATTGATATGATTTATCACTTTTGATCTTGTTCATCTCAGTGGCCATGTTCTTCCATTGCAAAGGAAGACAATATGCACAATTCAAAATTGGGTGTTTGAAGTGACTTCATATCTTTCATAAAAATAAACCCAAAATGGTTTGTAGACCTAAATGGAAAATTCTAAATCAACACTACTAGAATAAGGCATAACAGATAATTCAGAAGACTTTGGGTTTGATTATGACTTTTCAGAAAAGATATCAAAAGTACAATCTATGAAAGAAAAAAATTGACAATCTGAATTTTATTCAAATTAAAAACTTCTCTGTGAAAGACATTCTGAATAAAATGAGAAGAAAAACCACATACTGAGAGAAAACATTTGCAAAGACATATTTGATAAAATAATGTTCTCTTAAATAGCCAAAGAACTCTTAAAATTGAATATTAAGAAAATGATCAACTCAATTTTAAAATGAGCAAAATATCTAATCAAACACCTCACAAAGAAGATATAAACAAACTAAATAAGTACATTAAAAGATGCTTAGCATCATATGTCATTAAGAAATTAAAAATTAGAAAACTGAAATACATGTATATCCTAGTAAAATGGCTATTGTTCAAAACACTGACAAAAACAAATTCTATAAGAATATGAAGCTCTAAGATCTCTCATTCATCAATGAAAGGAGTGAAAAATGGCATACCCATTTTAGAAGATATTTTGGCATTATCTTATGAAAAAAAAATGTAAGAACTAGCATGGCATTTGTTCAAATATGTTGAAAAATGTATCCACCCAAAAACTACACACATAGATTTATAGCTGTCTTATTTATAATTGACAAAACATGCAATATCATGATGTCCTCCCATATTTAACGATTTAATATTTAAATATTAATATTTAAATATTAATAAATAGTATTCATTGCTAAAATAGATTATCTATCAAGCAATTAAAAGGTGGAGGTAGCAAATATGTATTACTAAGTGAAAACATTCAATCTGAAAAATGTATACTTTAGGATTTCAACTATACAACAACATTCATGAAACTGCAAAACTATGGAGACAGAAAAGTGATCTCTGCTTGTAAAGCCTAAGTGATATCTGAGTGGTGTACATAGGGTTTTAGGGCAATGAAACAATTGTATATGTGATGCCATCATAGTGTACAAAATGTATGTGAATGGTCACTACACATGCCACTATGCCCTTGTCCAAAGTCATACAATGGACAACACTAAGAGTGGGCAATGAACACTAACATGCGCTAATTTACAACAGACTATAAGTTAAAATTTCTAAAAGTTTTTGGACTTTGGACAATAATGATGTATCAATATTGGCTTATTGATTATAACAAGTCCACCACTTTGGTGAGAAATGCTGATGTTGAGGGAGGCTGTATTCCTATGTAGGGAGGAGGTATGTGTGAATGCTCTCATATTCTACTCAATTTTGCTGTGACCCTAGAGTTATCCTTAAAATCAAGTCTAGGAAAAGATAAGGAATAAAGTTAGGTTCATAATGCTGTCTGATATTAATTTAAATACAACCACTAAAATAATTAAACAGTTATACCTAATAAGCAACCAAAAGACAGAAAACAGAATCATAAAATATAGTCAATTATTCCAAAAGAATAAAATGAGAACAACATTCATGAACGGAGAGCAACTTCTCATTTGTCTGGTTGCATATGATGTAGAGTTACACAGGTCATGTAATCATATATGCCCATAGGGAAATAATGTCCAGTTCATTCTATTACCATTTCTATCCCTGTGTCTAATCAGATGAATGAGGAGTTGTTCTCCATTTACATAAGATGTGTCAAAATGCCTTCTACTGTCATGTATAACTAGTTAGAACAAATAAAGAAATTAAAAAATGAGAACAAGCTGGATGAGTTAGAAACCAGATTTTTAAACCCTATCATAGCTGTGCGTACACAAAGAGAGTTAGAAGATATAAATTTAATAAAGGAAATGACAAGCCTGTTCTAGAAAGGAAGAGGTCTGTGGCATTGGTCCTCCCCTGAGCTTCTTGGTTTTGCCCTCCCTCTGCTGTGATCTGTGCACATGGACAGTACCAGTACATTTCCATTATCCCCATTTCCAAAAATTTCACTGAATACTCTTTATTAACTGTTCCTATTACTTTTGAATTATCAGCCTACATAAGAAGGAAAGAAATAAACATAAAATCAATAGCTAAAAAAAAATCTCCAAATATAAACACTCTAAATCCTAAATGTGTGTAGTAAAAATGCTAGATCTAGAGATTACTTTGAAGATTACGTTGGATTTGAGGATTATTTTCAATGTAAGATCAAATAGGTACTCTTACTCTTAAGAAAGCTTATAATTCTCTTTTTGAAATGAAAGTCTAAAGTTTAGAATTTTCACAGAAACTACATATATAACAAAGAGATACGTGTTTCATAAATCTTGCAGTAAAATGTGAATCAGTAAATCAGCAAGCTTCTTCTCTTGCATATTTTAGAACCAAAACATGTTTTCTGGTAAAGCAAATCAATAGAAAAGGACACTAAAATGTTTAAGAAAACTAAAGTCTGAATTAGAAATATATGTGGGTAATATCTTAACTGTGCTATCAGGCAGCTTAAATATAAAAAAGTTTGGCAGAAACCGGAAAGGATTATAATATATTTGCAGGTACTATAATACATGACGTTATATCCAAAAGTCAGAATAATCATGAAGTCACTCTTTTCTTATATAAATGCACTGCAGCCTACCAATTCTTAAATTCATTTGTTTAAGTACTAGAAATATATGAAGTTATCTTTACATATGTCTGTTACCTGGTAATAAGGGACATGTAGAATTTAGCAAAGAAAAATTTGATGTATATGCATTTGTGTAGTCATTTTGGAAGGCCTACAAGGAATATGATAGGAAAATAGCTATAAGCATGCACTTCATTTATTCTCGGTCACCCATGTAAGTGGAGGATTTGATCAACCAGAGAAAAAGACTCTGACTTGGGACTCTCAGATATGTACAGACTAAGCATAGAACAACATGGGACCAATGTTTGTCTGAATTTTTTGTCAAATCATCCTTCTATTCAAAAAGGGATTGATAAAAGCACTCTTTTTTAGAAATTATCTGAAACTTAAATTAGGTACTATTTGTGAAATATTCAGAATTATGATAGCACAAGTAAGGTATTCTGTCTTTTTAACATAATAAAATTGATAAATTGAAGATGGTGAATCCATGATTGAAGTTACAGTTTAAAATGTGCACTAAAACAATAATAGAATAACAAATAAAATAAAGAATAGTGTGCTAGATTTTAGTTTCTGATATGATTAAAATTAAAAAGTTAAGAAAATTGTACTTTAATATGTACCATTTCTTCTTTCCTCATGTTAACTGTTTTAGGGGAGCTTTTGATGGGATCCTCTTTAGTACATCACACATTTTCTGGTTTCACTACAAAAACTGAGAAGATGTAAGCCTTTTCTTACCCTTCATTTCTATGTTTCTAACTTAAGCATGTAATAAATAGAATATTTTATTTACTAATTTAATTTGAAGAGACTGAAGTGTACTTCATTTAAAAATTCTTAATGTTTCATATTAATCTTTCAAAATAGTTCCATAAAAAATTTTAGAAATACCATTGATGGTCACTGAAAGAGAAGAAAAATCATTTCAAGAAGGTTTATACTACCAATTTGAACAAAAATAATTGCTGACATTTGCTGATTGCTCTTTACCAGGCACGTAGTGAAGGACTTTTATATTACTTAATATTGTTTCATTTCTTACGGAGTAAGTGTCTGTACTTTGCCATTATCTGACAGGAAGTTTAAAGTGGTTAGGTGGTGACAACTAAGGACTGGACCCTGGGCTAGCCAAATGCAGGGGTGATGAGAAATGCACGGCCAGAGTTTCTGTTCACGGAGACGGACCTTGACCTTGAGCTGGAAAGCAAAGTTCAGGCCAGTGACAAGTTTCTAGAATATACTGTCCTTTTCAGTGTGGCCTTTGGGGTGGTCCAAGTAAGAGGTTAGGGATCCCCAAAGGGAGCCCCTGTCTTTCTTCCCTTGTAGTAAACAGAGTATGGGCCGATAAAGCAGATGGTAAAAGTTCAATTTGATTAAAGTGGCCAGATGGAATTGAATGACAAACTTGACATAGTTTGAAAAAGAAAGCAGTATGGATTTGAGGACACAGACCAACAAATCACAGAGAGCACAAAAGCATCTGTAACAAAGTAAAAGGGGGGAAGATGTATGAGGAACAGCAGATATTTCTCTTATTGAAGGATTAGATGTCTAAACAATCTGTCAGCCAAAATTCAATTGAAAGAAAGATTTATAAAAATGATAAAAGAAAAAATAGTAATATTTATCATGATAGTCTGTCATAATTTGAAGGAATGAGTTTATATTCCCTGCTCATTTTCAAAAAGAAGCATGATTTTTTAAAAAATCCTAGAAAATAATATCTTTGAAGTTTTATCTATCACTTGAATTTTTATAAAACTGAGGAATTTTACATTGGAAGTGTGCTATTTTAATTATTATACACAAACAAAAATATAAAAAGGTACTAGAATTATTGTAGACAATATAAAATGTTCATAAAGTATAAAGTCTTTATAGTGACAACTTTAAAATCAAATAAAATTAATTTTATTCAAAAAGTACCACACAACATCTATTTTTTAAATATTGTAAAGGGAAAAACAAATTTAGCACATAATGAGAATAATATAACACTATATAACAAAACTCCAGATATAAAGTTTACATCATTTTAGATGAATTTTATTTCAACTAAAGGAAGGATAATGATAGAATTGTTTTTAAGATGTTTGGCAGCATTTGGCAATCCAAATTCAGAAAATTGGATTTTAATCCAGTATATGTATTATGAATCAGCTACCCAATGTTTCAAATAGTGTTGGTTTTGACATTTGAAAAAAGATAAACTCCTTTTGTGTAGAATGTCATGTGCACCTTAGGATTTTCACAAGCTCTGCCCTGCTCAAACTGAATGTTTATGCCAACCTCATCCCTGGAGCTTTTGACAAAGCCTTTGCATATTTCCAAAACTGTGCAGAATGGATGGAAAGAAGGCAGGCAGGAGGGAGGAGATCTGTCATGCTCCATTGATAAACACTGCTCTGTGAGGAGCATACTTTTTTACAGTATGGATATTCTATTCCATATGCAATATATACCTTATATTCTCAAAAAATTGTAGATGGGTCCAAGAAATGCCATCAGGCACATGCATTCTGCAGTTATTTTCTCTCTATGAAAGGAGAATCATTATGAAATGTCCCTCACTATAAACAGGGCTAACACTGGACCATCAGAAAAAAATTTATCCTAATCTGAATTCATTTATAAATATATTTTCATTTTGCAATTATGTATTAATAAAATAGTTTATAAACATTTGTTAGAAATTATAATCAGAAAAAGGCAAATATCCCCAAATATGAAGTTTAAGTAAATTAGATATGAGTGACTAAGAAAACTCTATTTGAAATATATATTGGGTACCTGATCTATTATAAGAAATGTGAAGAATCCTACCCACATTGTAGTAATATATTATATATGTATATTATTGATATTTATATTATCTATATTTTAAAATTATGATTAGCTTGTCTCATTTTATTTCAATAACTTCCCTAAATTTACACATTTTTCTGTTTTGCAAATAAGGGATTTGTAACATTAAGAAATGCATATTTTTTCCAAAATAATATTTTAAATATTACTATAAATAATATCTGTATATAAATTGGTCTCATTATAATAAAGGACAACTAATCATATAGTCATTTTAGGTAAATCCCCAAATAGTTTGACTATTTAGAACATAATATTAGATTTCTGTTAAAATAAGTTATAAAAATAATGAGATTTATTTGTATATGTACATAATAGGTATATATAGACCCAAAATACAAGAATGTAAAAAACAGCATATTCACCATATTTTTCTTCTAGGTAAAAACTAATGGGAAACTCTAAGATTTTACAATGTTGCTTTTTTATTTATCATATTGCCTAAAATCAATTATGCTCAATGATAGTTACAAACTTTCTGAAACATAGACTTCATAAAATCATTTTATCAATTTAATAACAATTAATGTGGAATGAATATTGTTTTTCCAGAAAAAGAAGAGTGTTATAAAAAATGATTAGGAGTATAGGTAATATCATCTAATTGATACTGTAGTACAGAATGTCTCTATATTTTCATTTTTAGTATGTCACAAAAATAAGTCAAAGACAATTCAAAGATATAAAGAGAATAAAATAGCTTTTGTCTCTGGTAAAATGATATATAAGAAAGACATTTGTTACCTGAATTCTTGTGGCAGAAAAATAACCAGAATGCTTCAAAGATATTTTGAATTTTTTTAGGAAAATAACAATGTAGGGTTTTTGGAGGATTGAGATTCTAATGTCAAGGCCATGGAAGAAGAAGATACTTGTAGTGTATTTAGCACAATAATGAGAAGAAAGGCAAAGAATAGAGATAGCATAATCTAGAGAGAGAACTGGAAAGGTGGACTACTTGGGGTGAGCCAAAGCCCAACTTACTAAGAGTGGAGGAGGCAAAGGAATCTAAAAAATAATTTTTATTTATCATTATTATGAATCATTATTCATGTGTTTACCTATTTGTTAAAAAATGTTGTCAAAGTAATTGTTTGCCAGGCATCATGATGAATGAGGGTGAATAAAAGACCGGCAATTCCATGGTTCACACCCTATGTTGGTTGTAGGGGAAAAAAAGACTGCTAAAAACTAAGAAGTAGAAAATAGAGTACAATATGTATTCAGGGTAGAAAAAGGGATATGAAATAAATCACTAAGGCATTCAGTTTTTGACTATCCGGAAAGTAGAACCTTTAAGAGGGCGAATAGAAAAGTCTTCTCAGGTTTGGGAATATCTTCAATGGAAGCTAACAGATGGGAAGTGAGGACCCAGGCCCTGGTTTGGCAAGTCCTCTGGTCCATGTTTGGAACAATTCTGCAAAACTTTAGCAACTATGAGACTGTGGGGAGATGAATAAAGATATATATATATATATATATATATATATATATATATATATAGTAACATTGCGGGCAATGATAACAAGATTGGATTTATTCCAGATGTTAATGGAAGAAGTGAGTTTGTACTGGAAAGACTGGCCAAACTATCTGCTATTGACATCCAGTATCAAAAACAACAATCACAGAACAACAATGACAAAGAAAATGTTCTTTGTTATCTAAATATATGTTTAGTACAAGAGCTATTCCTTGGGGGAACAGATTGTTTATCACCAAAAAGAAAGAGCTTTGTAAACCATTTGACTCTACTCCCAGGTTAAAATTACAAAAAAAAATTAAAAAATAAAAAACTATTGTAAGACTCCTAAAAAAGAACAAACTAGATATTTGATTTTTACCCAGGGATTCTATGAACATTTACATTCATATTTTCTAGATTAGAGGGGTACAACACTAACAGGTGACCTATGTAATACAATGAATAATTTATTTTTTCTTTTCAGAGTATCATGAAATATGGTACAGACATATATAAAAAATTAAAAATTGCTTTTAATTTCTTATAATACAAATATGAATTTTAAAAAGGAGATAAAAATGCATAGCTAAGTAATACCCTGTAGCTGAGATCTTGTCTTAAAATTGGACTGAAATAAAAAATAGCTAACACCTTTTCATGATGCAAATGATAATGTTTCAGTGCCATGGTCATGACCATTTACACTGTCTTCTTTTTGTGGGAGAGTGTCAGTTAGGATATCCTCAAGTAACAAAATATCAACTAATAGTGTCTTTTGATATTAAGTAAATTAAAGGTCTCATAGAGAATGAGTATGGAGGGAGGCAGTGTTGTGAATTGTTCCCAGGTGAAGAATACAAAGGATGCAAGCTCTCTTCACTCTTCCATCTACATTCTTGACATGTCCCTTCTATGATACCACAGGACGGTTGCTATCACTTCAGAGGTTCTCTCTTCCCACATTTAATTAAAGAATGAAATAAGACTACCAAAGGAAATTTCTCTCCACTTCCCTATTCTTGTCAAGAAGTAAAATAATTTTCCTTGAGGTATAATAGATCGCATCTTTCCTCTGGGTTTAGTACCACTAAGTAGCCTAAATTCTACTGTTCCTACCAGAGATAAATTGGAAACCAATTACTTACTGACTTACATTGTTCCTTTGGGCTGGTCACTGATATCTGAACAAAATTAAGAATCTATTGGTGAAGAAAAAGACAGGAATGGGAAGGCAAGTGTCATCCTTTGTAAGGAAATATATGTATGCTAAGAAATAATTTGTTAGCATGTTTAGAAAAAGGTAAACTTTGATAATCCAGAAAAGAAATGGGAAGGTATTTTTAATTAAAAAAGATCATCTAAGTGAACATAATATAAATAGGGGAAAATAAAATTCTTATTTCCTCCAGGGGAACAATAAGAATATTAAAAATGTCCAAAGGAACAAAAGAGATAAATCATTATGAAATTTCTTGAACAAATAACTTTAATATTTTGGATGCATTCAAGAAAAAAGGGGGCTTTCTATCATATATTTTATTATATATATAATAAAATATATATACATATAGATAGATTTTTTTTGTGTGTATATGTGTGTGTGTGTGTGTGTGTGCGTGCGCACACACACACGGGTGTGTCAGGGCTTGAACCTATCCATGTGTGCTTATCACTGAGCCACATTTCTACCCTTTTTATTTTATTATTTTAATTTTGAGACAGGATCTACCTAAGTTGCATAGGTCCTCTCTCTGTTGCTGAGGCTAGCCTCAAGTTTGCAATTCTCCCTCCTCAGCCTCTATAGCCACTGGAATTACAGTCCTGTGCCACCACGCCTGGCTGATTAGATATTATTTAGAGGACACCTTTTTTTGAAGAACAAACTACAATATCAGAACAATTATAGAAGACATCTGAAAACAACATAATCAAATAAAGACAACATGATTAGAATGGCTAAAATCCTGTGTACTGATAATGACCCTGCAACATTCATCTGTTTCTTGTAGAAATGCCAAATAATGCAGCTTCCTTGGAAGACATTTGGGCAGTTTCTGGGGATACAGTAATAGTATTATCATATCATCCACCAAACGATACGTTTGTTATTTACTCACATTTATGGAACTTGTGTCCACACAAAAACCAGCACATGAATGCTTATAGTAACTTAATTTTTAATTGCCAAAATTTACACGCAAGTTCTTCAATAAATTAATGAATATTTAAATGGTGGTACATCCAAACAATGGAATACTATTCACTGCCAAAATGAAATTCATGCATTTTATCAAGTGAAAAAAATCAATCTGAAAGGAGTGAATACTGGATGACCCCAAATATGTATGTGGAAATGCATACCTATGGAAACAGTGAAAAGATCAGTGGGAAAGGAAAGAATGGATAGGTGGGGGTATAGGATAGTTTTAAAAGCACTGAAACTATTGTTTATGATACTATAATAGTGAATGTATATCATTGAACATTTGTCAGTAAACAGAACATGCAGCACTAAAATTGAAAGTTAATGCAAAATATGGAATTTGTGTGGTAATAATGTCTCAGTGATGATTCACTGTTTGTAAAAAAAATGTGGATTTTTGTTTTGTTTTGTTTTGTTTTTTTAGGTGGGCAGGGTTGGGGCAGCAGGTACAGAGGAACTCTGCATTCCATTCAATTGTTTTTGTGAACTAAAAATACTTGAAAAACAGTACAGGTTTAAAAAAATAGACAATAGTTTTCAAATTTGTTTTATGAAAAATACTTCAAATTGTTCTTCAAAAATATTACATCATTTTTGTTTGTGATAAGAACATGTATAGTAAGATCTATTCCCTTAGCAAATATTGAAGGACATAATACAGCACTATTAATTATAATCAGTATGCTACTCAATGCCTACAACTATAAAAGTTGAGTGAGTCCTAGCAATCAAGAACCATTTTGTCTTGCATGACCCACACTCAGAACCCACCTAATAGCATTTCTCCTTTCCTCCTGTGTGTGTGTGTGTGTGTGTTTGTATGACACTCATGCCTCAATAAAGCATTATAAAACAATAAAAAATATACTTCAAAAATTTCAAAATATGTATGCTGACTTATGCTCAGAAATTGTTGTACTCCTACATTAATACTTTGAGACAGAAATAAAATGCATATGCTAGAAGCATCAATATTTATCAAAATAATTCAATTACCCAAGTTAGAAATTGACGGAACTTACCCATATTTGAAGTATATACAATCTATTTGGAAAGTTAATTTTGTTAACCAAAGCTATGTATTCAGCATTTAATAAAAAATGCAATAAAGTCAATGAAGAGAACAGTATCATAAGTATTTACTGTAACAATTGAATACCTAAGCAGTTTTGTGAATATATTTGTATTGTATGTGCATGTTTCTATGCACACACACACACAAAGGTTAAGAGGTAACTAAGCATCTAAGAAATTAGGTATGACTATGGCTGTTATATAAACAGTAGAATTTATTGGAAGTTACACAGTTTTAAAAAATTAATGGGAAGTCTATGAAGCCAAATGTTGAAAGTACATAAGAGCTAATGTCACAGCAGAAGAAATATGATCTAAAGAGGTCTCTTCTGCTACATTGACCCATTTGTACCTGACATTGTCCCTGACATAAATTTCAAGTAAATCAAATTTATTTGTATACATCACTCACTCTAGATTTAAAACACTAAACAATAATCTAAATTAAAATAACTGAAGGATGATACTTCAACCCCCAGATTAATATATACAGAAAATGGAAATAACTGTACAAAAGGACGCAGGGGTTGGCACATCATGATAAACTTAAGGACAATGGGGTACAAGTAAACAGTCTATTCGATAGGTTGGTTCTCATCAGCTAAAAGTTTTCTGAAATATATTACAATCAGAAACTTTAATAAAACCACATTTTAAGAGAGAATAAGCAGCTATTTATAATTTCTTATTATTAGATAAACAACAACATAGATAAGTTAATTCTGATTTTAAAATGTCATTTTAAAATAGAAGTACACTAATCTGTATGACCTATTTTAATAAATTATGTGTAAAGGAAACTTGTAGTTGCCTTGGAAGTATCAACTAATTTGTGTTTGGAGACAGGGAGCAGGATTCCAGAGACTTGTGTTTCAGTTGGAGCAGTTTTCTTATACTTTCTTCATTAGAAGTATGCATAAAAATATTCAGGCAAAGGATCTCGACCCCCAAATTTAGAAAACTCATGGCTTAGGAGATGGCAATTTCCAACCAAAGTATTAAAAATTCAGTATATACCTAATTTTTGTTCCATAAGAAATTTGATGGTTTTCTTTTACAAGTGAACTATACCTTATGAAGTGCTTACTATGAAGTAGAAACTTTTCTAGAACTTTCAGTGCGCTACTTAATTTAAATAATGGTTTAATTATTCCTTTTAAAAATTATGTGTGTGTTCACACATGTGTAACAATATAGTAATTTTGAAATATACTTAATTTCATATACTTAAAATATCTTGAGATGTTTTGTATTTGCCAATTGATTTTCAGTTAAGTTCTTGTCTACATGAATGCATATCATGTTTGTTATGGTTAGGATGAAATACCAAGTGGCTCAAAGAACTAGGAAGACTAAAGTCAATCTCCCAACACACTTAACATAAGTGGGATCTCTTCATCATAGAACCCTATCAAAAAGCTTATGCTTTCATAAAAAGAAAACTTGCATAGAATGCACCGTACCAAGAGAGAAAACTAATGTAAATGATGGACTTCAGGCAATTTTGATGTGTCTATGTAGGGTCATCAATTATAAAGAATACACCACTACAATGGAGGATGTTAATAATGGGGAAGGCTATGCACATTGGGAGTCAGGAGATATACAGGAAGTCTCTTTTCCTTTATCTCAATTTTGCTGTAAATCTAAAACTGCTCTTAAAAAAACAGAATTTTTAGAAACAGTGAAATTTAAACAATATGAAACATATGATATTGATATTATAATTTCAAAATACTTCAGCCATGATGAAAATACATTTTTATATAATCCTTTTACTAAAAACATTATATATATATATATGATATTAAAGTTATCACTTCCCCTGAAACAGTTGTCAATCATACACATTTAGTCTCTAGTTTTTAATCCACAAATGAAAAAAAAAACATTTTAATATACAGCCTGTTTTAATTTCTTATGTTTTCTTTAGTTGCGATCATAACTAGCTGTATTCTTGATACATTTTATTTTGCATACATTTTTCATTTTTTTTCTAATTTGTTATATATGACAGCAGAATGTGATTCAATTCATATTACACATATAGAGCACAATTTTTCATGTTTCTGGTTGTACACAGAGTCACACCATTTGTGTCTTCTTACATGTACTTAGGGTAATCATGTCCACCTCATTCCACCGCCTTTCCTATGTCCATACCTCCTCTCTTCCCTTCCTTCCCCTTTACCCTATGTAAAGTTTGTTGTTCCTCCCATCCCACCCCTACCCCCATCACTATTATTAATCAACCTCCTTATATCAGAGGAAACATTTGGCACTTCTCTTTTGGAGATTGGCTTACTTCACTAAGCATTATATTCTCTAACTCCATCCATTTACCTGAAAATGCAATGATTTTATTCTCTTTTATTGCTGAGTAATATTACATTGTGTATATATACCACAGTTTTTTTATCCTTTCATCTACTGAAGGGCATGTAGGTTGGTTCCACAACTTAGCTATTGTGAATTGTGCTGCTATAAACACTGATATGGCTGTGTCTCTGTAGTGTGCTGTTTTTAAGTCCTTTGGATATAAACTGAGGAGTGGAATACCTGGGTAATATGGAGGTTCCAGTTCAAGTTTTACAAGGAATCTCCATACTGCTTTCCATATTGGCTGCACCAATTTGCAGTCCCACCAGCAGTGTATGAGTGTGGCTTTTTCCCCACATCCTCACCAACACTTATTATTGTTTGTATTCTTAATAGCTGTCATTCTTACTGGAGTGAGATGAAATCTTAGAGTAGTTTTGATTTGCATTTCACTAATTGCTAATGGTGATGAACATTTCTTCATATATTTGTTGATTAATTGTATATCATCTTTTGAAAAGTGTCTGGTCAGTTCATTGGCCCATTTTTTGATTGGGTTATTTGAATTTTGGTGTTTAGCTTTTTGAGTTCTTTATATATCCTAAAGATTAGTGCTCTATCTGATGTCTGTGTGATAAAAATTTGCTCCCATTCTGTAGGCTCTCTATTCACCTCACTGATTGTTTCTTTTGCTGAGAAGAAGCTTTTTAATTTGAATCCATCCCATTTATTTATTTATTTATTTATTTTAGTTCTTGTGCTATAGGAATCTTATTAAGGAAGTTGGGGCCTAATCTGACATGATGGAGATTCGGGCCTACTTTTTCTTCTATTAGTCACAGGGTCTCTGGTTTAATTTCTAAGTCCTTGAACCACTTCAAATAACTGCATATATATATATATATATATATATATATATACACACACACACACACACACACACACACACACACACTTTAAGCTTTGGTGTAACTATCTCTAGGTTTAATCTTTGCTTCTAATTCTCTAATTTCTGACTCCAGATGAAATACTCCACTCACTATTTTATCTTTTGTATTTTAGCCATGTTAAAACTTATGAGTTTTTTAACTCTTTAGGTTATTGTCCAATTATTATTCTCTGTGACCTGTGTAGCTCTTAATCTCAATCTCTCATATCAAAATCTACCTTGTGCATAATATCTAAAGATGCAGAAGTCATTTTTGCAAGAATGGGGATGAATACCACATGCTATGGGAGATGTAATGGAGACTAAAAGGAGTTAAGTTCACAGAGGGCATAATAGAGGCACAGTACTTTAAGTTGTTCTCCCCTATACTGCTTTCATAACAGAAATAAATTTCTATTTGATAAAGACAAACTATTGGTTCATACAGTCTCAAGTAATTCTGATGGGAAAATTGTAGATATTTATTAATTAATAATTTATTAATTATTGCAGGAGTATAAAATTCAGAAAAGAGAGGGCAGACACAGTACAGCATACATATAATCGCAGATACACAGGAGTCTGAGACAAGGAGGATGGAGAGCTTGAGGCCAGCCTCAGCAATTTGGCAATTTTTGTCTTAAAGTAAAAACTAATATAAAGGACTGGGATTGAAGCTCACTGGTAGAGTATCCCTAGGTTTAATTCCTAGCACCACAAAAATAATAATAAAAATTTTAAAATAAAAACCTGAGATGAAGAATCATATACATGAAATTAAATTTAAAGATGTGCATGCTATGTATAACTTTTTGTTATGTGGCCACAAATTGCAACAATCTTTTCTAATTAAAAACTTGGGGCTATTCAGTGATAAATATAGTAGTGAAACACTATCATCATTTAGGCAAATACTTCTCAATACATTAATACATATTGATCTATTTTTAAAGTATATGACTTATACTAAAATATATTTTGCAAGACTACTATAAGCAGTATCTTTCAATGAGTCTAGAATATGAAAAATGCCCTTTTTTGTATTCATTTAATTTATATTCAATTTAGAGCAGCTGACCCGGATTATTGATCAGGATTCAATTTGGTTATTCCTTCCTTTTGTAAAAAATATTCATATTTTTATACTAAATATTTATATAAGACTTTTATAGCATTATTAGTATGAATTTCACCTGATTAACTCTGGAAAATTTCAACTTGTATACAAATATTATGGAAGAAATAGATCTGTGTGTAGTTTTCATGACAGATCTGCATAAGTCCTTTCACTTAAGATAAAGCAGCCCTTGAAGGAGAGAAACACAAAGTAGGCACAAACTTCTGATGAAGTAAGAGTCAAACACGACTTGTGAAGTTAAATTATACAATTGTCAGTCCCTAGATTTTATAACATAAGTGAAAAATTAAGATAATCAGTTTAAATAGTTAAACTCTTATAGATCTTCAAGTTAAAAATTGCATGACTAATCTCCACCGTCATGTATATCTAAAAAGAAAAAATTTTAAAAATTGCATATTAATAATTATAAATAATTTTTTCATGCTTACCAACTATAAGTTATCATATGAAAACCTACAACCTCAGTATGTATTCTTTATACCCTACATGACACGTGAGCCATAACATATTTTTCCCCAAAAAATGGATTTTGACTTATTAGATACGATTTAAGAATGTACATTTTGTATACTGCCTTTTTAAATATTAAAAGGGGAAACTTCAGAATAATACTTGAAATTGTCCAAGTGTTTATGATAATCATTTTTGATCATATTGCTTACAAATATATTCATAAATTATAACTCCACAATGAAATTATGTCAATTACAGACACATACAAACACATACACACACGTATACTATAAATATTGTCACTTTTATTTTTATGTGGGAATCCTAAATCTTCAACATGATGCTAAGATTTTTTAGAGAAGGAGTGATATCTTATTCCTGTATATTCCCAGCATTAATATGTGAAATATTGTCAATGAAATTGCAATTCTGTAATAAATGTATGACTCTTAGAAGAATTAAATCTTTTGTACTAATTTTTAATTTCAAATATTACTATATGAGTTAAACATTTTTAAGTAAACTGAAATTTTACATCTATAATTGCACATAAAAGTTAACTCCTAAAAGGAGTTTAATGATGCTTATATTATTTTACTCATACTTTTTCCTATATTAGCATTAATTAACAAAATTTTGTATGGTAAGAACATATAGATAAGTGGGCAAAAGAATGAGAGTGATACTTCTCAAAAGAAGAAAATACAAAAGGCAAATAAATATATAAAAAATGTTCAACATCTCTAGTAATTAAGGAAATGCCAATGAAAAGTACCAGAAGATTTTATCTCCAGTCACAATGGCAATTATCGTCACCTATCCTAGCTGGCGACCTAATGCTGGGTTCACAAAATCTGACTATTCCAATAACTTAAGAAAACATCAAAGAAAGCATGCAACCACACAGAATAGCCTTTTCAATAATCCCTGAGATGGCTCTGCGACCTTAAGGGTCCTTAGAAAGAAAGAGAGCGCCACGGGAATTCTTTATTATTATATAGGGAACACACAAGGGGAGGTTTCATGGAACATTCTATCCCAAAAAGAGCAAAGGGGTAGAATTACAAAGGAATAGGTGAGTGTAGCTCCAACCCTACAGGTGACACTTACACCTGGAGCCAAGTTATGATATTCCATCTGGGGTAATGCCCAAGTTACTGTGAGACCTGGCACTATCACTAGAGTGAAAGCAATAATTGGTCAGTGCCCTAGGGCATCAGGACTTGAAAGTCTGCATCCAGGGCAGCTCCTGACAAACAATTATCAAGAATAAGAATAACAATAAATGTTGGCAAGTGTGTGGGGGGAAAAGGTATACTTGTACATTGTTGGTGGGACTGCAAATTAATACAACTCTGGAAAGTAGTATGGAGTTTCCTTAAAACACTAGGAATGGAAGGAACCACCATATGATCTGGCTATCCTGCTTCTGGGCTTATATCCAAAGATCTAAAATCAGCACAGTAAGTGATGCAGCCACAGCACAATTGACAATAAGAAAGATGAGTAAATAGATGAATGAATAAATAAAATGTGGAATATATACACGATGGAGTTTTATGCATCCATAAAGAGTGAAATTATGGCACTTGCTGGTAAATAGATGGAACTGGAGAACATTATGCTAAGTGAAATAAGCCAAAACTAGAGAGTTAAGTGTCTAATGTTTTCTCTCCTACATGGAAGCTAGAGCAAAATAATGGTTGGGAGAGAGAAATAAAGGAAAAAATAAAGTAAGCAGTGGGGAAAATCCCATGAAAATAGAAATCAGTGGATTACAAGGAGATCAAGTGGGAGGGAGGAAGGACAGGAAAAGGGAAGAATGAGGGAATGAATCAAATCAAACTTTCCTATGTAATGATGAATAAAACACCGCTCTATAACACATCATGCACTAATTTGAAATAAATCTATATGTAAACAGAAGAAAGGTCACTAGAGTAGAGGGAAGGGAACAGAGGGAGGAAGAAGGAAAGGAAAAGGAAAGTAGTGAGGACTAAATTGAAAAAAAAAATCATTCCAAGCTTATATTATGTCAAAATGAACCCCAATATTATGTATATCTATAACAAATGAATACAAAGTAAATAAATATATAGATAATAAAATTAAATGTAGTAGTGAAGTCATCAAATATATTTCAACATGTAGCAAAGACTGATAGTTCATTATACTGGAATGTTTCCAAAAAGAAAGCAATAATAAAGGTAATATCTGAGGTACAAATTAAGCAAGCCTTGGGTAGAAAATGCTTATTTACTTGTTTTTTGATTGAATATATTAAGTGAAATGTAAAAGAAAAATAAATGTACACATTATGCTAAGTATCTAATCCTAGGCTTGCACTAATGACATCCAGGTACATTTAGTAACAGAGGACTCAGTAAAAGGTTAAAAGTAATTCTCAGTTTTCAGTGATGTATATTCTGTCACCGAAAGTTTGTACCACTAGTAACAGAGGATCTAATAAAAGATTAAAGTGATGCTGAGTTTCCATTGATGTATTTTCTGTCATCAGAAGTTTAGGATATTGTTTTCCCAACACCTCAAGTGGGAAAATAAATACCTTCTAGGCAAATAAAAAGTTTCTGTAGGCCAGAGTAATTTAGTATCTGTTCTGGTAGATGACACATGCAATTTTTCATCCTTTCTGAGACCACCTGAACAGCTGTCTTTGTGTGCTTAAATGGTTATTAAAATACCTCTTCAGAAGTGTTTACCTGAAGGCTATCAGAAAAGTGAGATGTCGACTCCATTCGGGAGAAATTCAATTTAATAAAGTTGATTTTAAGCTCTATTACACCTCAGCTCTATTTTCTCCATAGTTGTTTCAGATGGGAAAAAAATGAATGCTTTGCTGGAAAACAGATCTGTGGTGTCAAAAGACAGTTCTTTGATTCCCATCATCCACACAGAGAAAATAATCTGTAGGTAATCTGTAAACTTGTGCTAAAAAAGTCAAAACACAAGGTTCTTTATAAAGTGGTGATGAAGTTAAAAATACATCTGGATTCTTAATAAAATTTTGACAAAATAATTTCTGTTTCTTGAACATCTTAGATATTTTTCCAGACTTTTCTCTGCATAGATCAGCTTTCTATTAGACATTCGAAGGGCAGTCTCCCTCATTGTCCTCAGAATGACCTAATCCCATTCTCTCAGTGAGGCCTATTTTACCCCAACTTCCAAACCAGTGCTCCCAATTCTTCTCACCCTGTTCCACTCTTCCTGTAATGTTTCTCCCCTTCTTACACGATAGGAAACTTCTTTACATGTTTTTATCGTCCACTCCTTTCTGATAGAATTAAGAAATGCCTGTGGAATTAATGAGTAAATGAACAAATAATATATAATTTTGTAAATACTTACTTAGTACTTAGATCCTGTCAAACACTGAGTTGATATTTTATCTCCCTTAATGCAGAAACCTTCTGGGAAATATAGCTATTAGACAAATGATTATGACCTATGATCAATAAATATAAACTTCCATGGGAAATGAGAGGGAATAATATAATATCTGGGGCTTCAGAGAAGTATACATAAGGAATTCAGTTAAAATTCTGCTCTCACAGATGAGTAAAAATGTTCGTAAGTCATATGAGCAAAGCTTTCTGTTGAGATACTATATGAGCCACCTAGCTTATTGACCTAATAAAATTTTCATAATATATTTACTATCTCTGTTGTCAAAAGTAACAAATATGTGTGCCCCATGTTCTTCAAATAATATTATGTGCCCCACATTATTATACAAAGAGTGTACCCAATATGACTCCAAATAAAATTGGAATAATTTTATTAATTCGTAGGAGGATCAGGATATACAAAAAAATGAGTGAAAACATGAAAATTAGATATGGAAATATTTGTTTTATCTACAAGTAAAGGGGAGATGAAATTCAGATTTCTGTATCTCTTAATTCATACAGTAAGATTACTAATAACAGCCTATTAAGCCAAATTGAGTAACACATGTCATACTTAGAACTAGCAATTTTTCTAACCTACAAGAAAAGTGTTTACTCCTTTCCTTGTGGTGCTGAAGTATAAATATTCCATCAAACAGCCATTAGAAAGAAAGGAGTACATATGAAAGAAATCCTCGTCAAGTATTTTGATTCTTGTCAGAGTTTGCCACTCTTTACATCTCTCTTCCCTGATGGATGAAGCAAGGTTAGAAAAGTGAAAATTGTCTGTGTTGCAGAGACAGGCACCATGAGGCTTCATGGGTTTCATTCAAGTGTGAACAGGAGAAGATCAAGCAGAGACAGCCAATGAATTCTTAAGGCCAGATCACAGAGTCCCTATCTCAGCTCAGCCAGTCCTCTCATTCACTGATAATTTGTTTTTGACAAATATTACAACAACCTGTCTAAGAGAATCTACACAATGGATCTGCTTGTACTATTGTGCAGCTAATGTACTAATAGGCTGTGTTCTCCATGGGCTGTAGTAAAATATTCTGATGGAGATGTCAATATTTGATAACATCGCAAGATGACAGGGCAAGATGTACAATATTGTATTTCTGATATCTTGGTCAGCTCCAAACCAAAAAAGCATGCATCCCTTATTTCCCAATTGTCAAGTATTTTTGCAACAAGAGAAAATAAGAGAGAAAGTTGAGGCTGTGAGATTTTTCCCAAGGAAACTAGAGAGCTGGTGGGGGGGGGGGGGAGGAAGGTAGTAGTCCATCCGGGCATCCATTTAGAACTCTTTACAAAAGGAGGAAGCACTTGCTCAGTCACCAAGTGTGGTGCTTAGTTTTCAGGGCTTAAGTAAAACAAAAGACACAATTTAACATGAAAGCATGTCATTAATTCCATAATCATCGTATAGATATCTTATGACAGCAGTAACTGAAACAACCAGATGCTAACTAACCAGTTATTTTCCTATTGTTCTGTCTGCCTGTCTCTGACTTACAAGGAAAGTAACTTTTGAATGATGAATTCACTTTTTGTATGTGTTTCTGCTTTTTAAAAGCCCTTCTCTGTGTATAAAACCAACAGCCTTTGATCAGACCCTCAGATCCCTGATCCACTATAGATACTGAAGTGTTGCCTGATTCTGAAATTGAAAATAAAGGGAATTGAGATCCTTAAAAATACTAATAAATAAATATATCATTCTTTTACAAGTAGGCTTTTTTTTAAACCTCTTTCTATATGGAAGACTTAGAGAAATGATTTGATGCATATAATAGATTTTGTGTCAGCTGGGCATTTTTAACTCTTCATCAAGATTTTATATTTTATTTCCTTAAGAATCATGTATGTTTCTGTTTATGGCTCAAGCCAGGTGTTACTATTACTTAGCTAGTTTATTTTTTAAATGGTTTACATCTCACTGGCGGTGGTTGCTGTCATTTCCACCAGCTGTACACCCAAACAGCTGTGCCTCTCCCCGTTTCACTCAGAGCAACTTCCAGGGACTCATATTTAAGGGAGAGTGAAATGTTGTCTCTAATTATAACAGCAATCTGTTCCACAGCAGTTTTCACACTCTACTTGCATTCCCTACTGTGTTTTTCCAATAGTTTTACCCTTTCTTCCATTTCTATAATTTTTATTTTAAACCCATCAAGCCACTGGTTAACTGAATTAATTTTAAAGTTCATTACTTCCAGCACACGTTTTGTTTTTCTTTTGAAGTACATTATTGTTTGTAATTATTTTTAACATAAACTTTGAGTTATGTCTACAAATTTCAAAGACAAGGTGAACTGTTGGGGGATAGTAGGGACAGTGAGTCCCCAACACATATATAAATGGCGCCACCTTCTGCCATTGGTGACACCTACCTGACTATGAATAAGAAGTTATGAGTAGGCTGGGTCCGTGGCTCAGTGATAGAGTGCTCGCCTAGCAAGAATGAGGCACTGGGTTTGATCCTCAGCACCACATAAAAAATAAAAATAATAAAATAATTATATTGTGTCCACCTATAACTAAAAAACAAATATTAAAAATAAATGAAGTTATGGATAAAATAAACCAGTAACCCAAACAGCATAGACACTTTTTCACACATGTAAACTCAAAGCCTCTTCCTAACTTCTGCCTTACGGTGAAACAAGCCACTACATAAAACAGCAAGAATGTGCTTGATTTAAGAGATGTGAGAAATAAATGAACTCTTCACTAACTCTGGGATAAAGTTTGTTCTCAGTATCCAAAATACAGACTAAAAATAATAATTTTTAAATTGTCCTTTGTAGTTGCTTAAATCTGTTTTTTAATTCTATAGAATGACTGATTTGTGGCCAAAGGTAAAATATCTAAAGTCTCTGAAAAATAACTTAATAACTTTACACATTTCATGCTGTGATTTTGATAAGTGGTCACACAAAAATTTAATGTAATAGTTATTTGTTTCTATTTAACATTTAGACATTTAATGCCTAAATATTTTTAATCTTATAAACCAATTTTTTATCAGCCAATATTTTTGATTCCACAGATCATTTTAAATTGCATTATATATTTTTATTTAAAATATATTTTTATCTTGAGTCTAATGTCTTTTTATTTTAATATTTATTTTTTAGTTGTAGTTAGAAAAAATGCATTTATTTTATTTATTTATTTTTATGTAGTGCTAAGGATTGAACCCAGGGCGTTGCACATGCGAGGCAAGTACTCTACCATAATCCTAGCCCAATCTTGAATCTAATATCTTGATCACTCTTTTTAATATTCAGATAGAATGAATTAACACATTCCCCAAAGGAATATTAGCATTTTTACAAGTTTCTGAAAAACGTATTTTCTTAGTGATATATTTTTTATTAATTGTAGTAGACAGATTAATATAGAATCACTATCATTATAGTATTCTTATTTACAATTTAAATAGGGTGTTTTATTCCCAAATATTACTTGTTATTATAGTTTACATGTAAAAATTATTTATTATTTATTACTAATTTATAACCTGCTACTTATTTGGTTATATTTGATCATTAACTTTAAATGTGTGATCAATTTTTTAGAATAGTTGTGCACAAAATCATATCAGCCTAAGACAATATATTCATCTCTGCTTTATTTTTTTCTTTTCTGTGTAAGCTCTTGCTTTCTTCTAGGCTCCAATAGCATTTTCTCTATTTTAGAGCACTCATAATAAAAAAGGTGATTTTAAGTATTCTTGTCTTTCCTCTATTCTTTTTTTTAATTATTTTTTTATTTATATATGACAGCAGGATGCATTACAATTCTCATTACACAAATAGAGCACAATTTTCTATATCTCTGGTTGTATACAAAGTATATTCACACCAATCGTCTCTTTAAACATTTACTTTGGATAATTATGTCCATCACATTTCACCATCATTTCAACCCCATACCCATGCCTTCCCCTCCCACCCTTCTGCCCTATCTAGAGTTCCTCTATTCCTCCCACACTCCCCCTACCTACTATACTATAAATCAGCCTCCTTATATCAGGGAAAACATTTGGCATTTGGTTTTATGGGAATGACTAACTTCACTTAGCATTATCTTCTCTAACTCCATCCATTTACCTGCGAATGCCATGATTTTATTCTCTTTTATTGCTGAGTGAAATTCCATTGTGTATATATGCACTTTTTTAAATCCATTGATCTATTGAAGGGCACCTATGTTGGTTCCACAGTTTAGCTATTGTGAATTGTGCTGCTATAACGTTGATGTGGTTGTGTCCCTGTAGTATGCTGTTTTTAAGTCCTTTGGGTATAGACTGAGGAGAGGGGTAGCTGGGTCAAATTGTGGTTACATTCCCAATTTTCCAAGGAATCTCTACTGCTTTTCATATTGGCTGCACCTATTTGCAGTCCCACCAGCAGTGTATGAGTATACCTTTTCCCCCACATCCTTGCCAACACTCATGTTGTTTATATTCATAATAGCTCCATTTTCACTAGAGTGAGATGAAATCTTAGAGTGGTTTATATTTGCATTTCTCTAATTGCTAGTGATGATGAACATTTTTTCATATATTTGTTGATTGATTGTATATCATCTTCTATTGGCCTGGGACTTAGCATAGATAGCCTTTATGATGTTGAGATATGTTCCTATTATCCCTAATTTTTCTAGTGTTTTCAACATGAAGAGGTGCTTATCCTCTGTTCTTAAGTATATTGCTTTTCATTTTTCAGTACTTACCTTTTATTCTGCCTTGAGATATTTCTCATGAATTTAATCTCATTCAGTGTTCACCACCATGAACAAGAAAATGGTGTGGAGCCATGGTGGGAGCAGAGATCTTACTAGTCCTTTCTAAATGATTGCTTTGACAACTTGCACTTCACACTTTCTCCAAATATCTCTCTTTTCAAAATAGGATATCATATTTTTAACCTAAACTATAAACTACTATGAAAACTACAAACTCATTTCTCTTACTCAGTTAAATTTCATGTAAAATGTATTTACAGATAATTTATGATTGTTATTCTCCATATCAATTAACAATGTAAAACATGAATTAACTCAATGAAAATTAATAAATGCATTTGCCTGTTTTCTATGCATATGAGATTACTTTCCAAGCATGACATATATATTATACTTCAGTGGCAAGAATCTACTAAGCAGATCTGTTCTTTATGTTTTTCTAACAGGACATGGATCATTTTCCTCATCAAGGAGGATTTGTTCTTTTCATTATTTTACCACAGTTTTCATAATATATAAAATTTAAATATGATAGATCATCACTAGACTTCTTGAAACAACTATTTTATTTCCTTTTGTACCGATAGAGGCAGGTTATAATATAAAAAATATAGAAGTTTTAGAATCAGAAGAGTCATGGTATAAACCCACTTACTTATACTGTCTTATACAAACAGGAGCAAGAACAAATGGAGTGTGATTAAAGTATGAAATAAATAATCACCAACATTCTGTGTGTGGATGCATGCACATGTGTGTGTTTGTACATGAACCAAATGAAATATTTTCATCATGTACATGCATAGTTAAAAGTATGTGGATCAAAGTTATGTACCAGAAAAACAAAGCCATGAAAATCTATTCATTCATAAATAAAAACACTTCCATTTTGTTTCCCCCATAGCCTAGTTAGTAAGTAGAATGCAAAAATGAGTATTGCATTTATTAGTTATAATCATTTACTTTCCTCAAGAATAGTGCTTTAATTTAGTTATTATTCAGTTTATATTCATCAAAACAAATGCCAAATCTTGATGGTAGAATCATATACACTTTGGTTTTACTCCTCATTAAATTGGTAAACAAGAATCTTTCTAGCTTATGTTTGTGTGTGTGTGTGTGTGCACATGTCAGAAGACTTCACCTGAACCTCTACCTTCAACAAGATGTCTTTGTGTAGAATCAAATATCATTTTAAGAATGGACATTTCTTGTCTCTGACAGTTACTCAGTAATGCAAAACCGAAAAAGAGTCTGTGCTCATGATGAAAAATAATTCCCAGGACTTGACAAGGAAGAATGTATTCATTCCAGGCCTAGGGCATAAGTCTGCTGAGATAAAGTGAAGAAAGAGAGTTAGTGAGCAAATTCATCAAGACCAGTATCATGAATTTCTCCCTCTGGCTTGATGGCTGATGATGTACTCTTCCTGCAAGCAACAAAACTGTAAAACCAATGCTAACAAAACAGCAGCACCTGCAAGTCCATGGGAACACATTTTTGCTCAACAAGAAATCCTGACAACCAACAACTAACCACCATCTGCCTGAGATGCAGTTCAACTTTTTAAGATGCATCAGATCCCCTTCCCAGCCGGCAGCCTCATAATCAAGTACACTCCCAAGCCTGGCATCTTGAATCATACAATTATAAGCTATTACAGCTTACTTGGTGGGAAATGATCTGAGGCAATCCCCATGCTTTCCAGATAAGGATGATGAGCATAAGCTAATTAAGTCACAGTTCAAGGTCGTATGTCTACTTTGGAAAGGAGACCAAACTCCTTTCAACTCCGAGTCTACTATTGTTTTTTCTATGTTGCTTCCCTGAAATAATTGTGTGTGTGTGTGTGTGTGTGTGTGTGTGTTTTAAGTAAAAATAAGTGATTAAGTAAAAGAACTACTATATAATTTTTAAAAATAAGATGGCATTGGATTTTCAAGGTAAACCTTCTTAAGCCATGCCCAAGAAGCCAGTAGTCATTTTGACTTCATAATGAATCTTCAATGCTTTTTTTGCCAGATCTCCCTGGTGAATGAATGGAGAAACCTTTGAGTTGGCAGCCCAAGTTTACAAAAACAATCTGTAGCACTGGAGCCTGGTGAAGCTAACTGGCACATATGGGGAGAAAAAAACATGACCATGGCCTCATTACAGAGCTGAGCAGCCAAGTGTGAAGGTGAACCAGGCAGAGGAACTTCTGGGCACCTGAAAATGGACCTGCTTCTCTTCACTGCAGAGTTTTTCTGGATCTAATTAAAGCTTGATCCTTTCCAGCTGTAGTGGCACAGATTGTTTTAAGATAAACTCAATCTATAATTAAAAATCTCATTAATCATTTCCTAAATTATTTGTTGCAATATAAAAATGGAGGTTGAAACCATTCCCACTGTGAAAAAAATGGTTACAATATTAATAACTGTGTCTGAAATAGCTGTTAATGGCAAAGGGACTTTTGAGCTCCTAGTGTTCGATTTTCACACCTCTCTTACCAAATGCCCAGCTATCCCTATTCCAATGTGTTTTCTACCTTTAAATTCATTTAGCACAAAAACCTTTTTATTATAGCATAAGAATATTATATAATTATGACTTCATAGTAGATTTTTAAATAGACTCAATGCACCAAAATGTAACTGGATAACAGTGAGATTATTTAACTTTTACTGTGACTAGCAATCAATCCAGACACTTATTCTGAATATTTCAGAATCAGATCCTGAGCTTTCCTCTTTTCTAGAATCTTCCTATGAGCTTTGCATTTGTAAAGATAAGAAACTCACTTATTATAATGGGAGTAATTTACAAAACTCTGACCAGGTGACAATTTCAAATGTGAGTATGATACAGAAGTTCTCAGTAACATTGGTGACCAATTGTTGAGTTCCCTGGATGATTACCAGGTTAAAATTAGTGTCCTGAAACCCATGTTACTTATTTAGCATTTGTTCCTAATTTATTATTATGATAAAAATCATACCAATGGTTGAATTAACTTTGGTATATCATTGTTTCACTTTCATCTTCTGCCATTTCCTCTTTTGGTATTAGGTAAGAGACAGATAATTCAAAAAACTGAATTCTTCCACATATTAATTCTGAAATTTAACTGAAAACTCAGTTCTCATTTCCTCATTATTTCCATAAGCCCCCAAACCAACGTCTTTGTTAAAGTTGTCATTCAAGATAGACTTGCCCATGTCAAATCTTAATGAATGGAGCAGAAGAGGCCATGAAGGGAAAGCTCTATGCACAAGGCACCTTATAACAGGCCCCAACACACAGACAACTCATCACTTAAAGCACTGGCCTGACATGTTGTCTTTCAAGCCCAATTCTATCAAATAATGAGCTCTTACTCTAAGATTAGATTTAATTATTTTACCTTTAATATTTAATGGCTCATAATTATAGCCATTCAACAATCAGAGCTTACTAGTGCTTACATAACTACAAAAGTACCAATGATTTTTTTAATAAAACACCTTAACTAGCTTTTCATCTTCCCTATTAAATCCCCAAACATTTTTCCTTTGCTCCTTGGACATACCAGAGATCACCCTTGCCAGCAACTGCTTAGTGCAATTTGAAATCATTTTCTTTGTTATTCACCAAATTAAATCTTCTTGCATGGAGATTCATTTCAATCTCTGCCCTACTCTGTGGCACCTTTAACAATAACATTCTAATAAAATTAAGTTTGCTCTTCTACATGGCCATTCTGGCTGACCATTCATCAATAGCTAGGGGGCCATCATCCATTCTAAAGCTTAGGAGATAAAGCTTAGGAGATAAAAGCCACCATGGTTAATAGGAAATGCTGACAATTTTTATTGGCAATGTTTGAAATACATGTGTTATGTAGAGACTAAGTGGTCCTGCAGTAGAACATATTGGTATGGATGTTTGTTATACTGATTGCTTTTGAGAATTATTGCTCAAAACTACATTTCTATGTTCACTGGATGGTCACATTTTTGTCTTTTTGGTTTGGATACAGTGTTAATAAATCAACATCAATAAACTCAGAAAGAGTGCATACTTCATGGAAAAATTAGTTCTGAAATTTTATTGTTGATGAGAGTTGATGTGGAAAATATAATCTCACAAGATATTGATGTACTTTTGCCATGTATCCTCACTGATAATGCAATTGAGGACAAGAAATCTAAGAGGTTAAGTCTGCTAGAGAAGAATCAGTGGAAGGCTATTCAACATGAGAAGTGTGTCTACATGCTTTAATGCATGTTTTAACAAGTATAACTATTAATGTGTTACAGATCACCCTGTGAACTCAATCTAAGATAGCTTTCCAACTTGTATTTTGTTCTATTTTCATCTTTGTTTCTTTACCCACTAAGAAATAAATGTAAACTTTTAAGCAAGATATGTCAAAAACAAACAAATAAATGAATGAAAGGAGGAGCAATAGAATAGAGGAAGGAAAATAGAGGGAAGTGGGAGGGAAAGCCAGGGAGCACCAAGTACTGATATAGGGTAAATCAAATTCCATGTATGTTTGATTCTGTCCAAATGAACCCAACTATTATATATAACTATAATGCTCTAATTTAAAAATGAAAGAAAAAGCAATATATGACTGTTATCAGAACTCCATTGATAATAAAACAATCCCAGTTTACATCAATGCTATCAGACATTTCAAATAAAAAGCAGTCAATTCCTGATATTGGTTGAATTTTTGATCTAGTTTATGAAATCAAAAGTAACTAGAATTTTATTTGATCAAAATTTAATCATGAGCCATTACTTGGAATGTTAATATTATCATATTACATCCATTGAATCAGAAGCTGCAACTATCAACATTTACACACACACACACACACCACACACACATACACACAACCCTAGCAGACTGAATGAATCAGAATTGCAAAATTTTAGTTCTCTAATTCTTGAAAAAAAACAACAAAAAATTGTCCATGATAGTATGTCCTTTTTCTCTTTGAAGACCATTATCAATAGCATTTTAGAAATGTCTGTCCTTGGAAAACTATTTTACAAATCAACCTAAAGATCTCAGTGTGATATTTAGCATTTTGTAAAACAATATCCTATATTTCAGTTGAAATTTATTCAAAGTCAGAAATTGTAGTCAGAATATTCAGTTAATGGACATCTAAAATCTAATCTTTGAAGCTTTGAGCACATTGAAGATAATTTATAACAAAGCTTAAAGTATGAAAAATCTATTAAGATGAATTTTTTGCATAAATATTTATAAAAGAAACACTAGAAGACACAGGTAAAAGGAGAGTACCTGCAAACATTTAGGCTTTGATGTATTCACATTTGAATAGACAAAAAATAAGAACTGATGAATTGTTTTCTTTGTAAAAGATTTTGGGAACTTTCCACAAGTTAAAAATATTCTGGTCTGACATTAAGGGTCAATTGAGGGAGCCAAGCATTTCAATTAATTAAGCACACAACTCAACTGTGAAGAAGATCATATTTATGAATATTGAAAATTAAATATTAAAAATACTTTAATTGCCATTAGAAATATATACTGGGAAATGGATGAGAACACGTAAATCTGTAACAAGGATAATGGTTCTGAATTGAGTATTTTTAACCTTTAGTCAATCAACATAAAGAAGTTATTTTTTAAAATTTTGCTGTTATATATGTTTTACTTTTTACTTTTTACTTTTTATATATAATATATTTTGAAACTTTCTGTTTAACAAAAATAGATTTATTATAGATGCTTTTGTAAGTCAGTAAAATAAACTAATTTGCTAGTCATAATTACAAAAATTCTATAAGTTTGATTATTTTTAGCAAAACTTTTTATTCTAAAATGTGTCATGGTTTGAATAATGAGTTATATGGCCAACTTATTAATGATACTCAGATATGTCTCTCATTTTAATTAAGCAAATTTCATAAAAATACATTAAGATCTCATTCCTTGATTTGAAGAGATTTATAAACAAAGGAAATCAGATACATTTTCAAGAAGCCTTAAAAAGATTTCTTAAAGATATTAATGACATTAGTTGTGATGAAAGAAAAAATATAAAGAATAATTTTAGTTATATAACATTATAGTGATTGGTATTAGTAACAATTTTCATGTAACAGACTTGCACTCATCTGAAAAATCAAAAAATATCTTCCAAAGATGGTGCAAGTCCTCATGGCTTAACACAAAAATAGTTTGTGCATCAGTCAAGTCATAGTACAACACAAGTAAGTATGTTGTCTGCTCCTTGCTTCATTCAAGGACACGGGTTATTTCATCTCATGGCCATGCCATGTTTAAAGCCTCGGAACCTTGCACTTTATTGTTGCCACTTAGACAAGAAAACGAACTTGGAAAGCTCAGGAAGTCTTTAGAGTCAAACCTAGGAAAGTCTCCATTATTTCTTTCTGTACAGCAGTGTCCAGAACTAAATGCATGTCACTACCTAACTGCAAAGGGACTGGAAATGTAGACTAATGGTTGTGAAAGAAAACACAGATAGTGTTGAACAACTGGCAGATTCTGCCATGATCATTCAACATAGAATACTTTTTTCTTGACTATTAACTCAATGGTTTCTTTACAGCCTACTAAAAACAGTGTTTATTGCAAGAATGCATATTAAATATCCCTAGGGAAATGCTAACAAAGGAAATGAGTAGAGCAGTCAAGTACAGGGAGTAGTGGAGACTGAGGCAAAAAAAAACAATTGCCTATATGGTAGCAAAGGAGCAGCAGATGGTGCCAACTTGCCAGAAAACAGAGATTTTAAAATAAGTCAGTTATAATGACTTTTACAAGAATATATTTGAAGTTCAAATTTCTTTTCAAATTCAAAATTTCATTGAAAAAGACTTTAAATGTTAACTGTACACACTTGGGCCTTTTGGGTTGGGGAGACTAATTGACTTCATTCAAAATATAAAAGAAATAAAGTAGGGAAGGGTATTATAGAAACAATGTAGTTGATAATCATAGACTTGAAATCATGTTCATCTAGAAATGTGGGTTGATGCTCAATGGATATACACTGGCTTTAAGAATGATTACTGTTACATTTGGGTATGAGGTGTCCCTGAAAAGCTCTTTGAGTTAATGTGGGAACATTCAGAGGTCAAATGTTGGGATTACCAGAGCTGTAACTGAACCAGTCCATCCTAGTTTGAATGAACTGACTGGGTGGTAACTATAGGCATACAGTCTGGTTGGTGGCTGGAGGGGATGGGTCACTGGGAGTATATACTGGAAAGTCTCATCTTTCTCTCTCTGGTTGGTCTCTCTGCTTCCTGGATGCCATGAGTGGACCAGTACTCTTCCACCACAACCTTTGGCCATGATGTTCCTGTCTCAACTAGGGCCCAGAGCAATGAACTGAAGTAGGCCAAACATGAACTGAATCTCTGAAACTGTGAGCCAAAATAAACTTTTCCTCCAAGTTGTTCTTTTCAGATATTTTGTAGACAGAAGTGAAAACCTAACACAGCTACAGGGGATTGAGGGGGATAGATAGGCTAAAGAATAGCCTGAAAACAATGAGGAGAAACTGAAATGGTCACAATGTCTCCCAAATGAGGCCCAGGACCAGTATCTAGATACAGAAGCCAATCAACTTGGTGAAACTGGTCAACGGTCTACAGGAAATGGATAACTTCTGTTCATTCCATTTTCTTTTTCCTCCTTGATATTTTTTCTCATTTTCATCACAATCACTGGTTTGTATCCATAAAGCTGAAATTACCTTTTCAGAAACTATTTTTCATACAGAAAAGCTGCTATTTCCTTTTCGAGAAGAGCTGGTTCTAACAAATGCATCTACATTCTACGCAGTGCCACATTCAATCGTCCTCTCAATGATCCAATTTCCAAGTGCTGCCTGAATTAGTTAAGTTAGACTTTCCATAATCTGGAGTGGCATCTTATTTTAGCACCAAAGAGCTAGCTCTGATGTCATTAGCACGAGTACATTATAGATTGAGACTTCTCTATATGCATTTGGGGGTGAGGCATACATTGAGAAATATACAATAAATGACATATTAAATAAGTCCTTTGGCAGTTTTTTTAATTAATTCAATTTTTATTTTTAGTAATTTAATTTCATTACAAACTCTGAAAGATATGATGAATTTACTGAATTCTTTTCTTGTGTCATTGTCTATTCACATTACAATACATCTAATTAAGATCAAAATAGGATATTTTAAGTAAAAATGATGCTCAATTATTTTATAGTAATTTGTAATACATACTTTTCTATAATGTACCACATTGTTTTTGTAGCATTATTACCCACTCCACCACATTTATATTTAGTAGACCAAAAGAATTATTTTCTACGTTAGTAGAAAATTGGTTTTGTTCATAAGTTGACCTAATTGAATAACAGAATGTATTAGTAAGTTTTGCCTTTTTTTAAATATGGAGAATAAGTCAAGTGATCATTTAATTGAATTTATCTTCTTTATTTTGTGTTGTTAATGGTAACACATAGAACTACTAAATAAATAGGAAGTTTTTCAGACTGATTTGAAGAAACAATACATGTATGGGTGCTAGAAACCTCAGCAGTAGCCCTGTCTCTAAGGGAAGTAAGTTTCCTAGCATAGTTCAATGGATGGAAAAAAAGGTTACAGAGAAATATGAAGGAGGTTAGAAATAGCACCTTGATGCTCATTGTATGACAGGAGTCATTAGGCAATAGGAACCATGTGGAAGAGAAGGAAAAGAATTATCTCAAGTGACTCAAATTTTTGATTGACAAAATTTTCCTGTCTTGGCACAAAGAGAGACATTACTTGCTCACTGACAATCTCACCTGCATGTTTGCTCCTGGTCTTCTGCCATCACCTGTTGTGAAGGGAGAAGGCAAAATGTCAAAGCTGACCTTTCCTGTTTCCATCATTTTACCTAGCATTGATGTTTTAAAGTCATTTAATGGCACAATGGTGGCAGTTTCAAGTATTCACAATAAAGTGTCTTATGTCTTATAAGTAAATGAAATATAGAAATTCAAAATATTTTAAGGAGAATTTGTCTTTAATGATGTCCTTAAGATAATGATTTATTATATTTTTAGCATATTATAAAGTGATCAATTATCAGTTTTCACCAAACCTCCCAGAAATTTCCTTTTTACATTTGAGATTTTTAACCTAGAATCAAAATAGATCTGTATATATATCTATGATGACCCCAGATAAAATCTCAAAATTTATATATAGATCTATCTATTTATATTTTGTATCAATATCTATAGTGAATGATTTAACTCTAAAACATAAATTCAATTTTGTATCTTTAATTTTATTCATGGACAGGTTTTTAATAATTTATGAGTAATTATATAGGGATATTTGGATTAGCAATAGCTTTGTAAATTATATAAATTTAGCATTTAATCAATTAAATTATATAAAAATAATTTTTAAAAATGTAAGGGAACTAAGTTATATTAGACATAAATTATAACTGCCACTTATGGTTTTTAAAACATTGGACCTCAAATTCTAATTCTACGTTCTTATAGTTAAATGCTTTTTGAGTGTATTATTTTTAGAATCCTTTCATTCTAAACCAAAGGACAGAATAATAAGTTTAATAAAAGCTCATTTCACAAATAAGGAAACTTGGCATTTAAAATTATTAAAAATAAATTAACATTGTAAATATTCTAGCAACAAAGCAAGAGTATGTTTAGTAATGCTAGAATCACTGTTCATCCTAATCATGTGAGTTTTCCAATTTATAAAACTAAAGGACAATGGGAAATTTACATAATACAAAATGAATTATACTCACAGTGTTATAAAATTACATCTCTATAATATATGAATACATCTATATATGTTTATATGTGTATATCTATATATGCATATAGATTGCATAAATATATATTGTATTTAAACAATCAAACATTTGCAGGTATATGATCTTGGCCCTGTTTGGAACATACTGAAACAATGTGACTAGCTTGCTGTCTTCTCTGTTCTTTGCCCACATTGTGGGAGAATCGTACTTTAAAGAGTGGCAAGTAACTAAAAATATTGCAGATATTATTTAGTCAAGTTGAGAGAACTCCTTTTTAAGCAAAGTTAGATATACCTCAGTCATGATTCATCCATAAAAATGTCTTATTTACACAGATTTTCATGCACTTGCAGGCATTTGTCTATGCAAGTATATCAAATGCTTTGCATAGGTTTAATTAAATAGTTATCTTAATATAGAATTTGCATCATCAGTTTCTGGTTTTTATGTTTTGATATTGCTCTAGTCCTTGTTAGCACAGACAAAAGGAACTCCATAGGAAAGTGACAAAATGAACTAATCCAGGATGGCTCTTTGTACAACAAAATATCTCTTTGACCATCAAGTTAGTCATCTCCTTGTTTTATTTTTCTTTCTTGAGTCTTGTACATGCAAAAGACAGTTCACTTTCTTATGGAGTATAACATTTTATAATATGTGCAAAAGAAATGCTTAAATGCTTCCTCTCTCTACTATTTCCTGTGTTGTTTTGCCTTATTGGCTTCGAAACTCTAAGAAGTTGTGTTGTATTTTCTATTTGAATGATATTTTAATGGTAATACAAAGCTAAAGATTTCATTCAGTTGGCCCTTTTGAAACTTATTAATCTTGTGGTGATGGTGATGAACAAAGAATAAATTAGGATTCCTTTATTATTGATCTGTTCAAAGCTTTCATGTTACTTGATCATGCTGCGTTGTTAATATAGCTGAAGGCAATTAATTTTAGAAACAAGACAAGTTGTTAGAACAGTTTGCAAGTCTTTCTGTACAAGTGATACACTTGAAGACACTGTAAAGTGTTAGATCTTTGCAATTATTTTATTTCAATCCTAAATTAGCATTGTATTTAAATTCATTCATTCTCTGTTCCATGAATCTGTCTAGTCCTAACTTTCAAACTTAAGTGTCATCCTGGAGTTTAACTGGAAGTTTCAAATGTAAAAGAGGGTCTTAAGTTGTTTGGTGAACTTGATAGCATTCTATAGCTTGTTCTCTTAGAATGGTAGCCCATTGAAATCTTAAATAAGTATTTTACCTTTAAGAAAATCTGTTTTTCTTAGTTCTTAAATTTATTTTTCTGCTTAAAGTCTGATACTTTTTTCCCATAATCCCAGTGGCTCAGGAAGCTGAGATAGGAGGATAGCAAGTTCAAGGCCAGCCTTAGCAACTTTGTGAGGCAGGCATTAAGCAACTTAGTGAGACCATTCAAAAATAAAAAAAGAAAAAGAAAAAAAGATGGGGATGTAACCTAGTGATAAAGCATTTTTGAGTTAAATCTCCAGAACAACAACAACAACAAAAAGAGATAATTTCTTGAATTTTTCAGAATTTGGATCAGTCGACATTATAATCATACTATTAATATTAGAGCAAAGAATCCAATAAAATGACAAAATAATCAAGATAATATTGATTGCAAAATATAGTAATTTATACTTTAAACTAGAAAAAAAAATCTCTATTTAAATTGAATAAGTTAATATCTTGACATTGGAAAATATACACTTCCATGAATTTTCCTTCTTATACTGTAATATGCATCCTAAAGAAAATGTGGTATAAACAAAGCAAAACCTATTCAACAATCTCCCCTCTACTTTAATTCAATCCCTCTCTATTTTCTTTAGCTTTTGATCTATAAGCCTTCTATCTTTAGGAATAACTCTACTGCTTAAGTTCATAATAGCTTGGATGGGGGGTTGTTATTCCAAAGACTCTCACAATGATAGTTAAACAGAAAATAAAACATGGGCAAATTCTAAGAACAAAAGATTGAGATGTTTGAATTACTTTAAATGGACATAAGTACTGAAATTAATTTATTATCCACTAGCAATGAATCTACCCCAACTATAGCTACAAAGACTATTAGAACATCAGAATTATACCTTCACAATTTTTTTCACTGCATTCCTAGCATTTCCACATTATATTGAGGTTACAAATATTATTATTATCGAAATATTGTTCAAACTTGATTGGTTGTGGCTGATTCATAAACTATTACTTTATCAAGTCAACTGTCAACATACCTAATGAATATTTTAACTCATTAAAATGTTCAATGCGTATCTTAATTTATGGTAAATATGAAGCAACTGGACATAGTCATATATTGTATTTTTAAATTGATAAATTAGTTTTATGAAATTAAATCAGCCAAATATAAAATTATAAACTTCATAAGTTTATACATAGGAGGATATGTTCTTAATTTAATTTTTCTTTCTCAGAATCTACCTAATGCACATGTTCCCAGTTCTGCATTATAGAGATATGTATATTATAACAGCAGACAATAGAAGTAGTTTCATTAAATTAATTTATGTGAGGCCCTGATGGTAAATATGCAAGAAAGTTTGACATTATCATCAAATTTTAATGTATCCAACGGGCTGTGCTTACTTTTAGCAAATTACACACTTAAGTGTAGGCTTTCTTCTTTTTTTTCATCATAACCAAATTAAAGCAATAAATAATAAATAATAGGTACTATATAATAGGAAACAAGCTCTGTAGGCAGAATATATGGACTAAATAGACATTTTTGAAAGGGGTTAAAATAATTTATAATTGAAGAAAAGATATGTATTTGTGTATTTGTCCTATAGAAAATGGTATTCAGGCACATCTGTTAAACAAGGAGATATATAAAGAAAAATGTAAAAATTGAATAAAGGTAAACAAAATACAATAAGCTCCTGCCACAATTTTTTCCTAAAAAATAATGAATATCCTGGAGAATATATAATGATACTTGATGAATTCTATGAATGAAAATATTCCTTATTTTTCAAAAGCTAACAATTATCTTAAGAGAGTTTCATTTAATTCTCATAGAATTGGAATTTGATGATCCTACATGGACTCTGGAGTTAAAGATAATATTTAAATGTAATAATTATATATTTTTAAAATTATGTGTAGATGATGAAACACGAAAATTTGTATAATATGTCAACAACAAATTCATCAAACTCTAACATAAGAAAAAGAAAAGGAGCAGATTCTGACAGCAAAAATTGAGATGCCTAAATTGCTTTAAATGGACATATGTACTGAAGTTAATTTATTAAGTTAATTTGTTATCAATTAAGTTTTAAAAATAAGGAATTTGGATAAAAATTCACTAAGCATTTTTCCAATAACAATATTCTCTTTTCATGTTCATTGTTCAGGTGAAGAACTAAATATAGGCCTTCATCATGTTTGAAGTACAGTAAGTAATTTCTTAACTTTGTAAATAAAATCTTATGTACACTCTGGTAATAAATGTTATTACTAGAGAAGAAGTAGCCAGTGATTCATTCTCAAATTGAATAAAATATTAGACACTAGAGCTGAGAATTTATGGAAGAACAGCCTATTTGTTTGAACTAAAGGTAAAGGTTGAGTATACTAGGACTTTCTCTACATAAACAATTATAAAGAATATGTATTCAGAACAGTTTGAAATTCTGGTAAAGGCCCTATTGGGCTACTAGCATTTGTATAACCCCCTGAGTAATTACATGAGTGATAGAATCAGACTGCAACTTAATGCCTAGAATTCTAGACCCAGACTTTAAAGCCATGGGGCTAATTGCAATGTTTGATCATACTGAACTGAAAATCTTTCACAATACTCAATATAATATATATCGCCACCTGTGAAATGGAGTAAGAACTTTTATACTCTTGTGACACACTGTCATATGCAGAATCGACTCCTTAATTAATGTCTTCACCCATTTGCTTAGGTATGTATAGGAGGCTGAATAGTAGATACCAATCTATAATTTCCTCATATAATTGCCTTATATTAATATATAGCATCTTATTTTAAAATTATAATAAATAACTATACAAAAAGCAAAAATTCATTCATAATGTCATCACTAAAAATTAAATGAGATCAATAATTTCAAATTATTCAAGACTCTTCTTTGTATGTACAGATTGAGATATGTTTGATTTATAAAATTGGAATCATATAATACATACATATACCATACTCTAATATGCAACTTCACATCATCCATATATTTTTATAAGGTGGCAACTTTTTAATTACTACATGATTTTTCACTACCTCCAAGTATGCCACTGTATATATGTGTATTTACTTAGCATATCACCTACTGACAGATTTTAGAATATTTTGTATTTTCCATAATTATAAACAATTAATACTATTATCCTATTAAGTCCAAAGCAAATAGTAAGTTGTGTGATATTTATTAATAAATTTTCTTCAAGAAATATAGTACTGGCTTGGCATGGTGGTACACATCTGTAATCTCAGTGACTGAGGAGGCGAAAGCAGGAGAATTGTGAGTTTGAAACCAGCTTCAGCAACTTAGGGAGACCCTGCTCAAAAACCAGTGGGAGGCTGGAGATATAGCTCAATGGCAAAACATCCCTTGATTCACATGGAATAAAACCTCTGAAACCATGAGCCAAAATAAAGCCTTCCTCCTTTAAGTTATTTGTTTTATATTTTGGCCAAAACAACACAAACTTCACTAGTATACCTGCACACCAACATAGCTCTACATTATATCAGATCTGTATCCATGTGCTCCTTGGTGTGGTTCCAGCATGGTTTATAGAATCAGCTTGCTTATGTTGCAATTTCTTAAGACTTCAGACCAAGGAAATATGGCATTTCTATATTTTTGATAATTATTCCATTTGATGCTGTATTATAGTTATGTCTTAACTGTCTTGCATTGAAATAAAATAAATAAGTTTTCAACCATATATCCAGGTATAAGAAACACTTGAAAACAATATAGGATGGACTTTGGATACATGAGGTTGACTCACAGGGGGAAGACTAAATTTTGTCGGATCTTATCTGTGAAATTGAAAGTGATTGTGTACAATGTTTCTGATTCTGATCATCTTCACACTTTTTAAAAAAAATGTAAAAAGTGTCAGTTATATTTTTCTCAGTATCACCAGCTCATAGTATATGTTCTCAGAACCATCTGGCCTGTTGGACTACGTAAGAGCAATTTCAGAGTGAAATAAATGTTGAAGACAGATGGATGAATATACAAAGAGGGAGAAAGCAAAGTTGGTGAGGACAAAGCATGATTTCTAGAAACTTTACTTATAAAGTTAACAGAGGGCTACAGTGTTGTCTAGAATTTAATTCTCAATGAGGTGTTTGGTGGTTTTCTTAATTTGTTTACTTTTCAAATTGAAAAAAATATAAATATTATTATTGATGATAAAAATTCAACAGAGAAAGAGTTGATGTCATTGCTATGGACTGAATGTTTATATTCCCACAAATATGAGCATCAATGCTTAAGTCTCCATGTGATGATACTCTATTTGGAAGCAGGGTCTTTGGGAAGTACCTGGGTATAAATGTGGTTATGAGATGAGTCATGATGGGGTCATTGTCTTTCAAACTAAGGAAAATGAGGAGAGATTTATTTTTTCTTTGCCATGGGAAACACAGGGGGGTGGTGTCAACAAGTGCTTTTACAATAAACTGAATATATCTGAATTTTGATCAGAATCTGTGTGAATTTTGATCTGGGATCTCCCAGGACCCCAGAATTTCGAGAACAAAATGATAAATGTCTATCATTTCAGACAACAAGTCTATGGTGTTTTGTTATAGCAACCCAACAGACAGCCCATAAATACAGGCTGAGGGAGCAAGGGCCATGAGCAAAGGCATAACAGTCAAGTGTGGCTTAGAAAAAATACATTCATTTCACCTAAACTGAAGGCAAAGAGGAGAGCTGCAGTGAGGATCTATAAATGTATTGGCAAGGAAAGCAGGTAGTTAAAGCAATTTATAACTGATGGTTGGTCTTGATTATCTCACAGTAGGAGGTAAGGTCATCTGTTCAAAGAATGTTGAAAGAAGGGAGAGGTGTAATAAAGGTTTAAATGACTCCTGTAATGAATAAAAATGGAAGCTGGCTAGAGTGTTTACAAACTGCTCAAAACTCAAACTCAGCATATTAAATGCATTGTTTAAAAGCAAGTGAACAAGCAAATCAAGACCAAAAATATTCAGTAAAGTTGACAGAGAAATATTTGAGAAACATATAAGAACTGTTAAAACATAAAAGATGTAAGGCGAGAACTGGCAAATGAGGAATGCAGTTGTAGTGCGGGCGCCTCTAATTTGATGCTGAGATACAATGTAAGGGCTTGCTGAGGTTGATGGCCTTGATAATTTGACATGCTGTTCTAGAGTGGAACCTACATAAAAGCATGTAGCAGCCTTTTGCATCCTTCAGGTGTCAGAAATTCCAGAAAGAGCTTGGATAAAAGAATATCCTGAGGCTGGGGATGTAGCTCAGTTGGTAGAGTGCTTGCCCACCATGCACAAGGCCTTGGGTGGTACGGTGCACCACACACACACACACACACACACACACACACACACACACACACACGATCTAGATAACAAGTGATCTAAATATAGTAGGTCACCCTGGTAAATGCAGAGGATATAATCAAATAATATGAATTTCAAAGTGGAACATATTTTTGCCTAAGGACTGAGTCTAGTGACAGTTAAGAGACAGGGCAAAAGGTATATTTTCCAATAACTGAATTTCACTTAATTGAATATTAAAGTTTGTATATTAATTTTTACTATTGTGAAAATAACAACTTGGAGTGAGCTGCAAAATGTTGCCACAATTGTGCTGTATAACAAAGGATGTATATGACTTAACCCAATAAAGCCCATTTTAAGAAAGTGTTATGATCATTTATACATGAAAAAAAATCAGAGTTAGATATTTAAGTAATATATTGAAGGTGAAATACTCAGAAAAAGATGGGGCCTGTCTTAAGAAACTGATCCTGGGGTAGAGGTGAGGGTTAGACAGGAGAAGGAGTTTGGATTTCACCGAATTAGGATTTTTAAAAAAGATGATTAGGTGGTAATTGAAATATTTAAATTTCTTTGAAAGAATTTGTGAGAAAATTAGTGAAAAGGAGTGAGATAATATTGTTGTTAAGAGGAATCAGAATAGAATTTTTTTTTTCATTTTTACATTAAGAATGGGACAAACTTTTAGTGTCTTTAGCATGGTGGTTTGCCTAGCCAAAGGATGTTACAGAGAAGCAATGACAGGTAAGCAAAGATAAATGAGATGAGGTGACTTTTCATAACCTGAGACGAAGTGAAAGACAAAGAATATTTAAAATAAATTGTCAAAGGAGAAGAAAACATCAGTAACATCTGTTAGTGTCTTGTCCGTTTCTAAGTAACACATGGGCTAGGGGTTTTATTTGCCTAAGCATCACCATTATAAATTAATTCATTGCTTAGATATTTCTACTGAATTTTGATTAATTTAAAATTTACTAAATTTTCAGCCAAGAATAATTAAGGCAGCATTGAAAAATGGATCCCAGATGGAACACGAAAGAACAGAGAAGAAAGAGAATGAGATAGGGAGGGAAGAAGAGAAGCAGGAAGGGAGAGAGAAAGGCGAATTATTGGTTGACGTGATGATAAGTTGAAGTCCTACCCCAGATGTCTGTGAGTGTGTCCTTATTTGAAAATAGGGTCTTTGCAGATATAATCAAGATGAGGCCTTTGGGGAGAAGACATGCAGATAAGGGAGAGAATGGAGAGAAGCAGTGAGAGGAAGTTCCTCTGACAACAGAGGAAGAGTTTATGGCATTATCAGACACCTGAGAGGCAAAGAAGAATCCTCCACCTAAGGTTCCATCTAAGCAAAAAGATGCTACTTGGGTCAATCAAGCTTGTACCCAAGAGGCACCTTGATTTCTGACTTTAAATCTCCAGAACTCAGACAGAATACATTTCAGTTGTTTTAAGCCACCCAAGTTTTGTTGCTTTGTTATGGAAGTTTTAGGAAGCAAATAGAGACCCAGAAATTATTAATTTCAGCACCTAAATAGAAGCAGTCGCACTTACTCCTTTTCCCCATCAGAATCAGAGTGCTTACCTTTTTCTACACTGGGAAGAAGAGGAAAGGTCTACCTCCAATTGTCAGCTTTATAGGAGTAAGAGACACCCATTGTCTTTTGAATGAGAGCGAAAACCCCACCCTAAAGGGAATAGACTGTGCACCCAGGCTGCCTCTCCTAGAACTGAGGGTCTTGTTTTCTTTGTCTTACCAGGACACTCACCTCCAGAATCTCATTATCTAAGGATTTGATGTTTGTTTCCCACCAAATAATCATGAATAAATGAAAAAGTGTGTCTTCAACAAAATTGCCAGTGTCAAAATTATAGCCTTGGGTATGTAATTATAATTAGTTAGGAAAAAAGATATATGTTTAAAAATATCTACATGAGATTCCAATTTGGCTAGAATTTATTCCATCATTTCACTGTGTCCCTGTAAGGTGTTTGATGGACCATAATCCTACTTTGATTTGGTTTTATCCTATACTTGGGTCTATTTTATCTTGGGTCTATAATTTCACTCACCTGAGTAAATAAGCAAAAAGATGCACTTGGATAAATCAAGAAAATAATCACACTGTCTTCAGTTAACCTCAAAGCCAGCTCCTTAGGAACCAACTACAACATCCCAGCTATGATTTCTTTTGTCGTTTTAGACCTTCTGAGTTAGTTGAGTACTTCTCCCGTGGTTGTCTTATAAGATTTCTTAGTAATACTGTAGTCACTTCTTAGCACTATTACTCTTGTTAAATCCATGGTTATTTATTTACACTATATTTTTTCAAAAGATATTTTGGAAAGATTACTTTTCCTTCTTTGGCAAGTTCTATAACAGTTTACATTCTTTCTACTTCAGTGCTTGAATTAATATAACCTAAATCCAAAATGATTCTTTTATTATATTGAAATTCATTTTTATGGAAAGACATACCACAAGTGTAACTTTACCATGCTTAGGATAATTGTCTTTTTCATTTCATGTAAATAACTGCAGTGCATTCAACATTTATCTAATGTGAACCTTGGAGAGTGTGCTAGAGGAAAATCTAGAGCAGACAAGTTGAAAAAGCAGAGGTAATTTTGCTTTAATACTACCAGCAGTGTGAGAAAGAGAGCACAGACTGTAAGAAGGGTGGGAGAGGTGTTAACAGCTGGGCTGGAGGGCTGCAGGCCATCTGTGTGCTAAGTGGCTTTACTGAAAGGAAAAGAACAGATCTGGGCTGGGGATGGATGGAGCTTAATAATAGAGCACTTCCCTAGACCCTCAGTTTCATCACAGTAACACACACACACACACACACACACACACACACACGTGTGCACATGCACAAACATATATATATAGTCACACAAATTTCTTATTTTTATCACTTTTTTTACATAAATTGAAACTATTTAACATCAGTCTATATAGAAAGAGTGTTTAACAGAGTTAAAAATTTATAGTTTTAAAACATTCTATTAACATGATAGAATACATAATAGGAATAGAAGGTAAATTCTTAAGCAGCTGAGTTGCATTTATAAAATTAATATTCACAATATTAATGATTAAAATTTGAAAGTAATCCCCTAACGTCAGGTGTCAGACAATGTGTTACACACTCCTTCACTGTAGACAACTGAATAGGAAAATCAAAACATAATTAAAAAGACACAAAAACTTTCCTATGCTGCTCTGAATGCCTGTCAACATGGAAAACCCCAAAGAATCCAATCAATAAAGAAAGCAATTTTGTTTGATTTTTCAAATGGCATATAAAACTCAAGTGCATTTCTACATAACATTGGTCAGTGGTATATAAATATTAAAATAACTATAGGTATTGTTTTAAAAGTATTTGGACTTAAACATAACAAGATTGCATGAATTTTATGAAAAATATTATTTGAAAAAGTAGAAAAATAATAGAAAAATCAATTAAAATAAGGAGATGCTGCTCAGTACCTGCTCAGTACCATCTTCTGCATAACATAACATATATTTCGGTTAGTTACTTGATATCACTGCCAAAAGCATGATCTTTTGTGTAAATGACCCCGCTATATTTTAGCAATTTAGGGTAGTCAGCATATAAGTAATCATGATCTTTAATCTATTTTCTTTCTCAAAGTGACTTAAAAAGTTAAAATTGCTTTTGTTTTTTCTTATTTTTCTAAAAAAACATGCCACTTGGTTGTATAAAAGGCTGCTCCTGAGGTTCCTCTGTGGTCATGTTGTCACTGTTCTGTACCCCACTCTTAAATATTAATAACTATCCTGAAGTGTCACCCTATTTTCTAGGGAAAAAACAAGATGAATTCATGATCAATGTTTGCAAAAGTCATCTCAATTTACAAGGAAAGTAGAGATAAATTTTCTGGTTTGTTTTCATAGGGTGGTTTCTGTGTACAGACAGCATTGTTGAATATGTATGTCTGGTTCCAGAAAATCAGGGTCATTTTTTCCCCTACTTAAGTAAATTTCAAATGACCTGAGAAAGACAAAGAACTTTGTTGTTTATGAGAAACAGATTTGTATTTCTATCATTCTGAAACAGAAAATCACCTATACAAGGGTAAGCTGGAAAAAATTAAGTTGCTTACTAGCAGATAGAGTAAATTAACAAGATCCAGTAAATTAACATCCTTATTATTTCAAGAACACCTTACATGTGCTTTGCAATGAGTGATGGTCTGTGTAACTAAAATTAATGACGCCCTTAGCAGTCCTTTCAATATTAGGTAAAGATCACCTATAAATGCATGCAACGAAGAGAAGCAGATAAACATTTGAGTTGTAATACATATGCTACCAAGTTTTTATTTCTTAGCAATTAGGTAGATAAAAATTCTACAGTCTATACTTTTGGCTGGATATTTAGGATTCTAGGTCAATAGTACTTCATCCTGTAGCAGAAAAAAACAAAGGACTTCTTTCAAGGTCTGTGTTTTCATTCCATCACAAACAAGAGGTATGTACTTATTCAATAGCTACCTATTTTTTTGTGGCAATTGTTTGCTTTGCATTAACTTCATATTGATTCAAAATGCTTTTTTTTAAACTGTTGCTTGTGTACATGAAATCATTCAAATTGGAAGGAAATTCTACTAAAATAATTTCCATCACCTCAACAAAGATTTCTACAATTATTCTGGAGAGTTATTTTCTTCTTCACCTTATTCAGACAATATCCTATAACTGTTTCTAGTAAGGTATGTTCACTTTACACTGTAAATTTTTATCTTTTTGGATAAAAATGGGTTGCAAGAATAAAAAAGATTTTTCTCCACTGAGTGGGGAGGATATCTCTCAACTTATTCTAGAAGTCTCCAAATGAGATATATTATTTGGAGATCACATTTTTTTTTTGTTCTCTTTCTGACATAATTTTGTCTGTTTCGTTTTTAAGGCAAATTTTTAATAGTTGAGAAAATGTCTCAACTTTGAAACCTAAAAGAGTGTTAGTGGGAGGTAAGTCAAAATCAGAGTGAAGCAGGACTCTTACACAATTGCAAGCAGACATACAGGTCACACTGTTGTGATGTACATTCCTTTCTTCTTGGATGATAGTTCTTGATGATGTCAGATCACACAATTTTAAAGACAATGATCAACTTGGATTAATAATTTATCATTCACCTGACACCTCCTTTATTTTAGAATTTGACTATTAATGATCTAGTTCAGAAGCTTCAAACTTGTCAGGTGTTACTTGCTTTGCTGTGCTTTTTATTTACAGGTTTTCCTACAGGAAAATTTAAAACAAAATTCTGCCACAATTGTATAAATATTAAATAATAAGACATATAACTTTAATTATTTATCAAACAAATTAACCATTTCTTTTTTAATTTGAAACATTGTTCTGTGGTGTCGATGCTTAAATAGAGTAATATTTTTTTTTATTTTTGTAAGTTTTTCCATTTTAATGTTAAATAGGAAATCATATGTATAATAACATTCTTGAAAGAAAATAACTCTCAAGTACATAATTTTCTAAACATTTTAGAATGCTATGATTTATAGAGCTTGCAAGATAGAGCTTGGTATATGTGTATATTTTTATATCTATACATACACATATATATTTGTTCTCTGCAATTTCTTCCAGATGGGAAAATTCATTAAGTATTGGGGGGAAAGATCAGCATTTTCAAGAAAAGAATCCTAGATAATTTTTGAATAAAAATGATAAAAACTTTAAGTAATGAAAATCAGACATATCCTAAGATAGTGTTTGTTTACTGTTCTATGATTTATTCCATGAAGTTATTCAAAACACTAGCACACTCTCTAAGTTCTCAATCATGAGGTGTTTCCAAGCATTCTCCTAGCTAAGGGCTCTGAAGCTTGTTCAGTCCAACATCTTCTACTGCTTGGTTCCTACAATGTTCTCTTATAATGTCCTCAGAGCTTCACTACATCTCTTGAACACATTCACAAGAAGAGGTCAACAAGCTGTGAAGAGGCTTTATTATTTTATTCACTCCTTTTTTTTTCTTTGAAATTTTCAAAGAAGAGTTGAAATGTCAGTGATATCGTTTTTTTGGTTTTTTTTTTTTTTTTTTGGTGGCATTGGGAGTATTTAAAACTGTGATGTGCATTGTCTATTTTCCTATGCAAATAAGCAACTGCTCTGACATTTTGTTCCCAATTAGTTAAGCCTTGGTATAAAGAGCAATTTTTAAAAACCACTACATAATTTCTGTATTCTAGCTCTAGGGTTCCAAGGACAAGTTGTTCAGATTTTCTAATTCCAAGAATTTCTAAATAGCAAATAGGGAAGCTGGTGTTTGTTTGACATGAGTCAAACTTAATAATTTAGGTTTGACTTCTTATGCTACCTGATGTCAGATAGATTGGACTCACATCAGTTTCATAAACATTTTATTTCTTTTAATATTAAATTGATGATGTAATTCTCTCAAACCACTTAGAAAAATATAGGTCTCCTTTCTATTTATTTCCAAAAGTTTAGTTACCCAGGGCACGCATGACTACTTTTAACTGTCTGCTATTTCTACATTTTTCTAAGGATGACTCTTAGAAACTGTGTCTTCAGGGTAGGTGTTTTAGTGACTTACCCATTAGAGGATAATCCTATGCAAAAATCCAACATGTGTTTTAATTCTCTGTAGTGGTAATATCACTTAATCATAGCCAATTTTTATCAGTTCAAGAGCTTACCCTGAATGTAGACACTGTGTGCCCAGGAAGTAACCTAGATAATAAGATTTCAACACCTGAATGTTGGGGGAGGCAAACATTTATACTAGGCCAGTACTAAGTATCACTGCTTTCCTAGCAAGTTGGGGAGGGCAACTTAAAATCAGTTGTAACAATCCGAATCTGAATTTTTATACCCAATTATCTACTTTCATTTTCTTTCACTTATTTAAAACCTTCATGAGAACTGCAGGATAGAGAAATCATGCTATTAATTATAAAAAATTAATATATTCTTATACTTTATGCTTCCAACTATGAACTCAAATCAATTTTTCCAAAAATGCCACAAACCTTTTGAATTTTATCATTTGATGCATATTCTAAACCCAAGCTGTATCTTTTCCACAGACAAGATAAATATAATTCCTGGTTTTGAGTTTCTTATTTATCTTTGCACTAAAAAATTAAAGACGCAAATAACTTCTGCTTATATTTGTTGGTTACCTAATTCCAAGGATGACAGATATAACAAGTGAATAAGGTACATATGTATCTAGTATGGGCATATTTGTTAGAAGCTGTTCTATTCTGTGTCTCCCCAAAAGGCTCTTGGATCTGGCCAAAATATGGAAATGCTGTTTACATTTACTGAGCCTGACTCTCAGTCTTTTCCCCTTCAGGAAATTCTCCCATAAACCAATTCTAAATACGTTTTTAAAACAAGGTGAAAAGGCACACTACTTTATAATATGATAGAAAGCCTCATCTTGGTCTAGAATCCTTTCACTCTGATGATTATGTATAATGAAACACTTGTAATAACTGTTCAAATTCCTTCCGTCTTTTCCTCCACTAAGTCTTGCCTTTATTTTGGAGGGATTAGAAAATGCTGAAGGCATAGACCAAAATTGAAATAGTCATTCAATAAAAGCTTACCTCGTAGGAACAATGGCTATTGGTAGTATTTTTTCTTTTAAGCTCTTAACCTTCTATGATATGAGAAATGATTTCTTATCACATTTCTGTTTTTTGCTTTGCAGGAATCACAATCTTATGAGCTTAAATTGATTCTCGCTTTCTGGCTTACTCAGATTTTCTTCTCAGCCAGCATTAAGAAGCCTGAATGAGAGTTATCTATAATCCGAAACCCCAGAGAGGGTGCCTTTTAAAGAATTTAGCAATTGCATTTGCTTTACTCTCTTGCTTCCTATGAAGGTCTGTATTAGAACTATGAGCAAACTTGATTCCATGTTATGTTATTCCCAGCAGAGGAAGGAGCTAGTTTTTCTCTAGGTGTCTGATCAATACAATAATTAGGGAAAAACTGGAGAATGTTTACATTCTGTCAAGTTATGTTAAAAATGGATTTTTCACTCAGCATTGGCTTGACCTGGAACTATTCAAGCTGGCATATTTGTGAATTCAAAGCCCTTTGGTCGAAGTCCCTTGAACCAAAATCTTCAGCCATATGAAGATGACATCAATTTCCAAGCTTTCTTAGAGGTAGGTATTCACATTTTACTACTTGAGAGCTCCCTGAAGCCTCCCAAAATTCATAAATGTCTGGGCCTCTCAACTCAGCAAGCAGGGAACTGCTTTCTCAGGAATGCCAATGATCTAGTGGGCTTTGCTTCTAGCACACAATCAGCCTTTACATATATCAAACTTTGAGACTCTGGCAGAAATTCAGTAATGTTTCTCAACTATACTGAGGAGTTTTTCCTGGAAGTAGATACACTCTTCATAATACCATTTCTCAGGTATTAAAAAAGCATAATTTTTCTGTCCACCTTGTATATGCTTAATCAGACCATTCAAAATAATTTTCTCATTCATGAAGTTACTTTGTAAATTAAAAAAATATAATAAAATCCTCTGGAAAGTAAGCCAAATTTTAAAGAAAGCTGCATTCAGGTGTGTGATTTGTTTCTTTAACACTTTTCTCTGCATGATTTTTGGAAAGCATTATATGGCATCAATGGCAAGTTTTTTTGTTTACATCAATAATTTTCTAACTATAAGAATAATGTGCATATATTGTACTATGCCTGAGCAGAACTGTGTCTAGGATAATCCTTAATAGAGCATTGTTTCTTGATAAAAATATGCATTGATTCTGAAATAAATTCTGTGGTTACTTAACTTATAATAGAAATATAATTAACCAGAGTCAAAATTTAAAAATTCAGTCACTCTTTCAGGTAAATATGTGCATTTGACTAAGTTCTGCCTAATGAGAAGCTTTGCATTCTGTGTCTCTTGCTGCCAAAGAGAATATACACATCAGCTTAAAGCCTGATTTATGATGCCAGGCAGCTTAATATGCCTTCATCAGTGATCACACAGCATCAATTTCTGAGCTGTAGACTACTACAATTTAATAGTGAGTTCCATGATACAACACTTCATCCTCAACATTGCCTTGGATTGTGAGGAAACTTAATAGAGACCAGGTACTTTAGTTAAAGTGAACTCCTGCACCTATAACAAGAAAAAATTTAACAGACATCAGTTTAAAGACAGGTGAATTGATTTCTCTTTCACTTAACAATCCTCAGGTAAGTGGTTGAAGGTAGTGACACGGTTTTTGCTCCATGTGGATATTTTGAGACCCAGGTTCCTTCTATTCTTTCCTATTATTCTCTAGTCTTTGTTGGTAAACCTATTGATGTCACTTAGGAGCCTGATAGAAATTCAGTATACAAGAACTCACCCTAGACATACAGAATCAAAATTTGCATTTTGTAATGTATCGAGGAAAATTGTAAAAATCTAAAAAAAATTTCTCAATATGTTATTGTCATCTATATTATCAAAAGTACAAAAAATCCAAAAATATAAATATTTTAAAATAGAAAAAAGGTAAGTCCTTTTTTTCTCATAAAGTAATGACTTAATAATGTAAAATTAGTGTATTGTAAAGAAAATGTGAATTTTGGCTATTGATGAACAGGTCTAAATGTGTGTATTATCCTTGTAAATAATATCATGGAGACTTTAAGATCTTAACCACAGAATTGTTAATGAAAACAAAGTCACTATTTATTTTATTACCTTTATTATTAAAGGTAATACCAGGATGTGGGGCTTGTCCATAGAGATGATCTCTAAAGACACCTAAAAAGATCTCTCTTTTTGAAAAAAAAAATTCAAAAGACTTTGTACCAAAATTTCCACAAATATTTTCACAAAAAGTTTCCACAACATCGGAAAAGAATTCAGTGTGAAAAATACAGGCTGGCATGGGAAAATCCAGTTAAGTTTGACTAAACCAGAGAAATCTCAACCTTCTTATTTACTTATTTAATTACTTATTTGACTTATGGTCCTACCTACATCATTGTGTTATACCATTCCACAAAATCCAGGTCTCAAAAATTTTTAAAGCATGTGGATATTTGATAAATATATACATTTATATGTATGTGTGTGCACATATATTTGTAGATATTCATATACATATATGATATACATATACATATATGAAAAACTGAAGAGTTGTAAACTTCATTTAATAAAACTGTCCATAAATTCTTCACCTGACAGCTACCCTCAAAACTTTATTAGTTTTTTTTTAATTTTTCTGAAAATTTTCTTCAAGCCCCATGCTATTTACATCTACCTGTTACTTCCTTTTACCCTTATTTGTAAAGCAAATTGGTCTTCTTAAAGACTGTTCTGTATCTTATATTTTATTACTTTTGCAGTTCTAAGGAAAGAGGGAATTAAGAGGAAGAGAAGTAGAAGAACAGTGTTTAGAAAAATATTGTTAATAAAACTTTCGGACTTTGGTGTGCGTGACAATAATAACTAATCCTTATCAGAAAGTTCAGTAAGAAGAGCAAGGTCATAACTGAAAACCAGTCCTCATTATTAGCCTCTATTCAAAGTTTAAATCAAGGCTCTCAGCTTACATACTCAATACAAATGCAATTTTCCCATATAATACATAAAGTTAATTTTAAATTGAATTTGAAATATGAGGCTTATTATCATAAGTGGTCTAGTAGAAAACAACTGGACTAAATGATGCTCTTTTAATATTTTGTAGTTTGTTTCAGATCTTCTAGTGTCTCCTGTAACATTTAATTGATCCTCTTTCTCTCTCTCTCTCTCTTTCCTTTTTTGGGGCTCAGTCCTTTCTCAAATATAAATACACACACACACACACACACACACACACACACCACGCACACACACACACACACACACCACACACACACCACACACACCACACACACACACACACACACCACACACCACACACACACACACACACCATACACCACACACACACACACACACACACACTTGAGGATTTCTGTTTATTTAAATATTTTATAATGTTTTAATTTTAAATTATTTATTTGACTAGGTATCAGTGGAAGGTGAGGCCTTTAATTTATCTCCCCTTAAAATTTATAAGTCTTCCATTTTCTTTTAGCATCCAATATTGTTGGGAAAATGTTTTAAAAATGAGTTGCCTTAGTTAATTAAAAAAATTTTTATTAAAGTTTGAAACCACTAATCCCATTTTGTGAATATCAAAAATACTAAAGAGTAAATTTAAAATTTCTGGCTTCTTTCTTTTCCTAAAATTCCTACATATATCGCTTCTCTTGGTGTTAATTGAATAAAGATAATAAATCAGCTTTTTAATATCAATTTTAATTTTCTTTGAGAGAAATCATATTCTTGAATCCTAAAGTAAAAAGCAACCTTTTCATATTGTACACAGGAATTGTAATAGGCCCCATTAAAAAGTGTTTGTCTTTGCTTTTCTTCACACACTGTTAATCTCCATCTCTAAATTTAGAAGAAAATGCAATTGAATGAGACCTCCAGCTTAAAACCTGATTTATGATGCCAGGCAGTTTAATATGCCTTCATCAGTGATCACACAGCATCAATTTCTGAGCTGTAGACTACTACAATTTAATAGTGAGTTCCCTGAAACAACACTTCATCCTCAGCATTGCCTGACATTTAGGATATAAATTAATTTGTTTTCTTTAAGAAGGTTTTTTTGAACTATTGGTTGTAAGCCATGGTGTGCATGTGTACTTGGGTAACAATTTGAGCATGTTCTGTTGAAGGAGAATGCCTTTATCCACCAGACTGTCAAGGTAGCTTCTATTCTCCTTGGTTCCTTCCTTTAGTCAGCCCTCACTCCATCTTCACTCCATACATAAACAAACTATCTATTATTATGAAAAGACACTGTTTCTTCTTTTATTTCTGCTGTCTCATATGTTTCTGAGAATCTAGGATAATGTCTTGAAAAGTTTAATAGAGATGAGTATCTTCTTTTTGCTCAGGGTCTGTGAAAATAGGTCCTGACCCTGTGTGTCAGCATTTCCAAACCTTGGTGTACTTAATTATCTTGCTCCTGGCCTCCCTTGAGTGTCCTCCAGTACTCGTTTGGCCTCTATTTATAGTCTGTTCAAGTTCAATAATTATACAGTCATGCATTACTGAACACCAAGGATATGTTCTGAGAAATGTGTGGTTAAGTGTTTTCATAGTTGTGTGGATGTCATGCACTGCACTGTACTTACTACTTAAACAAGTAAAATAGTTTACTGCACATCCAGTCTGGAGAGTGCATACCCTACTTGTAAATTAATTTCTTTCACCTTTAATTTGTTGTTGTTGTTAAAAACTAAGCATGAAAATACATTTTCCTAGGTTTAAATAGGATCAAGATCATTGATACCACTGTCTTCCACTTCCACATCTCTCCTATTGGAATGTCTTCAGAAGCCAGGATACTCTGGTATTCGGATAACAGCAACATAAAACAATATATATTTAGAACATTGTAAAAATAAAGCAAATCTTAAAAATCAAAAACAGAGTAAGATGAATTAAAAAGCTCTAATTCACTAAAGAATTTTAATAAAATATTTAATTAAAATATGAAAATAAAAACATCATAACATTACTAATTATTAAATACTAACATGTAGAAACTGTAAATGTAGAACATATACATAAACTTTATGATTAGAATGTGTACAGGTAGAATTATTAATAATTCTTAACCAACTATACTAGTATGCAGAATCTTCTTTCTCCTTCACTTTCTGATGAATCAGCAAGGAAAACCATTGTCTTAGAGCCACTAATTTAGGACCTAGAAATATCAAGCATTATAGCCAGGCACAGTGGCACATACTGTGATCCCTTCTACTCAGGATGCTGAGACAAGAGGATCTCAAGTTCAAGGGTAGCGTGGACAACTTAGTGAAACCCTGTCTCAAAATTAAAACAAAAAGGGCTAGGATGTAGTTAGTGCCTCTCTGGGTTTGATCCCCATACCATGAACAAGTGAATGAATGAATGAAAGGAAATACAATAAAATAAATATCAGGTATTATAATAACAGTGCCATCAAATAGAAAGGAAAAAAATGATTAATTAAAGGTGTTCATCAGATAAGCAATCATTTAGTCACCTAAATGACAGTTGAGGAACATCTATAAAAAAATAACTTTACTTTGCATATAAAGTTAGATACTGTCAAAGAACCAAAGGAAATGAACAGAAGATCTTTAGCTTTACTCAGTAGTGTCATTACTCACACTAATAATGAATTGTTTTATTCTAGCTATTTTTTTCCTACATAAAGCAAATGGGTATTTCATTTTCATTAGCATGTAAACTATCCAGTATAACAGAGAAGGTGGAAAAATATAGAAAGAAAAAAATAAGAGAATCTACTTATTAGACTTGAATTGCAAATATTTTATCAAAATTATCAATTCACCTCCCTCCCTAATACCTATAAAATCCTCTCTAGACATGTCCATTGAATTGTGATCAAACCTATGCTTATATCCTGTTCTTCAGTATCCCTTTTCAAGAAATCTTTAGAGAAATTCTTGATTTCACGGGGGAACAAGAATGTACATGTGAAAACTAGAGCATCTCATTGAATCAGAAAGGAATTAACCTTTGAAATACTAATAGGTTCAAGTCACAAAGATAGAAAAAGAATTAACGAAATTGTAAATATTTAAGCATCAAAAGAATAATGAATACAATCAATTAAAATACATTGAATCCATAAAACATTCATAACAATCCACCACAGGATAAATTAACATAAAATACTTTATTGAAAAAGAATTTGAAGAAGACTAATATAAGAAAAGTACTATTCTTTTGAGTCTTTTTTAGTATCATTGATACATATTTATTAATAAAGTATATAAAAGTTAGCTAACAATTCTAAAGAAAATTCAGGAGACTGTCTCTGACACAAGAAAGAGTATTAGTCGAATAATCACTTATGTGATATAAAGAAAACCATGCCAAAAATTTTTTTAAATGAATAAATATAATTTTAATTATCTTCTGGTATTTCCTGAGACTAAGAAATGTGTAGATTTGTAGGAATTCATCAAGTCTAAATGTCCTTAACTGAAATCTGTGGAATTAAAGATCCCATTACATTAAAAAGACTTTGAAATTAAGAGAAAGACATTAATGTATTTCACCAACTGTAGAGGGAGCTGCAAAATTCTATAAATAAAAATGTGAATTATGTAATATGTGTGCGTGTTTGTATCTTCAATCAACAACTTATCCAGGTGCTCGTATACCTACTGAAGTAATGGAATTACTGACATAACCATTAAAATTGTGTGAAGTATACCATGCAATTACTGCAACTGGTCTAAATCTTGCCGGCAAGGAACTTACATTCTTACATTCTAATTTTGGCAAGAAGGAATATTACAGTTTCCTCATGAGGTGTCCCCCCAAAATTCCTGTGTTAAATAGTTATTATCCATTGGCAGCCTGATGCAGTATGTGCAGGACTGCCCAGTTTAGTAATGAAACTGTGCTCAGCTCTGAGCACAGTTGGGTTGGCAGGTCAGCATTTAAATGACATTATTTATTGCTATTAAGACTACAAAATACTTAACAAAACTCTCTCAGGGAAATACAGCAAATGCTCCTGCTGAAGAGGATGGATTGACCACAGGAGATGTTCTATTATTAACTTGAACAAGAAGTTATTATGATGAAAGTTCTCAGAAAATTAATAGATTTTGTGAATGAAGGCACAAAACCTCTATCTATTCATTATTCTCTAAGAACTTTTACAAAATCATTCCAATGAAAAGTTTTATATCAAATCATCTTTGCTATTTTCTTCATTTTAATATCTATGAAAACAGCTATTCATTTAAGTTTTTAATTTAGCAATCAAGTAAGTATGATTAGTCACTACAATGGTTACAACTGAATGAAAGATGAATAGAAATAATTAGAAAGACTCAAAATTTGAAAGTTCAAGGTTATAACGCCCCTGCCAATATATATAGAAGGTTGAGTATTTGGATGGTGATTTTTAAGTATAGTTTGAATGTTAGCACTTGTGGATTAACCACAAGTTAACAGGAAAGTTCAAAAAGACAACAAGCCACATAAAGAAATAGGGAGGGTGATGAGACTATTAGATGGCATCAATCTTAAAGTAGAAGATATAAATTTAATATATGCATGTGTGTGTGTGTGTGTGTGTGTGAAAGGCACAAAAAGAAATGCTAATATATTTGAGGCATATGTAAAATGTCTCATATTTGTGGCCTCTGAATATACTCTTTACATTTTACAGATGTAAAAACAATAGGAAATATATTATTTTGTATTAAAAACAATGATGATATATTTTTCTCTCTAATTTTATATTTTAATATAGCAAAGAATCTTAAACAGAAAACCTCCCTGGATAATATGGTAACAAACATATGCCTTTGTTAAATAATTAATCATTTTAAATTTATAATTTTATTATTGATACAGAATGTGATCTATTGCATGAGATAAATTTATGAGGCCAAGTTCTAAAACTGTTCCTCTACCTTCTAGCACTAACTCGATTCCACCTGCTATGGGCTCCTCTAGGATTTTTATATCTGAAATTTATCTTCTATTTCTTCTTTTTTATTCTTGTGTTCTCAGCAGTTTTAACCCTCTGTCTTCACTAGCTAATTCCCAATATTAATTCAGGTATTTTATGATGTCTGATTTATAATAAATAAAAACCACACAATATACAAATTAACAAACAAACAAAATAAAAAATAAAATCTTAAGCAGATGGTAAGTTGCTAGATATAGGTGGTGGAAAGGTGAGATCATTCCTCACCCTAATAATGATGTTTTTCTTGGGAGAAACTGATAATACTGTATCATGAAGTAGATGTGGTCAAGATCTTTGGCCCATCATTCTTTTTTTTTTTATTGTAAGCTTACATTGAAGGAAAATTAATAATATGTGTTAATCCCCAGATAATCCTCCTTTTGTTTAGGAATCTTGTTCAATGGCATTCCATTTTTTAAAAAGGGGAGAAAAGGATTTTGTTTCCCTGAAATCACAAAGAAACTTCTAATTGAATTTCAACTAAGGCCTAAATTCTGCCCTAGAAAATGTAATTAAACATAATTAGAAAACCTCACATGTCCTAGCATATTAGCATATTAACCTCTGTAGACTACAATAACAATTTGTCATCTGCCTTTGGTCATTAAGTAATAACTACCGCCTGGGTATAGGAACATTGCAGGAGACCATGGGCGGGACCTAGGAATGGTGAAAGCTGATTCTGTCAGTGCATCTGAAAGAAAATAAAGGGAACATGAAAGATTTTGGTCCACCTTTCCTCTTGTTTAAAATTTTTATCATATGTCATTATAGGAAAGAACACTTTCTAGTATGGAAAGAGACATCCTGAATTTGAAAAAAAGAGTATATGATTTGAATTAAGTTATCTTGTTTAAATCGAGTTGAATCTGTACTGTACCTAAAATGCAATAATAATTATCAGGTACAATGGAATAGGGAAGGCTGTCCAAGGGCTCCTTCTCTTAAAGGCACTATCTGATCTAAAAACGGAAAAAGAAAACAAAAAAGTCCATTTGTCAAGCAAAAAGTTAGAGATAAGACAACAATTATAAACGTTATGAAGGAACTTTTTATACTTTTCTAAATGATTTTCTAAATATTCACTAGGATATAATGCAGAAAAAAAGGAAAAATTGCTTTTCACAACACAGAACATCTGATTACTACTGAGTTTTCTTGAAATGTATCAGGAAACTACTAGCTGGTTTTATCTTTAAAATGTTGGTATTTTGAATAGATGATTACTAAAATCTAACTTTTGAAATGTAAACTCTTTGTTGGAATAGAACCTGAGAATTATAGCTACTCTTCAGAGCATTTATGCATTAATTTACATCTTGGATTTGTCTGTTTTGTATGGCTTAACAGTGAATAATTTACTTAAATTAGGATGACAGAATTAAACTCTCATTCCAGTTTGCATGACAAATATTTATAAAGAATTGCATTACACATTTTTCATTAGTCATTATTAATATTTGTGAGAAGCAAGTTTTGATAATAAGAGGGTTTATTCTAAAGTCTAATGGTGAAAAGACTGAACTCAGATCTTTTTCCCTTTGAAGCATGAGCTATCTAAAGTACTATGCATTACCTTTTTAGTATTTTTTCCCATTGAATAAAATCAATATGTACAATTAGGTCACAAATATAATAGCCTCCAAAAAATAAAACGCTATTTAACATATTTACTAATGTTAAATAATTATTTCCAAACATTTCTAGTCTTATTTTTAAGTATTTCAACTTTTAACTGGAAATGTAAACATTTTTTAAAATTTCAATATAAAAATATTACTGTACTTCTATACATAATGTGAAATACAATCAAGGTAGAAATCATCATACAAACTTTAAAGCTTAAATGTTAATTATAAACCTAGCCAATGGGCAATTAAGATGTACTTATTAAGTGGTTCCATTAAGATGAATTATCCTAATATGGTTCTTAAATTAGCTCAAAATTTACATAATAAGTAATAATTATAAATATTAAAGGTCCTATCTACTGTTTCATTAACAGCATCTCCTATGCACATAGTCACTGAGGTTAGGAGAGCATATTCAAAATAAAATAATCGCACAAATTGTCTCCTTGGCAAGTTAATCTCTTCTAATAAAGTATAAAGTTACAGACACAAATCTGCATTTAGGACAAATAATTACTGCTTTTATGCCTTTATTTTAACACTAATTTTTTTTCTAAAGAGTTTAGAGAATGCCTAGGGTCAGCATCCAGCATCATAATTAAATTTAATCCAACAAACCACACACAAAGCCCACATTTCCATCATAAAGTAGAACTCTAGGAAATAATTCTCTACTGTACATTGAACTTTTGTTAGTGCAATTAAATAAATCCAGCCTAATAAATGACTAATCAGCTTGCATTGAATTTTAACAAGAAACAGTAAATATAAAAAGGTAGGTTGGCTCTGTATGCAATCCTTATAATAAGTCCCATTTATAAAAGGGAGCCAGAGGGAGAGACAAAGAAACAGGAGAGAAAACTTTTCCCTGTTCATTTTTAGTCAAAGAGTTCAAAAGCAAAGAACACAATTGGTGGCTTCACAATTTTATGACACCTCCTTGAACTAAATTATAAGTGACCTTTTAATTCAACTTCAGTTCAGGAAAGAGTCAGGTATTCTCCATCATACTACCACTAAGAAATTATACTAGAGCTGGGGGGATCTAAAGTTTGTATGTAAATCCTGTGACAGCTGTTTGTCAGAAAATGGCTCTTGTGTCTTACTTTAATTTTTTAAAGATATGGTAAGCTGTGGCAGAAGAAAACAAAAGCAAAAAGGTAACAAGAAGCAAAAGAAGGAGAAAAGCATAACATTTCAGAAGGGTATCACAGGTAGTCCAGATCCATAGTTGTCCTTTTTATAATCAGAGCTGAAAGGAAAAGTGAGATAAGCCAGGTGGATCACCACAGTGGATTCAAAGCAACTTTCCTTGGTAGTGACATAAATGGCTTCAAGAAATTATGCACACTGTAGAACAATTTAGCCTAACATTCAAAATTTTAACCATGAGTTAAATTCTGACAAAGTATCAAATTCCCACTATATCACATGCATTATATTTAGTGCTTACATATTAAAAAATACTCAGCTAATGTAATTTGATAATAATTATCCTTTTAAAATAAATATATATAAACAAGTGCTTCTTTAATTGGTACAATTTTATGATATCTTCTTTTTCATTTAAAACCTATATTATAACTTCTGATCCCAACAGAATTTTATCTCAGCATCTTTCAATGATCCATAATATTACCTCTCTTAAAGGAAAAGCCTTCATCTGTACAAGTTCCATAACAGACACAAAACTCAATTTTTCTTTCCATGATTAGATGCCTCCAACTTTTAAAATAAATTATTGCATTTTTATTTTAACTATCAATATTGCATTTTTATTTTAATTATCAATATTATCAATATTATAGGATTAATAAAACCCACTAGATATGGTGCTATAAATTTTGCTAGTGGGTCATTATTAAAATGTTTCTCTTAATGAGAAGGAAATCATAATATTTATTGCTAGAATGAAATCCAAGTACATAATAAAATTCATAGTCATATTTTTTTTTAAATTCTAGCTCTGGGAAAACTTATTTATACAAATAAAAATGGAAGTTTTTTAAAATAATGTTTTGCTCCACTATTTGAATTTCTTTAGTATTACAGTTTACAATTCATGCAACTATTAATCATTAAACAAATTTTGATTTGCTGTGCCTTTCATGTTATCTAAGCAAATAAGTGTAAAAATATTTCCCCCCACTTATTAAAAGCAATAACATTTTTAGTTTCTTGGAGGTATACTGTACTTGCTCATTTTTCACTTAGAGGAATTTCTTTTTAATTTGAAGTGCTTAAGTTGTGAAAATCAAATGGTTTTAAATCTCAATATGCATTTTTCAAGTCTATGTTTTTATTAAAAGGCATACATTTTGTCATGTGCTTTGAGTACATTTTCAGGAAAACTTTGGAGCTGCAGGTGTAGCTCAATGACTATTATAGATATTCACCATATAAACAAATTAGCAAACCAAGTTATCATACCCTTCTTTGTTTAATCAGTCATCCAAATCAAATTTACTTTCTGTCACAAAAAGACTGAATTCATTCTTTAGTTTTAAACATTTGTATTAATAGAGATTCTTATGACCACTATTTCTCATCTATTTCTTAGTCTCGTTCTTTCTAGAACTTTCCTCTCTCAAAATTTGAAAATGCATTTTGCTAAAATGAAAAATATTTGGAAATATGTTGTTATTAGGTGTGTCAGGGTTTTTAATACTACTGATAATAGAACAAAAGAAGACTAGAGATAAGATAGATATTCCAGAGATAAACACCTATTTTGTAAAGTGAGAGATAGACAGTTGGAAAGAAGGAGGTGGGAGAGGGAGCTGGAGAGAAGGAGTTTATGCAGACATTGACATATACCCACAGACCTGTGTACCTTCCATCAAGGAAGAAAGAACAGATTTAGCTTATTTTTCACATTTCAACTATACAGAATTTTCAGGAAGCAAGAAGTGGTGGGAATTGAAGAGAGGCCTTTATTTCAAGTAGTGAGAGAAGTTTCTAGAGAACAAAATAAAAGGAACTATGGTTGAAATATGAAAAAAGAAGAGAATTTTCTTGAGGAGACATGCTGATAACTGAGTGTATACCCTGTTCAGAAGTCCTCACATTCTTTTTTTTTTTTTTTACAATTGGTCAACAAATATATATATATATATATATATATATATATATATATATATATATATATATATATATTTCAATATGATTTATTAGCACATGGGGTAATTAATGATGGTGGAATGTGATGATCATTACTATCCAAACTACATGTATGAAGACACAAATTGATGTGAGTATACTATGTATACAACCAGAGATATGAAAAATTATGCCCTATATATGTAATAAGAATTGTAATGCATTCTGCTGTAGTAAATCCTATGTTCATATAGAGACCCCTGGATGTAGTTAGATCATCCTCATGTTTCAACTATGGATTATGTTATGCTTTTCAGAAACATAACTGATAATGGAGAATGCTGCATTTATGAATTCCATTTCACACTGAAGTGGTCAATATATCCTGATATTTACTGAAATAACATGAATAACACCATCACAAAAAATGTTTATTTACATACAGATGAATTTTTTCATTCAAAAGATATTTTTAAATAATTGTGGTTTTAGTGTTTACTGTTCAAAATCCAGATAAAAAATATAAGTAAAATATGCATTAACCTCTTTTAGAAATAGCCGTTCCCTCCAAGTAAAAATGCATTAAATGACCTTTTGACCCATAGATGTGCATGTATGTTGTTGAGGTGTTTATTTAGGAATATCAATCAATATCTAGTTTGGATATTAAAAAGTCATAAAGAGATAATTGAGACCTTTGAAAATGAATTTGATTTAAAAAATGAATTTTTATTTAAATGCTAAAAAGTAGGAAATAGTTTGCCAATTCAATAAGGTTTTGTAGGGTTTGAGGTATTTTGCAGTAATAATTTAGAATACATGAATTGTTTTTTGAAAAGTAGTATTAATTAAATGTGACTAAATAGATTAGAAAGGTAAACAATTCATATGAAATGGAAAGTATCATCTGCCCTAAGTTAGAAAGGAAGCCAGACCTTGACTTATTAGTATCTCTGAAACTACAGCTAAAACAACTGGAGAGACCCCCAATATTTTATACATTCAACATTTTAGTCATTTTAAAAAAGGATTTAGTGACCAAAAAAAGGTTTGGCATTCACATTTCAAATATAAAAATAATCAATTTTTATTTATTTATAAGGGAGAATCAGGGATATAAGTATAATTTTCTAGAAATTTTAGTAATAAGTTAACAAATCTTCATTTAGATAAATAAATTAATTATTAAATGTGTTTGTTTTTTATTATGATACAAGGATTTTTCAACATCACTTTTTTATGGTTTTTTTTGAAATATTGTCATAAACTTTGAAAGAAAATGTTAACAAAATACTGTTGAGGAAACAGGGTGTGGTGGTGTACACCTGTACCCAGCTACCTGGGAGGTTAAATCAGGAGGATTGCAAATTTGAGAGCTATCCGAGCAACTGAGGAAGATCCTGTATCAAAAAGATAATAATAAAAATTTCCAGGGATGTTGAAGTTTAGCTCAGTGTTGTAAAGCACACCTTGGGTTCAATCCCCAGTACACACAAAAAAAGTAATTTGAGTGTGAAAATTCTTCACATTTAGTTATTATCAAATATGACTAAGAATAAATTTGCCTGAAGCACTGCTATATGTTCTTTATAATTGTAGAAAGAAAGTAAAAGCATTGTTCCAATTTTTTAATAAAATACAACTTAGTTGTAATAATAATTTCATATTAAAGTCATACAGATTTTAATGAATATATGATGAATAATGCTCAAGTGATTGTTTTTGTGATTGTTTTTTTAGACTTCCAACATATAGTAGCAAAATTTTACATTCCTTTTCATTAATTAAGCATAAACTACAAACAATCTAACAAAAAATGATTAATCAGAAACTGAAGTTGTGTGTTAATTATGATCCATTGAAACATTTTATATCACAGCATAAGCTTTTTATATTATCTTCAGCTTGCAAAGCTAATGTTAATTACTGTATGGATTAATAGCTGTCAAGTGTGTCCTACTTTCAGTATAAATGAATATAAATTAGCTTCATATTTTGGCAATAAATATAGTTCATCACTTCTGAAATTCATTTGACTCTTACATGCACATATTGTTAAAGAATTCAGAATTGCAATTATATGTTTCTCTGAAAAGAAAATTGTTCTTGATTCTAAAGTTATAGGAAAATAACCTTGGCGCTGTTTCTTTCTCTTTGTAATTGAGTTTGCTGATTGAGCAGGCTGTGGAGACCAGGACACCTCTGAGTAAACACTGTGGAGAGTGAGCCCGGCCTAAGGCAATGACCCTGAGCTGCCACCATCAAAAACCCTTGTGCTATTTTCCCCTAGCACACAGTTTTGCTCATTAAAAATGAACTGGCATTAAAGCATTTCTTTTTCCAATATTTATTCAAGGTTTAAAAATAAATTCATTTCATTTAAGAAAAAAAACGTGAAAACTTTTAAATAATGGAATAGCCTTATCAGTAAATGTTTAGCCTCTCTCACTATTTCTCTCTCTCTCTCTCTCTCTCTCTCTCTCTCTCTATATATATATATATATATATATATATATATATATATATATATATATAAACTTGATTGTATTTATAAGAACCCTGTTTCCAAAAGGGTAAAAGACTCACATGCTAGGGTTCAGATTTCCACACATCTACTGGAAGGCACAATACATGCCATAACAAATCTTGTTTTTAGAGTAACAGCTTATGGGAAAGTTTTTTCATACTTTTTAGATTTAAAAGATTCTGGAGAGTGAGGTCCAAATTATAACTACTAAATTAAAACACTTACAGGTTAAATAAAATGTTATTTTTGTCACTTAAGTCTTATCCTTTTAATTTAGTAATATAGTCAAATATGTTCATTCTACACTTTCATAGAAGGTTTTAGGAAATTACATTTATTTGTATGTACATATTTTGTATAGTCACAACTTGTGTATGTGTACATATTGTGTATACATATGTGTATACCCATATGTGTGTATATACACATATATATATACCAATTTAATAGCATAATGTCAAACAATGTTGTAATTTATAAAAAGAAGGCAAGATAGTGAAGGTTCTGGAAGAAATTTTATCTGGAGAATAATCTAAGTACTTAAAGACTTTGAAAGACTTATTTGGAAACTATCATTGGAGAGAATTTTTAGCATAATTTAGAAAGGGATTATAGCAACCTTGCTTATCTTTAGAAGGCACAAATAACACAGAAATGTCGAGGGTGTGAGGAGGCAAATTTGAGTTCAGTGTAAAGAATGATGCATTTGATACACACAGGCTAAAAATCAAATATATGTGACAGTAATCATCTTTGGGGGAGTGTTCATAGGTGGACAGTTCTTTCAACTGGGCTCAAAAGTATTTAGTAAGCACTGGACATATGACAGTGCCTGAGGCTGTGACCAACACCAGACCTGAGGATGAGAGTTCTCATGAATAAATGGTTTGTCTGGGCTTTATCTGGTCTTCTCAAGAGTCCTCCTTCGATATGCTTCTAAATCTTCAAAGACAAGTTTAACATGCTACTGGCTTTTTAACTTAAATAAACATACAATGAGTTTGATGACAAAATACATATAGTACAGTACAAAGAAACTTTCATAATATGTGAAGCCATATTTGGGGCCAGATACATTTGGTCTCAGCTGAGGAACAATATCACAGTTCACTTTTATTTATTTAAATTTTTTTAGATACTTTGAAAGGCTTGAAGAGAATATGCTATTTTCAGCTATAAAATACACTGTTTTCCCATGCAGCCTAAAAAGGAGAATATATAGTAACACATTGGATAATAGGAAATGGACTAATTATTTCTAACTTAATTACTAGAAATTCTTGTTCAGTTTTTGTTGGCATCAATTTAGCTCTGAGAAGCAAATATGTAAATAGAATGCAAATCACAATAATCAGTAAGCTAAATTGTTTGTAATAAATTTAGATATTTTACATTTCCTCTTGGCTCATCAGAAATAATTAGAGAATGTAAACGATCTCATTGGAATTAATGCAGTTCTCTGCTGCCATTAGGATTTTCAAGTATTACTCCACACTTTCACAAGCTGAAATCATCAGGCATTAAAATGGAAAAACAGTGCTCTTTTAAGATATAATTATCCACTGTAGCATTTTAACACTTTGAAGTGTCAGATTTGTAATTAAAGACCAAGAACACTACCTAAGGCTTCTACAACCACCTGCCAATCTGGCCTTATTATTGAAGAATATGAATAAACAGATATTTTATTTCATTTAAAATTTGGTGAAAACATAGCTCCATAAGATTGATTAACTTCTCACTGGGATGATCAAAAAAAAAAAAAAGGGGAGAGAACATTTATATTAAGTCTCTGAAATGAAAGTGACATCATCATAACTGACAGGCTGACATTTAAAGGACAATGGGGAACATTGCCAACAGTTTTATGCCCAAGGACACAAACTATTAACACACTCAAGAACTGATAAGTTGAATAATTATGTAGCTCTTAGGGAAATACAATTCAACATTAAAAGCCTTCAATTAAAGAAAACCTCAGATTCAGGAGGCTTTCTGGTGAATTAAACCAAAAACTCAGGACACAATAACAATTCTTAAAAAACTGTTTAAAAATATAGAAAAATAGTGAAAAAATTTTAACTCATCCTTTGGTCAGCATTATTCTGATACCAAAACTGGAAAAAATACAATAAAACTGCACTACCTGTCATGAATAAATATGAAAAACTCATCAAATAATAACAAGCTATATGCAGCAATATATGAAAACTATAATACCTCAAAACCAAATAAGGTTTGTCTACAAAGTAAAAGTGTGGCTCAATGTTAAAAATTCCAATCCAGGCATGGTGGTGCATGCCTATAATCCTAGCAACTTGGAAGTCTAGGCAGAAGGATCTCAAATTCCAGGCCAGCCTCAGAAACTCCAGCAAGGCCCTAAGAAACTTAATCAGACCCTGTCTCAGAAAAAAAAAAAAATTGCTGGGGATGGGGATATCACTCAGTTGTTAAATGACCTGTGTTCAATTCTCAATTCTGGAAAAAAAAAATACTTCAATATAATTCCCTACATCAAGTAATAAAAAGAGAAAAAAGAAAAATAACAATGTCATTATATGTTAAAAACAAACATTTCACAATTTCTTTTATTCAGTTATGTTAGAATCAATGAATAGGAATGGATGGGAAATCCCTCAAATTGTTTGGAAACATATACAAAAACTGTAGCAAACATTGCACATAATGGTGTATGAATTAGTATTTCCCCCACAAGATTATGACCAAAGCAGAGATGTCCATTGTTGCCACTCATCAAATATCTGACTGCAATATTTGCCAGTGCAATACCAGAAGAAAAAGAAATGAAAAAAAAAATGTGAGAGGAAAAAGATCAGAAACAAAATTACACCGCTTCTATTTCAAACGTTATGGTTTTTTGTGTGGAAAATTGCAAATAATCTATAAAAGAGCATAGTAAATAAGTTTAGTAAGCTTGCTAAACACAAGCTCAATATAAAAACTTCTATGCAATATGAATAAGCAATTGAAATTTAAATCAAGCAGTATGCTTTACAATAATGCTGATAAAAATTAAATACTAGAGCTTAAATTTATCAAAAGATACTGAAGATCTGAATGCCAAAGTCAAAAGAGAACCAGGAGAAGACATGAAAGTATTGCATAGGAATAACATAGAAAATGGATCGGGAGGAATGGTAGAACTTAAAACAATTTTAAGAAGTATAAATAAATGGTGACAAGTTTAAAATTCAATATGTCAGGTGAGTATTCTAAAATGTAATGAATGGCTAGGTACAGCTACACACACCTATAATCCCAGCAAATTAGGAGACTGAGGCAGGAGGAGTGCAAATTCGAGACCAAGCTCTGAAACTTAGTGAAACCATATCTCAAAATGAAAGATAAAAAGTCTGAGGATGTAGCTTAGCGGTAAAGCACTCCTGGGTTCAATCCCTAGTACCCTCCCCCCCAAAAAAAGTGATGAATAATCATAAAATGAAAGAAAAAATAAAACAATAGAAAAATAAAATAAGGCAAAGAAGGAAGGAAGAAAGAGGTATTTATATAAATACCAGTAGAAAGAGATAACAAATATTGAATGAAAATACTGTATGGGACAAATGTAACAAAAAGGAAAGAAATAAAAGACATAACAAACTGAAAGCAAAATAATTTAGTGGAAAACACTCAAACAGCAGCAATTTCAGAAAGTGTAAATAGACTAAATTGACATATTTGTAAGTCAAGAGAATCAAACAAAAAGTGGGTATACAGTTTTACAAAGACCCATCTGTATAGAGAACACAGAATGACGGAAATATCAGAGAATTTATCAGAGAATATAAATTTTTACATGTAAAATGCTAATGTGAGTAAAAAAAGAACAAGTAATGTAAAAAGCACTACTAAAAGTAATGTTAATTATCAAGATATAAAAATAAGATCTTGTATTATTCAGTATAACAGCCTTAAAATATATGGTAAGTGTCAGAATTTAAAGGAAAATTTTAATTTTTTTATTCAGATTTGATGATATGTACATGCTTCTTTTGACAACTTATACATCAAACAGCTTTAAAATAATAATGATTGAGAAATGTAAATGACAAAATTAACAAACATCAGCTTATCCAGTGATAACATACTAAATTTTACACTTATCATGTCTAAAAATACACATTTTTTCCCAAACACATCTGGAACATTTTCAAAATTCACCAGGTAGGAAGCCACAAAATACAATTAGACAAAATTGAGTTCTTCTTTTGTAAAGATCTATAGTCACATAAAAAACAATTAGAGATTATTTTTAAAAGCATTATGTCCACATATAACCATATGTATGGGTTAAACCACATTTTACTATTTTATTGGTTACAGAAAAAATCATAATAGAGATAAATATTTAGAAGTGAATGTTAGTTGAAATATTTATGTTGAAATTGTGAGGTATATGTTAAAAAATTTTAAGTTCCAGGCTTAAAGCATTGTATTTATATATTCTAAAAAATATTAAAATTCAATGTACTAATATTTCAACATAGAGTGAAGGCAATGAAGATATAAGGATAAAATAAAAATAAAACTGTAAGTTAATGAGTTAGAAAACACAGGCAACAAGTGGAGGGTCCACACAAACAAAATCTAGTTATTTTTTAAGATTAATAAAATAAATAATATTGGTAAAGAAATCGAGAGAATGAATTCCATTTTAACTTGACCCATTATTCAACATTTTTAACATTTTATTTGCTACTCTTTCTTGAAACTTCACTACCATGGTGATAAAGGAATAAACACATTCACACTTGCCAAGCATGCACACGAAATTAATGAACAAGCACAGGGACAGTCGACAGGAAATCTCAATACTGAACACAGTTAACAAACGAACAGAGTGTACTTGAAATGTCAGAGAAATGGAAATAGGAGAATTGAGCTAAGGAAGGAACCAACTTGAATTGGCTAACTGGTATTCCAGAATTGTGGGAAGGCTCTAGAATTGGAGGAATAGGTTTCCTTTCTCTGCGGGATGAGACTAGAAACAGATATCCACTCTTCCTCCACAGCCATGCACATTTTTCCTCTAATAAGTCTTGACCTGGGGAAGACTGCATTAGCTCTCTAGACCCTGAGAAAGCAAGCACAATTGACCTAAGGTGGACATTCACAGTGGGATCCTGGCGTCTTGCCCACTCTGCATAGGACTATCTGCCACTGCTCTAGGTTTAATTCAACACCAACCTACTTGATGTTCCTAGAAATACCAAATAATCCTGGCATTTGAACATCTGTAATACTAGAAATGTGAAGTGTTCCTTCTACCTAGAACTTTCTTCTTAATGACACTTTACATCCTTTCCTTTAGTTCTCACTCAAATATCTTGTTTGTAAAACTTCACCTTTTTTTGCCCATCTTTTATGAAATAAGAATGCCTTATTAACTCACCCTCTGCTAGAATCTGCAATTTACTTTGATCTTTTCAGTATCTCAAATAACTACCAGCAGCAATGCTTTATTTTTATCTTTTACTTATTAATCTGTCATTTCTCCATAGAATTTAAACTCCATAATGACTGGGAAGGCAACTGACATGTTAATTGAGGTACTGCCAATGCCTAAAGCCATAAGTAAATGTAATTCATCAGTTACTTAATCATATATGCCTATCAAACAATCCTAGATGGGCCAACTTGCAAATTCCATGGATGATCATGGATACTTATATCTTCCCTAAACCTAAAATATGCACATAATCATAAAATTGCATAAAAATATGCACCTAATCATAAAATTGCACATCTCTGAAGAGATTTCTAAGAATTATACTGAGAGATTTTAAATGAACAAATAAAATCACTAAAGATATTAAAAATTAGTATATATTCTATAATTCAGAATTGTCCCCTAATAAGTTTTTCCCCCTAAATATTACCCAATTCATCACCGGGACAATGGATATCACAGGAATAAAAACAGACTACAGAACCTCTCTAGTTGGATTTTCTGGATTTGAAAGTGAAAAGTAGAATACAGTGAAAGTGATAAGATATAAACAAATAGTATAAAAATTAAAATGAATACAGTTAAAAATAAAATTGTGCATTTATTTCTAAAAGTTTGAAAGCGTTTTTCTTAATTTTGCTCAGGTGTCAAATAATAAACATAGATATATAGATAATTCCAAAATATATGTGTATAAATGTGTGTGTGCATATATATATATACATAGATCGACTTATACACCTATATGCATATATAATATAATACATTCACTATTTTCTAGATAAATTTAGTAGTCAGATAACTTATTTTTCAAAAATGGTAAAGGGATACGCAAATGCAAATATTTAATTATTTTTTTATTATAGTGGGCATGTTGTTCACTATTTAAGCTAATAGCTAACCTTTAATTCTCTTAATTTTGGCTTAGGAAGAGCTCTATAGTTATATGCTTTTAGTTCACTATGTTACATTATGCTTCAGACTGTTATTTTGTTTGTTTATGTTTGTCTTTAAGATATTATCCCTCCTAAATTCAATCTCTACTGGCTATTCTGGCTAATCTCATAATAGGTGATCCCTGATGTGGATTTTTGTCTTTATTATGAGCTCTTCTTCAGCATCTTACCTATCATTATCTAACCAAGATGTGCCCAGGCATGTTGGATACTGGGAATTCATTTTCTATTTTATAATTGGCTTTCTATGGCATTGTCCAAGCTGAGTCAGTTTTTATATTTGGTTGTTGTTGTTGTTTAGCATTTAAATTTATTTTCCTCATCCACGTGAAGAGGTGGCTTGAGAGTTTTATTTCTTGTGGAAGGCTTTTTTTTTTTCCTTCTTTCCAATCAGATTCATAATAGAGACAATCTTCATTGCTTTCTTTAAGTTAGCAAGAAGAATATTTTATTGTTGTTTTATAAGACAGTGTTTTTTCCAAACTGATGGCCTCAACTCTAGGTTCTTGTAGTGGTCACTCACTCAGGTACCCTGCACAGATCCCCTTTGCCATAACAGTGTATCAATGCCTGAGATGCTGTGAGCATAGTCTGCTGATAACTTACAGATACCTCTTTAAAAAACACCATTGTCTTTGGCTAAAGGAAACTGACCACATCTTGTATCTCAATGGTATCTGAGAAAAAAACTAAACCCTTTCCTCAAGCAATGATTCACTCTGATATGCTATATATGCCAGAATCTTCTCTCTGGGTCTTGCCAATCCTTTCCTCATTTTCTATCTTAGACTCTTCACAGGCTTTTCCTACATTGAAGTCGCTGTTTCCAGCTCTGTTTCTTTGGAAATAAACACACACTCATTTCTAGGTAAAATACCTGCTCCTCCTTTGCCCCATGCACAATTGCTGTAGTAGCATCTCAAGACCTTCTGCAAAATGGAATCTCTCTTGCTTTCTAGCACAAGTATGAATTTAACTTATTATTGTTATGATATATTCAGCAGTCCTACCTGTTTGTAAAAGGAGGAAAGATTCTTATTCACTCCTCTTGTTAAGTTGCTGTTCAAACTCAAAGAAAGTTTCTCTACATCTAATTTTCTTTATAGGCCCTCTTGACAATACTGTCACATTTGTCCTATGCTGTTCAAGTTAATTGTAAATTAGAATTAAAGCTATTTGTTTTATATAAAGTTTTCTAACACTTTGGTCTGAATATCAGAACTTGGAAGAGATTATTTGACCATGAAAAGCACTTGTGATTAAGAGAAAGAAAGAGAAAAAAGAGGCATAATTACCTCTATGCCATGAATGGAAATTAGCACAGCTTTTATGAAAAGCAATTTGGCACTGTGTACTGTGGGTATTAAAAGTATTCACACAATTTGATCCAGTTCTACTTCTTTCCTAAGGAAATTTTCTAAGAAAATAAATTCTAAAAATGGAAAAAAAACATGCATAAAATGGGAATGATATTTAGTGTTAGCATACAGAGTAACTGAAAACAACCTAAATGCTGCCCAACAAATAAGTATAAAATAAACATAAAAATGCTAAAAAGGAACCCAAGAAGATTCTTCAAGAAAATTATCCTATTAAAACAAGTCTCTGAATTAGACAGGCTCTTCTCTGAATTACACAGACTCTGCTCTATATTCAGATACAAAAACAGCTGAGCTTTTCTATCACCCACCTAGTAAAAACCAACAGAAGAACCTACATGCTGTTTGAAGAGGCAGAAGTCACATGATCAAAAGCATTTGATCATCCATCAATTCTTTGAAAGCCTCCTAAGAACTCAACTCTCAGGACTCATGCAACTCATGAATGCAAGTCACCACGACAAGCCAATCATCACCGTTTATCTTATGGAATTAAGTCATCAACATGTTCTAGGAGACAGTTTCTAGCTGGAGATGAATCCTACATCTGATTCCACTGTTAGATTATGCAAAAGTTGTTACTCTAAGCTGACATAAAGAGAGGCCTGTTATTTAATTATTTTTTAAAATTTGGACTTTCAGCATTTTCTTCCCCTTTTAAGAAATTGTTGTTCCATATTTTTAACATTTTGTTTGGTTTTAAGGACTAACTTACAATTAACTTACCCTATTAATAATTCCTTACCAAAATGTCATTTTTGCTAGTATTGTGACATGTATGAAAATGCAACATACTAATTTAGAAATAAACACATCTCTTTCCCTCACTTCAAGAGCAGATAGTATGCTTTAACTATACATCTGGTAAATAGTAAAGTAGTTAAACAGGTAAAGGCTGAAATACTGTAAATTGAAATAAATTGACAGGAATTTTACCCACTATAATTACTCAAATTCTGGTCATCATAATTTTTACTACTCCTTTGAGAGAACAATGATTACCGATATCTTAAAAAAGAAATGCTGGGAAATAGAGTTTCAACATCCCTTTAATGTCATAGGTATTGACATTTGACATTAATGTCAGGCATTAATTATCTCCTCATCAAAGTACAGGTTTGTAGAGAATGTGATTTTATTAGCTCATGTGCAATACATCAGTAATGTGAGAGTATCCTAGCTCTGCAGAACTCATTAAAATAACTAAATTGTTGAAAATATGGGTAATGAACATGTATTTTAAGAATTTTCCTCTCTACTAATTTTTGTCAGTAGTTTGCAACATTTTATTCACTATTATTTCTATGACAGTGCTATAATATCAATGATCATACCAATATCAAATTTTAAGTACTACATGCCAGCATTATTCCTGGAGCATTAATATGTACTGATTAATCATCCCCAAACTCTGAATATATAATTATTATATAGGGTAAAATTAGTTTGAACTATTCAATTCATTCTAGAACAGATACATTAGAGGAATTTCAAACAGAGGTTTTTATTATTGAGAAATATATTTCTTTTATAAATAAGAAGAGTGTCAATGAAGAAGAAGGTTTCCATTTTCTAGATTTTTTGTAGGTGCCTATTAATTATACATATTTATACAAACAAATAACATGATTTGATCAGTTTCCTTCCTTAGTATCTCCCCTTGCTTTCTCCTCCTCCTTTCTCCTGTTCAACTTCTGCTACTCTAAGTGTCTCCCTTCTATTTTCAAGAGTTTTTTTTTTTTTCATTTTTTTCCCGGTAATTTCCACAAATGAAAGAAAATATATGACACTTGTATTTTCCAGTCTGCTTTATTTTACCTAACATGATGTTCTCCAGTATATCCATGTTTCTGCAAAAGAGTTAATTTTATTTATTATGGCTAAGCAAATCTCCATTATGCATACATACCACCTTTTCTTTATCCATTCATTCATCTATTGGCAGAAAACTTCTGGTTCCATACTAGTCTATTATGAATTGGGCAGCTATAAATATGGAAATGCTTGTACCTCTAAACCATAGTGATTTTATTCATTTGAATAAATCCTGAGGAGTGGTATAGCTGGATCAGAAGGTAGTGCCATTTTTTAGGTTTTTTGAGGAATTTCCATACTAACTTCCAGAGTGTCTCTACTAATTTACATTTGTTTTCATCAACAGTGTATAAGGGTTCCTTTTCCCTGAATGCTGATTTGAATATCCAGTTTTTATAGCTCTGATTGTTAAAGAGGCTATCCTTTTCCAGTTTATGTGTTTTTGATGTTTGAATTCTAACCGGAATGAGAAAGAATCTCTGTATACTTTCGTTTGCATTTCCATGACAATTAAAAATGTTGAACATTTCTTCATATGTTTGTTGAACGTTTGTGCTTCTTCTTTTGGGAAGCATTTAGTTTATTTGTCCATTTATTGAAAGGATTTTTTTGTTTGTTTATTTCGTGGTGTTTATTAATCTTGTAAATCTTCTGGGTATTAACACTTTTTTGGAAGAGTTGTTGGCAAAGATTTCCTCCCATTGTGTAGATTTTCTCTACCAATACCATAGATTATTGGTGCTATTTCCCCACGTGTAGGACTCCTAATAAGAAGTCATTGCCCATGTCAATATGTTGATATATTGACCCAATGAATTCTTCTAGCAGTTGAAAAGTTTCTGATCTTATATCTAGGTCTTTGATTCATTTTGAGAGGACTTCATGCAGAGTGAGAGATAGGAATCTAGTTTCATTCTTCTATATATAAACATTCAGTTTTCACAGCACTATTTGTTGAAGAGGACTTTTTTTTTCCAATTTGTGATTTTTACCCCTTTATCAAGAATCAGAAGACTGAACCTATCTGGGTTTTTCTCTGAATCTTTTATTCTACTCCATTGGTCTACGTGTCTGTTTTTATGCCAGTACCATGCTATTTTTGCTTTATAATTTGAAATCTTCTAGTGTCTTCTTCTTCTTCTTCTTCTTCTTCTTCTTCTTCTTCTTCTTCTTCTTCTTCTTCTTCTTCTTCTCCTTCTCCTTCTCCTTCTCCTTCTCCTTCTCCTCCTCCTCCTCCTCCTCCTCCTCCTCCTGCTCCTCCTCCTCCTCTTCTTCTTCTTCTTCTTCTTCTTCTTCATCTCCTTCTTTTGTAAGTGTTATGTAAATTTTCTTGTGGAGGTCATTAACATCTTGGGTTGGATTTATGCCTTCATTTGGGAAGTTTATTTACTTATTTATTGCTCTTGTAAATGGAATTGTTTTCTTGATTTCTTTCTCAGTGGATTCATATTATGTACAGAAATGATATTGATTTTTGTAGGTTGACTTTGTATCCTGCTACTTTGCTGAATTTATTTATTATATCGGGAAGTCTTCTGGTGGAACCTTCAGGGCCTTTAAGTACAGGATCATATTATGTGCAGAGGGAGATTATTGGACTTCTTTCTTTCCTACCTTTAACCCTCTCTTCTCCTTTGACTAACTGTTCTGGCTAAAATCTCAACTCCTGTGTTGAACATGCATGGTAAGAGTGGAGTACTTCAATTTTTAAAACTGCTTCTAGTTGTATATAAAATTGACTCTATTGAGCATACATAAATTTAGTATTAGCTGATAAATAGTAAATTTCATTTTCATTCAGTTCTCCTTATTTACTTAATAAATAATTTATCTAAATTTTGATTTTACCTTTATATAACTGCAATAAAATCAAGATTATAACATAAACTATAAAACAGAAACAAAACATTCCTAGATATTTAAGCTGGGATAGTAAATATGAAATATCTGGTAGTAAAAAGAAAATACACTTAAAATTTATAAAATCTACTAGAAGTAATTTTTGTGGCCCTTACAATGTCTCCAGCATTGTTTCGTCAAACATTTTACAATACCTGAATAGTAGTGTCCCAACATTATTCAACAGTGGCCTGGAACATATTTAGCTAAGATATTAGAAGACTGTGCTTTTTAGTCTGATTTCTATATTGATCCAGCTTTGTAAAAATACTCATATCAATTAATACTTGTTATTCCTTGGTTATAAAAATTTCCAAGAAATATAGGAAGACATTTTAAAGCTTCATAATATAAAATGACAATACACAGGATATAGTCAGTGACACACACAAAAAAAGCAACTTAGAGACTTTTGAAAAGCCTAACAGGGATTGATCTTAAATTACTAGTTGCTGAAAAATATGTAAAGGGAATGTTTTGCAAAGTAGCCTTAGAATTTAGATTGAAGTTAAAACTTTCAAATTAATTTCGTTCCATTATGCCTCTGAAATTCCAAAGTGTTCTTATAAAAATGGGGAAAAAATCCATTAGCAGAAATCGGTATTTGGAAAAATGTAAGTCATTGATTTTTTTCTGCTTTATTTGAATATTTGCCATGTATAGTCTTGGGAAAAGAATGTGCAGATGAAATTTCACTCTTCTACAAGACTTCCATTTTAGTTTTTTATTTAAATAACCTTTGTCTCTATCATAAAATCGATGTAAATTTAAGAGATAACTTGTAGATTTGCAAATTTAATACAACAAACTTTTGTAAAATTCCTCTGAAGTTCATCCCAACTATTTTCTTTTACATGAAAATACCTAGGGAGTGGTAAAGAAGTAAAATAAACCTTTCAAAGAAGTCAATGCAGTGATGGTCATCAATGCACACTCATGTTGATGTAGCTGTAAAGCTAGATGTGTATATGATCTCAACAATTTTCAGAACTGAGTTCTGAACCCAACCACTATTGACAAATGAAAATGTTAAACTTCTGGTGCTTGCTCTCTAACTCTCTGTCTTTACTTTTTGAATTTGTTTGTATTAAATATCATATATGTATAAATACATGGTATATTCATAAATATATATTAATGTATAACACATCACATATATAAAATTTCCAAGAGGAAATTACCTCCTTAAAATTATTTTAATAGTATGTACCACTTTTGTTTATCTTGGTTAATCAACTTTACTTAGTATTTTTTTTTTTTAATTTTAAAGGACTTATATTCCAAGGGATCTTCTTACAATCTGGAAAGGTATATATTTTTATTTTGCATTCAATAGATAGAAAATGTATATGAAAAACTAGAAAATTGTCCATTCTATTTGGTCTAACATTTCCACAATAAAATGTTTATGTTTATCCTAAGGAAATACATATACATATTTGTTAATCACAATATTCATTATAATAATAGAAATTTGAAATTTCAAAAATATCTAAACAAATTGTGGTTGTTATAAATAATATCATGATAAGAAGCATTAAACATTCTGTTTTCTAGATAAAGTTTATAACAATAAAGTTCTCATAATTCATGTTTCCCATGGAGAATTATGTTGAAAAAAATAGTATATGAAGTATACCTGGTTACACTGATTATCTGTTAGTAATATAGATGTTTTATTTTGCTTTGTAAATGTTTTATATTTACATTTTATATTTTTTATAAAGACAATCATTTTTTATAAAGACATTCATAGGCATCTTCTGTGATAGGTCACAGTGTTAAAAAGGCAATTGCAGCAACATGATCTGACAAGATAAATAATTTAGAATTTTTATGGTTGAAAATCATGGCAGACCTAATATGGAAAGATACCTAGAACATCAGAGATGATAGTGAAAGCTAAGAGAAGTCTAGAGTGGGTAGTTGAAGAGAAAATTGATCTATATAGATTGTGGCCTTAGGTTGAATGCAAAAGTATTGACTGCAGCTTGTAACAACTTGTCTGAATTTTGTCCTTAATAGGTATTAAGGCTAATTATACGTTTGAAATCTCAGTAACAAATCAGACCAAAGTGGATGCAAGCAGTTTTGAGTAGGATGAGGAGGAGACAGAAGCAATCCTGTTTGGTGTCCAGTGTCCTATCCACTCAATCCACTTCTGATATCACTAGCAGATGTTGGACAATTCTTTCAAGTTCAGACTTGCTTCCTTCTTCCTACATCCTCGCTGAAATGCTCAACCCATCTTCTTCTCTCAGACCTAAGAATCTATACAGAATTGCAACCTAGGAGTGTTGGGAAGATAATCCCTCCAAAGCCAATTTTCAGTCTGTGACATAAGAAATCTGGCAGATGACAGTCTAGCCAACCATTTTGCAAGCAGATATTATGGAAGGACATTCTCTACAGCTCTCGGTGAATCCAATGCAAAATTATTTCACATTTATCACAATAGCAGTCTTGAAACCTACCTTCCTTCCTTCCTTCATTCCTTTCTTTTTTTCCTTCTTTATTCTCCTTTCTTTGAGTTGGCTTTTTATCATAAATTTCTACTAAATATGGATAGTGTAATTGAGTTTATCCTATTAACTATAAATATATGCATATAAAGTTTATAAATAAAATACTGAATCAAAGGTATATTTAAAAGTATCTGATGATAATCATTATCCTATAATTATCCCAGTAATAAATCACAGAAATATAAAGTCAAGGAACCAAATGTCATTTTTTCAATGATATATTCACCCCATTTCTATAATATTCCAGAAATTTAACAGATTGAATATTTCAATTTGGCAAAACTGATTATATATTGTTGATCTGTTCAGAAAACTTGCTAGATAGTATAAGTTATATTATCATGGTGTTTATATGCCCTTAATGCTAGAAAATTAAATTTTACACTTCCTTATTTGAATTCCTACTGTATGTTGTATCTGTAATTTAACTGAAGCTGGAAGACACAAGACTTTTATTGAGAAATATTAAAAACTTTAATTAAAATCTAAAAGGAATAGAAAAGTGTATAATATTAATGATACTATTAACTTTAAGGTGTTTATTTTTTTTAACTTACAAATTTGGTTAATTCTACTCCAAATTTTAGTTAATTTTTAGAGATCTTGTCAAACTGAATGTAAAGTTTTTAAAAAGAATAACTATAAACCAATAACCAGGAAAGAACAAACAGAAGGACTGAACTTCCAGATATGGTGATGTGCTGCATGGCTGTGGAATAAAAGCAGAATTATAGAAACACTTGAAAAAAAATAACAGATAATGGAGCCAGAGAGAAATCCTAGAACAAAAACAATACATGGGAACTGGTGTGAGATCATTAGTCAGCGTGAAGTACAGATGAACTAATGGATAATACTGAGAAAGCTGGCTTCACACAAGGAAAAAAATGTCTGGTTTTTAACACAGCTTAAAAATAAATAAATAAAACACACGATGAATTCATGTCCTAAAAATAAAAGCTGAAACCACAAAGCAAATAGAAAAATCAAAGTCAAATATATAACTGGAGAGACCAGGGATTTTAAAACAATAATTCCTAAAAGAAAGGTAATAAAAGCAAAAATTAATGTACTTAATTATGTTAGAGTTCTATTTTCAATTCATTATTCTATAAAGTTCAAAAAGGGTGATAATGAGAGAAAGTATTTGTGACATCTAAAATTAGTAATGATCTGCTACTTAAAACATCACGGTGCCCTACAATCAACAGGAAGAAGTTAGGAAACACAATATAACAGATAACAGATCCACAGTAATTAAAGCCTAAATGGAGAAGAAAATACTGAAGGGATTCCCAACTTCACAAGTAATTAGAAAAAATGAAAATTAAAACTATCAACTTTTCATTTTTCTAATTTTGCTGTATTTAGAAACTTACATAGGGTGTTGCTAAGGATATGCACAAACAAGAATCCTACCATGTTGCTCAGAAAACAAAACACTGTGTCCTACTCTTGAGAACAATGTATATGCAAGAAATTAGTGTGTGAACCCTAGAACCCAGGAATCCCATTACTGAGATATACCCAGAAAACATCTTCAATGGGTTTTTTATCAAAGCATTGTTTTGGAGCCATAGAGTTGGAAGCAATCCAGGTATCTGCAACTGGAGGAATGGACAGATGCATATTGGGAAATCTTAATAATGGAATATGAAGCAATCAGAAGCCATGAAAAGGCAGAATGAAATACAGCAATCTACCTAAATCCTAAAAGCAGCATTCAATAAAAGAGTAACAGAACAAGATTCATCACACAAAATGTTATATGTAACAAATATAAATAAGAATATCTTATTTTAAAAGAAATATGTTTATCTAGTACCACATTAAATAGTATGTTACCAGGAAGAAGCTGATGTAAGTTAATAAGTACAGTTGAAAAAAAATAAGAAAGCAATGCATTGACTAATGTTGATGGTATGCCATGCCTGAGAGCACAGAGCCTAGAGCTGTGAACCTAAGGAAGACATGAAAGGAGGAAAGAGAATGCACTCATCTGCACTTCCCAGAGGATATACAAACTGGGATTAACAGAAATGACTGATCATCAAAGAGTTACATAGAATTGAAAACATTTTGGAAATTAAAAATAAAGTGATAATGAAGCAAATTATGGTATATTCACTTAAGGTAATGATGTGAAACTTTTAAAATGATGTTTATGATTACTGCGCAATAAAATATAAGATGCTAGTATTTATTGAGTCAGATACTAATCTCAGCATTTCACATATTTTCTCATATTTAACAACCACAAAAATCCTCTGAGGTAGATACTGTTATTATTCATATTATATAACCAAGGTATAGGGAGGCAAGGCTTCAAGATCACATATCTGGTAAATGTGTCAGTCCTAGAACTCAGATACAAGGCTGTCATGGAATTGATACCGTATGATGTATAGCTCCCAGCTAATGCTTGTCTTTCTTATTTCTTTATTTTACTGCCACTAGGCAAAGTTTTAAGGTTTGATCAATGTATAGAAGGTCTTTTCAGGATGACCATCATAATGAACAATTGCATTGTAAGCTCTAAACAGGGAAACAATATGGCTAACTTATTCTCTGTCACATTCACACAGACTTAAGTTTAAGGTGCTTAAAGCTTTTGAGTGAATGGGGCATGTAGGCATGCTTATCTGTAGCCCCAGCACCTCAGGAGGTTGAGGCAAGAAGATTGCAAGTTCAAGGACAGTATCACTAACTTAGTGATGCACTAAGTAAAGTGAGATCTTGTCCCAAAAAAATTTTTAAAAAGGTTCGTGTTTAAGTGACCCTGCTTTCAACACCTGAAACAATAAGAACAACAAAATACTATAAGTGAAACTTTAAATGTCTTGCCAATATTGTACTCACATCCACTATCACAATTGTTGTTATCTCTCCCATCACTACCAACCCTACCATACTAGCTACATGTACAGAAAAAAGGGCCAAGAAACAATATTGCCAAACTCGATCATCATGATTACTGCTTTTAATGTTCTGCATTATAGCTCCCAACCTTTTATAAAGAGTTAATGTGTCTAATTTGCCTCAGATGCTATACCCTCATAGAAGAACAGAGAAAACCTGGTGTTTCTGAGTCCTCTGATCTTCAAGAAGCTTCATATATTCATGGTGATAAACATGACAACTGACATATGTATTCTGATGCATTTTGGGTAGGTATGTGTGAACAGGTTCAGCCTTCACAGAAATAACTTGATGATACATGGTCTTCTACTTTGATGGTAGAGTATGTGATTTGTTAGCATGAAAGGCATATTATTGCTATTGTGAGTAGTTTATTTATAATATTCATTTAATCAGTATGTAAATATTGTGCTAGTTGATTAAAATCAAGAATCAATCTGGGTTAGTAAGGAATACAGAAAAGAAAATTGAAGTTCAGACCGCTCCAACTATATCCTAATTAGCCTTCTGTGTGGACACTGACTACAGGAGACCATTTTCCTCCTACTTTTCTCCATAAAAGCCTTTTAGAAATTTGACTTTTTTTTCAATATCTAATTAATATAATTATGGGTACATATTTTAAATTGGGAAAACCTGTTCTTTCCTGAGTAATTACTGTATTTTTCCAATTTCAAAGTCAAAAATTGTTATTTCTTTATCTCAACTGTCTCCATTAAAAAGCAAAACTGTATTTACTAAGCAGTAACCAATCCACTAAGGTGGTTGGAGACTGGTTAAAATGAGGCCAGGGTCACAGAATAAAGCCACACATGCCAATTAGCTTTTTCAAGAGTAGAAAAATATTATCCTATAACTGCCCACTGGGTTACTACCTGGTTTAAAATTATGGAGATGGAATTAATGAGAGGCTGCAATGACTCAGCAGAAATCTTGCACCATTAACTAAGGCAGAAGAGATTTCAAGTTCATGTCCTTTTACTAATTGGCATATTTTACCTCTTTTTTTTAAAGTACGGGAAGCATTTGAAGAGGTCTGGTTGTATGCTTTTGAGATGGATAGGTACAAATTGGGAAATGCAAGAAATAAAATTCTTTGCAGAATGTGGTTGAATTTCTCTTTTCTCCCCATCATGGAATCTCAGCATCACTTTAATAAGTGTGTGAAAGGTTTAGATAATATATGCATGTGGTAAAAAATACAAAAATATATAAAGGATATACTTGAAAAGTATTTATACCTCTCTCTCCTTTTCCACACATAACCTGTTTCCTATGTAAAGTTAACAACTATAACAGACTCTTGGTTTTTTTTTCCTTCAGAGAAATTTATTGCATTGTGAAATGCTATATGTTATAATTTTTTTCCTCCATAATTCATAACACATGACTTGGGAAACTTCCATCTTCCCCAAATAATTGTCAAGTAATTAATCTTTATAAAGCTTACTCTGTCTGATAAAATGCTGGATAAATATCTGTAATTCTAAGAAATCTCTTATTAATTAATTTATATAGTTGACATTATACATATTCGCCTTACATCTTCTACTACTCTGTGTTGCTACAAAGATTAATCACATCTTCTAATGACAGTATTTCATGAAAGTAAAATCATTTATTACACAGCCACTTGAGCTTATTTTTCATAAGATTTAACAGCTTCCATTTTTTCGAGTGTTGACTGTGTATCATAGTTTGAATGCCATATTCATTGTTCTACTTTGAATATGTATAGAACATTGGACATCCATAAATATAAATAATATAATTCCAAACATTACTTGATTAGTACAAAATAAAGCTAATTCATCAACTCTTATACCCAGATGCTTAATATGGAATTTATCTTGTTCTCTAGGTGTCTCCCCATGAAAATGTTTTCTTTTAATACTCTCCAAAGACTCCCAGTAATTAATCTAAGGAAGCATGCTGATCTATCCCATACAATTATACAGGTTGAACATTGGACATACGGGTCCATGTCCAGTGATTTTCAGCACTGAAAATCAGGACCAATCCACTGTTCATTCTTGCATTCTGTTCTATGGCTCAATGTATCCGAAGGAAGAAGTATTCATTTCATTTTTGAAATGAACAATGGTCCACAAAGTTATATCAGCCTAGAGGGACTTTGTTATAAATCTTTAAATGTAGCAACTTCATTTTACAGTTTCTCAAATTAAAAAGGTAAAGTGCACTTCCCTGACTTTGAATCTTGACTGTTTTAGACAACTTAGAATGTGGAAGAAGAGGCATTTTTTTGTGAACAAAGACCTCAAAAAGTTTTGCAACTTTTAATCTCACCCTCTTAGGTTGCCACCTAACAGTGCCATAGAGGCAGCTAATTGAAGGTATCGGAGAAAAGAGGCTGCATGAAAGTGAAGCCAGGCCCTAGGCAACATCCAGCAAGAAATGTCAGATAGATGACACAGGGCACCTTGAACCACAGCCTACTTTCCTTCTGAATGGTGAAGGCGTCCCTGCACCCGCTGTCTGACAGGGTCACAGCATGGGGGATGCTGTGGCAGGGCCTCACCATTTGGCAACCGGAATCATGGGGAATGTTGTGTTTTGTTTATGATACTCGTTATATGGATAACAGGACATATGTCAATCAATAATAAAAGTACATGTTTCCTGAGATTGCAGGAAAATCCCCAGAATGAGGAGACTAAGGATACAATAAGACGTGCCCCAAGGTGTGTTTCAGTACCTCTCAGGATACAAACAATAGTGTTATTCTTCAACCTAAGCAACAAGAAATGTTTATCCCACAGTTAACAATTTACACAAACTCCCTGCCCCCCATTCTAAAGCTACAACCTGTACAACATCTAGTTACTGAAATCCAATTGCTGTGCCAACAGTATAAGGACCACCGTATGTAGCTTACTTAATTAAAGGAAGATTATGGTATCCCCCTGGAGAACAAGAGGCTAATAAAAATACATTCCCCCCCACCAACAGACCCTCCGTTGCCTGACACAGGAATTTATGATGAAAATAGGAAACACATAGTTAATATTAATGGTAAATGGGTTGAGGTACAGAGCCTGCCCTTTAGTTAAAGAATACAAAGATGTAAGCCTTGGTGTACTTTGACAAGGATCAAAGAAAGCAGTTAAATAGGGCATATGAAAAAAAAGTACTTTGGAAATTAAAAATAAAATTATGTAAAATGAACAAAATATATTTTAGAGATACTTTAGAGTAGTAGGCTTTTAAGTAATAGACTTTCACTATTTTTAAGTGTGTTTTACTGGGACTTTAGATTAGAAGTAAGAAAGCTTACCGATAATCATAGGTATGCTTTAAAGTTAAAGGTTAATGAAATAATTATAGGTATGCTTTAAAGTTAAAAGTTAATAATAAGTCAGGAGACATGTAGTTGAGTTGTGTAGTCTAGCACCTAGTGATTGAGGTAAAAATGTAAAAGCTTAATCATGATTAGCCAAGGTTACAGGAAAATATTTTAAACAATGTACTGAATATCTTAGGTAATCAATGTATGTCAGAAAAGTTTGTAACTCCTGAAAATTATGTAAATCAAAAAAAGTTCTGGGCTTTGAGGTTATCCATTAACTACCTGAGAAAACACCTGCAAAAAAGGTATATGTATAAAGGCCCCTCTAGGGGCAGCAGATCCTTCTGGAGGCTGCTCATGACTTGCAACCTGTCCTCCAGTCTCTTCTACTTTTGCCAGAGCCACTCATCCCTCAGGACTCCTAGATTCCTGCTGGGGCTGGACCCTGGCATCTGAAGGACTTTCAAAAGGAAGTTCTGATAAACCAGCTGAGGAGTTTCCCAGCCAACCCTGGTTCCCAGGGAAACCTAAACAAGCTCTCCAGCTTCACTTGCTCTTAACCAACTTAAAAATCACTAAGTTTAGAGGTCACACAGATGAGAAATACTTCCTTAGCTCACACTAGGTTTGGTGTAGATAATAACTCTATAATGTATGGGTTGTGATGGTTAGGGCACCTAGGCTTTTATTGAGGATCCTGAAGGTTACTTTTGTGAAAATCTGACAATTGGACCTGAGGATATTTGATGACTGGAATAGGAGAGAAAGGTTGGCATCTCTGTCTCCATATTACTTCTGTCTCCCCATCAGATTTTTTTATTGGCTCTTTTTAATTACACATGACAGTAGAATCCATTTTGACATAACAATAAAAGCATGGAATACATCTTGTTCTAATTCAGATCCCAGTTCCTCTCCTTTCCATTCCCTTTGTCTACCCCCTGCTCCCTTCCTTCTATTGATATTTGTGCCATTTTTCCCATTAATATTTGGGTCAGAGTCCACTTAGTACTGCATATGAACAAGGTAATCATTGGAGAAACTTAGATTAGGTTGGTTAACTCATAGGTTAACTATACCTAGACTTGCATGGACTCTCCCCCACCCATTCAAGGGTAAAGACAGCAAGCCTGACAAGATACACCAAACTATGAAAGGAATGATAGGAGATGGCACCAGAGTTTATATTAACTTTGGCTAAAAAGAGTGTTTGGGGTCGCAAAATTTTTCAGAAGAGAAGTAATTTTTAAGTCATTATAACAATAGCAACAACATAAAATGACTGAATTCTTGTTAAGAGGCCTGCTGCTCTGCTGGTTTTGGAATTAGTTGTATACTTGTGTTTAGATAATATACTCAAGGATCCATGTCACAATATAACCATGAAAGTATAGATTATCTTGGTCTTTTGGCTGCAGTCAATATGCTGCTTCTTGTACACAGCTGTGTTGTTATTTTTATTTTTATCCCTGTCTGTAGCATGTTTTAGCATGAAGAAAAGGATTGTCCTTAATTCTTTAGTATTTATTTTTTTTCCACGAAATTTTGAGCAAACCAGTGCTAAAGATCAAGGGAGGAGTTAAATCCCTCACTGTCATGTTTACATTTAATGTTTAATTATTTTAAAAATGTTTCTACATTTTCATAAATATGCTTTGATTTTAGAGCTTATTTTTTATCATTTTTCTAGCTCTTAGTTTTCCTACATAATGTTCCTATAACTTTCTTTAGATTATTAGTGTTTATTATTCTGCATTTCATATTCTACTAACTTTTATAGTTGGAAATACCATTGTCTTCTTGAGAAATTAATCTGGATGCATATTTTTTGTACAGATTGCCTAAAATTAATCCCATCAAAATTATCAGAAGACAGAATATAATCATAGTACTCTAATATGCATATCATAATTCCACATATACTTTCAGAATATATTTTTTTAAAAATTCTTTCACAGAATCATAGATGGTAAGATAAAAACATGAGAAATAAACTCTTTTGTGTTAATGTAATAGTCAGTGACCAAGCTAGTATTAGGACTTGGAGTTATGAATTAATAATTTTTTCTGTGATTCTATTGTGCCTTCTCTCTTCAGCTATGGTACAGGCTATTTGTGAAGGTGAAACAAATGATATTTTAGCTATAAATGAAATTTTAATAGTCATGTCCCCTAGAGTCACAGAATATTGCTAAATATGTTCTAAAATAAAATGTGAATACAATTAATTGGGAATAATTCTCTAAACAGGTTAGTACAGACAATAAAGTCAATTTGGTTAACATGTGGAACTCTAATGGAACAACCTTATTATCCAAATAAGAAGAAGGTATCTAGGGATACCTTTGAACTTGAGGCTGAGTGTACAAATTTGGAGTTCTTCAGATTCTAAAAATAATGGCAAATATTCTAGAGCAGAGCCAGTCATGAGAAAGTAGAGTGTGAGTAGATGCCAGACACATGCCAATAAGAAAATTTGAGGCACCTGTTTTTGTCATACTTTGTCTCAACGTTCATTCCTAGACAACACCCTCTGGGAACCAGAACTATATTCTGTCATCTTTTTTTGCATATAGTCTTCTTATCTTCTTTCTTTTTTAATTTATAGATTTTAGCAAATATGAGTGACTAAAATAAAAACACAATAATCTTAATTAATATTATTATTACAATAAATTTTAGGCAAGTCCTTCTTAAAGTCCAAATTCAGCTGATTTTTTAAAAAATTCCTGCTACAGCTTGTATGTGATTTGTTCCCCAAGGGTTCAAGTGTAGGAGCCTTGATCCTCAGTGAGACAGTATTGAGGTTGTGGGTGCTTCATTATGGTAACAAAGAATAAGCTAATACAATTCCATATTAACTAAACTTAATTAATAGTACCTTACATTAAAGAATGTCCTTTGTATAAGCTAACAGAGTATTGGTTAAGATGCGCATGGTCATAGAGAACTAAGGAAAGGTAATTGTCTTAACAGTGCTTTGTATTAAGAGAGAAAACCTTAAGTAGAGAAAAGTGTGTGTTCACAAGGTGTTTTAAGGCTAAAGAATGCAAAAGAGAAGAGAGGGGAATCTGAGAAGATGCAATGATTCCAAAGACTGGCTCATCTAAATGTTGAAGAGATTCACAGTTGGTAGGTATTGCCATTGCAGTCTGAGATGTAAAATCACTAAGACTGTGGACTCCCTAGGAAACCCATGTGCCATTTTTGGAAGAATAGTATGCTCAAACAGATGGTGACTATGGAACCCATACAGCTTTGAGCCCTAATTGTTCTAAGTCATTAAAAGGAGTCAAGTAATTAGTCTATAGATAGCAGCTAGTGACATATTTCCTTTAAATGAAATAAATAATATACAACTCATAGTAAGAGGAGGATAAAGTTAATAAAATTGCAAGTACAGTTTATCATGATATATTCAGCCTTTGATGTAGGCAAATATGAATCTGAACTCCATTAGTCCAAATTTCAAGATGAAAGATGTAGTGGGTGATAAAAACTCTGGGTAAGTGAAGAACATGCTCTCTAAAGGCGCTTACTTCTAATTGGCTATCTGCCTGAAACTATTTACTGTTTCCCTAAGTGATGTTCAAATATTAGCAGACCCTCTCTAAGAGCAAATTAACATAAAAATAAGCAGAGGGAACTGCAGGCAGAGCATGGTCTGTGAGTGGACCTTATTGAAAAGACATTTTGTCCCGGATGAGGGTGTTCCTGGCCCAGCAGTCAGCCTGACCTATTCTGGCTGCTGAGAGGTACATGCAGGCCAGTTACAGCCTTCATTGTAAATGCATAAGTAGCAGAGAAAAAAAGAAGAAGAAAATAACATGGAAGAAATAAGAAAATATATTGCAGCACCAGAAATAATAACAAGTGCAATAATAAGGAAAAGTGGCACTAAACTTTTCATTCAAATTAATTTTGATACAAAAATAAAATATCAATAAAATGCAGGGTACAAGATGACTTCCCTAATAGCAGAAGGAGACTCAATGATCCACTCCTCAATAAAACAACTGCAACTCTTGTCAAATTAAAAACAAAACAAAACACTAAAGTTTGGGAAATTAGGCAGAAAAACAAAAAGAAAGAAGAAAAATATATTCAAGAAAATCTACTGAATTTTTATAAGAACAATGAAACAGTGGCATTTTCATTATAATTCATTCCTTCTCTGCGTCCCTTTAGAGAAAAAAAAAAAAAAAGCTTCTCTCTAGGCAGGTACAGATCAGGGGCCTCTCTTCCCCCATTTCCCTGTTTAAGGCTATGGTACATCCCCAGAAAAGTCAAGCCACCTGTATGTCCCCTCTGCAACTCTGTTGAAGATGTTCTATTCCAGGAAAAAATAGATAAGAATTCTAGGGATCTCTTTGACCCTAAATAGTTGGGATTATTATTGATCCATACCATTTTGATCTTTTCTCACGATGAACTCACCAGTCACTTCATCCTGTTGGAATGACTGGCAAAAGTCTTAGTCACCACCCCACCTGACATAGAATAGTTCCACCCTATTGCCATTGGATTAGTGTGCAAACTAATGTCAATACTCCATACTAGAGACACTTAAGGGGAAACATCTACACACACATACACACACACACACACACACACACACACACACACCAAAAAAAAATGCCATACTGGATTGGATTTCTCAAATCAGAAATCTTAGCGAATGTGAGATGTGAGGCAGGACACGAAGGGACGTCACATCCATGGTATGCTGCTTTCCTCACCACTGCTTAATATCAAGGTATTTTTTTTTTTGCCAGAAAAACAACTGATTCTCAAGATAATTTATGGGGAGAGAGAAGAAACTTAAATGTAGTTCGCCTGTACTTCTTGGTTTTGTATGATGGCAAATGTTGCTGCCTCACACCTTCAGTAACTGGTGTAGGAAACAAAGGTGCATAGTTCAGACTTGAGGCAAAAGCATTGTTCAGCTCTGCCTGCATGGAATTGGCTGTTGTTTATACAGGGCAGGAGATGGCAGAAGATGCTGGATCAAGGATATCTAGGCAAAATGCCAGAAAACAGATTCTCTCTGATGATATTAATTGATGCATATCATTTCAAATACTTTAGGTCATTTGAAACTACAATCATCAGCTTTACAAAATAAGAAGACTAAGATTAAAAGAATTTTTTTCAAAAACACCAAAAAGTAACAGAGTTGGAATTTATATCCTGCTCTGATTCTAATACACATGGTAGCCCTTCACCCTTTATATAAAACTATATTGATAAGTGCCTAATAAGTATATTAATTTCTAATTTCTACTCTGAATTATAAACTCACATTACAACAAACTGGTTTATATTTCTATTGAATGTTTATCTCATGTCTCTCTGTTTACATGCTCACAATGACACTGTTCACATTACTCCTCAAGAGATCTCTTTTTAGTATGTTCTACAATTGCCTACTCCAGAATTATTCAAGAAATATTCAAGTCCCAGAAATGACTCTTATCTCAACTTCCAAAATCTAGGTTTGTCTCTTAAAGGTAATCACTATGGACCTGAGAAGACCCTTGATCATACTACATAAATCTGGGATCCATCTCCTTTAATTCAAAAACCTAGTGCAAGTCACCATGTGCCTGAAACCTTTATAATGTTACAATGTCCAATCTCATTCCTTTATAATCCTTTTCCACATCTCCAACAAGAATCTGAAAATATAAATTTATGGCCCTTCCTAAGTAAAATCTTTCAAAGTTCTTCTCTGGGCCTTAAAACAAGACTGAATGCCTTTCAGGTGGATCATAATTGGTTTTCCCATTCTTAGTCAGGCACATTCTAACTTTTTTGCCACTGTCATTTCTCTGGAATCTTTGATCTAGATGATAGTTGTGCTCAAAGCTTCCATTCCTGGAAGATGGAAGACACCAGGTGTTCTGACATGATGCTCCACATACACCCTCCCATGCTATCCCCAGCACCCTTACATGCACTTTCTTTTCTGATTAGTCCCACCAATTCTTACTTTTCTAGATTAAACTTTATATAAAAAGACTTTCCTAGTTCCAGAAAACATTGTCATACTTCATAAAACTCTAGCTGCATATATATCCCCATTATATTACTGAATCTAAATTCCTAATAGGTCTCTGAGGGACAATACCTAGTTCACCATGTTCAGGGCAAGTACTGGACTAGACCCAAGAAAATTGCCCCCCTCATCTTCTGCACACACACACATATACATATACATATGCAAACATGGAAAAACATGTGCATGTATACAAAAATAAGTACACTCACACATAAGTACAATCATACACACACACACACACACACACACACACACAGGTACTGATACCATCCAAATAATTAATTATATGTCTCTTCCATAGGATAGTTACTAGTTAGAGCAAATGTTTAACTGGGTTAATAAATGGAGACATACCATAGTATCACCAATTAATGAGACATTTTGTTCCACACATATGAGAAAATTAGCTTAACAAATGCTGCTCCTATTTTGTCATAAATTGTATTCATCATGCTCGTAGATTTCTCTGTTAACATTTCTTCTGGATCCTTCTAACTACAAACTTAGCATTAAGTTTGGCCCCCACTTCACGTAAATTCCTCTGAGTGTCCTAAAGTAAATATAGCCAATTAAATTTAATACTACATTTTAAATAATTCAAAACATATTTTCTTAAGTGAACTACATTTTATTAATTTTGAACATTGAGGACTAAGATTTTTGTTAAGTTAAGCAGGCATCCAAAAACAGCTCTAACCGTTTTGTTTGGCATTGAAAAGAATTATTTGTTTCTTCTCATAGGAATTAAATGGAATTGTTTATTGCATGCTAAAGAAAGCATTAAAAACTATGAAATACATTTTAATTTCATGTATTGAAGAGAACTATTGAAATAAACATAACTATGTCAGTGTTTTCTTGCTAAATATTTTAATGGAATTCCATTGTTAAAATATAAATATTGCAATCAGAGCATAAATCCAGATACTTTCTTTATCTAATTTAAAGTCAATGTTTAAAATTAATGTTCCAATACAAGTAATATCAAGAAAACAACTTTCCCTTCATCCTACATAAAATTACCAAATGAAAATGTCATTCTATCAGGTTTTAATTTTGTCTGTCTCTCTTTGCATTCTGTGTAATGTGATTTCTTGGCAAAAAAAGAAAAAAAAATTAAATGATGATTCTTATATTTTTTCAGCAATTATATTTTCTGTATCAAAGATAAAAATTAGGAAATTTTTGTCGATCTTTCAGGAAGTACTAATCCTGAAAATAACTCCAAGTAAATATCAGTAGAAAAGCTTTTTTCTGAACACTTCAAAAAAAGTTTATATTTGTAAAAGAAAAACACAAATAGTTTTTTAATGCTATGATTAAAAATTCTAGAGAATTTCTTTTCCCTTTCCAAAACTCTCTCACTATGTCCTGTTGATTTAACTATATCTTCTTTGCTGTTTTCCCTAGCACAGATCTTATCTTACCCAAAATCACTTTATTTACCACTTGTCCTTGCTGAGGGGACCTGCCCTTCCAGCATTGACTGTGGGGAGCTTGAGGGAGTGGAGAAACCCCTCTGGAGACAGTTTCATAGAACTTCATCTGCTTTATTGTGCAGCAAAAATAGCTTTTATAGTGGGTATGTGCCAATTTACATATAATAGTCATGATAGACCAGAGGTGATACACAACATATCTTATTACAGGAGTCAGAAACCAAGAGTTCAGAAATTGCCATGCAAGCTGAACTTGTACCAACAAGGGAATAACTTCCTGTCAAAAGAGGAAGGAAATGGCAGTGTTCTGACAGCACTCTGTCCCAAAACATGGTGTTCTATGTTAGGACTTCCCTGTTGCACAATGAGCAAAATAAGCATTCCTCCATGAAGATCAAGAATCAGGCCCACCAACATGTCCTAGGGAAAATATAACTTTGATCATTATCATTTTGTATATTCCTATTAACTGATGGTTCCTATAGTAGGAAGTTCAAACTCCTTATGACATGAACTTGCCCTCCATGAACTTGCTCCTCCCTTCCTTCTCACACAGACTACAAGGACTAAACTTGATCAAAGTGGGATAGCACAACCCTGGTGAATTCTGAGTCCATTTCACCCAGACTTATGGCCAATTCTATGTGATTGTATAGCCTCTGATCACAGGAGGACTACAGCATCTCTGTATATCATATCTTTTCAAAACAACATCCTAAGGAGGAAGAAATGGTTTGCAAGTGCATCTCTCTTTACCAGGGAGAAAAATTCATAGTAATCACAGCAAACACCCTCCATGTTCCTCACCCAATTTTCCTTATGTTCTACTGGCAGGACAGAATTAAATACCCACTCCTAATCTAATTATTAGTTGAAGCAAATGCTAGCAGTTTTATCAGTTTTGTCTAATTGTAATTCACTCCCAGGAGCAGAGGAGAAACCTATCTTTCCTGAATATATTGCCATCTGAACAAAACTGGGGGTGGATTCACTTGGCCACAGTGATAGAAGAACAGCTACAGGGTGTAGAAATAATTGTGTTTAGCAGATCCTCTACTCCCCAATTTTTGGATTTATATCTGTGTTTCACTGCATCTCCTCAAATCCACAGTGTCCTCTTTTATTCTTCCTACTGTTTTATACATTTTCATAGGTAAAGTAAATATGCAGGTCCTCAACTAACACATCTACCCAACTCTGACAAGCACATTTAGTATACCAACTTTTCTAGTCAAACAGAAACGGGTAATTATAAACTACTTTTTTATTCCATCAGATTTACAGTGTAAAGTTCCTGAACTTCTTTTTGTTACTGTCAAAACTATATATATATATATTTTTTTTTTAATTTTTTTATTTATCTAAGGCTATGTCTAAAGTCTTTTCCCGTCCTGTTTCTAATGCTACACAGGCAGCTGCAAGATTTTCTCCTCTAATAAGCCCTCCTTGATTTCACTTACATTGCTTCTATGCCTCCAAAATAACTGGACCTGTTTGTGTTCTTGTTGTCATATGCTTTTATAATTATTTGTTACCCAATAGACTTTAAAATAGGCATGGATTAGGACCTATTTACTGTATAACAATAAATATTTGTGAATGCAGTGAATAAAGGAATAGATGAATCTACTTATGTAATCTCATTTATAGTGAGAAAATCCAAAATTTCAAGAGTTCACGATACACTCCCATTAACACTTTTAAAATGTAATTAATACATTGAATTTGAGGCAAATTAACCCTAAAAGGTTTTTGAACTGTATAATGTGACCAAAAACATCTGTTACTTTTCATTGTTGTAAGTTTTAAGTTGCTAGGTAATACCTAATCTCAAACATTATAATACCAATACTTGCCAATGTAAAAGATAGTGATTTGAAAATTCATTATTCATGTGTTTGTCTCCCATTAAAAACATTAATTAAATTTATTATTTTTACAATAGCCACATCACTCTATTGCTATACTAACACTTTAGGTTAAGCAGAGGTAGGCATCTATTTGTTGATGACTAACACTAGAATTCCTTCCACATACCAGCATTCCTCCTCCCACTATTCCATTTAACAGATGTTAAATTACTTTTGCAGTATAACAGGATAATTACAACAAATTATAGTAATATAAGAATTACAATAGGGTAGCAACAAAAAAAGAAAAATATATGCTATATAATATCATGAGGTAATACATTAGTATATATCAAAACACCAATAGTACTATATGTGCACAGACTGATCTTAACAAAGCACTAGAAAATAGGTGATGTTATCCACATTTTAAAGATGAGGACTGAGGCAAGTTACCTAGTCATACATCTGGTTAATGACTAGAGTGGGGTTCAAATTAAGGCCTTCTATCTTCAGAAAGCAGTCAATAGCTCTCAAGAATTGATAACTAAGTAGTATATTCAGTTTCAGAGAAAAAGTAAGGAATAAATTCATTGTTTCCTTTCAGAATGAAGCAAGAATGGGAAGCTTCAAAATAATTAAGAGACATCTCTTTCTTGACCTTGGATGGTACTTTGTAAAAGCAATCTATTTAATAATATCATTTCCAAATTTATATATGTAAAATGACTTCACAATACCTTGAGGTAACCCATCATTTGTATAAACAATATTTATCAATGAAAAAATAAAAAGTAAATTAAATGTAAAAGCCAAAACCCAAGCTTGAGCATATGACTGAAACTATGCCCTTATACAACTTTCTCAGAGTTATCTGTAGTTTACATTCCTAAGTTCTAAAATGAAGAGGTGGGGGACTTGGCTTTAGACTGATTTGAGAAAAAAAAATGTGGCTACTTTCTCATCTGTGAAAGGAAATGATTCTTGCTGCACCTTGGGTATCTGGGAAGTTTGTATAGGATGCCATCACTGACTTCCTGATCTCTTCCAGGCAATTAGCGCCAAGAAACACTGCTAAAGGCAGGTACGCCTTCATGATGAAGGTTCCCATTTTTTAATCGCTAATCTGTACCAGACACCATCATCCAAAGCACTCTGGAAAGCTCTCATCACTTAATGGGCCTTTCCTACCTGTGAATTATTACAGTAGTTATTAGAGCATTTTCTACCTAAACCACTAGATTGAAAATTATGTGAACATTTGCCATATTTTTTTTCATTTTACATTTATCAATTGTAAGTTTACTTTATATTATTCATTTTGTTTTTAAAATTTTGTACTCCTTGAGGGGAATTCAGAATGTGATCCTTTTAAAAGAATAATAACAATAAAGGTCAACTGGCAACCCGGAGAAGTGAGGGTTTATGTTATATCCCATTTTGATATACTGTAACTCTCCCTTTAAATAGTTAACAAATTTGAAGGCATCTGTGAAGAAATTATTGAGCATTCACTCTTTGCCAGCAACTATACTAATCATCTTCTTATGTTATTTAATCTAAACAACCACAGCGTGAGTTTGACATTATCAGAGTCCATTTAAATTTGAGGGAACTTAAATTCAGAGAGATAAATTAATTCCCCTTATACATTCATTCGCTTAGAGATTAGCACCTTGAAAAAGAAGTTGTGGAAAGATTAAAAAATTGATTGAATATGTACATTTGTGAATGACAAATAATCTATCTATGAATCAGCAATATTTAATAGATTGAGGCTTTATCCAAAGTAGGATCACTTTGTAGAGCCCAAGAGCACAATATAAATTAATGTACGATAAAGTTTAGGCAGAAACAGAAGAATGCAGACCAGTAAATGCATTATTATTATTATTATTATTTATGCAAATTAATATTTGTGTCTAGTATCTAAATGTTGCAGACACTCTGAGTACTTGTGTATTGTATAATGTAATACTCAAATGTTACAGATAATAAGTACTATTGTTTTCTGAATTTTCACAGGCTATAAAGCTAAGACTTAACTAAGGTGTTCAAGTTTAAAATGTTTAAAAAGCTGCAAGGTAGCTCAGTCAAGATTGAAATATTAAGTATTGCTTTAATTGATATATTCACAGAGCTATTAAGTACCATCCTATAGTGTCTCATATCAGGCTAGGTTATGGCCCATACTGGTGGCATAAGAGAAGATAAACAAAATGGCAAAAAAAATCTGCATGATAAACATATTTTGTGCTGTCAATTTAGCCAAGAAGTATAATTCACTTCTAATTCCAGAACCAAAAAATGATTATAATATTTAACAATGGGAAATAAAAGATCTAAGAGCGAATAGTCTGTGTATGTGTGTTTGTGTGTGTGTGTGTGTTGTGCTTATCTGTGACAGTATGTACAACCACATATGCAAAAATATATGTAAGATTATAAATGTAACTATAATTTATTAGACATAGCTGTATCATAAAATATCAACCTACTCACTAGATATGGACATATGAGGACACATATTTCAGGTATTTTTCACTGCCTACACAGATGCTTAGAACTTAGTAGATACTCAGAATTGTTTACCATTTGAATGAACAGGTTGTGAGTTAACTGTATTTTTTTCTCTGCTGCCCCTTCTAGAGGACCATAGAATACGATTGTGCACAATGCTCTCCTACAGTGTCTAAAAGAGTGAATTGCAAACGGACTGCACTGATTTACTGCAACCATGGAAAATGACCCAGAAAAACTGTATTTAAAAGCATGCATCAATAAGATAAAGAGATCAAAGGCTCAGAGTTGATCATATAAGGAAATCTTGAATTTCTGATGGCCAAAATTAGAAAGAATATATAAAAATAAATATAAGTACTCTTCATTTTCAAGAAGTAGGAAATAAAGAAAATGGAAATAATTTGTTTCAGCTGTGAGTGGTCATTATTCAATTAGTGCCTAGAATGTGAATTTTTCTCTAACAATTAGGGGCTCCTCAACAAATTAAAGCATGCTTGAGGCACAGGCCTGTGATTCTGACATACTACACGGCCCATGATTAACCACTACAAAGATGACTTTTTAGTGAACCTTGTCTCTAAGTCAGGCAACAGTTTAATCAACTTGCACACTCTTATTGTTTAGATCTGAGGTGTCCCCTAAAATCTCAGTGAGAGACAATGCAAGAAATATTGAGGTGAAATGATTGGGTTATGAGAGCCTTAACTTAATGAATGCATTAATTCCCTGATAGTGATTAACTGGGTGGTAACAGTTAGCAGGTGGGGTGTGATTGGAGGAGGTGGGTCTCTGGAGGCATGTTTTGGGGGTATATATTTTGTCTGTGGTGAAGGGAGTTCTCTCTCTCTTTTCTTCTTGGTGGCCCTATTCTGACCTGCAATTTCCACCACACTTTTTTGCCATGATATTGTCCCTTACCTCTGGCCCAGAGCAATGGAGTTGGCCATCTATGGAATAATGATGCCACCAGTTATCTTGAGGATGTTATGCTTGAAAGACCACCAGAGACTGAGATTGATGTAAGCAGCAGAGGTGTTTATTGTGAGCTAGCTCGGTCCTCCATGCACACAGCAACCGGTGATGCTAAGAGGCCACGAGCCCAGGGTTTGCAGCAGTTTTATACACTCTTTGGGGAAGGCAGGGACTTCACATACATCATAGCATCTCTTAGCAAATCATCACACACCACGGGAAAATCATAAAACAACTCTAAAACATGATTAGCACATTCACTGGCGGGAACAAGCTGGGTAAGTGTGATTGGTTAGTACAAGAGGGGGATTCTTTGAACAGATTGGTTTAAGCCAAGAGGGGAGTATGTGCTGAACTACATGGTTTCCCAACATATTATCAACCACCATAAACTACTGGGAGGATCATCTGGCATCCCAGGTATTTTCCCTGTCTCATGCTGATTGGTGGGTGCTAGGGGGTTGCTATGGGTCCTCATTTAGCCTAACTGAATCAGGGACACCTGGCACACCACAGATCTCTCCTGTTATTTGTTGATAAACAACTCAGCAGGGTGGGTATGTGCCTAGGAGTGCTCTGTGGGTTTTTCCAAGGACAAGGGTCATGTCCCCTTCCTTGGACAGGCTTTGCTCTGAGGTAGAGGCTGGTTTCTCAAGGAGTTCTTTGCTTCTCCAATGCTGAAGTATAACCACAGAAGCATGCCACCAAAAAGCTTTATTAAAGGATATCAGAAAAGACCCACCATTTCCCACCAGGAAAAAGGGACTCAAAGGTGGAATCCTTGGTTTGGGGAGGTCTCATCCCTTTTATATCTTAGGTCTTATTTTGTCCTCCTATATTCCTGTCCTTTATTTTGCTTATTTCCCTCTATCCTGTATGTGCTGGGGGATGCAGGTAGAAAGGCCAAAAGGTAGAAAATAGGTGGGCCTATGCAGCAGGGGAGGAGTTATCCAGGCAGGAAGGGTGATTTGATTAGCACCTCCTTATCTGCTGGGAGCTCCTTCCTTAACAGTTTTTTAGGGTGGATCTGGGCCTTGAGGATATTAACATTTCAATCTCCCAGGTATAGTTGCTGATTTCCCAGATTCAGATAAGACTCCATTTTCTTTATTAGACTCGGCTTCATTTTTCTCTTATTAGCTACACTAAATATCTGTCTTTAAGTCTGGCTTCAATAAGACCTCTGAAACCATGGGCCACATAAAATGTTCATCCTCCAAAATTCTTTTGGGGATTTTTGGTCACAGCAGTGAAACAAAGCTGACTACAACACATACACACACACACACACACACACACACACACACACACACACACACTCTCTCTCTCTCTCTCCTTGAATCTCATTTGTGGGGAAAGTAGTCCCATTTTCCAAGTGAGAAAGCTGGGGGTTAGAAATTCAGCTCTGTCTTTCTCTGGAGTCCAGGTTCCATGCTGTGCTTCTCAGGCTTTACTGTGTGTAGCCATCATCTAAGGCTTGGGGACATCCAGGTCTGGGGTTGTGGCTGGTTTTCCAAGTGCTGCGGCTGCTGCTGCTTGTTGATCAGAGACTTCAAGCACTGAGGCTCTAAATCATAATGTCCTACAACATTCAAGGGTTTATGACAGTTGAATCTATAAAACTTATTTATAAGAGATAAATTGAAAATATAAATATTTCAAGAAAAGTTTAGTCAAAATCCAGTAGAATTAACCAGGATTTCATCAATAACCAGGGTATTCAATAGTGCAATTGAAGTTTGGGCACTTTTTCCATCAATGTCAAAAATTATAGATTCATACACTTTCCTCTCAATGTCATGGGCACTCTATTAAAGGTTAGTGAATTTTGCATAGAAGCTTTTGATATTTTAAGTATTTTCAAACATTATGTGTTTATTTGCATTCATGATAAAAATAAATGTGATTTTAAGATAAGAGCTTAAAATATCTCCCCCCCAAATTTGTTTTTCTTCTCATTGCTTTATTCCCTGGGCAATTTATTAATGTTTATATTAATTTTTTATGTTTGTTGTTCATCTGTATACATACCTTAGAAGCGGTCATTAGGAGAAATTATACTGCTAATATAACAACAAAGAATTTTTTTTTCCCCTTCAGGTTCAGATTGATCCAGGGCCTTGTACAAGCTAAGCAGGTATTATACATGGGCTACACCCTCAGCCCAAAGAGTTATTTTCTTAAATATTTGTACAGTGAAGTTATTTTGCTCCCACTCAATATTTTTCTAATATATTTAGATACATATCTTCCATAGCAGGTACAGATTTTATAGATGTGTGAAAGTAAACTGTTTCTGATTTAAGAAAACACAAGAATCTGTCAACAATTTGCATAACTGGAGAAGCACTGTTTTTAAAACAGTTGTTATCTGACAACTCAAATGGGCTAAGTAAAATGTTGATTAAGTCTGTCTTTTCTTTAAGACTGAAAACAAATAGAATACAAATCTCCAGTGACATCATATTTGGTTTATATAAATGCAAAAACAAAAAAGTAATTTAGAAATGAGGCAGTATCATAACAGAGAAAAATTATAAAATATCATCTAATCTACAATCAAAATAGTGCATTTCAATTTTAGTTTTAGAAGAGAATTTTGTTTTATATCTTCACAATATTTTATTGCTTTTCTATTATATCAACAAAAATATGAGCATCTTTTTAAATTTTTTTTTGCTCAACAGATTAGCATAACACTCATATAAATGCAACTCATGTGGCATTGCTCATTATTAGAACATTCTTTTTGAATACTGTGGTATCTGCATCCCCAAGATGAACATTAAATGTTAAAACAGCAAGTTCACATTATGTTAAAGAATGGACTTTTTAATATTTTCTCTAATGGGACATCACAAACTATTTTTGTATTATCTAAAGGTCACTATTTTTTTTTACCTAACATTTATATTTGCTAAATATTGAAATTGGCTAAACAAATATTCTGGCTTTAATTTTTTTAAAAATCCTAAGCAAAATAAAATATGAATAATATATAATATATAAAAAGATAAGTTCAAGTCTTTGATTATAGTGAAAGGACTTTTCTAGATAACAGACCAACATCTTTTAAAGAAAAATCAAATCGAAATACTAGAAAAATCTTTCAATACTTCTAACAACAAATAGGGGAGTATGTGGTAGAGTAGGAGGGAACAGGTTACTTCATGTATATTTGTGAGTTTTCATGAGCTTGGTACCTCTGAATCACTTGTATAACATTCAAACCTAAATTAGTTTAAAAATAATTTTGGACAGCAAACTAACATTAATAAGTATACAATCAAATGGCTCTTGTTTCTGGGTGCTGTTTTAGTAATATTAGACTGGCAAAAAAATCATTTGGTTTAGAATTACATAAATATATCTTTCTTTTCTCTGAAATTTTACCTAACTTAGTCTGTCCATGACTTGTCACTTTATTACTAAAATTGCACTGATACTAGCCTCAAAGGATCACTGTGAAATTGAATAGTGCATATTAATCTTAATTCTGAACAAAATAACTTCTCTGTAAGAACAGACATTTTAAACAACACAATTCTCCTTAAGCCATTATTTGCCATATAAGTGTAAGAACCTTGCTGAGAAGAGCTTCTGGGCCCATCAGAAGGCCACTAAAGGTGAACCGCTGTCTGCCTCAGTTGCTCCCTATCTCTCTTAGTTTCTTGTTCTAATTAAACCTGTTTCCATCCACTGACTTGCAAATGTTGCTGTATAAATATAGAAAGAAAATTTTTAAAACTATGTGTTTGGGGCTCAACAATTGCTTTTTGGCTCCCCAAAATCTTAAGATCGCAAGATTCATGTGAGAAAACCCAATCGAATACACTATCTTTATTCTAGATTTTTTGTTCTGAACCCAACATGCTTTGCATGTTGGAGATTTGGATTACAAAATCTCCAAGAAAACCTCGAGAATCTCATATTTCCTTAATTCACAATTAGTGGAATGATAATTTAAAAGCTATTATTATTTTTTTTACCTAAAATAAATTTCAGTTTTTCATTATTTGATCTAGTAGAGGAGTCATCCTGTTTCTTTTCCTTGGGAATTTTGAAGCCTCTGAGCAATGTAGCTGACCATGATGTAAAGGAAGGTGTGCTTCCGTTGAGCAAGAATAGAGGGAGACAGAGTGCAGCTGGCAGGCAAAGACCTGCAGACCTCAAAGGTCACTTTCTCAGTCAGTGACTCTCACCAGCTTCTTCAGAAGACTTTGTGAGAAATGAAATTTTTAGAAAGATAGAGAACACTGACTACAATATCAGAATGAAGCAATAAGGTTGGTGAAAGAAAAAAAGATTTATAAATGCATTAAAAAATGTCTTTAAGAAGACTAAAAGTAGAGCAGAGCCAGGTCTACACAGGCTCTCTGAGATCTTCACTCTACCTCTTGCCATTCAGGTGGCTCCAAGCTAACGTACTCTCTCTTTCTGGGATCCATTCTGATATCTGCTCTGTGATCACTGGAAAGTATAACCAGTGCTATGGTAAAATCAGAAAGACTACTCCCCAAAGAAAATTGAGTAAGCCAAATCGAGCTCACATCTTTTTCTAACAAGAAGGACAAACTTATCCACTGAATTTACAGGAAACCCAAAATTTACATAAAAACATCAGGAGAGTTACATGGAAATTCAGAAGTTTCTTCAAGTCACTTTACAAAGGAAAAAAAAATCCTATGCTGATGATTGTCACACTTCCCTTTCTCTAGATGTATTTCCAACCATCCCACTCCATCGATAAAGCCCTTATCTGTCTTAGGAACACACTGGGAACTAGTGTTTGAGTTGACTTTTTCATCCCCCTGACCAGAAAACCTGACAAGAACAACACACAAGAGAAAAACTTTATTTTGGCTCAAGGTTTTAGAGATTCAGTCCATGGTCTTCTGACACCACAGATGTAGGTACAAGGTAAGGCAGCCCATCATGGCAGAAGGGAATGACAGAGGAAAGCAACTCAAAACATGGCCATCAGGAAGCAGAGAGAGAAAGAAAAAGAGAGCTCTGCTCACCAGGAATAAAATATACACCTCTGGGGACCTCCTTCCTCTAGCCACATCTTAGCTGCCTGTAATAACTTCCCAGTTAACCCATATTGCTAGATTAATTCACAGATTAGATTAAGGCTGTTAGAACCCAATCTTCAATTGCCTCATACATGAGCTTTTGAGGAACACTTTCTATCTAAACCATCACTTTCCACCTCTGACTTCTAAATGCTCATGATCACCTCAAAATGAAAAATATATTTAGTCCATTTTAAAGAGTCCCCATAGTATTAACAGTTCCAGGATAGGCTGGAAATCCAAGTCCAAAGCAAATTCATGGATATTTCCCCTGTAAAGAACAAAATCATGTCCCATATATTCAATTCAATATGTAATAGCATGGAGTAACATTTCCATTCAGGGATAAATAGGGGTATAGAAGGAAGGAATGGGACCAAAGCAAGACTGAAATTTAGCTAGGAAAACAAGTCCTTCAGTTCCAAATTTAGCAGGTGGGGCACATCACATCCTAATGTTCTCTCAAAGGGTTTGCAAACTCTGCCCCTCTGGCCTTGCTGGTTACAACCCACATGACCTCTCTCTTGGCTTTTATGCTGTTCAGTTAATGCCAACTTCTCTGGCTCATGTCCCATATTATTAGCATCACTTAATCTTGGAGATCTCTGCTACAGTTTTGGCTTTCTTCTTATTTCTTCTTATTTCTTCATGCTTCATCTCTCAGGAGAGTCTACAGAGATTCCAACCCTGCTACACTCTGCCTATCCTCCCAGGCCAACCTTTGAAATTTTGGTGGAAGCCTCTCTGACCTCCCATCTCTGGCATCCTATGTTCTTAAGAACCAGCACCACATGGTTGATGTCAAGTTCTGCTACAATCTCAAGCAGTAGCCAAGTCTCCATGGACCACAGCTGCAGCAACCTCTGAATTTCTGTGCAGATGAACACTATGAAACACTTTTCTGGCCAAATTTTAAGTTTTCTAAATCTTTATATTTCTCTGTACATCCCTCATTATCACAGTAAATTTGGATAAAAGCCACCAGCAATATCCATGCCACCACCTGAATCCTGATCTGCCTTGAAATTTTCTCTGGTAGATGAATTAGTTCATAACATTCAAATTCGGCACCACAGGAGGTCTTAGGACATTGGCAAAATGCAGACAACATTTTTTTTTCCAGAACATAATGTGAAAGGCTTCTAGTCCAATATCCAGTAGCATTGCCCTCTTCTGATACCTCATGAGCCCATACTACAGTATTATCTGCATTCTGGTCTTGTGAGCTCCAAACAGAATTGTATATGAAACTCTGCTTACAACATTCTAAAGCTTTTCTGGATTGCAACTCTAAAGTTTTCAAAATTCATCCCCCTGTAAACCCCCTTCAAATGTTCTGAATGACATGGTCAGGTTAGTCATAGCAATGGGCCTCTTTTCATTATGTTTCTATTTTAGTTAATTTTCATTGCTGTGACCAAAATATCTGACGAAAGAAAGGAAAAAAAAAAGAAAGAAAATGGAGGAGGAAGTTTAATTTGGCTCACAGTTTTAGAGGTTTAATCCATGTTCCTCTGACTCCATCCATAGCTCTGGGCCCAAGGTGAGACAGACCATCATGGCGGAAGGGTAGGGCAGATGAAAGCAACAAAGGACATGGCAGCAAAGTAGGAATGAGAAAGACACACACACACACACACACACACACACACACAGAGAGAGAAAGAGAGAGAGAGAGAGAGAGAGAGAGAGAGAGAGAGAGAGAGAGAGTGTTCTGCTCACCTCTACTCACCAAGGACAAAATATAAATCCTAAAGTGAGATAGGATGTGATCACTTCCTTCAGTGATATCCTATCTGCCTACAGTTACTTCCCAGTTAATCCATATAGGTGAATTAATCCACTGATTAAATGAAGGCCCTTATAATCTTATCATTTCACTTCTTGAATTGTCCTGAATTGGCTCACACATGAGACAATGATGACCATAATACCTGGCCATCAATACTCTCCCCTGTTGTAGGGATGCACACAGGAGTGATTTCATTTCATTCAATTCTTGTCATTATTTTCATGTTAACCTAATTGATACTTCTCCAGAGAAATCTTTCTTTGACATCCATTCCAACCCTATTAAATTCTCCCATCACACTCATCCTACCTTTCATAGCTCATATTACATTTTGTACATATGTAATTTTCCTGTGAATGCATTTTATTGTCTGCCTTACAGTAGAATGGAAGCTAGTGTTTCTCAACCATAGTACATGTGAAATCATCGCAAGCCTTTCAAAAAGCATTAATGCCAAAATCCTACCCAAGAGATATAGATTTCATTATTCTGGGTCTTGGTTAAGGCTCAGAAATATTTAATGCTTCCAAGATGATTCTGATATGTGGAAGAAAAAGATGAAAGTCTGTGATGCACAAGGATTTATGAAGCCAAGCACCAAATTGTACAGATTATACACTCTGTGTCCAGCAGATTTCCTGCCACCTGGCAGCCTTCTCAATGAAAACAAGGGCTTCAACCTTGAGTAGCTGTAGGGCAGCATCCAGAATGATGCTTTTTACTTTTAATTATAAGTAAAATGCAGATGGGTATTTGTTAGAAAAGAAGGGAAGGAAGATGATTTAGACTAAAACCAGGAAGAAAAACCAAAGGCAAGCGAAGTGTTATTTTGGTGGTTTGAGGGAGTTTAAAATACCAGTAACATGGCTTAAATTTCCAATATGACCTTTGACAGTTTTTTTAAACTTTTTATATCTCAGTTCCCTCATATGACAAATGATAACAATATCTATCTCATAAAGTTGTTGTGAATATTTGATTAATAAATATGTCAGTATAGAATAAGGGCTAAGTTATTTCTACCTGGTGTCATTATCACTAGCTGAGTACATTTATTTTATACTGAAAACACAACTATATGTGAACCCAAAGGGAGTGACACATTATAAGGGAAATCATTCATCTGCCTCTCAAAAATGAGCGACGTGTATCAACATGATAAAAGTAATCCTCTGAACACTGCCCAGCTGGAGGTCATGGCTATAAACCATGCTGAGTGCTGGACACAGAACTAATCATACGTTCATGGAAGTATTGAGAAATTCTCTGCTCCAAAGGAAACCCTAGATTTTTCCTCTCCCTTTGCTATCCGTGCTTTTCTGACAAGGATGATAAGCATAACATAAAGATGTAATGCATAATATAAAATTATTAAAATATTGAAAATATTAATAGTATACTGATATGTAAAGAAAATAAAGTTTAAAGCTAATGAAGTTTGAAGAAGCAAGCAAGGTTTATGAAAAGGAAAAGTAAATAAGGAAAAGTAAATAATAATAATTTGTAAATAATCAAGAATTAAAAAAAAACTACATAATTCTATGGGGAAATGTTGAGAGGATTTGTAAATAGCAAATTGTAGAAACCAGTTTGCATGAAATCATTCTGATTTTTAATATTCATCTCTTTTCAAGTGTTGCTGCCAAGGACTGCCAATTTATAAAACAGGATAGATACGTGTAAATAATTGATTCAGTGATGGTGTCCTTCATTTTCATTTAGAAAGATCTACTTGAAGAAGATTTTCAGCTGCTTGAAATTTATAAAGCATATGTTCTGGCTCTACAGATGACTTCTGTTCAAACTCACTCTCTTGATACGAGGGAAGGCATAACCAAGGCCAGCAGATCTGATCATGATGGATTCATTTCCAAGTATGATTAAGAGTGTGGACCACATATGGTCCATAATTATTGCTGCTGCTATTTACTAACAGAGGGAAATTGGTACATTCAAAAGAAATCCTTTTTCCAATCTGAGGTTTTTTATGCTTCCTTTCCAAACCCCCCACAATGAATGCTTGCATTTCTATAGAACTAAATGGCATAAGCCATAATGATAAGTCTTGTCTTCTGAATGTATTAGTTCTAATTTGCGAGTATAATTAGAAATGCTTCTGAGGAAGGTCAGATTTCAGAAATAATGATGGTAAATCTCTTCAGCTGGAAAGGTCTTCCAACAAGAGACATTCTCCCTTCATACATAACTGACCAGTAATTCTTTACTATTATCAAGACCACGTGAACAGTACCAGGGTAACACAAGGAAAGCTTCAAAGCTGTTGGCATCGGGAATTTCCAGTATTTCCTCTCTTTTAAATGTAAAGGTGATGAATGTCAGCTCGTTAATTTGTAGAGTTTTAACAAAACTGGAAAGGGCAGGATAGAAGCTTTAATGTCAGAAGTTTAGTTGGGTATTATTATAAAGTGCCTCTATGTCCTGGAACTAAAATTTAATAGGCAGTCATTTCTTAGATGGTTCAGTAGAGGTTTCAATGGACAGGTAACATAAACAGAGACTTATATATGAGCTTCATTTTTATGTTTTTTCTCTATCCTTTTCTCAGCTACTGTAATATTTCTCTTCAAAAATATATTTTAAACATAAGCTACTCAATATAGTGTCCAATGCCTTTTATTTTAGTGGTGGGATTTGTACTATCCCCAACCCACCCTACCCCATCCCACCCACCCACCCCCCAAAAAAACCAAGAGGAAATGCTTTCTCTTTTAACATTCAAAACCTAAGGAGGGACTTAACCCCAAGTTCTGTTCTGCTACCTCACTTTAATGTCACAAAATTTCCTGGGGCATTTTTTTTTCTGTCCATACAGTCAAAAACCAGTTCCCACACCACACACTGGCTTAACTATAGTAATATATGCTGTGTGGAGATTCATCTGTCAAACTTGCCTTATAAACAGGTAGAAGGTGGTTGATTATCTAAAGTTATAGGTCCTGTTTCTTCTAGTTCATTAACTAGTAACTTCAGTTATCTATCTAGACATTAACTTCTGGCTACAAAATTTAACAGCACAACTGTGTCTCATAATCATGAACAAGACAACAATAGGATCACAATGTTGAAAGTCAAGTCAAAGAAACTTAATTAAGAAAGACTGCACTTTGCTTATATTTGCAAGCTGCTTGACTTGAATTATTTTAAAAAAATTCTACATATTTAGTAAAGCCTATTGTTAAATTGTAATGTATATTGACTTTCTGTAATAAACTAATAACATTTTAGTTTTAGGGGCATTTATTAGCATGACAGAGATCTAAATAACATGATGAACAAATAGCAAAGAATACAACATCATATCTTTCCAACAGACACACCTTAGTGGCTTTTACAAAATGCAATTTAACACTGTGCCATGATTTACTTTACCCACATTCTGTACAATGAAAACTGATTCTAGTTTCGAAAGTGTTATTTTTGTCCTTTATACAAAATCCCCTAATAATTGCCTTAGGAAATCACCATTTAAGGTTTAATCTGAGTTAGTAAACGCCATATATAGTTTTGGAAATGAGAATGGCCCAAGGGCTTTCAACTGTTCTTAGAGACATGTAAGTGTAGAACAGTTTAGCAGATGCACTCATAGATTTCAGATTCTGAGAATGCTGCAAAATGTTCCTCACGGAATGACTGACTACAGCAGGCCAAAGGAAAAAACTTACAAGAAGGATAGTGTCAGTGCAGATGCAGAAAAACAGGGAAACCCAGTGAGTGGCTGGAAAAACTAGGAGTCTGATTTTCTTTTAGGCATTCACAGTTGCCTGAAAGAAGTACTACTTTAAAGTTCATAAGGACAGTCCACATCACCACCAAAATTAATTTTCTGAAGCTATATTCTGGGCAGAAAGTTCATAGAAGAGAATAGCATGTATATTGCCTACAGTCAGTTGGAAGTTTAAATTATAGATTTTGAATATAAAACTGTCCTGTATTCAAATAGGAAACTAGACAAATTTGAGACTTTAGACTTTCAGATGAAAATAGAAAGCTGTTTATTTAGTTTGAACCAAATGAATTTAAAGACAAATTTTGTAAAAGTCATAAAATTAAAACATTGATAAAATTTTTATCAATTTCTTGTATAAATTATCATTTGGCTTCTCTATTTTCAGAATTTTGTGAGCATTTTTACTCAATTTTTTAATATCTTACCTACACACTATTTTATAATTCTAGGTGATAGCAGGAATATCGTGAGGTTTATTTTTACTTTCCTTTATTTAAACTTTGATAATCTCAGGGAAAGTGGTAACAATACTTTTTTTTTTTTTAAGTTCATGGAAAATTATGTCAGATCCTACTTCTAAACCATGGTTCAGTTGACACTTGATATTCCTTGTGACAACAAAACTCCAAACTCAACTACCAAGAGCTAGAAATATAGTTTTATGGGCTTTCTTCCCTTGCTTGAAAGAGAAAACTTAAAAATGGTAACTTTCTTGTACACCAAGGCTTTGTAGAAAGAAGCTGTGTTTTTAGCAAGTTGAAGTTTCCCTCATGTATTCCTGCCTTGAGAAACAGGAATACATGCTGAATTCAATATTCTGTAAGTATGTATGTTTAATACAGACCAGAAGTCAGCACACTGTGTCACAGATTTCTGTAGCTTTTGTATTCCAAAGCTGATAGAAAGTTCTTCCTCAGTCTTCCATACCTTGATAAACCTTCAGGCCCGTCCTTTAGTGAACAGGGAAAGCAACTGATAATATAGCAGTGACCAAGAGCAATTGATGATGTCAACTCTCTCTTCTCTTGTGAGTGGTTGACTAGGTAAATTCCCTCTGGCTCAGGCATAAGGATGACTGAGTTATGGTGATAAACAAAACTTTTTTTTCTAATTTCTATATATTGGAGAATTGATGGCTCAGTGTAAAAGGATCATTTTGTAAAGATCAAATATGTGATTTCTTTGAAAACAAAAATACTAAATTCTTTTAACTAATATGCATCAGTTGCTAAAAAGCACTTAAAGAATAAAATGAGGTTTAAACCTTGGTTCTCCCACTCAACTGTTGTGTGAACTTGGCTGATTTGCCTAAGCTCCATGTGCCTCCATTTCTTTTTCTGTATAACGAAAATGATGGCAAAACATGCTTTTTATGAATGTAACTGAAGGATTCCATAAAATACTATATGTAAAGAATTTCAATAGTGAATAGCACCTTGTAATTGCTCTCTAAATATTATGATCATGCTACAATAACTATTATAATACCTAAGTATTTGAGCACTGAATATAACTGAAGTCTGACACTGCCTTAAGATGCACACTTGGTTGATAGCACTTAAAATGGTCTACAGTTTTATCCTCTAAAAATTATCTTAGCATTTCATTTCTTAATGAAGTACCTTAAATAACATTTCCAGCATCAAAAAAGAGAAGTAAAATATATAGAGGAGTCATAAAAATTCCTACTTGTTCAAAGTTACTCATAGACACTAAATGCCTAGTATTGGTTTAAAAATTTAAGATGATATCATTCATGTTGGAAAAAATAAACCAAGAATCTAAGAAGTAGTGCCACTGCATAGGCATGTAGGTCTAGCACGTATGTTCTCGTCTTTGGGAATTTTGGTTGGAGGGAATTAAAATCCATGTAGCAAACATGTGTCTTTGCCTCTACCTCAAATCCCCATCACCTCTAGGAAACGTTGAAAAAAATCATTGCTATATTTTGTGTGTTCCTTGACAATCTTTTGATGCAATAAGGAACATTCAAAGTAAATGTAAAGATTCTACATTACTTGAATGAAGTCATGCATATTTTGATTTTTTTTCTAGTTAAAACAAATGGGTTTTTCTTGGTTCTTATCTATCTTCTCTCAGAACCCAATATTGATGAGTACTTCCTGTCCTATGATCTTACGTTTTTTGCGTCCAGTAGTCAATTTACTTTGCTTCAATTCTGGTTCTTTTCTCCCAGTCTTTTTTTAAACCTTTAGTTGTCTCCTTGCTCACTTATGTTCACTGTGAACCCTTTTACTCCTGTGGCTTTCAGTTAACACTTCCTTACTCATAATTTTAAAATCCTTATCTCTAATTACAAACTCAGCTGCTTCCAGTCCTGCTTCAGTATCAGAACAGAGCACATATATTTGGATATAGAGTTATACTTTCAAGTTCAAAATGCCTGCTGTGGCCGGTCTCTTTATCTTCAAAACTGGCTCCCAGTGGGGTACTCCTCAGTTCTCTAATAGTGTCTGCCACATTCTAACCAACAAAAATAAAATTTCACACAAAGAACCTAACTGTAGGAGGCAGAATTCTAATGTTTTTCAAGATACTTGCTTATACTAGCCAGGGTCTGCATAATTTTAGAATATGAAGCATTTCACTCCTGTGGCTAGGATATGTTACAGGTCGCTTTAAAAAAAAAAAAAAGAGTTATCTTGGGTGTGTCTGATTTAAGTGAGCACTTAAAAGGGACTGGTCTCTTCTGGTAGGCACAGATTCAAACATGCAAGGGGCAATGCAAAGGAAATCCTCCATTGCTGTGTCAGCTTTTTATCTCAATGACTAAACTACTTGAGAAGATCCACTTAGAGGAGAAAATGTTTATTTTGAGCTCATAGTTTCAGAGATTTTCTCCATGGTCAACCGATTTCATTGCTCTGGCTCCATGGTGAGGCAGAACATCATAGTGCAAGTTGTCACTGGGGGTGTACTCTGGAACAGTTCATCTTCTCTGTAGCCCCTTCACCCTCCTCTTCCCTCTACTTTCTGGTCACCATGAGTGGAGCAGTGCTCCTCCGACATACTCTTCTACCATGATATTCTGCCTCACCGTGGGTCCAGAGCCATGGAATCAGTCAATCATGAACTGAACCTCTGAAACCATAAGACAAAATGAAACTTTTCTCCTCTGGGTTGTTCTTGTCAGGTAATTTGCTTATGGAGATGAAAAGCTGCTGAATAGAATTGCTATGATTAAAGTGAAAACACCCTGTGAAAGGATGTGACTTCAGTCTTACATAGTGGAAGAAGAGAATTCTGCCTCAATTATGTGAGCCTGGAACACAATCCAATTCCACCTGGAAGTGTAGTCCAGTGGACATCTTCATTATAGCCTCAGGAGACAACAGGTAGAGAAACCAGATACACATCACACCTTGACTTCTGATCTGTAGAATTATGCATTAATGATATTTTAAACTCTAAAATGGTGATAAGGGTATGGCAGGAGAAAAGCAATACATTATCCTTTGTAAGTAACTTCCCCCCAACAGAGCCTGTTTTAGCAATCCAGAAGCCTCCCCCAACTCCCGTTACTATTTTAATGCAAGAAAAGGCACTAAATTTTAAGTAGTGCCAGTTCTTCCTTCTATTTCTTGAATTTCCTACCACATGCTTCAAACCATTGCCCTCCAGGAGCACATTTGTCGTTTTGGAGATGGGAATACCAGTAGCAATGATAGCACACTGTACCCACTCAGCTGCTCTCTGTTGGATGACAACGAGAAACACATTTGAAGAGATAAACTCCCCCAGAAAGACCATCATGAGATCAGTGCATACAGGTGCCATAGCAAATGATTAAGTCTCAGCATATCATAAAGAACGTACAGAAAGGAAGTGTCTCAGGATCGGTGAGTAGTTTTGTACTCTCAATTTATTCTTCCAAGAATATAAAATGCTGGGACAGTAAAAACTCTGCAGTCGGGAGATGGTCTCTACTTCGGATTCTGCTGTTCAACATTGAAATAGTTTATTTCCTCCTTTAATGACACAGGTATCATCTAACCACTGAAAACCAAACCTCCTTTCCTACACTGTTTATACACTCTTTTTTTTCAGCATATTATATTATTGGGCAAAATTCTCTCTTAGATACTGTATAGTATAGACATAGGGATCTTAACTAAATCTTGCTAATAATTTGAGTATAGCTACCTTACTTAAAACAATGCAAATTTAGCTTATTTTATTTTTCATAGGCTTTATCTTTTTTCTCTCAATTCCTAAACTCTGGTTGGAAGTGAACACCCATACATCGAAGCTCTGGGTTAAGTGATAAAACAGATAAAACACATTGGATTTTATACAATCTAGGTACTATTTTAATCTTTTCTGAACTGTCAAGCAAGCAAATGTTCAGGTGCTAAATAAGTTTCAAGGATAATTAAAAGAGTAATCATTTAAAATAAACCTGTCAACTTATTTTCCACAGGAAAATAAGAGGTTCTAATCCTTTCATAATGAATAGCAACAAAATTAAATTCTATTCAGCTCAATATAAATTTGAAAAGGTAAAAAAATATATATATTAGTTAGAAGAAAATGTTTTGCCAAGGCCCATGAGCTTCAGCTAAACTAAACATTACTTCTGCAGCATATTTCTAATTAAATATGCAATTAAAAATGTTCACTGCACCCTGAGGCCTCCCATCTTATTTAAATAACCGCTTGTCCTACTTTGAATAGCAAGATATAGCTTTCGAAGTATTTTTTATATCCTTTGAATTCTCTGTGATTTCTCTAACAAATACATTTCTTATTAAAATGTAACCCTTTGGAAATATGAACAATTCCTTAAACATTTAACAGGCACAAATTAGATATTAACAAGTAAAAACATAAAAATATTCTGTGAAAAAATGTGTGTCCACTTTTTATAAAGGCATTTAGGCTTGATTTAAATAATGATATACATTATATATATATATATATATATATATATATATATATATATATATATATATATCTTTGAATTAGATACCAATGGAAAACTATAAAACAAAATAAATGTCCCAACTCATTGTGTGTCCATTACATGTTATCTAATGGAAATGAAGCTTTACTTATTTCTGTGGTTTTCAATCATTCCTTGTACTAGGCTTTTATTGTTCTTTTGGAGTAAAAACACCTTATTGAGCTAAAATTATCACAGTGTGGATATTATCTATGGAAAAAAATTTATTTCAGATTTTAAGTTCTTTTCACAGATTATTTATGAGTTGGGCACAGGGCAACTGGCTAGTTACTTAGATCTCTAAGCTTTTCGTTTCACCAGATTCTCTTCTGAAAAAAATTAAAAAGACAATGATGACTATTTTTGCTACTAGAATTTTATAGTAAAATTTCATTATTTGGGCTCATCTCTTAATTTTTTTTTTAATTTCTGTGATAGTGTTTGGGTTTTAAAATATAGCAATTTGTGGTGGCTCCTTGAAAAATACCAAGCTGTGGGTAAGTTTTTGGTTGCTTGCGTAGAAGGCAATCCTGGAGATCACACACAAACAAAATGAGGTTTGCAGATATCAGACCATAAACAGCTGAGAGATATTTGAGATAATTACACATCAGTGATATTTACAACAAGTCAAACTGATGAGTTTTTACTGTCTGGATATAATGAAGAACAATTGTGCATGTGCATTAGAAAAGATCAGGAAGTCCAAAGGAAAAGAGGGGTGGGGATGGATCATTCACAGATGCACATGAGGAAATCCAAAAAGGTGAAAATTATATAAGGAGAACTTCCAGTCAACTAAAAATAAGAAAAATGCAAATCCAGACAAATCTGCTGCTATATTTGTTTTCTAAAGACAAAAAAAATCAGATAATACCAATAAATGGTCAAAAATGTGGAGAAATATGTGTGGCTGCTGGTGGGAGTTTCCATAGTAACACCCTTTTTGCAGAGCAATGTGGCCACAGTTGGTTAAAGTAGAAATGTACACATGGTGTGACCCAAGTGTCAATCTCCTGGTTGTAACTGCAGAAATGATTTCCTGTAAGGAGATGAGAAAACCTTCCCTGAAGCAGCACATTGTGCGACAAGAGGCCTGGGGCCACTGACTTTTCCATCTTGAGAGACTGAAGAGGATGCACATTGCAAAACATTATGGTGTCTATTAGGGAGCAATCAGAAGAAATATCCTTAGATGTGCATAAAGAAGTATGACTGCATCTTTCAATCACTGAGCAAAAATAGAAAAGGAGAACAATATGAGATTTGTGGCTCAAATCAGTTTATGTAAATTGAACAAGAGACAAATGATATATACATGTAAATTTTATTAAACAGCTTAGAGTAGATGCCCAAGAGGTAGAATGGGAGTAGGGTTAGTGTACAAGAAGATCAATTATCATAATGGATAAGTATTGACGTAGCTGAGTATTATGAATAACTAAATTCTCAGTACTTGAGATTAAAAATAAAATCTGAAAATATAGGATGCAAACAATACTGGTGAATCATTTACATCCACTCAAGAGAATAAATGGACTTAAGCATTTTATGATTCTATTTCCATATAAAAATGATATGCTCATTATAAATCATTCTTACTTTCTCATTAAGTCAGTATTTCCTCCCAACTTTACTTATCAACATTTATGTTAGTCTAGTTTGATTTACTGTAGGCAAACTGCAAGCATTCATATTTATTCCATAATTCAATCTTTTCGCTAATCAAATATGACCTTTTCCAAGTTAGTATTTTTTTCTAAAGTGTGTCTTTGTTTTGCTCTTTCATATGAAAGTGTTTTCGTTATGAAGGATTTTGTTTGTTTGTTTCTATAAATTCAAAGCTATATCTATTCAAAGAAAAAGCAGTAATTCATTGAAGACAAAAATGACTAGAAAGAGTCCTACCGCAACTCCCCGCCATAAAAAGCCTGTGATTATGTTAAAACAATATTCTGGTAACCACTGAGAGATTACCAGTTTGGTAGCATTAGCAACTATAAGCATAAAAAGGCATATTTGAGTCAGAATAATTCAGCCATTTCCTTATCTAAAAATAACATTTCTTATCCCCATAACAGTGCAATATATGCATGCCAACCTCCTAGGACAGACGAGAAGGCTTAGGGAAACATATTAAAATATACTAAGTACATATTCCATCCATTAGTCATATTATTTTTCATACTTTAAATTTTTTATGTCTAGTTTTGTTTCTATGTAGTATACTAGTAACATTACCAGTTGATATTAAATGTTACTGATAATAGTCTTAGACATAAAATGGGTATAAAAAGTAGAAGCAAAATACTGGTTTTGAACTATCCTTACATCTGGATGTTTTCAACATAAAATAAGCATTAGAAAGCCCATCTAACCCAAGTGTAAGGCTAGATCACAGAAGAGAATGGGTGTTTTCTCAAACTTGTGATGTGCCCTTAGTTTGTCTTTGACATCAACAGCATAGTCATTATCAGCTTTGCTATGACTATGAGGATACTTTGTAATGAAGACATGCTGAATAGATTAATGTATAGATTGTGTGGTTTGACAAAAAGTGGAAGTCCACTGGGCAATATGCCATCAGTTATTTCTACCATTATGAAAAACCTAAACAATATATTCCCTTAACCAGCAAATGATTACCAAGTTCCCATCAAATTTAAGGTCCTGGAATGAGGCATTGACACTACTCCATTTATCCACTTTTACACCGAGGAAAAAAAATGGCACTTATAGATCATAAAATGTTGAATATGAGTGTCATAAATTAAGGGAATTAACACAGTGAGCAGCTGGGAGATGCAGGTTACTCACGAGTTCATACCTAAGCCCATGTTGTCATCCCTTTCATCACTTGCTCCCTTTGAAGGGTCAGGTCTCTTGCTTCCCTATAAGGATCGCATTTTTGAGGTGGAGACCTTTCTTTCCCAAAGAGGAAAAACTAAACTTTGTACTTATAAAGGTAATGAGGGTGGGTCTTCCTGTCCATATATAGGCTCTGGAGGTTATAATTTGGAGATATGCATTAAATTCCTGGAGCTTCAATATCAAACACAAATCAGGGAGTTTTCAAGAGAGAGAGAAAGTGAGTGAGAGAGAGAGAGAGAGAGAGATACATTATCTCATTATCTCCTAGTACCAGAGATAAAGGTCATGTTTTTTCTGAAGCCTTTAGGGAAAGATGTGCCCTTGCTTCCTCCAACTTCTGGTAGCAAGGATCTTTCCTGGCTCCTGGGAACAAAATCCCATTCTCTGTCATATTCTTACATGCCTATTTTATCTCTGTTTCTATGTCTTTGCTTGACTTTCACTATGTTTTTTTCTTCTTCTTACAAGAATATCCAGTCATTTCAACATAAAGGCCTACCTCAAACCAGTATGACTTCTTGTAAGACAATTGTATCTGAAGTTACCCCATTTCAAGTAAGGTCACACTTGGAAGCGCCAAGGCTTGAAATTCAACATTTTTTGAGGTCACATGTCAACTCCTTAAACAGACCTTCTCTCCTGTTACGAACCCACCATGGAAATTTGGAATTCAGCTGGTTCTGATAGTGTCACTCAGGCATGCTAGGTATGGAGAACCAAAGCTACACGGTTATTCTGCCACTGTCTTTGCTGTAAGTAATTTTTTTTTAAAATTCAGATGGTGTTTCTGCTAGTATCTTTCTATTGATCTATCTAACTGATGCAGTAAAATAATATCTGAGGACTTTCAATGTTCCTAATAACATCAAGTTGTAAGAAGAGGGAAAGCCCCCACTTTACTGTTGAATGTAGTTACTTCTGACCTAGTACCTGGTCAAGATTGAGGAAAAGAATGCTTAAATGTTGGCTGAAATTTATTATTTTTTTATCAGTCTGGAATTTAGGAAAATGAAGATTCTGTCATGAATACATTCTGTAATCTTTTTTTTTCAAAACAAAGCTGTCTCTAATCATTTCAAAAGAATACAAATATGCACAAGAGCCTTTTTTTTTTAACTTGAAAACTTTTATGAGAACAATTCAGTGCTTGAAACTGATTTAAAACCATCTTTGTACACCTGTACGGAGCCCTACAGGCTTAAGTGGGTGAAGGGAGAAGGGTTGAGAAGACTGAGCTAGTGGGGTTTTTGGTTTCCTACATCAGCCTCAGCATTTCGGATCACTGGAGGCTTCAAGAACATTACATTTAGCAGAATACATCAGACACTAGAAAGGCAATATGTCAATCAATGGAAGGGTAACTGATGTGATGCAGCAATCTGTATACGGGATAAAATTGGGAGTTCATAACTCATTTGAATCAAACTGTGAAATATGATGTATGAGGAACTATGTAATGTTTTGAACGACCAACAATTAAAAAAAAAAAAAGCAAAAAAAAAAAAAACAAAAAAAAAACATTACATTTGTTTAAAGAATCCCCCTGGTTTCAAAATAAATTTTAAAAAGTGAAAACCACTGGATAAGCAGATTAAAATGCCAAGAGGAAGCCGCATTTCTTTACAATGAGATGTTATTTCAAACTTAGCTGTGCGGACACTTCCAGATCACTTTCTGCTGAACACATATGGTAATAGTGTTTGTTCTCAGTAGGAATTTACATTTTTCAATTACATTGCTTAGAAAAATAACATTAAAATATAGCTTACTCCACTAATATGGTGTAGCAATGGGTACATACAAATTGCTATATTGCAATGCAATATTCTTACTTTTTCATTTGTGGTGGCACTACGCAAAAATCAAACAAAAGAGAGAATAAAATACCTTATTATGAGGGAGATGTAACTAAATTCATTTCTCCTTGGAAGAAGGCATATTAGTCTAATTAATTAAAATAAATGATTCGAACTTGCATGCCAGCCTCACAAAATTATGCTTATTGACTTAGGAAAAATATCACATTTGAATCTTGAATCCTTTTAAAGAAAAGATATAACCACTCTCATTAATATTAACTGATAAGAAAAAGTCTTTCTTCTGAAAAACTGAAATTTAAAATAATGTGAAGCTGACTATATAAATGTGATATAAATATTAGCATTAATATAGTCACAATTAATATTATACAATGACATAAATGCAAATAACAAAGATTAAATAAATATTAGAAGTTCTTGAGAATAAGGCTGTTTATTTGTTATATTGCACATGATTTGGCTGCAATTCACTAGTATCGTAGTGGTTATTTTTGAGTTGTTATTTTTAATAGAATCTGGAAGCTATGATTATTTGATATCAGTGATTCAAAACATAGTGTGTTGAAAGAGTATCTAAACATAGAAAAGTTACTCAAAATCATTAATAGATAAGTGGTTCTTCCCACTTCTCTCCCCCCATTTAAGAGTTTCTGTTGAGCAGTGGTCAGATAAATCATATATTTTCTAAGAAATCAGCCTAATGAGTCCTTTCTTCTCTACCTCAGTATCAAGTTATTGCAAAACAATATTGGATAATTTTAAAATCTTGTCTTAAAGTAATTTATTAATTTAGCACATATACTTGTTAAGCAATCAGAATTTTTCTCCATAACACCAGATCAAGATCTGTTTTATCATAATGATAGGCTTTAACAAATAACTCTTCTATAGAACACTTCCCTGGGTCAAAGAGAAATCTGCAATGTCCTACTATCTTAATAATTTGGGGAGAATCACTTTTTTTCTTTTATATCAACCTAATTCCTGCATTAGAGAAATTTAAAATTTATTAGAGAGTATCCCATGGAAGTGACATATTCTTAATGTTTGGTGATTAGGGTGAAAATTTTATAAACTCTTATTCTTAAAAATTTTAAATCCTTAATTCATCTTGACTGGTAAAATTTTTTATGCCATACAAAACAAAATCACTTTTAAAATATTTTAGCTTATATCCAATTTTATCTTATGTCATGCTATGACAGACTTGGCTGGAAGTAACAACCATGATAGAAGTGTTGCACCAGCAATAATGGGAATCACAAGGATGTGATGGTGAGGTTTATATTATGGTTTGATTCTTAACCATCCCTCAAAGACCATATGTTGAAGACATGGTCCCCAGCTGATGGCACCATGGGGACCCGGTAGAGACTTTAGGTGGTGGGACCTAGTAGAATGAAGTTAGGTTGCTGGGGACATGCCTGTAAATAGTGTATTAGAGCCTCAGATTCATCCTCTCTCCCCTCATTGCTTCCCCAACACCATGAAGTAATGTGTTTTGCTCCACCCACCTTTTCACCATGATGCTCTACCTCACTACAGAACTCAAATCAATGGGGCCAGGTGAAGGTGAACTGAAACCAATGTCCTTCTTTTACAATGTTTTTCTTAGGTATTTTGTCACAGGGTGGAAAATTTGACTAACAGTTTGTATATCAGAAACAGGACTCAAGTAAATGTATAGAATTTTGCATAAATTTCTATAGATATCTTACTTGAAGAGACATCAGCCTATGAAAGAACACATCTGAACTATGGCACTGCATACAATGCAATTGTGATGAAATAAAAGAAGTTTCAGAGCATAAGTGACAATATTTTAACAGTTTGTGACTCGAAGAGAAGATTGATTCTTCAATAAAGAGTGAAAAACTAATGAAAGCTCTGTTTGGATATATATGAAAGAGTTTATAAGCCAGGAGCAGTGGTGAACACATGTATGCCCAGCTACTCAGGAGACTGAGGCACGAGGATCTCAAGTTCAAGACTGGCCACAGCAACTCGGTGAGACCCTGTTACAAAAATAATAAATAAGTAAACAAATAAATCGGGCTAGAGATGTAATTCAGTGATAAGTACACCCTGTGTTCAATAGCTAATACCAAAAACATAAAGAATTTATATTTTTGTTACAAATATAGTCCTATAGGTATGCGTACATTATATGTAGTTATGTGAGAGATAAGAAACACACATATAGGTCTGCTTTTCCCACAATGCCACTTACCTGTTTCATTGCCAACCCCAAACTGCTAAATGACTCCCTTAGAAAGCAATTGTACCAGAGTTGTAGTAATCTCCGATTAATGTGTTATTTGATTTACGAAACACTGCAATGAAGAATAACTCTCAGTTTGGAAACAAGGGAAACATTTACTCAGAAGCCTGGAAAGTATGTTCTATTGAAATTTCTCTGCCTGAGCCCAGGCAGTGGCTGCTCTGCTATCATTTACTCCCCTGCCAGATAATAGGAACTACTATGTCTTCAGAGAAAGCTCTATGTGCTTATGCATCCATTCCCCACCATCCACTCACTAAGCCATCAATTCATCCCTTTAACAAATATTTACCAAATGTTGGCTCTGTTCTAGCCATTATTTTAGGGACTTGAGATGTGTTATTAAGCACAGCCTTATTTTTATTGCTTATGAAATTTATTTTCTAGAGTGAAGGGTTACACACAGGGGAGATACAAGTAAAGGAAAGCCAACCATAAGGCATTGTATGTAGCATCTATTAGGTGGTAAAGATAAGTGTGATGGAAATACTTTGTATAAAATCCTAAAATGAGAATACACATGCTTCATTTTAATTTACTCAGTTACCTCTTGACTACTTACTGTATTCCTTAGGAACTGCCTTTGAGTACAATTAACAAAGAGCTGGTATAGAGTCTTAAACAAATTAACCACTTATTCTCCCACACAAACACATGCATTGGTGGTCTGCACAGTGTTAATATCACGTGTCCACAAAACTTGAAGCTGTTTCCTTTCTTTCTGTTCAGTTGTTCTTAGAATGTGGCTGTCATCCAGAAGGTCACTGGAACTCATCTTCATATCCTTCACTTCAGGAAAGAATGGGGAGAGCAAAGGGAAGAAGGACCCAGCCTGCCCCCTGAATTGAGTTAGCCCATTAATTGCATTTTAGAGAAACTTATTCTATGACTTTTGCTTATATTGAATTGGCTATTCTTCCCTACGAAGGAGGATGGGAAATATTTTACCTGAAAACATCATTTTGTTGAACAAAATTAGGGCTCTGTTACTAAGAAGCAATGAGAACTTGGAAAGTTTCCAGGTCTCCAAGCCACAGCCTCAGGACTTCAGACTTTTTAACACACCAGGAATTGTTTCTTCCTCATTTCCATGTCCAGAACAACACACAACCTATTAAAGATGCTCAGTAACTGGTACAAGGAAGCATGAGTAAATGAATGAATGGAGTCTTCCAGCTGGCAGTGGTGACTTCCCAAGTGTCTGAAACAGGGGATGATCCTAAGGCAAACCATCCAAGTTAAACAGTCGAATTTAAATAGCACAAAGGCCTGTAGGCTTCCTGGAGTCCTCAAGGATAGATTAGCAACACCTTTCTCAAGAATTTCAGAATATATTATAATCTCTAGACTAATACATAGTAAATTCAGTCTACAATGCTCTATCAAATGATGGTTCTAAGTAAATAGTTCTGGGAATATTTAACAGGAAGAGATAGTCTTCCAAAGGCAAGATATTTAAATGAAAATGAGGATCATTTTATTAAAAAATAGACACCTAAGTGTTAAGTTTACGTTGCATATTATTTGAATTTTGGGACATAGATTGCTACTATCTGCACAAGTAGTACATAATTTGAAAAAGATGCAAATGCTATCATTAAAAGATTCTAAGTTCATAAGACTTAATAGCATTTTTAGTTTGTGAGACAAACAAATTGAACATATTCTGTAAGACAGGTTCTATTTTCCTTAGATATCAATATCTACTAAAATATATACAGAGAAGCAGTATTTCTGTTTTTTTTTTTTTTTATCTAAGATCTACGTGAGTCATGAGCCAATTATTTGGCTATTCCACCCTCCCCCCAAGAAGTCAAGTCATCTGAGAATATTCTCCGTGAGTCCATGATCTCTTGTTTTTTCCACACTGTGAAAAAAATTCTCCTTAATATTTAAAATTAAAAGACAATTGTGTTATATGGATCTATGAATATGTCACAATGAAACTCACTTTTCTTGATAAGTAATATGCACAAAAAACAAAAACTTTGATAAGGTGGAAAATAATAGTTTTGCAGAAAGTGGGATTAGCACATACATGTAGATTCTCCAGAAGTACTCTGAGAAACTCAGTCATAATTCTAAGTATAACAAAGGGAATCTACAAATAATAGATGATGTTTTTTAGCCATAATGAATTTTTTAAATAAACTGTGGAAGATCTAACATTTTCCTAGATTTAACTCATTATCACATTCATGAGAAAATATTTATTTTAGATAGTGCATGTTTTAAGGGGCAGTATACAATTTTTCTACACATTTTAGATTTAGTATATAATATTTAATCATTTATTCCACAAAATATCTTAAAAATAGAATTGGGGCCAGGTGCATGGTTAAATGAAATTAAACAGACTTAATATTTTTATACTATAATCAAAGAGAACATTAATCAGAAAAATGAAAAGAAAAATGAAAGTTTCTGAAATAGAATTACATTTTCAGGAAGAAGTTGTTATTTTATCATGTATTCTATTTCACCCTATACTAACCCAATGGCCTGAATGTGTCCCTCCAAAATCCATAGGCTAAAATGTAATGGTCTGTGTGACAGTTTTCAAGAGATAGGGCCTTTAGGATGTGGTCATGAAGGCAGAGCCCCCTAGAATAGAATTAGTGTACTGATAAAAGGTATGTGGAGGGAAATATTTGCCCATTGTGTTACGTGACAGTATGTATAAGTTAGATTTTCATTTCTGTGACAAAAAAACTTTACAAGAACAATTTAGTGGAGGAAAAGTTATTTAGGTCTCATGGTTTTACCAGTTCAATCCATGGATGACTGATTTCTTGACTCTGGGTCCAAGGTAAGACAAGACATCACGTCAGAAAAGCATAGAGGAGGAAGTCTGCTCAGATCTTGATAGCCAGGAAGGAGAAAAAGAGAAAGTGAAGTTCCACAGGCAAAATATATATCTCAAAGGCACACTGCCCCCAGATCTATTTCTTCCAGCCAATACCCTATTGCCTACAGCTACCATTCAGTAATTATTTCAAATTGCTAATCTATCAAATGTATTAATCCACTGATTGGATTACTACTCTCATAATATAATCATTTCACCTCTGAGTATGCCTGCATTAGCCCAAGAACTCTTGGGGTATACCTTCTACCCAAATCATAACAGGTGCAACAACAAAGTGTCATCTGTGAATCAGCTAGCACCTTGATGGCAGACTTCCCAGCCGCAAGAACTATGCTCACTAAAATCCAATTGCTTTTAAATTACCCAGATTATGGAATTTTGTTATAGCTGTCCAAATGCACTAAGACTATATCCCTATTATGTTTGGAATATAAAAGGGATATGATTATAATATCATTATCATGTATAAGTTAAATATAAGAGTGATTTTCATGAGGCAATATTTCTACAACATTTCTCCTCAGTGGACACAGATGGTATCTTGTCAATTATCTGTATTTAGCACAAGTGGCAGTACATGGAAGTTAAAGAGCACAATGCCAGCATGATTTTATCATCATCTAATTTGACCTAACTGCAGAATGGAAATTACCAAAGACAGGAATTTATGAAATCTAGTAGACACAAGAATTAAATGAAGTGATTATGAAAAGTGGTATTTTTAAGGTTTTGATCTCAGAGATTCTGACTCAGTAGGTTAGAGTGAAGTCTCTGAATTTCATTATCTTTTTCAAAAGATTGATACAAATTGTTCTGTTAACACTTGATAAACACTGATATGTAGGAATGGATTGACTTTGAATCATTATTACTCAGATCTCAGTTTTTGAGAAAAAAATATCCACTATGGACCTTGATCATTTCAATAGCAAAAAGCAGTTGTGCGAAGATCCTATTTAACTGATTAAGAATAAATGTGTGTTAAGATTAAATAAACTGTGTCGAAGTCAAAATTTTTTAGAAACTTTAAAGAACTAACCAGGACATATACCTGAATAGGAATCTTACACAACACTTAGAAGTAGACTTTCCTTGGAAACATACTTGTTGTTTGTCAATTTACAAATGCATGAATCATAGAGTAGAGGTACCATGATTATGTGCTATAAAGTCTGGCACAATGGTTTTGACTTTAAAAGTTTAAAATCTTTTGATATTAATTACTGGGTATAGCCTTAAAGTGAAAAAGAGTAAAAGGAAAAGAAAGAGAAAGACACAGAAACACAAAATAGACTTCACAAAGCAGTAACAACCATAATTAGTGTGTGTGTGTGTACATATATTTATTTTTAAGTAAATTTCTAGACTTCATATATTATAAGTTTTATTATTAAAGACCAATAAACTTTTAAAGGATTCTGTTCCAAAAAAGTTTTGTTTTGTTTTGTTGTGGTGCTGGGATTGAACCCAGGGCATTGTGCATGTGAGGCAAGCACTCTACCCACTGAGCTACATCTCCAGCCCCTGCCCCACCACATTTTTAATTTAATAATATGCCACCACAAACCGTTACTCATACAAATGTTTAAAGGATGGTTTAAAAAGATGATAAAGGCTGGGGCAGGATGATCACGAGTTCAAAGCCAGCCACAGCAACTTAGTGAGGCCTTAAGCAACTCAGTGAGATACTGTCTCTAAATAAAGTACAAAATAGGGCTGAGGATGTAGCTCAGTGGTTAAGTGTCCCTGGTACAACCCCTGGTACAAAAAAACAATAGTGGCAAATCATGAATTTGCATACATCTTATATATGCATTTTTCTATTTTTGACAGTTTTGAGGGGGGTATACTTTTCACATCTATGTTAATTAAATTATTAGGTCATAGAGGTAACAATTTGAAAAATTTTTGACCTTTCAATTTTGTTCTACCATGAGATTTCTGCTACTGACCCTGAGGACCTAGTGGGTCTTAAGGTTCTTATAGACATCATTTTCTGCTTGATCTCTATTGACACCAAACAACTTAGCTATAGGTGGTCCCCTAGGGTCAAAGACTAGCAAAAGATTATTAAAAGCAGCCAATAATCTCATGTTGTTTTTATAAAGCTTCCACAAGGTGAATGAAAAGAGAATATGAATCTCAACTGTGCACTTGTATCTAGACTCACAGCTCCAAACAAAAACCACTTACTCTTATTATTAACATTATTTTAATACTTAAACAAGAAAATATTAAAGGAATTATTTTTAAAAAATTAACTTTATTGAAGTGTTATTGACACACAAAATAAAATATGCACATGCTTAATGAATAAAATTTGATGAGTTTGGACACATGAACATACCCATAATAACATTACTGTCATCAAGGTAAATAAAACATATTGAATATCCATTGTCTCCAGCTGTTTCATGGGTGTCCCTTTCTGTGGTGTCTGTGTATCTGTGTGTTTGAGAGTGTTTTTTCTTTTGTTTTGTCTGTGCTAAGAAACAGTCTGCTCATGTTAAATGTTTAACTCCCCTATTCTAACAACACATGATTAAGGGCTCAGCATTGATTGGAACTACAGGAACTACACTATACGCCAGGTCTCCAAAATTATTCATCTCGTGTGACTGGAACTACTGAACAATAACTCGCCTCTTCTCCCTTCCCCGGCCTCTTTCAAACACCACCTATTTGTTTTCATTAATTTAGAAGTCTGGCATAAATGAAATCACACTGCATTTTTTTTTTCCTATGAAAGGTTTGTTTTACCTACCAGGATGTGCTCTAAATTCATCCATGTTGTCACAAATGATAAGCCTTCTTCTTAAAGACTGACTAATATTCCATTGTATGCATGTGCCATGTTTTTCTTAGTCTATTCATCTGTCAGTGGACATTTGGGTTGTTTCCAAGAGCTCAGCTACTATGATTGATGCTGCAGTGGCCATGAGAGTGTAAATACCCCTTAGCAATCCTGACTTTAATTCTTTGAGATAGACACCAAAAGTGGGTATCTATCTGGAAGAATTGAAATCAATTCCAAAAGTGGAATTGCTGGGTTACATGATGGTTCTATTTTTAATTTTTTGAGAAACCACTCACTGGTTTCCATAAGCACCGAAACATTCTACCTCCCACCAGCCGTGTGCAGGTGTTCGGTATTCTCAGCATCCATGCCAACACTTGCTTTCTTTTCGTTTTTGTTTGTTTGTTTGTTTTTTAACAATAGCAATCCTAACAAGCCTGAAATGATACCTCCTGGTTTTCATCTACACTCCCCTGATGACGAGTGATGATAGTGAACATCTTTTCTGTTCATTTTGGCTATTCTGTGTCTGTGATTTCATATAAGTTTTAGGGATTCTTTTTCTATTTCTGTAAAAAATGCCTTTGGATTCTGATGGGGATAGTACTAAATCTTTAGATCGTTTTCTATAATATGAACATATGAACAATATTATGTCTTCTGATCCGTCAACCCCAACTGTCTTTCCATTCATTTGTCTCTTCCTTCATTTCTTTTATCACTGTTGTTTAGTTGTCAGTGAGCAGTTCTTTCAGTTTCTTGATTAAGTCTGTCACTAAGTATTACACAGTTGTAATGCTACTGTAAATGGGATTGCTTTCTTAATTGCCTTTTTGGATAGTTCCTTGTTAATGTGGAAGTACACAAAGGATTTTCTTATGTTGATTTTGAGTCCCCAAACTTAACTGATTTTTTTGTTCAATCCTAACGTTTTTATGGAACTTTCAGGGATCTTTACTCTAAAAAACTTGTCATCTGCCAACACACTGTTTTACTTCTTCATTTTGATTTGGAGAATGTTCTTTTCTGTTTCTTTCTTAATGTTCTGGCTTGAAATTATAGCACTATGTGGCATAGAAGTGGCAAGAGGGGGCATTCCTATCTTGTTTCTGACTTTGGAGTCAAAACTTTCAAGTTTTCTACAGTGAGTGTAATGTTAGCCGTGGCCTTTATTTTGTCAAGGTACCTTCCTTCCATCCTTAATCTCAAAATTGGATGTTCTTGAATGTCTTTTGTCATGAAACTGCATTGAATTTTGTCTAATACACTTTCTGCATCTATTACAATGATGGTATATTTTCCTCTTTCATTCCATTGATGTGGAATATCGCATTTATTGATTTGTCCATGTTGAATCATCCTGGCATCTGAGGGATGAACCTCACTTGAGCATGGTGTATATAATTCTTTTTCCATGTTGTTGAATTCAGTTTGCTAATATTTTGTTGATGATTTTTTCTTTATATCAATGTTCATCAATAGTATTAGTCTGTATCTTTCTTATAGTGCCTTCATCTGACATTCATATCAGGACAATGCTGGTCTCACAAAATAAATTTGTATATGCTCACTCATCTTCAGTTTTTGTAAGAGTTTGAAAAGGATTGACATTAATTCTTTATTTTTTATTTTAAAATTTTTTTTTTTGGTATTCAATATGTCAACCACCAGGGCTTATTTTTCTCTTTGATGGAAGACTTTATTTTTGAATCAATCTCGTTATTCATTATTTATATATTCATATTTTCCTTTATTTCAATAGTAAGCCTCTATAGCTTGTATGTTTCCAAAAATGTACTCCTTCCTTCAAAACCACTGATAAGGGGGGACTATTGTATAAATTTTACCCTTGGTACTGCCTCTGTTACATCCCATAAATACTTTTGTTTTCAATTTCATTTGTCTCAGATTTTTTTTATTTCCCTCACTTCTGTACTGTGATTTCATTTATTCTCACTAGATCATTATTTACTTATTTTGGTTGCTACGATACTTCCAGTTAAACGTTTTTTTTACTGATTTTGAGTGATCTGACACAAATAAGACCAACAAACTAATACATTCAAATTTTTGTTGTTTGTATTCATCAAAGTGTTAATAAAACTATCTGTTGACATAATTTATGTGATTCTGTTCTAAGGAATGATTAGATAGGTTTCAAAAATGTATGCCACAAACCATTCATGACAGCATTATCCATAGCAAAAATTGGAAACCTTAAATGCAACAAACTAAATCTGCAAGATAAAGTATTTTTCGTGAGACTATATTTAAAAATGCTGATAATATGTTAAAAGTAAAAAAGAACAAATCTACAAAAACAAAGCTGTATATACTTTTGATTCAAATTTACTTACATGTGAGCAGTATTCATGTATAAGTTTCACATTGTTATACTCTTTTTTTTCCTTTATGTGGATACAAAGACATTAAAATGGTAACAGCAGCTATGTATGGTTGGCAACTATATTTTTGTTTATTTTATTATTTATTGTTTTTTCTCCTTCTATTTCATTCTCTATAACATATTGTCTTTTTTATATTTAAAAATATGCTGCATTGCTTGTAATGTTGTCTGCACATAGCACTTTTTTGGGGATTGGTAGGCCACTTATCACAGGTCTATTTCCCTTGGTAGAACAGAGGATGGTGTCTAGCATTCAGTCATCCTGTACCATGTATCCCACGCAGACACTTCTTCTCTGAACGGGTGTGATTATTTCCATTCTTTTTATGAAGGACAAGATGGTGGGTCTTTATAATAGCAGCACACAAATTTCTTTCAGCTCTTGGTCACAAACACCTACATATAATACTTTGACAGAAGCAAAAACAAACTAGTATTGCTTTCTAGTGGGACTATGTTTAGTTCTCTATTTCAAAAATTTCTAAATGTCTTTGCAATGTAATTCCCTTCAACAGGAAATAACATGGCACAACTTGCACATTTAACTTTGTTGAAGATAAAGATGGCAAAATATATCATTATATCTGTCATAAAAATACTACTTTTAATAAATGGAGTATCATATTTTAAGTTATACACGTCATCCTGCTGCAGGGTATTACTTTCTTAATCAAAAGAACCGTAAGTTTTGTGTATTTACTAAGATGAAAGAGTCAATGTTATAAATCTACTGGCTTTATTTATACATCACGGTTCTCCAGAGAAACAAAACCAACAAGATATGTGTAAGTATGATTATAAAAGGGAATTTATTAGCTTGGCTCACATAGTCAGAAGTTGGATAGTCCCACAGTGGTCTTCACACTAAAGAGAGAGAGGAACCAGTAAAGTTGGAACCAGTAAAGTTCCTCAATCCAAGAAGCTAAAGCCTCAGAGTAAGAAGGACAATGGATGTAGCCCCAGGCCAAGACAGAAGGCCTAAAGACTCGTTGGACCATCACCAGTGACAGTCCCCACGGGCAGAATGAAGAAGATAGAGTCTAATATCCATGGGCGATGGCTCCAACAGACCTGCCTGCTCAGGAAGAATCAAGTTTTTATCTACTGTGATTCCCTCCACCTTCCACCTCCTGCTCCATCTAGGCCCATAGCCTATTAGACATCACCAGCCACATTCAGGGTGGGATTTCTCCCACATTGTGCTGTTCTACTGCCAACTGTTTTCAAAATACCCTTATAGACACATCCAGAAGTCTCTTAACCCTAGGCATTACTTAGGCGTCTCTCAATCCAATTGAATTGACAATCCAGATTAACCATCACAGTTTTTATATATGAAATATATAAAAGAAATTAAATTTTGAATGTGGCTTATCTGAACATTCCAGATAATTATACTTACATTTTTACATATTGTTTTAGTCAGCTTTTTCGCTGCTGTGACTAAATGACCCAACAAGCACCACTGTAGAGGAAGAATACTTTATTTGAGGGCTCGTGGTTTCAGAGTTCTCAATCCATAGATAGCCAAATCCATTCCTCAGGGATACAGGTGAGACAGGAACAATTTGGCAGAAGAGTGTGGCAAAGGAAAGCAGCTTATGTAGTAATCAGGAAGCAGAAAGAGACGCCACTTGCCAGATACAAATATATATCCCAAAGTACTTTTGAAAAAATAGTTGCCCCAATTCCCACCTCCACCAGCCACAATTTACCACTTCAGTTTACACTCAGTTAATCCCTATCAGTGGATTAATTCACTAATTGGGTTAAGACTCTCACAACCCAATTATTTTGTCTCACACATGAATTTTGGGGGACCTCACATCCAAATCATAACACATATAAATATATTAGATTAAGCTATTATTTGTACATTTAACATTCTCTTTTGTATAGTATTTTATTACCCTTGTCTTTAGAAAATCTCTCAAGATACAAGTGAATGTCATGACAGTATAAATATGTGTCAGGATAAATAGGTAATTTATTATAATAAATCTCTTATGATTGTTTTTGTTTATGGCTCCTGTCTGCAAGATTTTTAGTTAGGAGTTCTACACTCTATGAAGACTACTTGTTAACTTCAACTCCAGTTGCTTGACAACCTACTTCTATTTAAATACTTTTCCCTTTTGGACACACTCTTATAAGCCTAGAATAAACACTACTACTTAATCATTGAATTATTTGTCTGATTTTCCCATCAAACTATGACTTTTTCTGTATTTCATCTCCAATTAATATTCATCTTTCTACCTGAAAATAGTGGCAGCATCCTATGAACATAGTAGATTGGCAGTTTTGGGTAGGATTAAAGGAGGGGACTTGTCATTCACTATGAGAGAAAACCTGTTCCACTAGAGCTTACATTCTAGCAAATAAAGGCAGAAAGCTCTTAAATAAAAACAATAATATCAGAGGGTTCTCTATGTTCACAAGAAACAAAAAGCAAGTTGATATAATAAAACATTTAATTATTAGTGGATGGGGGTCATGATTTTCTTTAGAGTTGATGGTCAGGAAATTCTTGGGGAGCTTATTTTGTGACACAAGGTAAGCTATACAGAGGAAAGGTTTTGAATTAGAAATGGATATGGTTAATTCTAGAAAAAGAAAGATAAGTGTGGCTCAAGTTCACAATTCAGAATCTTAAGGATGGGGATGAGTGATTTTAGTTGGTTTCCAGTTGAATTAAATTTAAGTTTCTTAAGAACAAAAAATATAAATGAGAGTTAATTATTAGTGGTAATTTATAGCATAGCTTTCTTTTGCCGATTCTGGATAAGTCTATTATAGCAATGCAAATATTTTGTTAGGTCAAGGGTAGGGCAGCCTGTAGGTTCAGGGCTGGGCTTTATAACCATTCTTAATTACATGTGAACCAATCAGTCCCCAGTACAAACTAACTTGTTTCAAATTATAGTAATTAATAAATTTTTGGCAACTATTTTTTCAAAAGTACTTCATTATTGGATTAGATATTAGATTTATTCTATTTCCTAAACAGTCATATTTTGTAACCAATAACATTAAGTCACTGATAGTTTTATATCTGTTTGTACCAACAAATCATTCTATCAACTTTCCCATTCTTGTTGGATGTAAGACATTTTTATATGCTTGAAAAACATGCCTTCACTATATACCATATATATAAAACTTACTTCCTAATTTATTGGGGGGGAGTATGAAATAAAAAATGTTCTCTTCAAAGTAGAATCTATTTGTTTCAAATCACCTAAATTCTAAAGCTCATTGTATACTACAGAGCCTGTTTCTATGGTTACCTTGGAAGAGAAGAATGAATGCTATCATACACAAATCCTCTATTTTAAGAATGACCAAAAGGGGGATAAAACTAGACATGCAGTTCCATTATTTTTAACCTAGGTCAGCACTAAATTAGAGGGACAAAGAATACAGTGAAAAGTTAAATTCACAAATGGTAAATAAAAATAAAGAAAAAGAGAAAAAATAGTCTATCTTTGAACACAATATTAAATTAGAATACCTTCCAAGAACAAAAGTACACTTCATTCAGCGATGTGCACAAATGTGTGTGTATATGTGTGTGTGTGTGTGTTTTAAAAATGAATAGAAAACAGTAAATTTAGCAATGCATTTTTTAAGGGGGAGCATCTGCATTATCTAATCTGAAAAAAGATTAAATTATACTTCTTTATTCTACTACTATGATACTAAATTTCTGTTAAGTGTAATTTCAAAGGTGAAAAGTTATAGAAATGGAGAAGAAATGATTATAAAACAACTACAGAAAATTTGTGAATGCATCCTCAAGTGCTGTTAACAGCAACAACCACCAAAATACAATAGATAGTTTCTATCCTAAGGAAGACTATCATGCATTATATTTGAAAAATTAAGGTGACTTTACATGATACATTAGATAATTATAGTATGAAGGGATAAGAGAAGGTTGATGTAAGAGGAGTAAAGAGAGATTTGAGGAGTTGAAGTAACACACTGAATTCATGGGCCCCAGAACCTTTAAAAATATTTTATGAGGTTGAGGGTAGCTCAGTAGCACTTGTCTAGCATGTGAAAGTTTGTGGGTTCAATCTACAGCATTGCAAAAAAATTTTAAATGTGTTATTAATCAGAATTTGAAACATCAAGTGCCCGAAAGCATGTGTAGGGGAAGAAAGCAATGTTCCCTTCCAGTAAGAGAGCATGGAACAAAGCAGCATCACCAAGTGCAGCCTTACCCTGCCTGAGAGAAGTGGGCCAGCAAACACTCCCAACCAATCATTCTAGGGAGGGATTGGAATGACACTTTCTATATCAAGTGAGTGGATATGTTAAACAGAATTCTTCAGAGTACTTACCAGTAGTTAGACATATAAGAAGACACACATTTAGGACTATGAATAAATTTTTGTGAGAACAATCTCTAAAAAGGAATGATTCCATGATACAATATCAGTTATATAAAACAATATACATGTGGGCATACCTACAAGCATTTATTAAATTTTTCTAAAAGGAGCCTCCTTGGGAAAGGAGTTGAGGAGAGAGGAGTGAGTGTAAAATAAACAGGGAAGACTGACATGTTTTAACCATGATGTTAAACAATGAAAAGGAGAGGAAGACAGTCCACTCTCTGGTTAACATGAATAGCAAAAATAGTGATAATGCATAGATCGTGCATGGTCTTGAATTCTTAGAACTCAAAAAAGAAAAGGAGGCCTTCCAATATCACCCAATAGCTTTCACTTTCAAAGTGAGAAAGGCTGCATATTCAACACCCCTATTCACTAAGGAGCCTAGCAGTTAGATTCTGGCAGTTTTCTCAACAAATGTTATCATCTATTTAATTTTATTATTTTATGTCTTCATGATGCAGATTCATCATTACTGTGTTTAATTCTAAAAAGCAAAGTACAGAGATTAGTGACATTAGCACATGAGCTTGCGGCATATCCTCAACCTGATTGAGAATATGTGAAAAAGTTGCTCTAAAATAAGTTCCACTATAAAAAAGTCAAATCTCTGTATTTTTCTATGTATCTATTTAGGAAAACTCCCTTTGATTTTCAAGCAAAGAAAAAAGAAAGAAAGAAATATACTAGGAAGGAAATCGAGTTCTAGCTTAGAATATATTTATTGGTGTGCCAAGGATATAAAGGAGATTTGACAATTTACTTACCTCAGTTCTGTGTGAAGGATTCATACTAGTTGTGTGTGTACTAGTGGTACTTTGAAATTCACAAAGACCAAAGAATAGCTGGTGTATGTGGGAATTTAAAAAACAGATCTTGTGGTAGATACTAGAGAAATAATACCAACATATAACTCAAATCCTCAAGGACTCTGTTGCCTAAAGTTGAAGTCTAGTTAGATTGCAGGTATTTTCAATGGAACTGTCTTGTGCCATGATAAGGAGACATAGTGCAGGATGTTATAGAGGAGTTCGTGGCTTTTTCTTAGAAGAAAACTACTAAACTGAAACTTGAGGAGTAAGTTTAATGTATCCAGGAAAATGGGAAAATGAAAAAACCTGTAAGTAAACATAGACAAGACAGGTAACAGGTCATTCTGAGAACTACAGCTATTTCAGTATGGTAGGAATATAGCATGCAATGTTGTAAGTGTCACTAGATAAAAGAAAAGTGGGAAACAGGAGCCCTCTCAAAAGGTTTAGGTCACTGAGTAATAGGGATTTTATACAGGGAGCAATGAAAGTCACTCAAGCATGCCACCTGCATGATTAAATTGTGCAGCAGAAAGATCAAGCTTCCATATGAAAAATTAATAGGAAGTGAGATGTGTTAAGATATGTGCAGATCTATTAAAACAGGCCTGCATATCTTGTGGAAAAAAGCAAATGAACATGAAAAGTAAAAGCGAGGGAGAGTAAAAAGCTTAGGGGTCACCAAGGGATAAGGGAGAAAGATGAACTGGCAAAGAGCAAATGATTTTTAGGACAGTGAAACTATTCTGTATGATACTATAATGATGGATACATGTTGCTGTACATTTTTCAAAACCCATACAATGTAAAACACCAGGACTGAATCATAATATAAATTATAGACTTTGGGTGATAATGATGTAGGAATGTAGTTTTATCAATTATACCATGTGGGCCAGTCTGTCCTTGGATACTGATAATGGAGGAGTCTGCATGTATGTAAGCAGAAATGAAGAACAGGGGAACCATCTGTATTTCCACTAATTTGTTACAAACATAAATAGCTGTAACAAAATTGGTTACCTTTAAAAAATGAAACATGAATGCATTAGAAATGTAAAGAAGATGCCATGTCTATGAGCAAGAATGAGGAAACAATAGAAATTGTTGAATGATTAGACACAGGTCAACATAGGAGATGAGGAAGTGAAAGTACCACTCAGGCTTCGAAGTTATGGGTTCAAAGTAATATGTGACAACATTCATGGCAAATGGAATAGAGAAACAGGCTGGAGGAGGGTGTGTGAGCAATGATTATTTTGATTTTAATGAATCTAGGGAACACAGATCACACTGCAGTAGAAATGGCTGGAAATGGTGGCAGACAGAGGCAGATGCCAGCAACCTGAGGCCACAGCCCCAGGAAAGCAAGCTCCAACCAGTGATACTTTAACAGTTTCTGGACTCTATCACACAGGCCAGTCACATAACATAAGTAGGTGCTGTGACTTTGTGTGTGTATCAGTGTGTTTGTGTGTTGTGTGTATGTGTGTGTGTGTGTGTGTGTGTGTGTGTGTGTGTGTATGCATCTATAAAAGCATTTCCTTTCTGACATCCAGATCACCTAAAGTAGCTATGGAAGGATAAGGAAAATCTCTTCATAAGAAAGAGGTGATTCCCTATTTAAAAGGTCCCTTCTGGTAAGGCATGCTTATGAGGAGAGGAGAAATCTTCTAACAGAACATTGAGGGAAAGGTTTACATGGAAAGAACTGAACAGAATTACTCTGATATTTATCAGAAGGAGATTAATTAAAATGAAATGAAAGTCTGCTCCATTCACCTGGCAACAAAAATATGGTCATCGAAAACCACCAAGTTATACACATTGGGGAGTGTGTGGTGTTTTGTGTGTGTGTGTGTGTGTGTGTGTGTATCCTGAATGAAGCACTGGGGATCCATTAGCTTTAGAGAGTAACCCAGAGCCTAATTCCATAAATGTCTTTTTCTCAGTGCAGAATTGGGCTATGTTCCCTTTGACAAATAATAAAAATGCATTTGGATAGATGTGTTTTCAGAAAAGGTCATTTAGTAAAAGAACTGGCATGTGCAGAGCTCTTAGCACTGAGAAGAATGAATTAGAATTCAATGACCCACTTTCAAACTTGCTCTCATGGCTTAGGATCCAATACCCTTCTAGAGCCTGGCCAAAAAAAAAAAAAAAAGAGTTGAGAAGATGACCTTTGAAATCATAACCCCAGGAAACAGCCAAGAAATAAGATTGACTTCTGTGGAAGGCATGGAATTTTTTCCAACATGATAGTTGAGTTTTGATGGTAATAACAATAACAACTGAAGTCCTACATGTAGTGAAAAAGGTAAACTGAGGTAACAGAGCTGAGTTTAAAGTGGAGGAGCTTCTGGGAGGAAATGTAATCCTTTATGAAAGAGTAATTTTTTCCTGTATAAAGGAATACAGGAGGAAAAAAAGAAAACCTAAAACTACAAAATGTTCACTAAAGCTATAAATGTTCTTTTTTATATGTGGATAATTCTGAAGTTATCTGCCTATATTTGTCAGAACCCTCCAGAAAAACTGAACTAATAGGACTTGCTTGTCATTAACACCTTCAGCTGACTGAATGGGGCCTACCCATGGTGTGGATAATCTGCTTTACTTGGAAGTCTACTGATTTCCATGTTAATCTTCTGTAAAATGTTAATGTTAATCTCAACTTCTCTAAAACATTTCAAATAAGATGGAACCAAATACCTGGGTAATATGACCTACTCAAGTTGACACAGAAAATTCACCTTCACACTGACCTTTATTTCAAAATTTGGTAAGAGTAAGGGGAGTGAGGGAGGAAAACGGGTGGCTCATGGGTACATTGCAAATAGCAGCAAGAAGTTGTGGTGTACGACTCCATAGTAAGATAATTATAGATGATGTTAATGTACTATATAGTTCTACAAGATTAATAAAATGATTTTGAGTGTTTTCCTCATTAAAAAAAATTATACATGCTTTGGGAGATACATATGTTTAGCCTTATTAAACATTATACTATCTATACATATATTGAAACACCATATGGTAGCCCTCTAATATGTATAGTTTTTATGTTTTTATGATAAAAATTAATTTAAAAAGAAAATTTTTTTGGATTCACAGTTCAGTTTAATAATTAGGTCTTTAATTTTGGATATAAGAAAAAGATGGCAAAGGTAGAGTTGAATTGTTTTGTCCCATTTCCTCCTGGATTCCCATTGAGAAATGGAGCCAGCCTAAGGGACAATAATACAGAATGTGGTCAAAGCCAGAGGGATAGGAGGACAAGAAAATTCAGGCTGCCCACATATCAGATACCATGAAAGCAAGTTTCCTCATTTTCTCATGAGTTATGAAATGGGAGGAGTTGGTCATCTCCCACCTGACAGGTAACAGGAGGCCTGGCCTTTTCTTCTGAAGAGTGCTTTGGATCTAAGATTCAGTCAAACTCTCTCTATTTCTTTAGGATACTAATAAGGACTAAATAAGTGGTCTTTGATCTATGGTAAACATGAATGAAATGTCAAGATTCTTTGTATACCCATTTAGCCCAGAGAGTCAACATTTAAAAAAATTTCTATGCTCGCTTATGCCATCGATGGCTGGTCTCCAAGAATGCAAGCTGGGAACTTGGCCTTTGGGTTTATAAACACAGTGTTCTATAATGTCTAGCGGTGCTGCAGTTGGTTCTGATTCTATCCCACATGCTTATATGAGACTAGTCCCAGATAGTGTGTTTTGATGATGAGGTCCTCAGTCACAGAAGTTTTGGCTCACTAGCTTTTGGGCTGGCTCCAGTTTTTATAGTCCAAAGAACATTTCTCAGTACTTACATTGATTGTAAGTTATATTAATTATCTCACTGTCTACAAATGAAGTTGCTGATATCTGTGTGTGTGTGTGTGTATGTGTGTGTGTGTGTGTGTGTGTGTATGTGTGTGTGTGTCTGAAACCATCTCTTTTCCTTCAACAAAACAGCCCCAGCATGTACAGGATAATAGGCCACAAAACCTGAGCAAGTAGAAATGTCATATAGTCAGCAACTTGGCACAGGATTAAGTTTCCTGTTCTCATACTTTTTGGCAAGTGAAGAAGGAAACTTAAAAACCCCTTATCAGAGAAGCTAGGCCTGTTGCTCTAAAAACAACCACACTCTCCTCACAGAGCCCAGCATCAAATGCCATTCCGTCCTAGAATGCCGTGGACTCTCGGCTTTCGTTCTTAATGGATTCTCAGGCCCACCTGTGTGGCAGGTTTTAGAAGGTCTGGGGAAGAGTAACGTGAAGTGAAGTTTGCAGTCCAGGTTAAAAAAAAAAAAAATGAATCAATGTGTGACCAGTGGCAGCAGCAGGTTGCTTCCCTCACCTAATTTCCCTTCATAGGACCTGTTGTGCCCTAGACACACTCAGCAGCGGCTTCCCATCCTTTGTGACCTGCCACTCTGGTCAGAGCCATGCATTTTGATTGGATGGAGCAGGCACTGTTGTCAATAGACACTTAAAGGTGGGAGAGAAGAGCTTGCTCTCTGTGTTGTGTGTACGTAAATGGCCTGCTAGAGTTCAGCCTCATTGGCATCTTCCTGTGAATTCGGTCACAGGTTAGTGTTTCATTGTACCCTAGTGAACTCTGACATCACTGTGTTTCTATAGGCAGTGTGATTTCAGGGCATGAATCAGAGAAATGGATCTGGAGGCAAGGTTCAAGACCTAAAAGCCAGAAAAAATAGACAAGGGGGTATGCTTCTGGGCCTGATTTTCTGTGGACCGAGTAGGAAAAAGTAACCTTAGAAGGTTGGATGTAAAGGCTATCAAGTTTCCTATCATAAAATATTGACTTACCATTAACAATAGGGTAAAGGTTTCTCATACATGGAATCTATACAACAGTAATATCCAACAGCATTAACAATTTTACTGATATTACCTATAATTCATGAAGAACTGAATTTATAACATGTGGCTAAGAATAAGGTCTGGGAACAATGTACATTGTCAAATATACTTAATTACACAGAGCTGATAAAACATATTTTATGGACAATATTTATGTCCCTAAACAACTACTGACTGACAGGCGAGTTTAACTGGGTAGACACAGCCACATACAAAAAAGAAAGAAAGAAAGAGAGAGAGAGAGAGAGAGAGAGAGAGAGAGAGAGAGAGAGAGAGAGAGAGAAAGAAAGAAAGAAAGAAAGAAAGAAAGAAAGAAAGAAAGAAAGAAAGAAAGAAAGAAAGAAAGATTGTAAAGACTTAAGCAAGAAATCAATAGTGGACGAGGTATGGCCACAGAACACCAGGGGGAAAAAATAAACACATAATCAGTTTGAGGTAATTACAGTAAGAGGTGTGACTCATTTTGAGCAAGGACAGCCTTTGGAAAAAAAAAGAGTCATAAACAGAGTTAGCAATGATTATTAACTTCCATTTGTATGCTGCACAGTACATTCCAAAACATTTCCACATGTTTTATCTCAGTCAAAATGGCAAACAATCCTGAAAGTTAAAAAAGACAGGTATTGTTCCCCTGGTTTTATATGCAAGGAAAGGGATACAGAGAGGTTAATTGAGCTGGCTAAGGTCGCTTTGCTAGTTAGAGGAACCAGCAAGAAATAGAACCTAGGTTTCCAGAATCTCAGTGTAATGTATTTTAACCACCTCTGGCTGCAACAGGGCAATTTTGCTAAACAAAGAAATTCTTCACTTATGTACAGCTTAAGGAACATTGGTGTTTTAGCCAGTCTTTCCCTATTAATAACAATGATGTCAGTTTCACCCTTTTCCAGCCACAAAATCACAGGATCCCAGAGGTCTTTTGGTTCATCCTCCATCAATTCTGCCCCAACATCCACCAGGCCAAGATCATATTAACCTTTTGGCAGCCCCATCAAAACATTTATTTCTATTGATCTTGAGGCCAAACATATACTTGGGAGAAATGAATGTTGCATAGAATAACTTAGTTTTTCTTAGAAAAAAAATAAGATTTTTCCATAAATAACATATTCCAACTGCTTTATCTTGGGAATAGGTTAGAAAAATTAGATGTAATTATAATGTGTATTATGACCTCAGGCTTTAGGCCTTAAAAATCACCTTAAAAAATAAAATAGTTTATATATATATATATATATATATATATATATATATATATATATATTTCAGTGCAATTTTCTATATTCCAAACATCCAAATTAAATTCCACAGCAATCAGTGCTACAAGAAATCAGAGAAAAGCAGCTGCAGTTGGGTCTCTCATCACAACCTGTCAATACCTGCTGGTGATCAGCTATAGGTTCCACTTTTAATTGTCAAACAATTGTTTTTTCCAGGCAATATGGGTGAAGTCGAGGAGAAAATCTCTCATGTTTGCATCCAGGGCAAGCCCTCCTACTTGGGATAACTGAACCCCAAATCAAAATAATTTCACTCCACATTCTAAATATGTCAGGCCTTAATGTCTATAGCAATTAATGTCTATATCCTCTTTCTTCTGGTCCAGTATCTCCACCCCAAGGAAACATAACTTGGGAGCTAAAAGAAGTATGATGTGAATCAAGAGAGGATGTTTTTCATAAGGCAAAGCTGCAGTTGAGTTTGCATGTGGGTATGTTTCAGCTTTAGAAGATCTACATTTCTCTTCCTACAATGGTATTATCATTGAATGCAACTTGTATGAATAAATGAGGCTTAAAAGGCAACTACATGAGTTAAAGTCCTTTCACTAGTAAGAATACTTATAATTTGTCCTCTAGTTGGAGGCTCAAAATACTGCTGGCAAAACCCAAATTTGTTTAATGCTCTGCCTCTTTCTTCATTGGCTGCCTAATGGTTTTGATCTAGTCAATTCAGACCACTTCCGATTAATGGGTGCCATCAAGATCTAGCCATATACACTGCTTCCGTCTATGATCAGTAGCAATGGGAAAATGCTTCCTGTTATATTTCAAAACACTCACATAAAGTCCTTGCCGTACTTTAAGGAGCCATAGTTCCTTTTTTTCTTTATTGAGCAAAATCAATTGTACACATTTGAGTTCCAAAGTAAATGGCAAGACACTAATCTAAGTACCAACGGGAATATAAAAAATACAAGATATGGTCTCTGATCTCAGAAAATGATGAGATTCATAAATGCTGAGCCTTTACCATCTGAGATATACCAGGTCTTTTTAAATGTAAACATAGATGTCCTACTCATTCTCATAAATAAGAGGCCTAGGACTCAAAGAGATTTAATCACTTGCTAAAGGTCACTCAGTGAATGCAGAATAGCTCTTGTTCCAAAGCTTTTTCAGAACTCTTGGTAACACATTACAGAGTCTCCTCAGACTGTCTTGTCGAGATATAAGACACAGAAGTTGTCTTAGTCTGTTTTATGTTGCTAGAGGAAAATACCTGAGGCAGATTAATGTATAAAAAGGGCTATAGATGTATAAAAAAATCTATTTCTGAATATATAGTTCTGAAAATTTAAGAACACCATACAAGGGCTGGGAATATAGTTCAGCTGGTGGAGTACTTGCCTGGTATGCATAAGGTCCTGGGTTCAATCCCCAGTACCACACAGACAAAAAAGAACATCATGTGAACATCTGTTCAGCTCCTGGGAAGACCCCTTCAGCTGCATTGCACATGTGATGGCATCATGGTGGGAGCCCCCTCAAGAGAGAAAGAACACATAATGAGAAAGGAAGTCAGAGAAATCCAGGGACTGGGCTTGCTTTTTTGTAACAAGCTGCTTTAGTAGGAACTAACTGTGTCCCATGAGAGCTACCTTACTCCTTTTCAAAAGCGTCTCCCCCAGTGATCTAACCACCCTCTATTAGAACTTATTTCTTAAACTTTCCACTACCTCCCATCTCTGTCACAATGGAGACCAGGTTCTCAGTACACGAGACTTTGGGGGACGTACTCAAATCATAATGGAAGAAATATGAAAGACACAGCAGTACAAATAAGACATAGAAGGTCATTTCTTAGTAGTCATAAAGATAATAGATACTATAGTAACAGTGCTTTAGAAGCTGAAAATTATTTCAGGTGAGGATATTTTTAAAACACGCTAGGAATGGGCTATGGTTGTAGCTCAGTGGTAGAGTGCTGGCCTAGCACATGGGAGGCACTTGGTCAGATCCTCAGCACCACATAAAAATAAATAAAATAAAGGTATACAAATACAACAGCATTATAAAAAATATCCTAGCAAGTTAATTAACCTACTTCTTGAAGAATAGAAGAATTTGAAAGGGACAAGAATAACAGGGTAGATGTTTTATACGAAGAGAACAGTCTGAGCAAGAACTCTGTAGGCTTGCTGTTCATGTTCTTTCCAGTCCCAAAAAAAGTAGACTGGCTAAAATATGGTGGCCCTTATAACCAGAGCAAATAGTCATATGGAAAACACAGTCAACATCTCAACAGCTTGCCTACTCAAAATATCTGCTTCCAATGACTATGTGATTTTAGTAATTCTTGTTGAGTGTTAGCTTTCTTTCAATTTAAGTTTTTAGCTCTCTATATTATTGTAGCATCTCTTAACTAGATCAATATTTCCTTGAACATCACACCTTATACACTGTGATTTTTAATGTAATTTTGATAAAATGTACATTAATAATTAAGGCCAAAATCTCTCATTGAGTTCATTAATCCATGCACTCTCTCATATATGTTTGTTTCTAGATTGTCATGGATATGAGATCCACATAGTTAATTCTGAGTTTCTGAGATGATCAACAAGCATGAAATAATGCTTATGGAAAATAAGTCAGGTTGTAGGGAGGAAGTGAGGGGTGAAAAGATGCCAAAATCCCCCTCTGAACTGCTAATATGCTGACACTACATAAAGAAAGTTTAATGAGGTCTGGTTTGGGGGCTGGAAAATAATATTTCATATACACTATAGCATAAAGATCAGTAAATATGATTATTATTGACTCCTTGAAAGCATCCAAACTTATCTTAGTAATTCCTACATTTGGAAAAATACTCTTTCTTAGAAATAAAGCTATTCTTCATCATAACAACATTAAATTGTTCTTTAATAATGCACGACCAAAAATTGGTGAAATTATTTAGTAAATGCCCATATTTCCCATTAACATCTCAGACCACAATAAAGTTCCTTATATAGTTTGACATCAAGGGGATTCTGAAATAAAGACATAATAGATAGATTATTGCAGAAAAAGGTGAAATGAGACCCAGAAACAACTAATAGTAGTCAAAAATCATTGTTACCTTATTTAAAATACCAGTGCACTGTGTTGCTTTTCCTCCCTAATCTTCCCTTTAACTTTCAGTATATCTGTCTTCATCTATCTAACATGATAAATAGTATTATTTTCTTCTGTATGCATCTCAAATATCCTTGCATACCTCAAGCACTTAACAGATTTTTATATATAATAGTCGTTAGAGAAGCAGTAGCTATTTCTGGAATCTACAGTGCTCTTCTCAAATGATTTCTTGGAGGTTCTTGAAATATCTCAAATAATTAGGATGCACTTAGTGCCAATTAGCATATAGTAAATGCCCCATAACTATTTGTTGAAAGAATAAATGAAAAAAAAGAATGAGAGCACTTTGTGTAATTTGTACTGTGTGGTATGTGGTATTCCATGTTTTTACCTATAACTCATTGAATATTATAATAACCTTACTATAAGGGTAAATTACAAGACCCATATAATACATAAAAATTGAATGCTGCATTCTTAGTAAATCACTGAGCAAATTTTCAAAAAACAGGCACTCTGACATGTGTGATTTTTGTTAACTACTATATTATGAATGAATAAATATCAATAAATGAATAATTAGAACTACATAGTTGCTTATGATGCCTATCACTCATTTTTAATGAAATCTTTAGCTATAAGAAATTTTACTAGTATATGTCACATTGTGATTCATTTAATGTAATTTTAATAAAATTTACATTTATAATAAAGGCTGGAATCTCTCATTGAGCCCTATATCAGTTCATAAAACCAACGTGTTATATGTGATTTCCTCAATTCTAAGGATTCTATCTTTTGAGATACTATCTGGACAATGCAAATTAAAGTCAGCATGCTGATATCAATAGCGGCAGCACCACAGGGAAGATGAAAACCAACAATTGGGAGATTACATCATTATAGTTGCAATTTTCTCAACATCTTTTAAATGTACCTAACCCAAGATTGATAGCGAATTTAATGAGCAATCTGTTCTTACGCTGAATGGGCATGATGCTATTATATAAAATGGAAACAACTGGAAATGTGTCAGAAATGCACTTTACAACATTAGTTGAAATGTCATTGATTGATCAGTATCTCACTGTGTTTGACCCAACAACTACCTTCGCAGTGTGCAAGACAAATAGGGGAAAAAGAAAAAAATTTCAAGCAAAACCCATGTTAAAAAATAACAACTATTTTCCATAAAGAAAATGTCAATGTCTTTTTGAAACAATATGCCAATAAAATGTCCCCCATCACATACAGGAAAGCAACCATTCTGGCAAATTACATCGTTTTATTCTTTGAATAAGCCAAGCATTCCTTTGGTAAACTGCTGAATATATTATTTTACTCTCACAGCTGTAAATCATACCTGGTTTCTTCTAAATGGCTACTTATTTAATGGACATTTGTTGAGATATTATTTCTGCATGACCTGACTAGTAAAATATAAGGAGGAATGGAGGTCATTTAATGCTCTCTAGATTGCAGTCCCGGACTAGTGAGTGGAAGCAGTACACGGTCACTGGAAGTATATCGAGTACTCTCAGTGTGTTCCAGATATCTCCCATTTTCCACTTTCACATCAACTAAGGATTGTTAATGGGGCTGACCATTAAATGTCTCAGAAATGGCTGTCGCAGCCATCAGAAGCAGAAATTCAAATCAGGAACAACTAAATCCTAAATATCTGGTTGAAACAACAATTGACCAACTGTCAGATCTGAGCTTTGATTTTTCTTAGTTATCTCATACTCTCCTTTTAATGAATGACAGGAAGGCACTACCTAAGCAAAAGATATTAAGAGCATGACCAGAACAAATTACGGCAATTTTTTCCCTAAAATACACAGAAAAACAACTTTGAAACCAGGATCGAATTAAGGAGTATATGTTGCTATGGTCAGATAAGGAAATAACCTTATTACTACTCTAAGAGTGAATATTGGCCATTTCAAGGAAAAAAAAATGTGAAGGGAAAACCAATTTGTAAAGGTATTGTTAAATATTCATATCAAAGAGAATGCAGATAATTTAAAATAATTTTGATTATTTGAAGCATGTAAAAAAAATTAGTGTCTAGGCCAGATGTAATGGCACATACCTGTAATCCCAAGAACCAGGGAGGCTGAGGCAGGAGGATCACAACTTTGAGCCCAGCCTTGGTAATTTAGTGAGACCTAGTCTTAAAATAAAATGTCACGAGGGCTGGGAATATACACCCATGTTTGTTTTTGTTTTTTGTTTGTTTGTTTTTTGCCTCTATCTTGAGTAACTGTTTTTGAAATGAAACACAGAGGATAGTTATTTAAAATGCTATCATTTACGAAAACCTATATATCTTTATTTATCACTGATGGGCCCTGTGATTCAGTGTAGAATACCAAATTAAATACAATATTCCCTTAGAAATTTGAGGTTATTCTCTATTTGCCTCCTATAAGCAGCCCTGCATTCAATCCCCAATAACCATAACAAAAAGTAGTGTCTAAGAATTTAAGGTCAAAATCATCAGTCTTCACTCTGTCTACAGTTATTTGAAGTACTAAAATGTAACTATATTTAGCCATATCAGCTATTGATTATCTGATCATAATGGCCATACTCTTAAAAGATATGCATATAGGACTCTTTCATAATGTATTAGGTATTTCCATTATTTTTCACCCTATTTAAATGAGAAATGGGGCAAAACCAATTTACCTTATGGGACCACTTCTTTTCATGTCCACTGGGATCAAATTTTGAAGAATTTTAGTGTTTTGATTAATTATTTGTAATCATAAATGATGCATATTTTCTATTTCATATTTAATCTCTGTTGTGCATTCTCTTTTGATTCCTGAATATCAGCATCTATATAGCCCCTCCAGTGTCTTTCCCACCACTCCCCTTCATTTTTCAATATTTACGGGTCCCAGTGTTCATACTTTATCAGAGTTAGTAATTCTCTTTTAAAAAATAATTATGTATTTTTTGCTTTGTTCACAGAAAATTTCCAAAGGTTGAAAAACAATAAGCATTTACATGAATCTGATTTTATAAATATTTTTCACTGAAAAACACAACATCAGAGCTAAGAATTATTTCTTTCTCTAATTTATTAGCCTTTCTGAGGTCGAATGTCAGGACAAGAATGCTGTTCATGGAGGGATATTCCTAACATCAAGGACAAACAAAATTCTGTTCTCTTCTATTTCATTAAATGTTCCAAAAAGGACACATTTTACTGTGCTTCATATGTAGACCTTGACTTTCTATTACTTGGTTATTTTCTTTTGCATGGTTTTGTTTTTCCGATATTTTCTAATATTCAATTATTTTATTTTGTGCTGAGAAAAATAGATCACTAGCATCTCCTACCTTTTTCCACATCCAGTCATTTGACTACTCACTAGCCAAAATTTCTTTCAGGAAATCATTTCAGAGCCCATGAGGGTCAGACTTAGCATAACTGCTTTCAAGGTCAGCTGTGGGATCCTCATCATAGGACTGCACTTTCTTGAGCTCTGCAGTCAGTCCTCTGTTTCTACAAGTCCACAGTCTCTACTCCCTCTTTTTTTCCCCTATATCTTGAGTAACTACTTTTTGAAAAGAGACACAGAGGATAGTTGCTTAAAATGCTATCATTTATGAAAATCTATATATCTTCATTTATCACTGATGGGCAGTCTGATTCAGTACAGAATTCCAAGTTGAATATGATATTCCCTTAGAAATTTGAGGTTATTCTCTATTTGTCTCCTATATCCATAGTTGCCCATAAAACATGTAGGTTCTGTTCTTGCTTTGTAGAAGCTGACCTGTTTTTTTTTTTTCTTTTCAGGATTTTTTTTCTTAGATTTGCTTATAGATACTGCTATCTTGGAGATATACTAAGTATATTCAAATTTTATTTTTTTTATTATAGCTTTTAACCATAGTGGAATAATCCAGACCTGATTTGCTTTCCACCATACAAAAATAGGAAACTTAAATGTAGGGAATAATATGTCTGCCTTGAGAAACCAAAAGTAGGTCTAGCAAGAAAGTAATGCCATAAACAAGGGATCCTGGGTGAACTTTACCATAACTAAAGAGAGAAGAAAATCAATAAATGTTTGCAACCCAAGTTATGGCACAATTAGTAGCAGTTATAAAATTTTTTCACAAGTTAGTAGCAATTATAAAACTATTTCATACGGTCAAGAAAATAGAAGAAATCATGAATAGGATTAGAAAAAAAGAGATGTAAATCTTATTTTTAGTTTTTTATTGGTGGTACATAAAAACAAAGATGAATTTTATATTTTGATTTAAATGGAAGGCACAGAGATGTGCGGGTCACATAGTCCTTCAAAAAGCTTGCTTCCCAACTGTAAAAATAAAATTAATAGTCTCTAGTTATTAGATTTTTCTCGATCTTCCTCAGCATATGACCTGAGGTCACATGTTGCAGAGTAACTCTGGCCAATGACTGAGCAAGAAGATAGCCACTGAAGTAATATTCTTTCTCAGAAAGCTCAGACAATTTCTGAAATTTTAGAACAAAGCAGTGATACAAGGGCCTATTCATTTCTGTCTGTGGAAAAGGGTCCCTTTTGTGGAGCAGATAGAAGAGGAAAAGGTCCAAGTTTGATCCAAATGTTAATAGAAACAAGTAGGAAATAGTTTCATATAGAAGTAAACTGAAATAAAATATTACTATAGTACAGTCCTTTTCTGGGGTAGCCTTGGAAAATAACAAATGAAGGAACCTCTTTCCAATGAGCATAACTCTTGGCAGCACACTGGATCTTTAATTTCATATGGAAAAAGAAGTTGCCTCAGGTTAAAATGTACACAAACTAATAGAAAGAAATCAAGGCTTGGTCAAGGGTCTGGAAGGAATATTTGAAGACTGAAAAAAGGTTTGGGGTAGAGGTATCTGGATGGATCTATAGGAGACAGAATGCAGTGTAAAGATTATGGGGTTTCATGTTATCACCAGAGAACATACATCATGGAAGACATATAAGACAACAAAGTAGACCCTTTGTCGGCCAGTTGTCTTTAGCCAGCCTCTGTGGCTGCACAGGATCAATGAGAATTGAAGAACCATGTGGTTCCCAATCACCAAATTTCATTTACTGAATGTCTTCCAAATGTCCAGCCTTCTAGGAAGAGACTGTTCAACTCTGGGTCCTGGTTACAAAATCATTCTTTGAATTTTCCTTTTGTCTTAAATCAACATGGTGGACCTCTTTTAACCCAGGATTCATTTTAACCAGAAAAATTCAAACACTAGGTACATTTTGCTTGAATTGCCAATAAATGCTCCACAAGGTCACTAATAAAGAGCCAATAGATCATGCATAACTTTGAAACAGACCAAGGAACACACTTGACAACAATAGAGACATAACAATTGGCCCATGACCATGATATCCATTGGTCCTATCGTCTACATCACCAACCAAAAGCTGAAAGCCTGCTAGATTGATAGAACAGTTGATGGTGTGGCTGCAGTATGGCTTCCAGGTAAAAGTGTACTTCTTAAATCTGCAATCATTATATGGGGTTGTGCTCCCAAAAGTTAGACTACATAGGTCCAGGGATCAGAGGATCAGAATAGAAAAGTCTTCACTTACCCTCATGCCCAGTATCCCTTTTGGGGAATTTATATCCTTCTGCCATGCCTCCATATCCTGATTATAGAGATACTGATTTCTCAAAAGGAAACTCTTCCACCAGGGTGCCTAGAAAGGTTCCCACTGAAATTTTAACTGTACCTGGGGGCTTTGAACTCCTTGTATGAAGAAAACAAACTCACTTGCTCTACCTGAATGCTGAGAGGACTAGTGCAGTAGCTGTGTCTTGAAAAAATTATGGTGAGGAGGCTCAAATCCTTTGGGGATGAGTCTCAGTTTCACTCCACCAGCTAAGTCATAGAGACCAAACGAAGTTCATGCAGAGAGTGAAGGGGATCTAAAATGAATAGCAGAAGAAACAGAAGATGAACATCAGTTGCACCCTCAAAGTCTACAGGAATGTCAAAACTGTAATTAATTGTAATTATCAATGGCTTTCACGAAGGACAAGAATTTTAGAAGATAACCTGATACCAATAAAAGAAACACTATTGTTTACATACAATTGTGCTTGAAATAACACAATTATGTTATCATAAATGGACAATGCACTCTGTAACAACAAGCTTTATGGCAAAGTTGTGTTCATTTTTAACAAAATATTATTGAAGCTCAAAATACCAAATTCATGAACCTCTTCAATATACTATACTGATACAATGAATAGCATTTCTGCACAAATTTGGTAATTTCGTAATATTTTGTAAATTTTCTAGATATAGAAGCAGAAGCTAAATATACTAATATTCTCTATCAATACACATGTATTTTGAAACATAGTCCCATAAATCTGCAATAAATTTTATTTATATATAAACAGCTCAGGAACTCAAACACTCTATTTAGAATGGCTAATTACCCTGAAATAATACCCTTTGCATATTTCTGTTTCCTAGACAATAAGGTCAGCTTTAACATAACACACCATCTACATTTTCAATGACCCAGAACTTTCAAATTTTAAAGTTCTCCTTTAGGTTCAAAATACACCATTTAACTATGGTACCCAAACAATCATCAATAGATGTGAAAAGAAAATTTCTTCTTCAAGAAAGTTGGTTTGAAGTAAAATAAAAGATCAACAGATGATCCTTTAAAAAAAGGTGTGATAATTCATGCAGAGCAATAAATTTTGGAAAAAGAAGTATAGACACATATATTGCATATAGGTTTTTGAACATATATGTTTGGGAGCTAAAAGGCAATTATTTTGCTTTGTAAGTACAGTACTTAATACAGCTGTGTAAGGCGTTTTAGGTCCATGTTTTTTTGTTTTGTGATCTCAAATGGTTCAGTTATTCAAAGGTGTTAATCTACTCTCTGCTGCTATGAGTAATTTCCAAGCATTACACCTCTAACTTACTAATTGTAGAAGAATTTGTTAAAAATCCTTGCTAATCACACAATTTCTAAATTAGTAAATAACAACTGTGCATGTTAGAAACTGCACAGTGGCTCAAAGAATTGTTCATCTCAGAGGCTAGCCTTAGGCTCGTCCCAACAGAGATGCTCAAAAAATTTATATGGTTCCTAAAGTCAAGATCTGTTGAACCTTCTCTTGACATTCAAAATGGCCAATGTGAAAGTACAACTTTTATGACTGAAGGTGTCTTTCTGCTTAAATGAAATACTTGTGGAATGAAGATTAAATGATCAGAGTGCAGCATTTATAGATGTATATATTTTTAAAAAGATATTCTAGAATATCTTCTCAATTGAACACTGAAGTTTTTAAGCCTTTGCTCTGTACTGTACTGAATATTTTCACTTAAGTTTTAATCTCTGGTAAACATCAAAATAGTTATATGAAAAGTAAGCCCTTTACCTAGTATTTACCATTAAACCACAAAAGACACTTTTTGAATGTACACTCAAATTTGATAGACAGATGTAACCCAATGTCAGATTCAGCAAAAATGCCCAATAGGGTGTAATGATTATAAATAATATTCCTGTCTTATCCAGAACATGAATGTACTAGGTAACAGCTCCTACTAATAAGAATATAAATTTTTCCATAATTCATCCTCTAGCATATTTTTCTAATGTAGTATTCAGGGTAAATTTTATTATTTAATATGACCAACTCTTACATTTAAAAAAGTTACATGAACAGGAACAAGAAGAGATATACCCAAAAAGGAACCTCCAAAGGATCTATATTACTTGTTTCATTTCATTCTGAACATCAAAACCTTGAAGCAAATACTTGCAATTTACCATCAATACAGGAATGTATAAATGTGTACAATTTCAATTATTTTACCTAGTACTTAATAAAAATAAAATGAAATAAGGGTCTAATTTCATTTTTTCTGTGTGTGGATACCCATTTTCCTCAACACAGTTTATTGAAAGAAATTGTTGTTTATGTGATCTTGTCATTTTGTTGAAAATCAATTGACTCATAAATGTGTGGATTTATTTCTGAGATCTTGATTCTGTTTCATTGGCTTCTGTGTCTGTTTTTATGCTAGTATCATGGTGTTTTGATTACTATGCCTTTATAGCAGAGTTTGAAGTGAAGAATGCTTCCTCCTTTCTTGTTTTTGTTCAAGACTATTTTGCTTATATAGGGTCTTCGTTGAATTTTAGGATTTTTTTTAAATTTCTGAGTTTTGATACGCATCACACAGAATCTATAAATAACTTTGGACAGTATGAATATTTTTTAATTTTTTTTAAAAAATCTTTTGATTCATGAATGCAAGATATCTTCCAATTATTGTGCTCTTCAATTTATTTCATGAACGTTTTAAAGCTTTCAGTGTTTAGATATTTCACTCTTCGGTTAAGTATAACCCTAAGTAGTTATGTTTTTAGTAGCTACAGTAAAGAGGTTGTTTTCTTGAATTCAGATATTTCAAGAGATTTATTGTACAATGTGATTATGGTGTTTAATAATAATGTGTTGCATACTTAAAAATCACTAAAAGAGCAAATTCTACATCTTCTCCTTACAGAAAATGATAGGAAGGAAGGATGTGCTTATTTGAATATAGCCATTTTAACAATGTATCTATATTTAGATGCATCACATTATATATATCTCAAATATGTAAAATTTTTATTTGCAATTAAAAATATTTTTCAATGAAAATATGCAAATCTACATTTTAATAAGAGATATCTTTAGTGAACTATCTACACTGACAATGAGCCGTAAGGCATTTTGAACTTGTGTCATGTTCCTAGCGAGTTGTTCTCACTCACAGTCTATATAAGTTTGCTGGGGCTGCCATAACAAAATACCACTCACTGGGTAGTTTAAGTGACAGAAATTCATCATTTCACAGTTCCAAAGGCTGGAAGTCTAAGATACAAGTTTTGGAAAGTTTTAGTTCATCTGAGGTCTCTCTCCTTGACTTGCAAACTTTACCTTATTGTTCCTCTCATGGCTTTTTCTCTGGTGTGCATATATCTGAGTCCTAATCTCTTTTTGTGAGGACTCTGCTCAAATTGAATTAGGATCTACACACAAGATCTCGTTTTACATGCATTACCTCTTGGAAGGCCCTTCTTCCAAACAAAGTCACATTCTGAGGTAATGGAGGTTAGGGCATTAACATAAAAGTTCTGGGGAAACAATTGTTTCTTGACAGTAACCCTAACTGTGGTTAAGACAAGTTCTGTTTCCCACCCTCTTCATGTGGTCCCACTCTTGTTTTTCTATTTCCTTCAAATTTTGCAGGGGGTTTTGGCCTTTCTTTATGCTAAATGTAGGGATGGTGAGATGGCCTGTGTATTTTCTAAATTGCACAATGCCGTTTGTCTTCCTTTCCTTAAGTTCCTAAATCCTTGTATCAATATCAGTGTTTTCTCTCTCCTGGAATGATGAGAACAATTTTAAGTTACTTCCGGTTGGAGGTCCATCCAAACTAAATCTGGAAACTGGATCCTGATTCCCCATCTAATTGGACCAAAGCAGTCCTGCACCACACTTGCAGCCCCAGCTTAGCAAAATTACTGAGTGATGGATGAAGGTGCAACACCTTGTGAATTATGCAAGGCCACAGAGTCAGGACGGGAAGAGAATATAATGTGAAAACCTTACCTGGAAAATAAATCACTGGTTGTAATTTGTAGACCCAGATACTTAAATAATATTTCCTTCAAAACATTTTTCTTCCTGTTAATAATGGCACCACATTCTTAACGTGTTAGGAGGGTATGAAGTCATTTTTTAAGTACTGTTGAAACAAATTGAATTACAGTTATCAAGGGGTTCTCAAGCAACAAAATTAATCATAAAATTTATTAGTGTTTACCACCTAAAAGCAGAGGTCTAATCTTGCGACTGGTAATTCTATGTTGTTGAAGAAGAGCATTGAAATTACGTATAAATACATATGACTTTTATTATCATTTACAGTAGTTAATCATTTTATAATTTACCTGTTGAACACATAGGTGACAATATTATATTTTTAATAAATACCCTTAGTGATAAGGGAAGCTGTAAGCTTTTATACCATAAATTTATTAATACCACATTGTAATTTTGAAGATTGTGATGATTTATAATTCTGTGACTTGACTGATCCTTGAATCTCTGCATTCAGAAAAGATGGGCCCTTTAACTTCATGTTATTTTTAACATATCTGATTAGGTACCACATGGAAGTTATCCTTGGGTACCTTCTTATACATTTTTTAGTATCTCAGTCTACAAAAAGAATTCACTGTTGTTGAACTTCTCTGAACATCATACCAATCTAGGTAATATAATAGTCAATTTTGTGTGTCAACTTCCCAGGGTACCTAGATATCTGATAAAATATTTTTCTGAATGTTTCAGTGTTTTTATTGTATTTTATAGAGATTAATATTTTTATTGATGGACTCTGAGCAAAGCATATGGCCCTCCACAATGTGGGTGGTCCTCATCCAATTAGTTGAAGACACAAACTGAACAGAAATCTGAACTTCACCAGGCAAGAGAGAATTTTATCTATTATTTACCAGACATTTTTGTTAATATGCACAGTCAGGAAGAACAGATACTTGACCATCAATTGGGAATCCAGCATTAGGCTTGAGTTACTAGCTGGTATTTTTAAGCATTATCTGTCAATACTTAAATTTAGAGTAGATGGAAAATATCTAGTCCTTGTTCTTCCTAAGTTTTAAAAGTTTGGGAAACAACAAGACTCATGAAAAAAATAACATAGAAGCACTATAGTTTACAACTAAAATCTACCTATTATATAATTTGATAAAATCCTTTTCCAGAGAAGACTTGAATTCTCTGAAATGAAAAGTGGCTTGCTTGTAGTCATAAGATGTACATAAAAAATAAATGCAAGGAGAGACTGAACATCACAATTAAAAGTCAAAGTTTTCATATTAGTTATTATTTTTCAAAGTCACATTGATTTGTAGCTAAAATATTAAAAAGAAACAATTAGAAATGTTCAATAGCTAATTGAAATAAAACAACACATAGAATAAAGTATCAAATACATCACAAAGGAGAACTGAAACTTTAAAGAATAAATTATTTTTAAATAGATGTGGGTCAAGATCCTGCCAAAAGAGAAACTACTTGATGTTCACAGAGCAGTGCATATTACAAAAAAATGTGTCTTTATAAATATTGTCTTTTCAAAATTAAACTACATGTAAAACATTTTGAAAAAAGAGTAATTGTTCTGACTCAAAATTCTTTTGATTCCAATTTTCTATAATTATAAAATAATTTTGTTTCATAAACTATAACTTTCAAGTTACAAAATTATTTTAAACTTAAAAAAATGCCCTTGTACTTAGTCTCTGGACAAGTCATGAACTCAATTAGGAATTTGTTAAGGTTTATTAAAGAATATTAAACAGGAGCACTGTAGACCATTACAAATAATCATCTGGCCACAGCTCTTTTTCTGCATGCATAGCAAAATAGGCACTCAAGGACTCTAGTATTAGTGTGTGTTATTATATGCAGCAAGCAATAATAGCCAACACAAACCTATGTGGGAAAGGAATCTACATTTGCCTAAGTATCTACCCTACAATATCCCACCCTCAACTTGTATCTTCAAAGCAACATAAAGGTCAAATAAGCATCTTTACACTTCCTGGGTTCCTCTAAATAGTTCATCTTAACATTGCTTCCAAATTTATCTGGTGTGCTCCTGTCTGGCACATATCCTGACCTTTTGTTTTCATCTTAATTACACTTGTATTTGAGATTCACAATGTCCTTTGCTTTTTTCAGCTTTGACTCTTGAGTTCATACTCAAAGACATTCTGCTGTTAAAAAGAAAAAAAAAAAAGCAACAACAACAACAAAATTTTTTGACACAGAAATGGCGTTAGACCTTACATACTATTTATAATCATCTTTTAAAATTCTCAATATGTTGAGAATATTTTCTGTCAATGTGTTTATTACTACAATAAGCCTTGGGATCTGTTCTGTGTGCTTTACACCCATAATGTTATTCTCCTAGCAATCCCCTTGTTTACTATTTCACTGAGAAAGTTCAAGCCCTCAGCAGGAATATTGGGAATATTGGGATATTCCACTAACAAAACCATCCCAACTACCAGAATATTTGCCCCTAGTCCTCTTCTTTGCACTCATTATTTGGGACAATCTACCAAACATCTACCTACTTTAGGCATTTAACAGGAGAGCTACCATTTCTCACCTCCTCAGGAACATCACTTTCTTCTCCTATATCACATTAAAAAAAAATTCTACTGAAGGATTCTTATCAAATTGGTTATTATTGGACCCATCTCTAAGGAGTTTTATTAGGAACTTACTTTGCAGGTCTCTTCATTTTTTACCTTCATACCAAAACTCTTCAAAATGTTCTCATCCTAATTCTCTCTAACTCCATCTCTCAGCCTCTCTTAACTCAATTTACTTAGGCCAGATGTCACTGAAATCGCTCTCATTAAAATCATCAAAGCCATCAATGACCACCTGTCATTAATTATTTTTAATCTTCTTCTTACTTGATACATAAGAATTATATCCAGCAGAACCCTGCCCCCCATCTCCCAAACTAGTCAGTTACAGAGTTTTAAACAACCTCTGTATACTGATGGCTTCCAATTTTTATCTCTGATTTTCCCCTTGTTACAGTCAGGAAGTGAGTTTTCCCCAAAAATCTCATGTGTGCAACAATGCAAGAAGGGTTGGAGAGAATTGTATGTTATGACAGTCTTAATTTGCTCCTCTTCCTTTCCTTCCTGCTTTAGTTGATGGCAAATCCACCTATCCACTTGCATAAATCAAATATTAGAATCATCTTTTGCTTCTGTGTTTCTCTCCTATCTAAATTCAATCACGTGTTGCCTTTACCTTCCAAACATATCTCGAGTTCAAAACTCTCTTCTTATCACCATTTCGACTTCCCTGTTTCACATTATGTCCCTTTTTCTTATATTCCTGTGATACTATAGTCTCTTGAAAATATCCCTACTTCTTATGAAGATACGAATTGGTGTGATATACTATATATACAGCCAGAGATATGCACACTCTATATATGTAATAAGAATTGTAAGCTGTCATATATATATGTATCCCTGGGATGGATATATATATATATCCATTCCCTGCTTCTTCCCTTGTCTTATACAGCTTATTTCCATGCCAATAAGTAATTGTTTTAAAACACAAGATGGTTAATACATGTATAATATTTTTTATCTGAGCAAAAATCTGCAGTTTCTCCAGTCATAGGGAAAGCTTCACTTCTGTACGAGTCTTCCGAGGCCCCTGGTCACCTGGCCCACTTACCACACTGACAGGTCGGGAGTCCTCTCCAGTGCCTCCCTCTCTACTCACTGTGTGCCCTTGGTCCCCTTTCTCTGAGAGTGCTTCATAAATGTTTCCCATGTGTCCTGATGTAGTGCCTGTGCTCTGCAATTCTCTCCACCTGGGACATCCTCTCCCCAGATTTCTGCTTGACTAAATCATTCCCTTTCAACCTTTGCTTCTGTTTCATCTTTTCGATGAGATTTATTTTGACCACTCTTCCTAGTACTTCAAACAAGCACCTGTTCTCACCTCAGCACTCATGATCTCTGGGTACATGGCACCTAAAATAGCAAATATTTTTCTTGTTATAGTTATGCTTCTTACCTTGGACTTGTCCCACAAAATAAACTTCATACTTATGTTTAATTCTCTTCTATTCATTGATACATCCTAAATGCCTAATTTACTTATTGCAACGTAATAAATATTAAAGAAGTAGTTGAAAAATGATTAAATATTAATAAAAAAATCTACATTTTAAATACTGTATTCTGCAATATTTTTTCATCCTTACTTCATTTTTACTGATAATATGTACATGATTTCTAACAATATTTTATTGCATATTAATCAAGTTCTATTTGAATTTTGATATTGAAAAATTGAGTGAGACTTTAAAATGATTAGCCAACTTCTTTTCCTATGCTATATGTTAAATAAACCATTTTTCCCATCTTGGGAGCCAAGTGAATAAAGTATATAAGGAGAAGACAAAGATGCACTGAGCCTAAAAGTTACAATGAAGAACATGATAATTCATAATCAGAAATTGTGTTCAGCAACTTAATAAATATAGCAGTATATATACACTTGGGTCTCTTTCTGGGCTTTTAATATTGTTTTTCTGACCCTATGCAACCTATTCCCATCCTAGCATTTCAAGTTACTCTTTAACAACATAATGTCTTTCCTTTGCTCAAAATTTCACCAGTACCTTTCACTCCCAATAAAAGAGAGGCATTGTTCTGGTATTCTTTTGCAAGTGTAATATCTTTTGTTTGTTTTTTTGTTTGTTTCATTTTTTAAAATAAATGACAGCAGAATGCATTACAATTCTTATTACACATATACAGCACAATTTTTAATATCTCTGGTTGTATATAAAGTATGTTTATACCAATTCATGTCTTCATACATGTACTTTGGATAATGATATTGATCACATTCCACCATCCTTGCTAATTCCTGCCCCGTCCCTTTCCCTCCCACCCCTCTGTCTTATCTAGAATTATTCCTCCAATGCTCCCTCTCCCTACCCCACTATGACTCAGCCTCCTTATATCAGAGAAAACATTTGGCATTTGTTTTTTTGGGATTGGCTAACTCCTTAGGATTATCTTCTCCAACGCCATGTATTTACCTGCAAATGCCATGATTTTGTTCTCTTTTATTGCTGAGGAAAATTCCATTGTGTATATATGCCACATTTTTTAATCCAATCATTCACTGAAGGGCATCTAGGTTGCTTCCGCAGTTTAGCTATTATGAATTGTGCTGCTATAAACATTGATGTGGCTGTGTCCCTGTAGAAGGCTGTTTTTAAGTCTTTGGGGTATATACTGAGGATAGGGATAGCTGGGTCAAATGGTGGTTCCATTCTCAGATTTCCAAGGAATCTCCATTCTGCTTTCCATATTGGCTACACAAATTTGCAGTCTCACCAGCAATGTATGAGTGTGCCTTTTTCCCCACATCTTCGACGACACTTATTGATGTTTGTCTTCATAATAGCTGCCATTCTGACTGGAGAGAGAGGATACCTCAGAGTAGTTTTGATTTGCATTTCTCTAATTGCTAGAGATGATGAACATTTTTTCATACATTTTTTGATTGATTGTATATGCTCTTCTGAGAAGTGTGTGTCCAAGTCCTTGGCCCATTTGTTAATTGGTTATTTTGGCTTTGTTTTTGTTTTTGTTTTTGTTTGGTGCTTAGCTTTTTGAGTTCTTTATATTCCCTAGAGATTAGTGCTCTGATGTGTGAGGGGTAAAAATTTGCTCCCAGGATGTAGGCTCTCTGTTCACCTCAGGATGGAATCAAACTGAAAAGTTTCTTCTCAGCAAGTATAGTATCTTTAAAATGTACAATTTTATAACAAATTTTAAAATCCTCTAGGTATGTACTCTCTTTTCAAAGGTACTGTTGCTCTTGAACACAGTTTCTAGTATTATTTTCTCAGCCTATTTCTTAATTAGCACTTCATCAAAAATATCAATTAATCTTGCAAGAGATCATAGAAAGACCATAAGGATGAGCTGACTTGACTGGTGTAGGCCAGAATAGAGCAAAGCCTGGATTTGTCCACAGGTCATAGTTTGCCAACCTTTGTTTTGAAGACAGATGTTTTTCTTACAAACATTTTTATCAATCAAAATTTTTGTCTGTTACCACCATAACAATATCTGGTAGTATCCTGCCTGTTCAATCCTTTTCTCCCTCTTTTTCATAAGTTGCAGCTATAGTACTAAAAATTCATTAGATTAACATTAAACAGAGACATGAGATGGGAGGGAAAGGGAGAGAAAAGGGAAATTGCATGGAAATGAAGGGAGACCCTCATTGCTATACAAAATTACATATAAGAAGTTGTGAGGGGAATGGGAAAATAAACAAGGAGAGAAATGAATTACAGTAGATGGGGTAGAGAGAGAAGATGGGAGGGGAGAGGAGGGGGGATAGTAGAGGATAGGAAAGGTAGCAGAATACAATAGTCACTAATATGGCATTATGTAAAAATGTGGATGTGTAACCGACGTGATTCTGCAATCTGCATTTGGGGTAAAAATTGGGAGTTCATAACCCACTTGAACCTAATGTATGAAATATGATATGTCATGAGCTTTGTAATGTTGTGAACAACCAATAAATAAAATAAAATAAAATAATATTTAAAAAATAATAATCTAAAGACTATTCTTGTTTCATCCTCTAACTTTCACAGATATTTCTCCAAATAAATAGCATACATATCTAATCCTATTTTATATCTACTTTCCGGAAAACCCAAACTAACCCACCATGCAATTCTGCCTCCAAAAACCATTTTCCTTTATTCTGTTCCTCTTCTTCACCAAGTTAAAAGAGATTTGTTTTCTAGGGCTCCTATAACAAAGTGCCACTAACTGGGTGTCTTTTTTAAAAAAAGACACGTATTTATCAAAGTTATGAAAGCTAACAGTCCCAGATTAATTTGTATTCAGGACTGGTTCTTTGGAGGGCTGTGGAGGGGAATTTGTTCTTGTGATTTTCTGGCAACTTGGATTGTTTCTCACAGATTATGTCCTCCCTGTATGCATGTCTGTGGCTGTACATTTCTGTCTTCACATTGTGTTCTTTTTACAAGGATAGTACTCATATTGAATTAAGTGTCCACTCTTCCCTAATATGACTTCATATTAACATTCCTAATTATATTTGCATAACCCTATTTCCAAATAAGTACATTCTGAGGTTTGGAGGTTAGGAGTTATAGTTATAACATTAATCAGAGAGCAGAATTCAGCATTTAGCATTGGTTGCTTGATATTCTTTAAAGATATTTCAGCCACATCTATCAGGGGACTTTTTGCCTTTATTCAACAATCACCTACTTAACATTCACCACCCAAAAGTTCTCGCGTTAATCTTCCCTTCCCATTTTTCTTTCCCCCCTACATCTCTCATCTCCTCTTTCCCTTGGGAAAGAAAAACAAATACTTCTCATTTTCTTTTTTTATATCTGATAAACATTGCCCTAGAGTAAAAATGGGACTATTGCAATAAACAGGTCTAGTCTCCTTGGATGCAAAACTCACATTAAAATAGTGTTTTGTCCTCCTCCTTCAGGCAGCAGACAAGCAATATAAAATGTTATCACAGGAGCTTATGGAGTACACAACAGAAATTTATTGCTTCATAAGACTGATAGCTCTAGAATACAGTGAACCACAAATGGGATGTGGAACATTTTATAGTAAGGCAATTTTTCTTAAAAAAAAGATTTTTATCATAAAGTTTTCTTCCCTTTGGAAAAATACTATTGGCAGTTGATAGTAAGTTTCAATGTCAGGTGCCATAAAGATAATTTAGAGTAATTATCCTCCCATAATTGTTCACATTTTCATATCTATATGGCCCTCCTTAGGAGTGAAAACTCCTCCAGTTTTGTACAAAAATGACTATTCAGAACATTAAAGAATGATTAACCAGCTGACAAGCCCTCCCCATCTCCAATAGAGCTGTAAGACTCTTAAAATCCAAACTGACCAACATGATGCAGATTAACAGTCCCAGGAAATAACATTTTTTAAAATTTAATTAATTTATTTTTATGTGGTGCTGAGGATCGAACCCAGTACCTGAGTCTTCCTCTTCCTTATTAGTCACATATGACATAGATGTTTACTTTTCCACTCCTGAAGCACCCTCCTTACCCTTCTTCCAGGGTAGCCTTTTTCTTGACATTTTTTTTCTTCATCACTTCTCATTTACCTTCTGGTGCTAATACAGAGTTGTTATTTTCTCAACATTAAAGCACAAGAAATACAAAGCCTCTATACTCAGTCTTTTCAATTTTCTATTATTTCTTTCAGTCTTGTGTTCTAAAAACCATCTACGCACTGATGGCTTCAACTTTCCCAAGAATTTAACATTCTAAAAACTATTGGCCATTTGAAATCTTTACTTATAGATCCAAAGGGCTTTTCAAACAAGTCTCGATTCTGCTCCTTGACTGTTCCTCTTGCTACCTGTCCTAACATTAAAGGGTACATTGTGGTTTGGATATGAGGGGTCCCCCAGAAGCTTTTGTCTTAATGCAGAATATTCAGAGGTAAAATGATTGGATTGTGAGAGCTGGAACCCAGTCATCCTAGTTTGAATGAATTAATTGGGTGTAATGGTAGGCAGGTGGGATGTCACTAGGAGGGGTGAGTCACTGGAGGTGCTCCTGGAAAGGTCTGTCTTCCCTAAAGACCCTTCCTCTTTCTCTCCATGTTTCCTGGCCTCCACGAGCAAAGCAGCCCACCTCTACCACACCTTCCACCATCTTGGTCTGCTGTGCCTCAGACCCTGAGCAGTAGAGGTAGCTGACTATGAATTGAAACCATGAACCCAACCATGAATCCTGTAAGTTGTTCTGGTCTGATGTTTTGGTCACAGCAACAAAAAGCTGTCTAAAACAAGGTGCCTCCATTTCTTTAGATAGTAGGATGGAAAAAAAAAAAGAAAACTATTAGTTATTTCTGTTTAATCTTTTTCAAATGTGTCCCATTTGATTTATATCAAAATACCATGGTCTATACCTTCCAAATACCTGGAATCCAACTACTTCACCACTTTCTTTAGCCATACAATCCTTCATACAGATTGTTTCTGTGTGATCTGTAGCATCATTACCTTCACTTTCACTTATATGTTTCTCATCTAGCTCCAAAGAACTGCCAGAGTACTTCTATTAACAAGGAGTTACTACCTTATCACTCCTACATGTAAAATCTCTAACATATTGTTTTCTTAGCCAGACTAAAATCTAAGTTCTTTCCATAGACCAAAAGGCACTATGCTTTTTACCACCACCACCCCCCAATTGGTGGCTTTGATCTCAACCTTCCCAGACTGAGAGTCACTGATCAGGCATCACCATATCACACTTGGCTCTTCCATGGATATGCCTAGAACACTCTCAGCAAAGTAGTTTTATCTGTTGTCTCTCCCTGGATTTTCAACACTACAAGGCCACATGGAAACCTGACCAATAGTTTTCTGAGTGCCTTAAACATTTAGGAGAAAAAAAAGAAGGAGGGGAAAAAAAGAAGGATGGAAGGAAGGAAGGGAGGGAGGAAGAGAATAAGGAAGAAATACAAGCCTTCTTCACTTTCTATCACTGACTCTATCGCTGCTTTACCTTTCTTCTTCTTAAAATTTATCTCCACATCCCATACTGTATATGCATGTCTTTTTTATCACTTTCCTCCTTAAAAATTTATTCTAGATATAAATATGGAATTCTCCCCTTCTGTTCAAAATTAAATCACAAATGCCAGAACATAGCATTAAATACATGTTCAAAAACTAGAATATAATTTGATAAGTGTAATCTAATTGTACAGAATAGGAGATGGAGGTAAATAAACTGTGGTGTATGAGTGTGTGTGTGTGTGTGTGTGTGTGTGTTTCTCAAAGTCGTAGAGATAGTAAGTAGAATAGATAGAAATAATTCTGGTCAATTTTAAAATAGTAACAAACCAAAATGAAGTGATAATTCCCTTTGTCCCTTGTCCCACTCATAAAATCAAACATTATTTGCATGATATTCTGTCTTAATAGTTTGACTCCTGTCCTGTGAACCTCATCTTACATTATGAATCACTGTTGGGATACCAGCATTTAAACTCCAGCTCTGTGTCCAGCTGCTTCCTCCAAAGTTTTGCTTGTTTTTCAACTCTGTTCTCCCTTGTACTTCTTCCTTAGCCAGATGACCTCCCTCTGGTGTCTGGCTAAGGAAACTTCCTTTCACTTTGACTTAGCTCTAAGGTCCCTTACAATAATAAGTTAGCCACAGTCATCTCAGTAAAAAATAAATCTCTTTCCCTCCTAGGAAGCTCCACAGTACTTCTTCTTATTTAACTTTTAGCACTTTACAGTATGTGCCCTGCATTAAATGTAATAATGTTTGTGTTCATGTCCCTCATGAGAAACTAAGCTGATTGAGGATAGTCGCTTTCTTCTAATTAGTTTTGCATTTTGCTTTTAGATATTAACACAGTTAGTATTCCATCAAATAATACAAAAATTCATTTAACCCTTTAATCATATCGAATTACCCCAATAACAAAAATGTTAATATATTCTCATTTTTAATGTTATTATTTTGATGCATAAAGCTTGAAAATTGGATTTTTCTTATTGCAACTGATTTATGTTACTGTTAAGATCACTAATATAATCAATATTATTTATTTATATTTTCAAATAAATGTGTATTACTTTAAAATGTACTAAGTAGAGCAGGGAATGTAGCTCAGTGGTAGCTTGCCTGAGTTCAATCACCAGCATGGAAAAAAAATAGTAACTAGAAAATGACTATTAATAGAGATGAAATAATAATAATAATAATAATAATAATAATAATATACAAAGAAAGAACCAAACATGGAAACGTAAATTTTATGTGTCCAAGAGGTAGATATTGTTACATGAAGGAAACCTATGTCTCCTCAGTCCTTTTAATTCCTTGAATCTGCCAATGCCAAATCCAGTCAATTTTCAGTTTCCATTGTACAAAGTTATTTAATTTGCAAACCTCAGGAAGCTGTAGTACAAATCTATGGAGCAGTAGATAACCATAAAAGCAGACAGCAAGGGAGGAAGAAAGGACATATAGCACAAACAGAAAACAAATAACGAAATTAGTCTTTACTTATAAGTACCTTAAGTGTAAATGGGTTAAATTCTCCGATTAAAAGACAAAGGGGCACACTAGATAGAACAAAGAACATTTACATGCTGCCTACAAGAGTCTCACTTCTCCTGCAAAACACATGCAGAACAAAAGTGAAAGGGCAGAAAAGATACGGCAAGCAAATGGAAACAAAAAGAGAACAGAAGTAGCTATATCCTTATATCGCATGAAAGAGACTTTAACACCAAAAATAAAAATAGAAAAAAAATCATTATATAATGACAAAAGGTTTAATTAAGCAAGAGGATGTCATAAGTATAGATATAAAACACAACATTAGAGCTCTTAAAAACGTAAGACAAATACTAATAGATCTAATGGGAGAGATAGACTACAATGCTATAATACTAGAGTACTTCAAAAGCACAGTTTCAACAATGGATGGGTCCAGCCAAAAATGTCCACAGAGACACAGGAATTAAATACACTGTAAAGCAGATGAACCTAACAAAATTTTCCAACCAACAATTTCAAAAGACATATTCTTCTCAATATTACCTACAACATTCTCTAAGATAGACCAAAGGTTAAGTTACAAGCCAAAATAAAACAAATTTAAGAAGCTAAAAAATCATTACAAATATCTTTTCTGACTTCAACTTTATATAACTGGAAATCAACAATAGGAAGAACTTCAGAAACATCATAAACACCTGGAAATTCGATGGAAAACAAAATACAAAAGCCTGTAGAATACAGCAAAAGCAATTCTAAGAGGAAAGGAGTTTATATCAGTAAACATCTATATCAAAAATGGAAACAATCTAAGCTTGCACTTTAATGAGGTAAGAAAACAAGAAAAAGCCAAACTCAAAATTAGTTGAAGAAATACTAAACATCAGAGCAGAAGTAAATGAAATAGAAACTAAAATATATTTTTAAATGGTCAACAACAGGAAGACTTGGGGTTTTGAAAACATACACAAAATTAAAATACTATCCTTTATGCTTCTTTATGATATTATGATGCTCTAACAATGAATGGATAATATTACACAGAAATGAACAGAAAAAGAAGATAGAGAAGAGCATATGAAGAAAACCAGAAGAATGAAGGACTTTCAAAATCAAAAGCATAGATTTGATAGTCTTGATTTTTTTGTTGTTTTTTTGTTTGTTTTTTTGTTTTACAGTACTTGGAACTGGATTCAGGGCCTCAGGCATGTTATGCAAACACTCCACCACAGAGCTTTATTCCCAGTCCCCAAATATTGGTTTTATCAAAGGTTGTTAATTCTGCAAAGTGATTTGATGATGTTGGGTCAAGTTAAAAAAATCATTTAGTCACTTAAAATTATTGAGTAATTAATAACTATCTATACCACATACACTTCTACTTTCTGAAATTCAAGTAAACAAAAGAGAAAGAAATCACATCCTTAATGGTGTTTAAATTCCAACAGGAGACAGATAATAGGCAAAGAAGTTATCAGGCAATTTGAGACCATGAGTTGGCATTTACCAGTGGGGAGTGAAGAGCTAAATCATGTTACCCCAGTGAAGTAGATTCCTGGGTTTTAAGATAGGAAAAAAAAAAGAGGAGGTGATATTGGAGGGCATAAGGTGAACATGGATTCATAGGGAATATTTGTGATATGAGAAAGGATGTAAGATATGTTTTGCTGGGAATGTTTACAGCAGCTGCAAAACCATTCTAAAATATAAATAGGTGAATTATAGGTGCCCTTGGATACTGAGGCTTAATTTTATGTGTCAGTGTGATGAGGTCATGGCCCGGGATCTGATGCCCCAATATCAATTAAAAATTATTTCTTACTGGATACAGTGGTGCATGCCTGTAATTCCCAGTGACTTAGGAGGCTGAGGCAGAAAGACCACAAGTTTGAGACTAGTCTCATCAATTTACCACGATCCTCAGCAACTTAGAAAGACCCTGTCTCAAAATAAGTACATAAAAAGGACTTGGGATGTAGCTTAGTGTTAAGGCATCCCCGATTTAAATCTCCAGTACACCCGGCCCCCCACAAAAATAAAAAATAGAGCACCAGTTTTCAGTGTGTCTATAAAGATGCTTCTGGAACACAATGTCATTTGAATTGATAGACTGAATAAGGCAGAGGCTTTCCCCAGTGTGGATAAGTATCATCCAATCCCTTGAGGACTTGAATAGTACAAAATGGTGGCAGAAGTCTGAAACTCCCATCCTACCCGCCTGAGCTGGGCATCGATCTTATGCAGTCAAGTGCATCTGATTCTCAAACCTCCTGACTATACCACCATCCTTCCTGTGTCTCCAGTGCAGCTTACAGATGGCAGATCAAAAGATTTCTCAGCCTCTATAATCACATGACTCAATACTCTGTGCCAGATGCTACTCTGGGTGATTTGATATATAGATATATTTGATATATACACACACATAGAAACAAACACGTGCAAACACATAATATGTGTGTGTCCAATCTGTTTCAGTGGTGCACTCTAACTAATACCCAGACTTCGAATTTTCTTTTGTGCAATTTACTATTAGCCAGGAGGGTAAGGTGGGAAATTTAACATCCTTCAGGATCACCTAGAGTGCTTATAAACCACCGAGTACTGGGTTCACTACAAGTTCCCGATTTAGTAGTTCCGAGGTAAGAACCAAGAATTTTTGTTTCTAACAAGTTCCCAGGTGATTTTGACACCTGCTGTTGAGAGGATGACCCCTTGAGAACAACTGCCATAAATAAGAATAAGTTTTGCAAACAATCAGAAGAGTTGAGAGACTTTAATCACATTCTTTGTTCTCTCTGCCAACCAGTGCTTCATCAGAGGCAACGAGGTCTACTTGAGAAATTTTGTTCTTATTTAATTATTTAGAAAACTGAATATAAATCTTCAACAGGCTACTATGCGCCGTCCCTGAAAAAGTCCCTGTGTCTCATTATAATAGAGGCTCCACGAGCATTACAAAATGTCAGGTTTGCTGCGAAAGAGCAAGTTCTTAAAGTGCATTTTACAAACTGCAGAAAAACAACCAATTATAAAACTTTTCTCATAGCCAGACCTCCCTTTAAGTAATATAGTCATAAAGAATACCTATTTCCTTACGAAATATTGTGTTATGACCAATTTTACCATAAGATGTGAGATTGTATCATTTACTTCATTGTGAAAGTTATTGACTTTCCATATTTTTAGCAAACTATTTCATTGCACTCACAGACTGTGCCTGCAAGAGAAGCAACTTCCTCTGCCCATGTCATTCCCCTGGGATCTTCTGGCTTGGCTCCCAACAGCCTTTTCTATTTGTGAATACAGTCATGACTTCTATTCCATTTTGCATCCTTTTTTGTTTTTCTATTGCCATGAATTTTGTCTAGATTTATCTACCTTTCTGGTTAAAGCTTTAATGCCATTTCATTGAGTTCTGACTCCCTTCAGGTTGGGCCCAGATTTCTTTAATAAAAGTGAAACCTGGACTCTTGTATTTTTTTTAAACATTGAAAGAAGATAATTATATATCTATTTGTATGTAAGTATAAACACACACACACACACACACACACAGGACATGCAGACCAATTCATTTTCATAAGTGACCACACCTATAAAATAGCAACCACCCAAACAAAGAAGCAAAGTGTTACTAGAAAGCCAGGAGCAGTAGCAACGATCTTGTGCCATTTTAAAGATTTGGACAGGAAGCCTTCAATTCAAAGCCCTGTTGAACACTTTAGATTGGGGTTTCCTCTGCCTAGAACCTGTCCTCCATGCACCACTAAAGTAACAACTAGGTTTTCTTGGTGAGTCTCTTTTTTGAATCATGGTGAATATTCAGAGAGACTGAAGACTAGTCTGAGGTGCATGCCATGGACTTAGAAGAAAATTAAATTAAACTCTTGAAGGTGAGAAGTGTGGTCATTAAAATATCAATGGAATTTTTGTGAAAGTTATATGATATAAAATATATAAAGTGCCCAGCATAAAATTGGTACTATTTACATGTTGATTTCTTTCATTTTGTTACTTCTTTTTCCTGTCTTTTGAATATTGTTTTTCCATAATTCTGTCAAATATTTCTCTACTGGTTCTATAATTCTTTCACCTTATAGACAGAAAAATATTTTCTTAAAATATTTGATACTCAAATATCATTATATTACCAATTCCCATCACCATCCTACCCCTTCCTAATTTACACATAATGATTGATAACTGATTCAACAATGTTTTAATAAAATGATGTTGGTTGTGAAAGAATAAATGGATAGGCACAGATACATTTCTTCTTCTCTAGGGATTTTCTAATACAGTTTGTTTTACTGATTACATAGGTGAGTAGTTAAGTTGATCATCTAGATGTTGCCCATGGTGGTTTTTTTTTTATTAGAGTATTATAATTATGCATAGTATTTGAGTTTATGCTATTCATTTTTAGCAGAAAACAGGGTCACAATTAAAATTAGACTAGTTGGTATCTGAGGCTCACATCATGTCTCCTATAATAATCTAAACACTTTCAGTCTTCTCTAAAAGATTGTTTATGATTTTGCATGGAAGCTAAAAGTAGCACAATAAAAGGATATTCTTCATTTTTAAGAGTCTCTGTTTTTATCTTAATTCATCTCCATGTGATGTCTTGATAAAATGGCTGAACAGACTCCTCTGTCTTCTGTAGACCATAGTGATAATAATAAGTATTCTTTATTTTCATTTAACAAATATTTCTCAAATGTCAGACAATAATGCCTGAAATGTTGGACACAATCCTGCTGTTGTGATGTTTTCATCTTGGATTATTTTTTGTGTGTCTAAATTACCTTTTACTTAACATCCATATTCATTTAGTAACATTCTGTGGTCTCCTGCATTATGCCACACACTGTAGCACTATTTAGGAATAGTGGACAGTCCAATTCCTACCCCCGCGTGTATGTACAATTTTGGAAAATGAAAGCAACTTTTTAAGTTTGTATTTGATTTGTGTGGTAGCTGCTGCCTAACCAAATGCTTTTGAATGACAAGCATTACTTAAAAATACCTATTCTTTAACTCAATGGCTCATTGCCCTTGAACCAAACATATTGAGCTCAATTCTCTGCTCACTCGAGATAAGCTGCTCTCTCAGGGGTAATCCCCGGCCACCTTTCATACAAAACCTTGGAAAAGAAACTCAACTGGCTCTGTAGACCTTTTAGATACAACTACAAGTAATGTGAACAAACATCAGCTGTGCAAATTGAAGGCCTCAAAGAACAACTGATATACAGAAATACGGACATAGAATTCTTTTTGATCATCTAATAAAAATGTCTATCATTTATTTCACATCTAATATGAGCCAAGCATGGTTGGTCAATGTGTATTTATTGTTTCTAATTTTCATCATCTTGCTGGAAAACAGTGATAATTATCTCAGAGATGTTAAGTGATTTTTCCTGCAGAAAGGGCTCACAGTCTTGAAAATAGAATCACATTTGGGTATTTGTCATTGATCTACAACTTGCTGCTTCTGTGTGCCACAGTTGTGCCCATGAGAAGACAAACTGAATGAAATAATGAAGAATGTAGTCATTTATTTAAATATTTTACTACATATTGAAAAGAATTCATGTTTTTAAAATGATTCCAAATATGACATGATCTTTCCATTTTAAATTGTTTCTGGGTTTTGCAAACATTCAAGCAGTGCTTAAACAATTTCTAAGTGAAATCAAATGTTGTTGTTGTAATTGCTGGATGAATGAAGCAAAGTGTTTCAGAAGAACATTGTATTTGTCATCTCCACACTGTCTTTGAAGGAGCAGATTGATTTAGACAAAAACATTATATGGGTAAAAGACCTTTTTAAACATTGACTTCTAATCTTTACTGCACCCTATTCTAGCTCTATTATATCATGTCTCTCTGAATACAAAAATATGGACTTGGTACTAGTAGGCATTCAGTCCACAATTTTAAGAAAATTGTAGCTTGTGGCTGATAAGTATCTTCAGACAGGCATATTGCTGTGTATGTCAAGAGAACTGTTATTCATTGTAAGTGGTTTGAGTTTCTGTATCTGAATGTTGTACATTTGTGAACATAATTATCTCAGATTATTTTGCAATAGTAAAAGACTATTATATTACAGGTCTTCATTCTCCTGCTGTATGTTCAGTCTTTCTTGTTTGTTTGCGTATGTTTAACTGACACCCATGACTTATACCTTAGATGATTGAAATTTTGAATGGAGATTAAATATGTGTAAACACCATGAAGGACATTTATGTTATCTTGCATTCCAAGTTTAATATAAAATAGGTATGGTGAGGTAAGTATTATATTATTAATAGAAATCTATATGAAAAAAATATTACTTTTCACTAAAAATGCCAGCTCTGTATATCTAATTTGCACTATTTCAATTTTACATAATAAATTTGTTTTTTGAAAGGACTTGACAGCTATTTTGGATTTTAAATTTTCATGGTAGTGGAACATAAATATAATTAGAGTATAATACCTGCAACATGTAGATTATTATTAAATAAAATGAAGCATTTTGAGAATCTCTGGAAAAGTTTTTTGATGAATGCATTATGAACTCTTCTAAGTGAAAATCCTTGAGATGACTTTTTTTGCATAAATTACAAATAGAAATGAGGGAGAACTTAAAATCAAATGATAAAAAGGATTTTGAGAATTTTTCAAATCTTGATATTTTTATAGGTCATCATGCATTTTAATAGAGTATTCAATAAATTGATTCATATTTAGCCTTGGTTCTATTAATGGACAAATTTCAAATGAGTAATTTAAGTCAATGATGCTTAACTATTATAAGGAATCTAATATATAAGAAATATGGATTCTCAAAAGAAAATTGTATTTTTTGCTTTATTTTCAAATAGACATGGTCACTGTCTCAAGGAACATGGGAAGGCATTTCAAATCACTCAAATTTATTTCTTTTGAATTCTATACAATGAATATTAACTTAATGAATATGCAGTAAATGATCCTTGACATCTTAGGAAAGGAAGGGAGCAGCATACGTGTCAATGATGGGTGAACCCAAGCTCCTTCATACCTTTGGTTTAGGCACCAAAAGTTAAAAAAAAAAATGTGCCATTTATTTTGGACTTTGGAAACGAGCATAGAACACCTATCTCAATATCAATGCACATAAAATTTCTAGCCATTTAAGGCTATTTTATATATCCATGGTAACCTATTTTTCTTTCTTTCTTTCTTTTTTTCTCCTCCTTGGCTCCTATGTGTATGTTGCTAAGCAGTTTACATTGCTGTACTGGATAATTATATCAAACTGTTAAATCTGTTACAGATTCTCATTTATTATGTCAAAATTCTGTCTACTTACCCAAAGAAGGCTACCCAAAGCATTAAAATTATTTTTGAAGCCAAGTTTTGTCTTCTGGATAGTGGCATTTTACCAAAATGTACTATATAACATTTATTATATATAGCTAAGAATTTTATAAATTGCTGTGTATGTGTGGAAAAACTAATCCATGTTTGTTGAAGCAAGTGAATGCAATGTGTTACACAATGAGCTCAAGGATTTTTATTAAGCTTGATTTTCCATCTGGCCTACACAATACCAATGACATAAGGTATACAACACAATTCACAAAGAGAATGAGGCTGCTTTTCCAAAATGCCTTTTCCAAAATCATTCAATAGAGAATCAAGTGTCTACAACAACAGTCACTTTCTAAAACCTTTTCCAGGTCTTAATTATTTTTCAGGGTGAAAAATCACCCAGCAACATGAGGGAGCAGTGGGTCACCTAGAGAAAGAGGTTAGAAGTGGGCCATGGAACAGCAAGAGAAGGTATGTGTCCCTTTTCAGGAAGAAGAAAGTATATCTCTTTGTTTTCTAATGATACTGCTTCTGGTGAAGTGTATCAAGAAGTCCTAATTGCTCTTCAAACAAAGCAATTGTTGTATAATATTACCTGTAAAACTCAAGACTAATTTCAAATGTGCTGAAACTCTTTGATAATTTCTTTTGATATATCATTGGGTATAATTAGGGCCATAAATTATAACACTTAATGAGTTTCAGAATATAAACTTATTATATAATAATTCCAAGTCAGACTGCCATGGTTCAAATACTGGCTTTGCCCCTCAATAAAATTTTGACCTTGGGAATATTATATACACTCCCTCTATCTTGGTTTCCTCATTTCAGAAGGGAGGCTAATGCTGGTAACTAACTTACCAATCAATTGAAGCATTAATTTGAGCATTAATAAACCTAAAATATGTCAAGGGGATTAGGTCAAGGCTAAACACATGCACACATAAGTATGCCTATCATTATTGTTGTTATCCCCATATTTATGAGCCCACTTTAAATCAAACTTCATTTCCATGATGTAGTTGTCATAATCTTATCTTAGAAAACCTGTAAGAGTGGATGTGGTTCCTGGGTTAAGAATTTTCAGTTTATTTTCTTCCTAAATAAGATGAAATTCTAATCAGTAAAATCCTTTTTGAATAGAGTATCTGAATTCTTTCATTGAATGTAAGCTAAACTGATGTAATTTAGTTTTGAATGTCCTAATTTTTCTTGTTTGCAGAGGGGTTTACACATGATATATATCTCATTTGGTCAAATAAATGTGATAGCTTTATTCTTATGCAAGGTTCTAAATACACACATAGTCAAAAAGAGAAGTGCATTAGGAAAGTAGGGAGAAAATTCAGTGCTAAATAGTAATTGAAAAAGATGTGTTGCTTGGAAACTGCAGAGAACACTGCTTTGTTTCAAGCGAAGGGTAATACAAATCATGCATTAAAATAGTAGAACCTTTTTAAAATTTCAACAATGCAATAGATGATAGTTTTAATAAGCTCTGACACATAACATAAAATAGTGCATTTCAATCATGCAGATGGTTCACAAAGATAATTCACAAACACTGATAGGTTTATATTGAGGTTTTGTTACATACCTTAAAAAGTTTCAGGTTATAGGTGCATAAACTGGACCCAGATTAAGGGCAATGAAATATTCCTTCTAAGAATAATCACCCTTTCAAAAACAGAAAAAAAGCTGTACTTAATCAGTGGTGTCATGCACCGTTGAGTTTTTGTGCATGGGACTTGCTGTTTAATAGCTGTTTGGTGACAGTTGCAATTGGAGGCAGTTATTAAACAATGTAAGATGCTAATTTGTTACTTGGCAGGGGGAGTGAGTTCTTTCATTCCTACCCAATTTCACAATGTGATGACCCTGAAAGTTAATGGAAATAAAGAGATCTGCACATGGAGAGTAAAAGTCACAATGCAGTGGCAATAATTATTCACCTTTTATTTGGGTGCTTGAGGGATGAAATTCAAATGATTACAGACAAGGCCTCTGAATGGTGAGGTAATAATTTTTTCTCTCCTGAAGGCTCATTATATTCAAGTCTTCTCCTCTGTTTCTGGAAATTCTTCCAAATAGGAAATAATTGATCTCCACATGAAGCAGTTACTGAGGCCCTGCTATTTTGGAAATCTATTCTTCATTGTACCCAAAATTCAATCTGTTTATTTCTTAGCACACTGTAACTTTTCACATGGACTTAATCTATGTGTTAGTTATCCAAAGTTAGTTTCTAGCTCATTTGGTAAATATTACTTTATATCAATTGTAATTAGCTAATAAAGGAGGAAACATTTAAGGAGTCCTATCATATACTAACCACCCTACTTATTTTAAATATTCATAATAAACTGATATACAGGGGATAAATAAATCTAATTTCATTATAATAGGTTACCATTCATTAAAATAGAAATATGCCCAGAAAACAGAGTGGTTTTTGAAAAATTTTGCTAATAAAAGATATTGGTACTTTTCCCCCTTTTAATTAAAGAATTGAGTTAGAAACATGTGTATGAGAAAAGTTTTAACTTAAGACTGAAATCAGTACTTAAATAAAGGTAATAATCGATTCTCAAATGTTATAGCAATTTAAAACTCTAAGAAAAAATGTTCAAAGAACTGTTCAAAAGAATTGTAACGTTATAAATGATTTTAAGTGACATTCTTTGATTTGGTTGGCCCCTTAGCTATTTTTTAGATTGGAAAATATCCCTGTCTTAATGAACCTAAATTTTCAATTGAGAATTGACCATAAGTAAGAGTATAAAAATGAATGCTGATATAGTGAATCTCTGATAAATGTTTTCTTATACTTTGTTTCATTACATTTCTCATCTGGATATTTAACCTAACTAAGTTATTCTGAAGTAAATAATATCACAAAAATTTATTGACACAGAAGAAGTAAGGTGTACATTTGGCTCAAATGAAAACATGCAGGGCAAGTAGATAGCTCTGCTAGCTATAGTCCCCCAGGGGAACAGTTTAGGCAACAACCAACATCTCAATGTCACTGTGTCAGAGGGAAAAGAGAAGTGAAGGGAACTTGCATGATATGTATCACTTCTGCTAACAAACTATTGGCCAGAATTGGTTCAACTGTAGGGGACCAACAAGAACAGAAAGAAGAATTGAATAATTATCATGAATAGATTTGCTCTAGGCATCGACTAGCAAATGAAGAGACAGGAGGAAAGCTTAGTAGTTATGTTGCAGAATCAGGATTTAAATACATATATTTACAGTCCAAATTCAGTGTTCTTCCCACTGTAGTTTTTGTTATAACTGTATTTGTTACAGTTTTTATTATAACTGTATCAGTCAACATCCTCCTCAAAATTGTGTGCAGTGGATATATAACTACCATTTTTTTTTATTACTGGCCACAATTTTTTTTCTTTCTAGGTTCAGATTGCTAATTAAATGTCAATTTGTGGTTTGTAATATAGAAATCCTACAGGTAGTAAGTTCCAAACTAAACTCATAAATTTCTATTCCTATCTTCTTCTCCTTTACTTCAGTCCCTTGGTATGACTTTCATGCAGGATTATTCTCAGTTTTCTAACTTTTCCAATCTGTCAAAAGTCACCAAATCCTGAAGACCTCTTGTCACAAATGTGGCATAAGTTACAAGATTCTCTTCTTTTCAGCAATAGTGCTTCTGGTGTAAAAGAAAAGTTGTACCTGACATTAAAAGTATAAGAAAAACTATATTCAATACTGTTAGAATACAGTTAAGATTATTGCATGAGGTAGGAAAGATTGAACTCAATCCTACCTAAACAAAAGAAATAAGAGTTAAACATTGCTGGACTGAGCTATTGAAGTAAGAGAGGCCATTATGAGGCAGGTTTTGTCAATGTCATTGAGCCATCTATTTTTGCTAATTTGCACATATTGAAGTTAGTCTGTTACTATTCCACAGAGATTGAGAGATGGGGAATTTGTCTTTCTTGATTATTGCATTTCAAAGAATTGACTCCCAGGTCCTTGAGGAAGATATTCCTAGGTTGCAAAACTAGCAAGAGGCTACCAGAAGGCTGACATCCCCAAAGGGCAGAGAAAGAATTTACAATTGCATGTTTTCTAATGTAAATGATTTGAGAAAACAAAAGTCAGAGATGTAGAGTCCAGAAGTGTATTCAGGCTGAAGGAAACAGTAAGGCCATATGGGTCACAGTAAGGCCATTTGAGTCCCTTCGCTGAGGCTCTGCTGACCCTGGACTATCCCTGTCACTGTGGTCTCACCTTTCCACTTGTGCTCTTCTTCTCTAGGTTCTGAGATATGCCCTCCTCCAACACAAGTTACATCATGTTACTTTTTATGGAAAATTTCTGACCCCGCTATACTTTAAATATAAAATAAGATGCTATAACTCTGGAGTACTCTCCTACCACTCAGCTCACTTTATGTATATGTGTCACAAGCCCCTACACTGTCCTCCAAAAACACCTCCCCACTCTCTTTATCTTTGCACACACCGCTCACTTCTCCTAGAAGAGCTTTTATTTCTTTCTCTGACCAGAATCAGCAGTTTAGAATTCACCTGCTTAATGAAAACCTCCCTACATCTTCTAGGCAGTTGATGTCTCTCATACCTGGTCTCCACAGTGTGCAGAACTACTTATCCTTGAACAGAACTCACCAGATTGTTTCTTTATTTGTTTATTCATAGTCCTACCTTCTCCTTTGGTACTGAGCATCACTAGAACAAAGACTGCATTATTCAGCTTTCTGCGTTAGCAATTATCAGTTGTTCAGTCTAGTCATTGTTCAGTAAACATTTTTGTAATATTCTTCAACAATTAATTCTTCATATGTAATAGTAAATGAAATTTAAAACTTGTATTCTTTTAGAAAAATTATTTAATAAATTTATTATGAAAGTATATTCAATAAAGTTGTTAAGCATCTTCCACGTATGAATATGGAAATAAAATTCATTTCCTTGAGATGACACGCCTAATAAAGTTCAAGATGACTGGAAACAGACCAACGTGAGAGGTGGGAACATGAGGTTAAGGGAATAATTCTTTAAAATGGACCCACTGTGCTGACTCCAATATGTTTTCTCTTTCAAACAGCAATTTACTTGCAGCCCTACTTGGCTGAAATGGACAGGATATGTTACATTCTCAGCAAGTTGTTATCTGCAGGACAAATGCAGGTCCAAAATAATTCCAATAAGAGGAACACAAGTTACCATGAAGGGGTAGACTTTTGTGAGCTTTACACAGACCAGATCCCAGAATTCAGGGAGATAAGGATGATTCCCCCGAACCATAAAATCTGAAAGCACGGGTTCCAATTAGAAAAAGTCAGCATGGGCCAAAATGATCTAGAGTGGTCATGGCAGCAGAGACTTGAAAATTGGATGTGATTCTGCTGTCAGACAGAAATCAAGAGGTGGACCGAGGCAGAACTCTCTGGAAGCTTCCCTGGGACCCCAGTAAAACTGGAGGGCAACAGAGGCATATCCTCCCTTTCCTCTCTGAGAGGATACCCTCTCTGTCTTTAGAAGGCCCCCTTTACCCCTTTCCCATCCCTTCTAATGAACTCATGCCTGTTACTCTGAGTGATGTGTCTGAAGTCTTTCTGACTTCATCACAAGAATCAGGGTTTGAAGCAGGGGCCTTCATCCTGCCTCAGTTTCCCTGAAGACCCCAGCCATGTAACAAGTCATTAAAATCATTAATGATTTGGCCGTGAACAGCGCAGACCTAGGCCTCGGAGAATGTCCCCGCCTCTCAGAGGAGTCACTGCTTCAGCAGAGGCCAAGTGTCAGGAACTAATTCAACAACTTCTGAGATAAACACACAAAGAGAAGCACCTGGGAACCCACAGGGACATGGCAAAGCACAGCACTTTCTGACAACTTACAAGTCATTGAGTATTCCTAGAGCATAAAATGTGAATATATATTGCCAGAGGATGAAAATAGGGAGAAAAAAAAAAAAAGATAAGGCTGAACTAATTAGTCAAAGGGAGTCCACCAGGACCTGCCAGGCCATCGGGGCAATTTAGAAATTATCCTGTTATGATGAAGCAACCGAAGCTCCCAGTATTGATAGGACTCATTCAAGGACACAGAGCCAGTTAGTTGGGGGAGTGGAGAGAATCTTGCTATGGTTTGATTCTTAATGAGTATTCATTTCTTCAGAATTTGCTGTGATCAGTAATTAACACTGAATCCTGAAATCCCAATGAGGTACATCGAAGCTGGCTTGGCTTTCCAGAATGAGGTTGATTAACATAACTGATCAGTCAAGGCCACAAGGAAGCCTTTTTGATTGAAGGGTTAACTTTCAGTAGGTTTCACTGATGTTGATTTTTCTCTCATGCTTCCTGTTAGTAAGTTTTATCTTTACGGTTTTTAAGAGAGTCCAATATTGCACCTAAATCTGATTTTAAATTTTCATGTCATTTCCAAACATAAAATTACCTGTCAATTTTGTTATCCGTGTGAATCTATTAACAATGAAATAAATACCTGATAAACTTGTTGAAAAAAATAAAATAAAGTGCAGAAACAATTCAGAAACAAACTATACATTTCGCAAGAATCATGTATAACCTAACACAAAAAAAATGTGATAGAGGAGCCTTACAATTAAATAGTAGTAACAAATAAAGTGAACAATAAATTCTTCAAATCAAAAATATTTTTCAGTGACATGTTACAGTTCCCAGGTGGAATGCCTATGTGCGCAGTATTGATAAAAATTGATTTGTATTTCAAAAAGAAATATTTCTAGAAGAATATTTTTAGTAATCTATGTAAAAATAAACTAATCCTAAGGGGATGTTGTCTAAAGGAAGGTATACTAATGCCCCCTGCAAGAGAGTAATGCTCAGAGATTTGCAGTATTCAGGTGTTCCCATATCTTCCAGATGATCAATTTGCCTCTGGGAGATTTTGAAATTGTTTTTTATTTTTCTGTTCTGGGAATATCAGGAGGTGCTGGGGCATACTGAGATAATGGTAATGGTTTCTTCCCCTCCAAGGCTAAGAATTCACTTTTAAAATTGTCTTCCTCTTTAGTGATAAACCATAGATGTTTTGATCAAAATAATATGAATAGTAAATAATCCATAGCAAAAGTCTCCTCTGCTTTAAATTAAATTACCACCTTCTTGTATTATTCAACTAAATGTTTCACTACTAGAGAGGGATGATCATATACTTTGAGTTGATATTTGAAGGAAACAAGAAACTTAGCTGATTTTAGGCAAGGTTCCTCTTACCAATTAATTTAATGTTTTCATAACATCAGAGAGGATTGAGTTTTTTATTCTCTCCATATTTCTTCATAAGGATAAACATGTTTATAACATCATTATATCATCAGAAGTCTAATTATTTTAAATATTCTATTTACTTCTGGTTTAATCATTCATTTATTTTAAAATGCTTAATCATGGCATATGGTTTAAATGCACTCATGTTAGCACAGTGGTGAATGTTTGTAATTTATAAACAGGCAGTTTTCTTATATGAGCAGTAAAATTGCTTTTGTTGTTATTGACTCCTGAGTGCAGTCAAAATTTGAAGCCCTCTACTTCGAAAAGCTCTAATTTGAGAAATTAACTATCAATATTACAACATTTTTAGGCCTGTGTGATCTCTTCCATAATAAATTTTAATGAAGAATTCTAATAACATCTTAATTCATAAGTCCAGTGCTACCTTTCCATTCCTCCTTTTCCTCACTGCACTAGATTTGACACTGTTCACTATTTCATTTTTTTAAGAAAGCGCTCTTGAAACTTGTCTGCATGAAACTCTGTTTTTGTGGTTATTTTTTTCCTCCTTTTTCTCTGCAGTTTCTACCTGTCCTCCTGAGCATTGGTTTGCAACCTACAGGCAATGTTTCTGAGAATTTCATTCTCAGGTGTTCTCATGTACATTCATTCCCTAGGCAACCTCAACCACACTCATTATTTCATCAACTACATAACAGAAGTACACTGGCCATTGCCACACACTCTCTCAAGCACTACCTTCCAAATGCAACTTGAGATCTCCTTTTCTCAAATGTGTTCTGTTCTGTAACTCACTATCTGAGAAGATGAAATCATCCTTCACCAGGTACCCAAGCCACTAAGGTGAACCTTATCCTGGATTCTTTCTTCTCTCAGTCTCTCCCACACCCCTTATTAAATTACTGTATAATTCAAATACTAATCATTCTTTGAAACCCTAAGATTCTCTCCATCATAACGCTTTGTGTTCTGGCCCATAAAATTTTTCATATATATTATTACAATAGCCTCTTAAGTAACCTACCTATCCCATCTTTCCCCATTTGATCCCTTCTCACACTAGTAGAATTATCTTTCAGTGAAAAATCATCTTTTTATTTTACCTAGGGACTAGGGATATAGCTCAGTTGGTAGACTGCTTGCCTTGCATGCACAAGGCCCTGGGTTCTATATATATATATATATATATATATATATATATATATATATATATATATATATATATCTTATGGGCCATCATTAGATACATGACAAAAACATGACCCCTATAAACACAGTTATGGCTTTTTATAATGAGTCTTAAGCCCACATTTTTTGGTCGGTTTCTACCTATTCTGTTTAATAGACTCAAAATTAATATCTACATCAATTATATACAGGCCTCCAGATATAAGTATAGTCACTAAAAAAATAAAATTCACAAAGTATTAATTTAACTTGGATTGAAATGGAATATTTTTTAATATAATAAACAATGCTAACAAATGTAGGCAGTGTCTAATAAATTAAACACCTATGGCATCATCAATTTTTTTGCTTTTTAATTTTAGAACTTGGCAGTATAAGTTGGACGTCTTAAAATGTCAGATATATCATCATTGCATCCAAAGGCTGCATATTCCCCATTTGGGGAGAGAGATTTTCTTTCATCATACACTTCAACCCTAAAATCACTATTATATATCTATGCCCTACATTCTACTATTCAGATGAGAGAATCAAAAATGATAACAATTTCCAATGCTACGTTCAATATTATTCTTTCAAAGAAGGGAAGAAAAATCTTCAAATATTTTAGCTCTTTTCTCTCCAGTCTTCCTGACCCAGCTGATATAAACCCAGGATATAGTTCAATAATGATACCAAATACAAGCTACTGACACAGATATTTTTAAAAACACAAATTGTACCAGTTACTATATACTCACAATGTGTTATGAGCTCCTTGGGAACTGATAAAAATAGAGTAATACATCTAAAGTGCTCTAATTCTCATGGGCTTTAAATGGACTTTCTATTTTTTGATGCAATTCACTGTCCTTTTGAAAAAGTTCACACCCATTTTGTAGAAATGCTTTTCATTGTGATGTTCTAATCACTGAGGCAGACTTATTTCACAGGAAACACCCAGATTTAAATTCTCTAAGATCATCTGTTAGCTTGTACAATGTCAATATTTAAACACACTCACTTTGGTATGATTTGGTTTCTGGGTAAGGTGTGTTGATTGATTGATCACTTGATGCAATTCCAGAGATTCAACTCTGCTGTATCATTTCCTTCCTCCTCCATTTCAAATCAATCAGCCTTTTATTTTCTTAAACTTTCTTTTTATGACTACCGGGTAGTAATTTCTAAAACACATCTGACAAGAAAAAAAAGCAGAATTTCTCTGTTATCTGGAAATAACGTTTTAATTTTTAGGCATGCTGGATTTTATTCTTCACAAATATGGCATTTATGGATTTACTTGAGATTCATTTGGTCCCTCTCTTGCATTTGCAGCCAGGTTTTGTAGAAAACTAAGTTGTAAAGCAATGCTTTTCAGCAGTTTGGGATTTCAGCTCAGGAGCACAAGTTAACCCCCAGGTTTTCAGCATGATTACATTTATCTATATTTAAAGTACAAAGGAATCAACATGCTGGAAAGTAATTGCTCTGTTGCCATAGGGAAAGAGATTAGGAAAACTGTGAGTTTAAGGGAGAAACTGCCTGAGTAGTAATCCCTTTTATTATCTATTCTAAGCCATAAAAGATTCTATCCCAAGCCTAATAAATAATTATGTCATGAACTGTAGGGTCAGAGGACTTCAGCAAGACTGCTAAGAAGTCCAACTCTCAGAAACTTCCTATATTCCTAAGGTCATATTATCTCTTTTAAAAGTATCTGTTTGAAAGCACTAAATGCAGTCAGATGCTAATGTGCACAGCAGGGGAGAACAATTACCACAACCATTCATTTGCTAGGTGATCTCTAAGGCCTATCCTAACTTTAAAATTCTATGTCTGTGTCTAAATTAGAGAGTCATTTTCATTTGAATTGACAAAACTAATCATATGTTTTAATTAAGATATTTTCTTTTCATTAAATGAATGTGTGTCAGAACAGAGAATTATGTTAATGGAGAGCCCAACATCTGTCTGCAAAGCTGGGGTCATGGAGCCAGCAGAAATTAGACAAATGACCAAGATCTCCTGAAATAAGTTTACTGGCAGAGCTTGGGCTAAGGCCTCTGTCAGTTGGGCAGGAGGAGTAGACAAATGTACAGAAAAGTCCAGATGAGAATGAGAGTTACAGGAGATAAACATGGAGTAAACACACAAAACAAACGGTGGAAAAGCAGACAAAGCAAGCTCTGGAGGGTGCAAATATAATCCCATTTTACTGTAGAGCCACTCAGTGTCCCCCTGCTCCCCATCACTTATGCTTCCATGGTAAACTCTCTTAAGCTTCCATTTATTCCAGGGCCATAGAAATAATTTGGAATCCAACTTCCATGCCAGAAGTCTTTGAAAATCATATTCAGAAACAATTCTAGATACTATGAACAAATTATGAGCACATAATAAAAGCTGGGTTTGAGGTTGGGGTTCATGTTGGGGGCCCCTGGGAATATACTAGGTAGTACTAGTGGTTTCTTGACCTTCGCATCTTGTCTGTTGCCATTCTCTACTTCTGGAACCTGGACCTCCTCTGCAGTACTGACACAGGATCCCACAGTTAGATTTTTGACCAGATCATCAAAGAAAATAATCAGATCCAAGTAGTGATTAATTTGACTCCACTCCTCTGTAACATATTGGACGGAAATACCATCATCTCTCAAGGCTCACCTCTAACATAAAAAGCCTCCATAACTATTTCTAGCCAAAAAGTTTCCCTCTAGGATCTCTGCAATTGGCCCATTTTCTTCACAGTGATCCCATGCTGATTTACACCATTCTTAAATTGTTTTCTTCCATAGTTTAACTACTTGATGGCATTTTATCCTTTATATGACTTTTTGTCAGCAACCACACGACTACCTTCATCAGGAAATGACTATGGAGTCACAGTATAGTTCTGAGGGTATGGGAGCTGTGTCCATCTTGTTCATCTCTGTATGTCCAAGCACTGAGCCCAAAAAATAATTGTTGAATGAAAGTGAGGGCAAGGAAGGAGGACTATCCCCTGTACTGAAGGGAGCAAATGTGAGACAATTGCATTATTAAAACCAAGAAGCAAAGGAAAAGTAGGTGTAAGGGGAAAAATAACTCTTACTTTAAAAATATGAAATATTTTGTATCCCAGCAAATGTTTAAGATTGATAAAAATATATCTCCTCATAGATGTAAAAGTATATTTCTTCCTCTAGGAGTTAAGTTTCATGATGAGAAAAACTATGATTTTTATATCTGCTACAATATAACGAGTGTTAGGACCATGCCTGGTACTTACCTAAATATTAACTACAATAGTAACTAGGTTGATTTAGTTAATTAATATTACATGCATGCCCCATTTTATTAGTATATAGAAATTGTCCTTTATAAATTTAATAATAGTAGGAATTTAGAGTGCTCTCTTTGTGTCATATACCACTAAAATACTGTATAAAACATCAAAGCACTTTAGTATTATGGCAACTCCTATCCTGAGAACAGCACTATGAAGTAGTTGCTGTCATGATGCCTGTCCTGTGTCTGATGACAAGGAGGTATTGCAGGTTAAGTCAATTGTCCTGGGTCACCGAGCTGGTAGATCGTGGGGCTAGGATCTGAATATAGCAGTCATTCTCTGTAGGCCACCCTGTGACTCATTGTCAAGTTCTGCTCAGTTACCTCCATAATGAAAATAATGCTTCAAAATTTATATTGACTATCCTATATACAAAAACAGCCAACAAGAGAGAAATTGAAAGAGAAATTATACACATATACCCTTTGGAATATAAGAAGGATGAAAAAATGAGAGAGCAAGAATTGAAATGGTAAAATCAAGATGCATAAGATGTCTTAGTAAAACTTAAAACTGGGCAGAAGAGGAAGGGGAAACAAACAATTTTACATTAAATTGCTCTTGCTGGCCTGGCACAGTGGTACGTATCCTGTAATTCCAGTAGCTTGGGGAGCTGAGACAGGAGGATTGCAAGTTCAAGGCCAGCCTCAGCAAGTCAGCAGGACCCTAAGTAACAAGTAACTTAGTGAGAACCTGTCACACACACACACACACACACACACACACACACACACACACACAAAAGTTCTTTCTATGGAAATGATGCTACTGAGAAAAGAACTTTAATTATCAGATTATCTCAACTCCCCTGTGAAGGGAGCTCAAAGTAGTAAGAATTGAATACCAGGGAAAGCTGTGGGATGGCTTCAAAAGAAAATTTAAAAGCAGAACTAGAGGGACACTGATGGAGAATAAGAAAACGTGAGGAATGATTAGTAATCTCCAGCTTTACCATTGAAGGCAAGACAGATGTCAGACCCAGGGTTATGAAGACAGGAGGGGAATCCAGATCACACTGCAGTAATGATGAGGTCAATGCGGGTATTTTTAATTTAAGGTATCTTTGTAAAACTACAGTTTCTTTTCTGAGACAACATTGTTTACTTACCTTTCTATCACTGCCACTAGTTTCTCTCTTGAATCGCTGAAGGTCGACACATATAAGTCTTCATGAGCTTCTGCACACCTGCTCCTCCTGTAGGGTACTCAGCAATAGTAAAAGTCACCATCATCTATTTAGGGACCTAATCTGTCATGTCAGATTTTTCTCACCTTGGTCTGTTTGCTCTCTCATTTCACATCTACTCAATCACATAATTCTGAATTCACATTCCTAATTCAATTGAATGCATCTATTATTTTCTCTCTCCAATTCTAAGTCCTCATAATTTTGCACCTACATTTGGTGTTGTTTTGGCTGATGAGTAAGTAGGTATTAACTGAAAGAAAGTCAGGAAGGTGGGACTTACTTTCTCCTTGTGGTAGAAAAATCCTAGCTTGTTCCTACTTTATAAACCAACTCTTTGCTTACACTTAGAACTCAGCTAAAAAATTACCTTCAGCAGGAGACATTTTCTAACTTCAAAGCTAAGTAGGCTGCTCAATTACCTCTTCCCATGGTACTTTGTGTAACATTTAGCACCTCTATAACTACCTGTTCAGAGTCCACTTTTCAAACTAAATTGTAAGTACCAAAAGGCAGTAGTCTGTCTCTATGTTGTACAATGGCTTCCCCAGTGCCTGGCAATAGTACATGGCCAAGGATTTATAAAGTAAATTAATGAAAGGAGGTTAAGCTAGATCACACCTCCAAAAACCACCTATTCACTGATGATACATGCAAGATCAACTTCATTATGGAAACTGCATTAGAAAGTACAAAAGGTACATGAAAATTAAATAAATAAAATACTTAAAGTTCAAATTTATTTCCCAGATATACTTCGGACATTAGTTGATGTAGAAGAGGAAATTGTAAAAACTGACTAAGCCAAAAGTATCCACTGTTGATTGACGGTTATCTAGTGAATTGAATAACAGAGCTGGCATGCTTGCAACCTTGTAAACAGTGGGATCAGCAGGAAGAATTACAGTAATGCTCTGTTGAATGTGTTTGAAAATACCAAATATAAATCACTTATTTTTCTGTTTCTCAACTAGAGCAAAATGGGAATTGTAAAATTATTACTTATGACCACCATGCATTTGATAAATCTCAATTGAATTCCCTCAGTCCAGAAAGTATTAGGAAATACTAAGAGTCGTATATTGACATAAAACAGTCATATTCAAGGAAAAAGGTGACAAGAGTTTTAACCCCCCAAAGACACTGAGCAATCTGGCAACTTCCCAGCCAGCCAAAGTGGCAGAGAATTTTCTGAGTTTGAATTTGACCTGCTTTTCTCCCTTGGGAATGGCATATTCAACTTATCCCCAAGATTTCTCAGAGCTAATCCTATCACAGGAGCCAAGAGAATAGCAAAAGTTATAATTGATTTTTCTTTTCACTTAAATTCTTTCAAGGACAAAGAAAAGAGATCTAAAAAGTGGTTCTTACAATAAATATCATTCTCTTTAAAAAAAAAATTCTTTGTAGACTTTGTTCTTTCCCAAGTGAATTTTAACACATAGCCAATAACCGTTGCCCTTTACTCCAACAAAATAGTGTTGAATACAGATTAGTATAAGTCACTCAGAAATTTAAAATCTAAACAGAAGAGGGTAATTTTAAAAACAAAATGTTAACTCATTTTCAATTTTTTGTCACTCTGGGGACATGGACTATTTAGGTATTCCCTTATAAGTGTGTGTAGTCAGATGGCAGATGCCCTTTCAATCTTTTAAAAATATTTTTGAATTGTAGATTGAAATAATATATTAAGAGATTTCAATTTTATCCAACATTCTCTATCTTGGAGGAAGAATTAAAATGCAACAGATTACTTAGTATATTGGAATGAGCATAATAGCTTTCCTCAGTTAAAAGTCATTGGGGCTAACATTTTTGCATAATGAATACCTTTAACAATTAAACGGTGGAAAAGAAATGAATTAAGTGTTATCACTTAATAACGCATAAATGTCACAATGAGGCGTCTACTTCCTATTTCTAGCATGCAAAACCTGGAGGAAAAACAAAAAAGCAAGGCCCTTGAAAAGAATTTGGAGTACTATTTTGAAGGAGTAGGGCCATCAATATTCAGGTTTGTCCTTTGGTAGCTAATAGTTATGTTTATAATTTAAAATAAAAACAACACTGAGATGTTGTTTTTATTTTAATGCCAACAAATTCTATATTTCCTGAGTGTGTATTTGATGAAATTGACATGATAGGTCATTTAGAGTCTTCAGCTATGATAAGGTTATATTGGTGGAACTTATGAAGTTAATTCCACTTTCTGTAAGAATTCTTAACCTGAGAAACAGGTGATACATGACTCCCTGTATGATCTATTATATCAAATAACTTCTGGAGCCCAATTTACTTTAGTGTAGAGAAAAGGAGTTCATAAAGGAAGTCTTTCGAGAATTTTTGTTGGAATACAAGAATTTCCTTCTCTACACATTCTGTAATTATTTTTTTAGAACTTATACTTCTAAAATAACCATTTTTCTCACCTTTTTCCTTTTCTCCTCAAAACTTTCAAGAGATGCTTTCTCAAAAGGAATTTTACAGTTCAAATAACTATAAAGGTAGAAAAAATATTCTATAAATTAATCATAAAAGAGTATTTAAAAATTTGCATCTCTGAATGTGAGCATATAGAGAAAAGTAGATGCAGGAGCTGATAAAGAACAAAATAAAGTGTCCTGATTATTTCATCTTTCTATTCTTTCACATCTTAGATTATTAGAATTTACTTATAAAATGGATGCTTCCGCAATATTAATATCTGTTTTTTTTCTCATCTCTAAGTTAATGTTTATCTCCTCTGAAAATTTCAGATAGAGTACAAATAATTTGGTGGATTACAAATAATATCCTAATATTCTATTTAATATATCATCATATTAAAATATAATTATTATTTAATATATGAAAAAGTAGTATTGATTCAGGAAATAAAACTGACCAATTTAACACATAAAATCTATAACTTAAACATTAAAATCTTCTTTAATATTTTAAAATTCTAACTTTAAAAATCTCTGAACTATTTCTAGTAGGAGTGGTTATCCAATATTGAATCTCTCTCTCATATTTATTAAATGATTATTTGCAAGAGCACATGTCTCACTAAATACCCACAAAATGAATTTGTGTGTCATCCTTTTCAAGGATCTAGCTGGTCTTCTCTTCAGTACCTTACTATATGCCTCTGAGAGCAAATTGCTTCACCCCAGATTTCCAGTGAGGTCCTGTAATACTGCAGTTGTCACAAACCAGGTCTAAAATATTACAGTGATTCCACTATAGAAAGTATAGAGGACCCAAAGAACACCAGGGGTATGTGAAGAGCTCTTTCCTCCATCAAAAAATAACAAGCCCTAAGTACAAACTCTTAGGCTAGTTAAAGCCTCTCAAAATTGACACCCACAAGATTTAAATGTTTTTCCACACAGCTGAATCACATTTAATAATATAGAATATCACTATTCGAGACCATTCTTACCATTGTTTTTTTTTTATTATATTTGGACCTTTTAGGAATTATATTATTATGTACAGAGTTATATTTTTTATTCAAGGTAATATTATACAGGTTTTCTTTTTCCTTTTGTAAATGATACTAGCCAATGAATAGATTTTATTTTATAATAAAATTTAGGATTCTTCACCATGTTCTTTTATTTTATGTTGCTGCTAACTTTGAAGTATGAATTATTAGAGATTTATTTTAGATGCATTTTTCTATAGTGACAGCAAGAAATGATTCAAACACCTTTCATTATTCTATCCCACAAAGGTGTTAATAATACATAAATTTTTATTTTAAATTAAAAATTTCAGTATATGATGCTATATTAATCTTCAATCATGAATATTTCTGACACTATTAGATACTGATATCCACTTCTGCATTTGACTTTACAATTGCATGACTCTTTTTTTTTATTGGTTGTTCAAAACCTTACAAAGCTCTTGACATATCATATTTCAAACATTTGTTTCAAGTGAGTTATGAACTCCCATTTTTACCCCAAATACAGATTGCAGAATCACATCGGTTACACATTCACATTTTTACATAATGCCATACTAGTGACTGTTGTATTCTGCTACCTTTCCTATCCTCTACTATCCCCTCCCCCGCCCCATCTTCTCTTTCTATGCCATCTACTGTAATTCATTTCTCTCCTTGTTTTTCCTTCAAATTCCCCTCACAACCTCTTTTATGTAGTTTTTTATAACAATGAGGGTATCTTTCCATTTCCATGCAATTCCCCTTTTCTCTCTCTTTCCCTCCCATCTCGTGTCTCTGTTTAATGTCAATCTTTTCTTCCTGCTCTTCCTCCCTGCTCTATTCTTAGTTGCTCTCATTATATCAAAGAAGACATTTGGTATTTGTTTTTTAGGGATTGGCTAGCTTCACTAAGCATAATCTGCTCTAGTGCCATCCATTTCCCTGCAAATTCCATGATTTTGTCATTTTTTAGTGCTGCGTAATACTCCATGATGTATAAATGCCACACTTTTTAATCCATTCATCTATTGAAGGGCATCTGGGTTGGTTCCACAGTCTAGCTATTGTGAATTGTGCTGCTGTGAACATCGATGTGGCAGTATCCCTGTAGTATGCTCTTTTAAGGTCTTCAGGGAATAGTCCGAGAAGGGCAATAACTGGGTCAAATGGTGGTTCCATTCCCAGCTTTCCCAGGAATCTCCATACTGCTTTCCAAACTGGCAGAACCAATTTGCAGTCCCACCAGCAATGTACAAGAGTACCCTTCAATTACATGACTCTTAATAAAATATTACTCAACCAAAACACATGGCTGCACATAAGTGTATTGCATCATCATGAATATCCACCTCAAATTGCAACACCATAATGGGTTGTCCAAAAAAACACTAAAATTCATTGAAGTAAATAATGATAGAAAAATCAATTTTAACTTCTCACATTCCAACATTAACATGAAAAACATTTCTTATATTAGCAAAAACTATACTTATCATCCTGGTGCACAGTATCTCTATTTTTATGCAAATTTGATTGTTAATGTCTTGTTTATCTTACAGTGTTTGTATACAAAGAAGCAAAAACTGTGTGAGATGTGATAAGATTTATTATCAGAGTTATTGGACATAAATTTCCATCTAGCCAGAAGGTGAACTGAAATGTGTTGTAAATGATGGATTTTCCCTGTTTAAGGAGAAGAGGTGGACAGTAGATTCTGTTTTATCGTGGATTAATATCTGGTGATTACAGAGCCCTTAGCCTTTTGCCTTGAGGGATGTACCCCATCTCTGCAAATGCAGCCTTTGATTAAAAGGGAGATAAATGAGAACCATTTTCTTTGTTGTTTTTTTTTTCCCTGTCCCTTCTGGAACAGATATCCACATTTAAATTCTATTTATTTGTCTTACATAAGAACTCATACCTCCCACAATATATTGCCACTTTTCTTTCAGTCTCTGCAGTAGCTCTGACCCAGTATGAAGAATGCATAAGATCTCTCTGTTTCAAAACTCATTAGAAGGGATAAGGGCAAAAACTTTCATTGAAGAATAAGCCAGAAAGGACTTGAATACAGAAAAACCTCAGGGGAGTTCTAATTAGAAAAGTTGGCACGGGTCAGGAATAACTTGCTCTTTTTTGCATATGAAATTGTTCCAGATTGGAGGAAGAACTCAGAGACATTGACTCAGAAAACATAGGTTGATACTGAGCTTTTTGTCACCTCCAGAAACTTGTAACCCCTCAATTTAAAAAAAAAAAAAGATATATCTCTTTCACAGTTTGTCAGAATTTCCTCAGATCATTGGAATTACAGGTCTTTAGGAAATAGAATGTTGTACTGACATGTAGCGTAGGTTGTCTTTAAATTAGAAATGTCACTGTCCAGTATTCTTCTTTGACAGCTTATTTTCTCAAGTCAGTACTTTGGGAAACAACTTGCAATCAGTTATTATTACATTTTATTTTTATACATGTTTGGCTGTATGTCTTCCTGTCTTCTGAGTTTATGAGAAATGATAATTGTACAAGGCAATTCACTTAACACTATTGAGTACTTACTAAATGCCAGGCATTTGCTAGGAAATTAGCATGCATAAATTTCTTACGTAATCATTCCAATAATTCTCTCTGAATGCTATTTGCTCTACTTTATGGATAGGAAACTGGCCTAGAGGTGTGAATTGGGCAATTTTTTTAATGTTAAACTGCTGTGTTTTGCCCCCATATACTTCTTGTTACCCAATAACTTTTTCATCATTCATCTATACCTACACTGTTATGTCAGATGCCTAAGAGACAGGGAGACATCATAGAATTTTATAATTTCCAATTCTCAAGCTATAGTCTATTATATTTATTAAATTAATTTTATTTTGATGTCATGTAACATTAAAGTTTTATAAATATTTTACATTATTATATTTAATAATGTAATATTAGATGAAAACACTAGAATATATGCATTTTTGTTATACATAACTTGTAGATGACTTCCCTGTGACCTTTCATGAAACCCTTACACAGACCTGAAACTAGAGATCTTGTCAAGATCTTCTCAAAAACATTAAGAGGTAGAATGAGGTTTCAAATCTAAGCTTCCTCACACTCACCAGAAAAAATGACATTGGAGGTTGAGAGGTTAAGCCCAACTAAGGGGTGAATGATTTTTTTCTAAAAAATGACAGATTTGGAGACTCATTGAGAGGGTTACTTGTGTCTTTTTAAGTCAGTTAAACACTGGATAAATTGCAAGAACCCCAAATTCCTCTAAGCCTACTATCAAACCAGACTAGAAGAAATGCTAGGACAGAGCCTATAGGCAGATGACCAAATTAACTTGTTGACCTCCTACCATATCCATGTGTATCAACATTTTAAATAAAAAAGAAGTATTTTTTTTTCTGATCCATAGGTGGAATATGGCACAATTCTACTAAATTCTTGATCTCCAGAAGAGCACAGAATTAGTCAAATCTTCTCCATGTTCTCGAGTCCTCTAAGGTGGAGAGGAGATAAGGCAGGAGAATAGCAACAGTTCCAGCCAGAGAGCTGTCCAGATGTGAAATGCCCATCACAGTGAATGTGCAGAATCGAAAGATGTGACAGGATCGATACAAGACAGGTTTTTCAGGAAGCTATCAAAGCTTAACTTCAGGGCTCCTAACTTGCACAAATCCATCTGAATACATGGCTATGCTGAAATTAGCTTAAGGTTTCCAAAACCCTATTTAACTGAGGAATGGTTTGCAAAACTATGGCACACCTATTTAAAATACATGTCAAGTCCAGTAAACTTTGTCAAATTTATATCCTCAAGCACAATCATTCACAGAAAACTATAACATTTATATCAGGACAGAAAGTTCTCTGGGGCCCTCACCTACTATTCCACACTCAGAAGCAAATATTCATCCTATTTGACCATCTTTTTACTTTTCCTAGGTTGTTTTGACTCTCCCAAGTTTTAGCATCATGATGCTTATTTTTTCAAAGAGATTTAGACTTAGTTTGTGGCTCTGCTATTTCTGCTTCCCTCTCTCAGGCTTCACACTTTTGCTTTTTCTGAGGAGCTTAGTAGTCTCACTCCACACAGACATGGTTCAAATAAAAGCCCTTGGGGTGAGGAGAGTTTTTGAGAATACACAGTCTTTTTTGGCTTCCTCATTTTTTTCACTCTCTTTCTGTTATTTCTTTTCCTTTCTCAATTTCCAGTTGATTCTGACTTTGAACTTGGGCCTGTGACTTGTCAGTCCACGATGACTTCACTATTTGCTTGAGCTCTATTTGATGAAGACAGTTTAATGGGAAAATCCTGGATGGAACAGGATTTCAGCCAGTCTCTTTTCCTCTAGGTTCTGCCTGGTTTTGGTCACTGGACAGTATCTTTACAAAGCAACTTCTTGAAAATAATTGGTCCAGGAAGCATACTTGTCTTTGAAAGAAGTTTTGATTTTTTATACAGCTCTCTAATATTTTCAAAACCTAGATCTGTTATCTACTTTTAAAAATACACAGAACTAGGATACTTTCACTGCAATCTTTACAAAACAAGGTAATATTCAGCTGTTTCTCACTGACTTGCAGAATCCACCCTGCTACTGGTGTAGGGCAGCTTTAGAGTGGTGGTGGCACTTGAAGGACCCTGCAAAAAGGAGAAGAAGGACTGGTACTATGTGTAGTTTGAATACTAGGAGGAGATAATTTTGAGTAATGTTTAGCTTAGGTCCTTTATTTGATAAAGTTATTCTAATTTTATATAGCAAACTCATGATACTCAACATGTACAAATCATCACGCTGAGGTTTGTTGTTGTTTTTTTTTATAAATTCAATGGTTTGGTTTATGTAGCATTATGTTTGTAGATGGCATGAGAAGATAGGTATTATTTTGTTTGTTTTATCCTTTATAGAGGAACATAACTTTTTCTCCCCTGAAAAAGCCCTCTAGTGCAGGATGCCTAATAGAAAGACAGTTTAGAACATTTTTTGTGATGTTCGCCTCCATTTTTGGGAAGTATTACCAATAAGGCAAGTCAAACAGAGTTTAAGAAAAATAGATCATGGAACTGATTTGTCAGGTTTATGATCCCAACTACCCCTTCTTGAGCAACTATGGACAAGTTACATACAATCTTTTTTCTTTCCTATATGTTATAGAGTTTTCTGTTCTGTGCTGTTTGAAAAGATCATTTTACACATTCTGTAGAGCCACAAGCAAAATAGGCATTGGATAGTTCTGTTGTTGTTTAAGATTAATAACTATAAAAGCCCAAGTTTAATTAATGATTTTTTAATATCTAATTTTTAACAGGACTCAAATTTTTCACTAAGACAAAAAAAAAAACCACATTTTCTGCATCCAGTGAAACAATTAAAGAAACAAATAGTTTCTCTTCAGTAAAATCGACCTAGGGGAAAAGACCTATTTATATCTGTTTCCCCTGAGGCCATTTTTTTTTTCTGGAGTGAAGTTTAAGGAGAAATGAAATTTGGGGGCCGAATGACTCAATTATGTAAATGAACAAATTATATTTAGAGAAGATCCTATTTTATATTTTTTATTTATCCTTGTCTGAGTAGAAGAATCATTATCAGATACATTTGTTTTCTGGAATTCTGAGAAAGTGAATCTTCTATAAATGTGAAACATTTAGAAATACAGTTCAATTAACTGTGCCCTCTATAGGTCCTCTAGATATGGTTATTTCATAATGGTAATGCAATTTTGGTATCAGTAAGATGCACGACTAAAGGTTTCCACAGACTTTACACCTAATTTGAAAACTCTACACTATTATGGCCTCATAAGTAGGTTATTAAGCTTAAGTTTACCCTGGAGGAGGTTTAAAAGCTGGTCTCCTCCCTCTGCAAGTTCATGGCTGCTACTGTTCTTTAAAAACCAAATATGTTGCATAGGTGGTAAATAACACTGTTTGAACTATCATTTTTAACTTGAGATAGTCTTTTTTTACATGTGTGTACACAGGTTAAGGCACAAAGTATGCTACTCTATGATTATGTTAAATATATATTTTATACTCAAAGGGATGAAAAACACTTCTGAAAGTGGGAACATTTGAACGAGCCCCTAGGACTCTTAATATTGTCAAGTAGAGGAAATAGGTATTTAAGGACCTTCAGCTAGGTGCTTCTGTGCTCTTCTACTCACATCCCTCATTCCCTAAATTGAAACCTTCTCACAGGTTCCTAATTGATTGTAATATTAAATAGCCAACTCCTGTTTCAAGAATACCCAGTGAAGAAAGTTTTTATTTTAATGGAGGAATAAAAGGCTTCACACTGAAAAAGATGAGGTCCAGTACTTGCCTATGCAGTAGGCAGCATTTGCTGGAATGGAGGCCATTTTCTGAATCTATGAGCATCTCTGTGTGTCTGCTGTAAGTTAAAAGTTTCCTGTAAGTATCCAACACACCATTCCGTTAGTTATTTTCCACCAGCTTATGTGCTACAGTCAGTCCCTTTCCAGACCCCTCATATTCTGTGCAGAGACTATACAATGTTGGACATGTACAGTTGTTACTTCAAGTTTTTGATACAGTATCAAATGGTTTTGACACTTGTGTGGTTGCTGTCAACTTAGCACCATCATTAGTCTTCAAAAACTATGCACTGACTTTCTCAGGATTTCTTCCCTGTACTGCTAAGGTTTCTTTGCTGATGAGAGGATCCCAAGAGACATTTGCAAGGTGGAAGAGAAGCAGATGCCAAGATCCCCAGTGTCATGCAGGCCAATGCTACAGAGCATTTCCTGGGCAAGGTCTGAGGCCCTCCCAGGCTCACAGCCATCTTCCTCCACTCTGACTAAACTCGGTTGTAGTCAATACTTAAGATTTTTATGCTTACAAACCTTTTCTCTTGCATCATAGTAGGGATCAAATAAAATAAACTTAAAACTACAATTTTGAAATCTGCACTCTTTCCAAATAAATTGCCATTTTCACAGGGCATGACATAGTGTGGTTTTTATGAAACAACCCAGTTATCAAGGACATTCTCATTATGGGAACAACACAGGTCAAGTTAACAATTCAAAAAGGGCAATCAGTGTGACATTCAAGTTGAACTTCCTTTTGTTGCAATAAAGAATCATGAAGCATTGTTGAATAAATAAACCCCAGATGCTATTATTCATTGTGAAGCACAATAAAAAGAGTTCTGATGGGAGGCCACATTATCAAGGTTCAGTACATAAAACCCAAAGCATCTGCATTGTGCTTAGGAATTGGACCCAGACATGAAACTACTCCTCAGGTGAAGTATTCAGGGCATCTTGACACTATAGTAGTTTACCCAACAGACATTTTACTGAAAATGAAAATTTATGTGCAAAAATCAATATATTCTTCTACATAAACACTAAAGAAAAATTGCTAGGATAAAGAATACATTTAAAACTGTATCAAAATGCTTTATTCCAGATTTATTACTTAATATATTACTAGTCTAATTTTTAAAATTGATGATACTTAGTGAAAAATTAAGTTCTTAACAATGCCAACTACCAGCTTGCTGCTGTCTGCTATGCCTTTTATTGTTGCACATCCAAATAGATGTTTATTTGAGATTGGTTCACTGAGCATCACTGACCATTTTCTTTTTCTTTTGTAGTGCTGGAGATTGAACCTAGGACCTTTTGAACACTAGTCATGTGCTCCACCACTAACCTAAAATCCCAGCCCAGCATCGCTAATCATATTTTTTATGAAATAACATAATTCAAAATATTAAATGTTTTTCAATACCAGTTTCTTTTAGAAAACAAGTCCTTCTCTTGTTGATACCTTTCTTACCTTTCAGAAGAGCTTTGTTTTCAACTACTAAAAATATTTGGTGTTCCAGCACAATCATTTCAACAAAGTTGGTTAAATCTTTAGCTTCCACATACTCAAAACCCTAAGGTATTGTATTGTTTCAGAACAAGTTTACTCTTTTTTTTTCTTCCTAAAATAGCATATTTTTATCTTTGAAAAATATGTTATTATGAAGTTTCATTTGTGAAAGAAATATGTTGTTGTTACCTCATTTATTTCAACATTTCATTTTTTCACACTTTTTATGTGCTTCTTTGGAGTAGATGGAAAGTGGTTTTTCATACATGTTATTGAAAGTGATTTTGTAGATTGTTCTCCTCAGGAAATTTTGGGGTGGCAAAGTTACTGTTTTAACTTTATTTCATCCCCAAATACTTGAAGATTTTTAGTAGGATGTCTCTTGAAACACTCCTAGCCTAAGTGGAAGTAAATAATTATAAGATGAATAGAGTTTTTAAGTTATACTTTTTAGTTTTATAAATTGAAGTATAATTAAAAGCTATCTTTACAATTCTGCTTTACAATTTGATTAAAATTTTCATAAACATAGTTTTGCCTATAAAGTGACACTACGTAAATAATACGTTTTTTTAGCTGACATATTGTCTTCATTATTTAACTGCCAATCTATTTTGTTGTTAGTTAAACTATTTGAAACTTCTTAATGATGATTTTTGGTAATAGTTAACGTCATTCAAAACCATAATTACATTATTTTACTCAAAACATGCCATTTTACTTCAAATGATATTGAAACATAAAGCTTACATAAGGGGATTTTTCACTTAAAAGTTACATCTATGATTCCTACTTCTTTACATGAATAATTTGTCATTCAGGCCATGTTCCTATTACTGATGCTTTACCCATGAAATATGATAATCGCCTATGTACTCACATAATTATTGATCACAGACTAGTCCAGGAATATCAGAAATGACAATATAGTTGACATTGCCCTATTTTTTACTCAAAAGAAGAGGTCTGCAATAGGAAGCAAATGGTAGATTCTACCTGATTTCCATGGTCAGCCTAGCAGAGCATTTATTCATCCATGTGCACAGTCCACATATGACTGTAAGCACTGACTTACTCTCTCTAATGTTCTCACCTATATGCTGGGTCACAGAGGCAAAGAAGACACAGCTAAACACATCTTCCTTTCCGAGTCTAGGGAAGAGGAAACAAACAATAAAAGGTACAGAATTAAATGCATCAGTTAGTCAGTTAAGAGGATGAGGAAAAGTGAAGAAGGCTGAGTCCCTGGAATGAGGGCTACTGCTCTAGAAGACAGTGTCAGGAAGGTCTCTAAGCTGGTAGGCACCCAAGGAGACACAACTCCCTGAACCAGGAGGGAGTCACACAAGTCTGCCCTGTGCATGTGTTAGTTTTGATGGAGAATACTGACTTATGTGTTTGAGGGAATTCCTGTTCGCCCCAGAGAGATTTTTATTCACCTACCCTCTGAATTCAATGAAAATCTGTCTAGTCATTTTATAAATGGTGGTAGCAGACTCTAAGATCTGCAGGTGTTCACCTCTGCTCACTGCTTTTTCTATATTGTGTTTCTATATTGTGCTTATTTGAATAAGCATCCAGCTATTGACATTTTATATGTTAGAATCTTTCTACTTCAGCAAGTTTATTAATCTAAGAAAGAAAATTACAATCTGTCCATTTAAACAAGAATTATTCTGATAAAACCATTTGGGCTTTTAAGAGAACCAAATTACTGTGAAAGAGTAGGTAATGAATACTGCATTTTCTTCAAGCCCTTAATGAGCCTTTGCTATTAGGTGAGAAGTAGAATAGTATTGCATTCCATTCATTGTGTGTGAGAAAGGGGCTTCAGATTTTCAGAACCATGAGGAAGACTTTTCTTCCTCCTTTGGTTCTCAGTCTACTCTGTTATAGAAACCTGTCCTGACTTGATCATTTCGTATCATCTCCTCATGTAATCTATCAATTAGTCAACCGTTTTACTCCATATGTATTCCAAATCATTTCAGCTCCACATTGTGGAAGTATGTCTGCATTTCAGCTACCACTCTCTCTCCCTCCTAGACTATTGAAACATTATCATGAGTACAGGGAGTTATATTTACTATATCTTGTACTGTGGGATAAAAACTGGTTGCAAAGCAGGGAACAGCTTGGAAAAAGTGAGACTTTTAAGATCATTGATTAAAATATACCATTTTCAGTGTTTCTTCTTATTCTCATGCATCCCACATCGGTACAGTGTCATATACAGCCCAGGCTGAACTTAGTGTGATCTGGTGAAATGAGGAAAGAGCTGCCCAAGGCTAGTCCAGACAGCCATAGCCACAGCAGTCATTCTGAACGGGGGAAATGAGCACAATTACCAGGACAATTTTCTGGGCACATAAGCATCATTCTGTACATGTTGAAAATTTTTAGGTAGAAAAACTAGCAGAACAGACTTCAGACTTTACGTGGTTTGAAATGTGGAAAATATGAAAATATTTTGAATTTAAAGAAAATATATTTCTGTAGTCAAAAGGTAAGTGGAGCTTGGGGCCATATTTCTTATGCAATATTTTGAATATAGTTTATACTGTTAAGAGCAATGTGGGAATATTTTCAAATTTACAGCTATTGATAGAAATAGGCCATGATGAAAAATATTTATACAAACAAGAGACAAAAGAAATTAGAGTGTTCTATCAGTGCCTCTTTAATCTTCACCCATGAGTCTATATCTTCAACAATTATATCCCAGATGAAATGTCACCAGGCTCATTTTGCAGCCCTGTTGATTAAGCTAAGATATAACTCAGTGAGGTACACGGATTGAATTATTTTATACCATTTGAGCAGAATAGCCTCAATTGGTCTCTCAGAGACCTATCAGCTAAATGAAGTGCCTTTGTGTCCTTGCCTTGGGGCAACAGAACCTGAGGTTTAAACATGATTACAGAAGTTAGAGTTCACATGTGCACAAAATGCTAAGGAGTTGGAATAATTTTGCTTTCAGGTATTTGGAAAAAAAAAAGTTGATTGTTTTAATTTGGAATGTGATTTGTGGTTAAATTCTCTCCAGAATACTATTGCTCATTTTGAAAAAAAAATCTATTTGAGCATTCCACAGGAGTACTCAATTATGGAGAAAAATAATAAACAATAGTTACCTCTGCTATATTTTTCCAAGGAAGGATGATGAATCACGCCATTTTAAAGTTGGCAAAGTTAAATTTCAGCTGGTGATTAAAGCACTTATCTTCAGATAATTATATTTTGTCAGTGGCTCACTATTTTAAATCACTGAAATAGAAACACCCCCTTTAGCTTGATAAAGTCATGCATTTGTATTCTCTATAAATAGTTCTTTTCAAGAAAGGAAGCACAAAATTCATAAGAATACTATCACTTGTATTAAATGGGCAAAGGTGTAGTCAATAATTTTGATTGATAAATGTCATAGTTTCTTTTCCATGAATACAACAAATATTTAACAAACTGGATAAAACATTCACAATTTAAAGTTTATTTTCAGAATTAAAAAAAATACCTCAATCACCTTTGCAGTTTGTGTATATGGCTATTTTTGGTAAGAACTGATGTCATACATTAGCAGAGTTTGTGTTTATAATAGCGTTACCTCAATATTGTCCACAAGACAGGGCTCACTTTTCATAAAAGAGGAAAATATGGCTATTTGTATACATCACCATTCTGTAAAACATGGAAAATTTTAGACCTTGTTTAAAGGAGAAAAATAGAGAGATACAAGTTTAGAAGGGGAAAAAAATCTCTCACTCTCTTCATGAATTCTACATAAGTTTATTTGATTTTATAGATAATAAAACAGCTTAAGAGTAACAAAGTTTCTCAGAGCGTTTGTAAAAGACTGTTATTTAGTTTAAATAAAAATTATTGCTGCAGCAGCTGCAGGAAAGTCTGGCCCAAACACAGGGCCCTGCTTGTAATATGCTCTATTGCTTTCCTAAACAGAAGGAATCAAAGGGGCATAAAGAAACAAAAGATGAGCCAGTAAAGCACCCATACCACAGTCAATAACATAAAATGTCAGTCCTTACTCAACCCTATTCAAACAACCATGCATGATTTCTTCTGAAATTACTGCTCCAGGCTTGATGGTTTCTTCATTAGATTTCTTATTGCCACCTCTACATGGTGTTAAACCAGGGGTGAACAATGGAGCATCATAAAGCAGAGCCCCTTGCCAAGGGTCTCTGGATCTCTCTGTAACTAAAGAGAAAACTCTGATTAGCAGCAAGGAAACAGAACTGGCAAAAAAATTTCTCTTCCACTTTCTCAGGTGATTAGAAGTAAATAGCAATATAATTTTTAGAGTGGTTTTGTTATTTGAAATATACATGAAACTTAGTGTGGCCATGAAGTTTATGGAAATAATTAAATGCATTTTGAGGAAGCAAACACAAGAAAAGTCTTAAAAGGAATACCAAGATTTATTCTGACCTTTAGCTAAAAGGTTTTTCTCAAAACCCATAATTTTAAAATGGAAAAGTAAATAACAGTGATGCTCTTCAGTTTTAGTTTTTACTTCTGTTCAATTCCAGTATCATATTTTTCTTTTTTTTTATCTTTATTTATTTTATTTATTTTTTATGTGGTGCTAAGGATCAAACCCAGTATTTCTCAAGTGTGAGGCAAGCGCTCTACCAATGAGATATGACCCAAATCCCGCAAATCATGCATTTTCTACAACAATTTCTAACTATATGCCAATGAATCTCAGGCCTGTATTTCTAGTTCTCACCTCCAAACATACATGTGTTTTTTTACAGCCAGGACTTGGATCTCTCAGACATCTCAAAGTCAAGAGATCCAAAACTGACTGCATCTTTTCACAAAATTCTGTCCCTTTTCCTGTATTTCAGAGTTTACTTAAAAGTATTACTGTATCCAAGGGAGAAACCTCTTGGTCAGTCTCAGTTTTCTTCTTTTTTTTTTTTTTTTTTTTTTAATTGTTGGTGGTTCAAAACATTACATAGTTCCTCATACATCATATTTCACAGTTTGATTCAAATGAGTTATGAACTCCCAATTTTATCCCGTATACAGATTGCTGCATCACATCAGTTACCCTTCCATTGATTGACATATTGCCTTTCTAGTGTCTGATGTATTCTGCTGTCTGTCCTATTCTCTACTATCCCCCCTCCCCTCCCCTCCCCTCCCCTTTTCTCTCTCTACCCCTTCTACTGTAAATCACTTCTTCCATTTGAATTATCTTGTCTTACCCCTCCTTTCCTCTTATATGTCATTTTGTATAACCCTGAGGATCGCCTTCCATTTCCATGCGATTCCCCTTCTCTTTTCCTTTCCCTCCCACCTCTCAACCCTGTTAATGAAAATCTTCGTCTCAAGCTCTTCGTCCCTACCCTGTCCTTGTTTCCTCCCCTTATATCAAAGGAGTCATTTGGTATTTGTTTTTTAAAGATTGACTAGCTTCACTTAGCATAATCTGCTCTAATGCCATCCATTTCCCTCCAAATTCTATGATTTTGTCATTTTTAAATGCAGAGTAATACTCCATTGTGTATAAATGCCACATTTTTTAATCCATTCATCTATTGAAGGGCATCTAGGCTGATTCCACAATCTTGCTATCGTGAATTGTGCTGCTATGAACATCGATGTAGCAGTGTCCCTGTAGCATGCTCTTATTAGGTCTTTGGGGAATAGACCGAGAAGGGGAATAGCTGGGTCAAATGGTGGTTCCATTCCCAGCTTTCCAAGAAATCTCCATACTGCTTTCCAAATTGGCTGCACCAATTTGCAGTCCCACCAGCAATGAACAAGAGTGCCCTTTTCCCCGCATCCTCTCCAGCACTTATTGTTGTTTGACTTCCTAATGGCTGCCAATCTTACTGGAGTGAGATGGTATCTTAGGGTAGTTTTGATTTGCATTTCTCTGACTGCTAGAGATGGTGAGCATTTTTTCATGTACTTATTGATTGATTGTATGTCCTCTTCTGAGAAGTGTCTGTTCAGGTCCTTTGCCCATTTATTGATTGGGTTACTTGTTGTCTTATTGTCTAATTTTTTGAGTTCTTTATATATTCTGGTTATTAGGGCTCTATCTGAAGTGTGTGGAGTAAAGATTTGTTCCCAGGATGTAGGCTCCCTGTTTATCTCTCTTATTGTTTCTTTTGCTGAGAAAAAACTTTTTAGTTTGAGTAAGTCCCATTTGTTGATTCTAGTTGTTAACTCTTGCACTATGGGTGTCCTATTGAGGGATTTGGAGCCTGCTCCCACAGTATGTAGATCATAACCAACTTTTTCTTCTATCAGATGCCGTGTCTCTGATTTAATATCAAGCTCCTTGATCCATTTTGAGTTAACTTTTGTGCAAGGCGAGAGATAGGGATTCAATTCATTTTGATGCAAATGGATTTCCAGTTTTCCCAGCACCATTTGTTGAAGATGCTATCCTTCCTCCATTGCGTGCTTTTAGCCCCTTTATCAAATATAAGATAGTTGTAGTTTTGTGGATTGGTTACTGTGTCCTCTATTCTATACCATTGGTCCACCCGCCTGTTTTGGTACCAGTACCATGCTGTTTTCGTTACTATTGCTCTGTAGTATAGTTTGAAGTCTGGTATCGCTATACCGCCTGATTCACACTTCCTGCTTAGTATTGTTTTTGCTATTCTGGGTCTTTTATTATTCCATATGAATTTCATGATTCTTTTATCTATTTCTACAAGAAATGCAGCTGGGATTTTGATTGGCATTGCATTGAACTTATAGAGAACTTTTGGTAATATCGCCATTTTGATGATGTTGGATCTGCCTATCCATGAGCAGGGTATATTTTTCCATCTTCTAAGGTCTTCTTCTATGTCTTTCTTTAGGGTTTTGTAATTTTCATTGTATAAATCTTTCACCTCTTTTGTTAGGTTGATTCCCAAGTATTTTATTTTTTGGGGGGATATTGTGAATGGAGTAGTTGTCCTCATTTCCGTTTCAGAGGATTTGTCGCTGATATACAGGAATGCCTTTGATTTATGCGTGTTGATTTTATATCCTGCCACTTTGCTGAATTCATTTATTAGCTCTAATAGCTTCTCTGTAGACCCTTTTGGGTCTGCTAGTTATAGAATCATATCATCTGCAAATAGTGATAATTTAAGTTCTATTGCTATGTAACGAACTATCCCAAAATTTAGAGGTTTAATCCAGCAAGCTTTTTTTTTTCATAGTTTGTGTGTATGTGTGTGTGTTTGTCTGTGGCAGAGTGTGTGTTTGCTTTTTGTTTTGTTTTGTGTGTGTGTGTGTGTGTGTGTGTATTTCTGTGTTAGGTATTTGGGCACATAGGAGCTGGCTCAGAGTCCCTCATGAGGCTTCGTTCAAGCTGTCAGGCAGGACTTCAGGTATCTTAAGGCTGATCTGCAGCTGAATACTGCTCTTTGAAGATCATGCACATAGGCTGTGGTAGGTCTTGTTTCTTTATCACACAGGACTCTCCATAGGCTTCCCAAGAGACTTAACAGTTGGTGAAGAGAAAGACAGGGAGAAATGGAGAGGGTACCAGGGAGCACTGAATATAGATGCCTCAATCTTCTTGGAATCTGGATTTGAAAGTAACATGCCATTATTTCTGGGGGATTCCTTGTTCAGAAGTTAGTAAGTCCAGTCCACACTCAACAGGAAGCAACAGCATAACAGAAGGACCACTAGTAGGCTAGGGATCATTGGTGCTCAACTTTGAGGCTACAGATATATCTGTAGGGTTTTTTGTTTGTTTTATTTTGTTGTTTTGTTTTTTGTCTTTTCACACTTACCACTTATTGTTTGGAAGACGCAAAGCCTTATTCAATCTAATGGAAGTCTAGAAAGGAAGTCTTATTAAAATCTATGCAGTCCCTGACTTATAAATGTTCAATTGTTTATTAACTTTACAGTGGTGTGAAAAACATATATATTCATTAGAACCTGTATTTCAAATTTGTATTTTGATCTTTCCCTAGTAAAGTAATATGTGGTACAATATGTTTTCATTATGCCAGGCAGCATCAGCCAGGGATAGTGCCCATCAGCCACAGACCATTGAGGGAAACAATTGACCCTCTGCAGTGTGCTGTGTTGCCAAGCTAGAATGTTTAGTACACTAGGTGTGATTCACTGCAGTTTTTGACTTATGATATTTTTAACTCACTATAGGTTCACTGGGATGAAACCCTATGTTAAGTGAAGGACCATCTGTACCACATGAATATACTATTCTTATATTCAAGAGCACGTAGCATGAACTGTAAGAATAAATCTGTCAGAACTATTCATTTGCATTTTTATAGAGATAATATTCAGATTACATTTCTTCTTTGTAGATACGAATATTAGTTGTTCAAAAAATAATCCATATTCATATGTGTAACCTGAACAAGTTTTAGGTTTAGAAGGAAAGTTAATAATTTTATTTATTTATTTTTTTAATTTCCACTACTCTTTTGCTAGATGAGATTCTGCTGAGACAGTTTGGGTATCACTTCCTCTATGTACAATTGTTGTAGGCATTTTGATGGAAATCTCTTAAAATAATATGCATGACTAGAAATGTATCATAAGCTTCTTTAAAATGGCAGATGTAAATTGTGAATATGTGTTTTTTCTGGAAAAATCTCTGGATAGATCTGATTGCAATCTGATATCTGCCACTTCCTAACTATCACTTTGGGTTTCTTGCATAACATTAATAGGTTAGACTTCTCATTGCTAAAAGGAGTGGGTTACATCAGTAATTTTAAGTTTTCTTCCCTTATAAAATAGTGTTATTTTGCAGTGAAACCTACAAAAGTAATAGAAAAGGCAATGAAGTAAATTGCATTGTCTCATATATGAGAATGTCCTGAATTTGAAATTATAAGCCTTAATAGTCTTAACTCTATAATTATTAATTTAGTGAAGGTATTTATACTGACTTTAACTCAAACAGGGATGGAAAATATGTGGAGAAACAATTGTGTGCTCTGAACAGGTGTACATATTCTCTTAATTCCTTAAAATATACAGTATAACAACAGTTTATGTTTACATTGCATTAGAAATTATATGTAATCTATAAATTACTTAAAGTATATAAGTTATGCCATTTTGAATAAGAGACTTGAGCATCTGTAGACTTTTGTATTCAGGTGATTCCTAAAACTAATTCCTTGCAGATAGAGAGGGATGATATATTTGTACCAGGAGAGGATTGCTGAGCCTATGCCCATATTCAGTGTTTAACTTATTAAGGGAAATACACACATGCAAAAATGCAAAGAGGTATGTAGAAAATGCCAATGAAGAAATCAAAATGAAGTATTAAATAATATTCAATAAATCAAAAAGCAGACAAAGTAAGAATAGAATGAGAGAAAAAACAAAAAACAGGTGGGAAAATAAAAAGAAAATGGAAAACATGACAGATCCAAATTTAAACATATTAAAAATTACACTAAATGTAAATAGTCTAAGTATGTCAATTAAAAGGCAGAGATTGTTACACACTGTTATGGACTGAATTGTTTCTTCTCATTCTCTGAATTCACATATAAAATTTCTAACCTCCAGAACCTTAGAATGTTACTGTATTTTAAGTTGAGGTATTTAAAAAGATAATTAAGCTAAAATGAGGTCCTCAGGGTGGTCCCTAATAAACATGATTGATGTCATTTGAAGTAGAGAAAATTGGATTGCAGACATGTGTAAACACAGAGGGAAATCTATGTGAAGATGTATGGAGAAAGAATGATTGCAAACTAAAGGAGGCCTCAGCAAAAACCAAATCTGCTAATATTTTGATCTTAGATATTCAGTGTCTAGAACTATGAGAATAAATATCTATTGTTTAAGCCATCATATATGGAACTTTGTTATGACAGTCCTAGAAAAATAACTCAGGCAAATAATAAATAAAAACAAAACTAAATGCAGGTAGATAAACATTTATTAAATATAAAGCATATTGAATCAGCATTATAAAAACAATAATACAGAAAAAGAAGGTTTGTTAAATTTGGAACTCAATTTAATTACCAAATTAATCAAAATAAAGAAAAATGCATATGATAATCTCATAAGACGTGAGGAAAAAAAATCACAGGAAAAGGACTTGAAAAACACATTAAAAATTGAAAAAAATATTGTTTGTCTATGTAAGAAACAAAGAATCAGACCATTAGCCAATGAGGGTGAATATATCACTAGTATTGTTTTGTTTTAGTCTCTTTTGAGTTTGTTTTTGTTTTACTAATCTATCTAAAAATTTTAAAAAATAGAATAATAATACTTCTTAGATGCTTAATATCTGACTCTAAAACTTAACAAGGGAGGTTCAAAAAAATGGGAGTGAATGAATTAATTTGAGAACAAAGAACTCATATTTTTAAAATATTTGATGCCATTCTTGACATATTTAGGAGCTAAAAAGAGATATACATTGTCGTTAAAAGTTATTATTCACATTAAGTTTCATTATTTTGAACCCAATCATCAGCTTGGAAATTACATTTGAATTTTCAGGGATCTTATTGTTTTCTAGTATTTATTTATTTATTTATTTATTTTTAAAGTGCTGCCATCAGATATGGCTTGCTATATCTCTGTCTGGGGAACATACTCTTTTAAATGCCAATACACACATGCTTGAGAAATGAAACATTTGTTCATACTTTAAAATTCAGTGAAAATAACAGCCTTATTTGTTGTTAATTCTAACTTCTGTCATTCTATTTTTTCTCAAATCTTTCTAATTCATTGCAAGTCACATTTTCTAAAACAGCAAATGCTTTAAAAACTCATGGCATATTAAAGGAAAAAAAACCTTTCTGTTGCCTTCTTAAGTCACAGATAACTGTTATGTGTACTCTAAGAAGATATCTTATACTATGTGTCCTACATGTCAGCACTTCCATTCATTACAAGTTTCTCAGAAATTGGATCTTTTTTTTTTCTGAGAGAAAAGATAAAAAGAAAGTTTGTGGGAATAGACAAAGAATACATTATTGATAAATGTGGATATTTTTATGCAGTGTCCTCCATGCTCAGCAGGGTCATCTCCATGGCAAATGAGAAGGCCTTTCCATCTAGGTGAAATTTATGCTCATATGCTTTCCAAAGGACATAGGCTCAGACAGGGCACCATTACAGGTTATGTGCACCCGAAGTCAATCAGCTAAAGTTAGAAAATAAGCCCCTACTACTCCACTGAAAGGTTGTAAGATTTCTAAGAGATGTGGGGTTTGCTGAGCATTGTCTGAAGGATATGCAAATTCTTATTTTTGAAAATTTTATTCTATCAAATAGTGACAAAGTAGAATTATTTGGAATACAAAGTAATGTTCTTTTATATATGGAGGATTATATATATATATGTATTTGAGCTAATAGTATATCATCACCTCAGCATGCATTCCTCCTGTCTCACACTGTACCCTTAGACCAATATTCCCCTTTTCTACACCTTGCAGCCTCTGGTAGCCATTGTGCTGCACTCTGCTTCTATGAGCTCAGTTGATTCATATTTTGCATACAAATGAGGACAACCATCATACTGTCCCAGCATACACAGCCATCAGAACTGAATGAAAGAGAAAGAGAACACAAATTGATATGGGATAGCATAGCAGGGGCCACAATTATAGGTTAGATTTAATCCTAAAACAAAGAGAAATCACTGAATTCTTTTAAGTAGGGAATACAATATACTGTTATATTTCAAAGAAATAACTTCAGCTTCTGAAGACTATACACACACATACACACACATATGTGTGTGTATAATCTGAAAAGATAAGTTATTGAAAAGATCAAGAGTGAAGATGGAGATATTACTTATAAGGCATTTGCTGCTGTCCATTAAAAGATGAGTTTAGCTCAAGGAGAGGAGGGAAGTGAAAGGTGACAGCCAATAAAGACTGAAACGTGAGAATGAACTTAAGATGTGGTTTATATATCTACAAACACTAGGACTGTGTGATGATTTAGTTGTGGATAATGAAAGACAAGGAAGAATAAAAACTATTTTTTTAAACACAACTTGAGTAAGCACAGCTTCCCTACTCTGCAATCCATTTTCATTATATTCATTAATAAATTTAATAAATAATTCAAGTTAGTATTTAGGCAATGCATAATAAATTATAGAGCTTTCCTGCACACATTATCATCCTGCTTCCTGGCAACAGCTCAGTAAGGTAGGCTTTATTATTCTCAATTTATAGATAGAAGGCAATGGCTCAAAGAAATTTAGGGAGTGTCCACAAGCACACAATTAATAAGTCATTTATCATGATTTCAACCCTTGTTTACTGCTACAGTGTTCCACCAATCATACTGCCTCATAGGTCAAGATTGAAAATGCTTGATTTAGAAAAAGAAGGGGTGATAAGAACTATACATCAGGATACTTTAGATTTGCTCTTTATAAATAACTTAGTCATAAACAACAGTGTCATCTTTATCTTTTATAAAAACTTTGATTTATACTTTTTAAAAGAGAAACTTACATATTTCTTATTTTCATTACATACATTTTCTAAATTAAGTTTAGAGTGCCAATAGGAAAAATATGCAGGTACCATTTGCTTGAAATAAGATCTATGTTTTTGTTTTTGTTTTTAAATGTGAAGCATAACTTCAAAAATGTACATAGAAAATGTTGGGACTTGTTTATTTAGTCCCATAGAAGGAACAATAAATCACCTCTCATATAAACATGCTGAGTGTGCCTGAATGAGTGTTCGTGAGTACACAATAGATAGCAGGATGACGTGAATGGAGAATGAAAGTGACCAATGGCAAGAGAGAGAAGATGCATAGATCTGAATCTCTTGGTCATATGACACTGAGCTCTGTCAACTGAAATGTTTCATGGAGTTGGCTAACTTACTTAAAAGTTCCCAATTTAAGAATGAGAGAATGGAATTAGAAACATCATTTAATTCAGATATCTCATAATTTGTGTCCAGAGGCACCTACGAGTTTAGGATTGCCTTTCCCCTATGATGCCTTCCATTTCATTTCAGTGAGCAGTTGAAGAAAAATAACATCACCAGAATAATTCTTTGAAATACTGCAACCACCAATTATTTCCATTTAAAAGGCATATGGTCTCATGTTTGCAGCAAGATGTCACTATCCCTTATTAAAAACAGAAAAGAGAAAGTAAATGATGTATGTTGCAAAGGCTTGATCAACATCACATTGCACAGACGGACAGTTCATTAATAGTGTAAACCATGTTTACTGATGAATGTGTTTCTGTTTAAAAAATAATAAAGTATGAGTTGGTTATTGACTCAGAGTATTACATATATAGTGAAAAACATCCTCTTCCTCAGCCTACCCTGGCCACTGGAGTAATGCCCAAACCTTTCTTTTTCAGCACTGCTTCATGCAAATTCATGGACCACCCTAGTGCCTGAGTTGTTTTAAGCAAGAAAACTCCAACCATTATTCAAATACTCTCCTCACAGCATCTTAATTGCAAAGTTTGTCCACTTTTTAAAATTTTGTGAAATTGATTCTCTAGAAATATTAATATTTTAATAGTTTTCTTCTGTGCTGAACAAATTTGTTGTAAGGTCAATTTTATAAGGCAACAGTGAATTAGGAATGTGGGTGCTCTGTGTTTGAGTGGCTTACAAATCTGTTTGCTGATTATTTTCTGCTTTTACACATATATTTGATTACTTTTATTTCCCTGGTAAAAACTGATTCCTGTAAGAGCTGAAGGTAGGATAAAAAGTTATGTCACTTTTCCTCCTAATATTAACCAAGCTAAAAATTTCCATATTCCTATAAACTGTGAATCAAAAACCCCAAACAAGTTTCTGTATCAGAAACCAAACAGTGCATTTTTTTATACTGTTGCCAAATGCTTGTCACATCCATGAGTTCCTAAGCCACTCTCCCTTTTTCTCTGTCATTTATAAATGGAAAAACCAGTATGTGCTGTTTCCTTGAATATATTTGAAAATACATTGTTGCTTGAAGGAGAATATTTTTTATATGTTGACATTTATTTCTTCTTTTGCCATTTTGTATTTATAACTTGTCTCCTCCTATTTTTATTGTCTCACTAATCTTTCCCCATAGCAGATCCTTTATACTTTATTAGAAATACTCAGCTTTTCCAGAAAGGTACTTTTTATATTCCTGTGGAACCAAATTGGCCTCAGTTGTCCTTTTAACACATCAACTTTAAGGGGACAGATTGGAAGCCTTAGAATTATTTTTTAACATGAATTCAATGCTTCAAAGAAATCTCTAAAAAACATTCTATTTGGAAGCAACCATGCTTAAATACCTGTAGTTATATTTTAATCTTTCCAGCCACATTATTTAAGCTTACCTAAAACCGGATTTTGTATCTCTGCTATTAGTCTGATCTGTAAAATATTGCAAATTGAATTCTTATGAGATATCATGCATATAGTTATACTTCTACACTCTTGAATGTTTGAAAATAGTTGCAGTTAATTCTGGGATAAGCATGACATTGATTTATGTGAAAAATATATTCTATATTAGCATTTTTTGCTAAAATGTTAATGCCTTACATTTGCAGAGAATTCTTTATGAACACATGAAGTTCATATTATATAATAGCATTTGTTAACATTCTAGGTATGCTTAGTGTTAGGCTGTAATTAATCTTCCTAGGGATGCAGTGTTTTATTAACCTGTCTTCCTTAAAGTCATTTTCTGCAAGCTTTTCTAAAGCTTGCCTTAGGTAGTGAGCTCACGTTTAGATTTTCTTCTTATCAGAAAATTTTTCATTTCCCATAAATCCTTTCCAGAAAAATTAGCAATAAACACTCACATGGCTTAGTGATGGTGAGTTTTATGTTAAGTTCCATTATATATTCAATTAATCATTGTCTTTAATGTAACCATTCTAATATGCTACACACTCTGTAAGAATGAGAATCTGTTTGATACTCTTTGGCTAAAAGAATACCTCTTCATGTTCTCCTGGGGATGGCATTTTCTATAGAATTAAATATTTCTTAGAAAACTTTTTGTCACTATGCTACTATTTAAAATTCTCATCCTTGTTATCATGTGGGTTAGAGTTTCCCTTCCCCTCATAATAAATAATGCGAAATTCTCAGGCACTGAAGACAGCCTGCAATCTGTATCCAAATTATCTTTCCACCTTGATTTATTTTTCCGTTTCTCTTTCTATATTAAATCACACCTTACAGAGAGTTGGCAAAAGAAAAAAAAAGATTGGCCTAATAGATGAATGAATGAATCAATCTGTGAGTGAATAAATAAAACTCATATTTCATAGAGTCAGATGTCATCACTCTAGAAAAATGAGTCCAACTGACAGGTCATATGGAAGACTTGCTTTTCCACCGCCTTATCTCTGATCCTGAATTTTTTCTCCCATCTACATAAGATAGAATGCAAATATTTTTCCCAGGCATAGCTCAAATACTATCTGATCTAAATCTTCTTCTAATGCATCTTCTTGGAAGCAAATTTTATTTTATTTATTTATTTTCAGAATTCTATAGAATCCTGTTTTCTCCTAGGAGATAGTATTAAAATTCTAGTAAATCAAAAAGAAATTATTATTAGGTGTGTATTAGTTACTACACATGGATTATTGTTCATATTTTGTTTCCTATAAACTTTCAAGATTACTAAGGAAAATTGAGAAAAATTTCAGGATGAAGAAATTGAGGCAGAAGGCATTTGTGGGGAATAGAACTTGGATTTTAACCCCAGGGGATTCAGTTCCAGAGCTCCCACTATTAGTATTATGCTGCATGTAGAGACAGTATGATGATTATTTCTCATCAATAAATAATTCTGAGATCAATTAAGTAGAATTGAACCGCATGTATGATTTGAACTTGACCTATGTGCTTCTCATATATGGTCCATCAATAACCATTTCAAACCATCTAGTTACCTCTTGACTTTCCCACACTCAAAAAATATATCTAATTACATATTACCATTAGATTTACCATGCTTCCTTTTTCTGAATAATTATCACTTTCTTCATAACCTTTAATCTCTCTGAAATGCTTAAGTCTTCTATCTGCAACTAAATTTAGATAATTACATTCATGAGAGGCCAATTTGCAGGATAAATTTATTATAAACAAGTGGAAATGGTGACAAATAAAGTCTAATTATATTACAAAGATATTGTAAAAGATTGTACTACATATTTTATCTTAGTTTTGAAATTCCTTTCAAGAAGCTAATGGGTATGGATAGACAAATAGGCCTCTTAACACTTAGATAATTTGTTGTTTCCTCGTCTCAATTTCTACAATTTATTTCAATCAACCACTGACAATTTTTCTTATACTATTTTTTTTATTTTTATGTGTCTTTTCACAGATTGTGAGTTTTGAGAACCAAAAAAATATTTTAAACCTACTGCAAGTTGCTATTTTATACATAGATATAATGATATAGTATGGCATTATCTCATTCCCTAACCTAATGGAAACTTTCTCTTTCATATTCTCCTTTCTATCACTTGACCCTGCTCTATTATCTTAATAGCCTAAAGTTACCCTTTTAACTTGTATGTTTAACTTTTGAACATTTTTCCATCTGTTGTCTCTCACCCCCTCCTACTCTCCCAATAAGAGCAAGGACTTATCCTGTTCAATACCAAACATCCTAGATAAAGAAATATACCTGGCCTTCAGTAGGAGCTTACTAAATACTGGTATAGTGAATAAAAACTAGACCCTCAATAAACTGTTTTGGAATTAATGAATGATTTAGAAAATAATACTTAGTTATGACATCAAATTTATTAAAATAACATTCATGAACACAACTAACCATATCCGATCTATTGGTTTGTATTACCCATAATCTGATTGTTTCACATACAGGAAGTTTCTCAGAAATATTTGTTGGAATATACATATATTGAATAAGTAAGAAAACACACACACAATAATTTCCTTTGGAATTTTATTTTGGACTTTGCTTATGTGGGTAAATTTATGTTTTTACCTACAAGAATTTAATGAGACTATTTTTCTAATACTAATAATTTAGTATCTTATTCAAATTGTTTTGCATAAAATGTTGTATTTATTCATCTTGTTTCATACTTTTAAATCTCTGATAGTGAAATTTCTTGTTTATTTTAAAATTTATATCATATATAAATTTATATCATATATATCACATTATAAAAATCTAATAAAAACATAAATATTCAATGATACACAGATGATCTTAAATTTTAAATAGTTAGTTTCTGAGGTAGCCTATGGCCAAGTTGCCAAATGACTATCTTGAGTGGCTCTGATGGAGAAGAAAGAGATGAAACATGCACGTACCATAGAGGAAGGAATAGTTCCTATTGACATATGATGCATAATAGAGCAGGGATGTACTTCAGAAACAAGAGTAAGATCATGGCCCCAGAATTCTCTGATTACTTCCTCCTTCCTCTCCACTGAAGCCACTGAGACCTACAGATTTTAAGTGTGTCATGGGAATGAACAAGAGAAGTACTGGGGAGTATAGCCTCAACCATATGTCTATTATTTACATTGTGTAGTTCCTGTCTGAGTAGAACCATTAAGTGGAAGTAACTTCAGTTGAATCCAAGAAATCCTATTGTTCCTAAGCCTGGTTCGACACTTCACCAGTTCAGTTCCTTTGGCATGGTCCTCGGGATTTGTCATGTTGATTTCATAATTTAGGAAGCAAGTGAGTGGACATTTTGGTATAAATAAAAGTTTCTGGTACAGGAATTGGCAGTAAGAATTCTTGGCACTTGATGGACTGTGAGTTTTTAGGAAATGAACATGGAAAGTTGAACTGTGCTCCAGGTTTTAGCTTGAGACTCTCTTACTACCCTGGAGGCTGAGTCCTTCTACAGCAAAGGGCTCTGTGGGTGATGTTCATGTTTGAAGTCAGTAAATTTTGGTTCAAAAGGATTCTCATGGAGCACCACATGATAACTCTCTCAGGTCATCTCCCAGCCCTTGCTTGGATTCTGTCCACTGTAGTACTGGTGGTATGGAAGTGAGGACTAGATAGGAGGGAAATGGAGAAAGTTCCATGAGGAAGAAAAATGTGTAAGAAACCTGTGTTCTAGCCATGCACACAGGAAAGCCTCTAATGCACAATCTGATATGAAAATAATGAATGTGTCTATTCCTGAATATTTCCCTGGGACTAAAAGAGTAGCGCATGTTTGAACAAAATCCCTGTGCAATGAGTCTTAAGGAGGCTCACTGACCATCCAACTAACCATTTGGGATACATATTTCTATTGCCACTGATTAAGAAAACCATTCACCATCATTGATGTTCATATTGCGATGACAGCCACATAAGATTTTGGGGGCTACTAACATTGCTACTAATTCTAGTTTTTTAATCCAGTATTTGCTGACACAGACACTATGAGGTTGTATCACTCAGCCTCATTTAAAGGAATGGTGGACTCAAGAAAAATAGCAAACAGTCTCCTGAATTTAAGAGTCATCTACTCCTGAAGAATGGTTTAGGATCATTCATGCACGGCACTTGCTTTCCACTGTTAGCAAGCAAGGCATTGGACCAGAGAGGGACATGGATTTGATCTTGATTAACAGAAGAAAGTAATGGTATAAAAGTGTGGGGGGGTAATTTCTGCATAGTAGATTAATTAAATGGTCTTTTTCCTATTGCCTAGGAAAAAAACCCTAAACTTTTATCTTCATTTTTGGAACTGGCCTGAAACCATGTGGAATAGTAGGTAGAAGTGATTACAAAAATCAAATGAAAAACTGACAACATAAATAATGATGAAAAGAACATAAGTTACATTCTCAGACAAACTTCTCACAAGAGGTGTCCAGTCCTATAAAATCCATGGGATATCACTCATATTGGTATATGATAAAAGGGCCACACTGGTTCACATTGGCTATCCTGAGATGTACAACAACATTAAACAAATTCACATTATTGTGCCCCCAAAAGTAAATATTTACAAAAAAGAAAATACTGAAGAAAGTACCTTGAAAGATTATATCAAGAAAAATGAAGAACATGAAATGAACACCTACACCCTCTTTATTAGTTAAATGTAAACTTAGTTGTACATCATAGGAAACCCCAAATAATAATACATCACTTGGTACTTTAACAAGATAGAGGTTTATTTTACTCACATAAAATCCATAGTTTGTTGTTGTTGTTGTTGTTGTTGTTGTTATTGTTGTTCTTTAGTTCAAGAGTGAGATAGTATCTATTTTACAAAGTCATTAGGAAAATTTCCCTGCTCACTGATCTATCATCCCCTTCCAACTCACTGGTCTACTATCCTAAAGGCATAGTCCTTGTCCTCTTGGTTCAATACCACAAATGATAGCAAAAAAAATGCTAGAAAATGGTCTTAGTCTGCTTGGGCTACCATAACAACATACCTTGGTCTGAGTGGCTTAAATACTCAGGATTCTGGAGTTCAAGATCAGGTTACCACAGATCAGGTGCTGGTAAGATCTCTTTTATGACATGCAAAAGGTCACCTTCTACTTTAACAATGGAAGGTTTGAGTATGTTCTTGGGAATAGCAAGCTCTTGGTTTTCTCTTATCATGGCCCTAAGAATATTATTAGAACCCCATTCTTATGACCTCATCTAAATCTAACTCCCCGAAACCTCACATCCAAATACCACTACATTAGAGACTAGGACTTCAATATATGTATTTGGAAGAGGTGGATCACAAGAACACAATGCCTGATCTGAGTGAATGCATTTGCCAGCCCCCTAACATCCACCCAAAAAAGTAGAGATTTTAAGGGGCATCGAACAATCTCAGGGGCTAAAAATGATTCTAAAAGCACTGGCTTCCAAACACTTGTTCATTGAAAACATAACCATTATGATTATGCCCTATTCCAAGAGACTTTAATCTGATGTCCATGATCCTTAACATAAGGATCAGCAAACTACAGCCTATAGCCAAATATGACACACTGTCTACTTTTATGAATAAAATTTTATTTGGACACAGGCATGCCTATTTGTTTACTTATTATCTATGCCTTCTGTGCTACAGCAACAAAGATGAAGATGGTGACCAAGACTATATGCTCCACAAAGCCACAAATATTACCTGGCCTTTTAAAGAAATAGTTTCCTATGGCTGCCCTCAAATATCCACAAGCAGACCTCACAGGTTTGTACATCTTGTGAAATGCTGGAGAGAATGATGTATGTCTATTTATTTGTTATGGAATGGGTTAAAATTTGTATCAAGTTCTCAAAATATATGTGCTTCACTGCAAAAGTTCATAGGGTTTATAAAGCTTGAAGAAAAACAGGGTAAAAGATTTGCTTGCTTGTAAGAATGTGCTGATACAGCCATAAAAAAATATGGCAGGTGAATTAATCAAGAACTTATTTGGTGTCATGCAGATTAGTGTCATAAAAGTAACTGCTAGAAAAACATCTAGTTAGAATGCCACCGTGAAACACCAATAGAATTTAGACTTCATGGAGCCATTTTATACCTTTGAAATTTTTTCTGTAAATATTGACACTTTCGATTATAAACTAAAGCTGCAAGAAAACTCATTAGTGACTTTAATTCTGTGAGTATATTCAGCTATTTTGGATCACATCACCAGTTTGGGTATTCATGGGAAAAGATAACATTTTATAAAAATATTACCTTTCCTGGAAGCTTCAATTATCTAATAATAAAACAATTCACACCTAAAGCTTATCTCTATTTTCTATGTACAAGAAGTATTCCATTTGTGAGTTATTTCAAAATAACATCAGCTGGCTCTGTTCGATTATGGGACAATGTTAAAGTTCAAGAAAAAAAAAGTAAGGCAAGGTCAGGTTTACCTCTTTTAATTACACAAGCCTTTTATGTGCATTTTTGGATAGCTTGAAGAAAGGGATTACTGGGTCAGTGAGATTATGCTTTTGCTGCTAAGCATCTAAAGATAATTTACATAAAACATACATTAAAGTATATCATTTTTGTAGTTTGGCAGGCCAATCTGTCACTTTTCATACAACAATCTCTTAACACCTTGGATTTGCATAACTTATAAAAATGTTTTTAAAAATGGTATCATGTCTAATAATTCACAGCCACCCTGTGAGCGTGGTAATTATGGGCTCTTTTTACGGATTAAAATTTTGATGTCCAGAGAAGTTAGTCTATGAAAGAAATAGGATTTGATGGATCAAAATTCCCAGTTCTGTGCTCTTTTCCTAAATTATACTCTTTCAAAATGCTTTTATTTCTGTATAAAAAGAAGAATATTATACTCACATATTAAATAAGTATGTACACATACCATTTTTAGGAAAGAGAAAGTACACTTATTGATTATTAATTCGGGCTAAAACAAAGAAAAAGACATTGAAAGAGATGCCATTGGATTTCAAGTTTCCTAATTAAAATTAAATTGCAATAGTTATTAAGCTAGCATTGCTAATATATAATACTTTGGTCATTGTTACTGCATGGAGTTTTCAACAGACAGAGATTTAAAGTTCGAATGCTGATTTCTTCTTGATTTCTATTCACTAGTTATAAGCATATAGCTCCATTCTTTGTCTCCCCTCTTGTAAGTATTACTACTGATCACTAGAGAAAAAACTATTATATTACAGAATCACAGGGATCAGTATTCAAATCAGGTCTATGTAAACAGAAGGTTTCTTTTGAGTAAACTACAGTAACTGTTTTCTCTCATTTTAATTCCTTTTTCCAATTAAACGTAAAAGTCTATACAGAAAATAATATCTCTATAGACAGGAGGATAAGGTCAATTATGTAATTATGAACCTGTGAGGCTTATAAACCTTGAAACAGGTCTTAGTAATGCTGATAATTTCAGTTCAGTATGAATATAAGTCAACAATCACATAAAGAAATCTCAGCAGAATTTTCTTTTAACATTTTAGATTTTAGAATCATTGTTTGTTCCTATTAAGCCAATAACCAAAAATAGTTCAGCTATTTGGTTTTCTGAGTAATTCCACCATGTGCCAACTAATTAGGCTATTTGAAAATACAATTTGTAATTAAAACCATGTTTACTGAGGGGTTAATGTCATGTTATTTATGGTTTCTAGGACACTTGTAAAGTTACTGTAAATCTGCAGCACAATAGGATGCAGCCTAATAAAAATGTTAGAATTTACAAAATGTCATCAAGTGCTTGTGGCCCACTTCTATAAAAAAAACATGAATAATTCACAATACTATATAGGAATTAGATTGTGCTGCCCTGATTCCATTTAAATAAGTGTGTTTATGAGTCACCAATTTCATTTTCCTCTGCTTCTAAGTGGTGACCTTTCACTTATAAGCTGAAAAGCAATCAACTCTAGCTATAGAATGAGATAAAGGGAAATAAATTTAAATATTTATAGTAAACATTTATGTTGGCATGTGCATTCCAAAAACATTTTTGTTCAAAGAAAAAAAAAAGATGTATGAGGTCCATTCACTCTACAAATATTTATTGAGATGTTACCATGTGCCTATTCAAACCTATTATGTGATTCCAAAGAAAATTAAACAATAAATATATGGATAATAAAATAATGTCTAAAAGGCACTTTTGAAACTCCTCATATTTAAGAAAATAGGCATTTACCTAGAGAATGACTGCCAATAAGCAGTTATTCTTCCAAGTTTCCACTCCTATTTTTTTTATGTATCTACAGTTATCAGCCAATATTTATAAGGATGATTTGATAGGACATTAAAAACTGAAGTAATAATTAGAACAAATATAAAACTCAGCAAAAAATAGCTTACCATTTATTATATTCAATGTATTTGTGTTTCAATACATTATTTCCTCTAAAAAAGTAATCCCTCCCCCCACAACTTCCTCTCTATTCATTTATTCATCCCAAACTATTCTAAGGCTAATAGCAAAAGCACTGTATGTACACATCACAACTTCTCCTGTATGTCACAGAAGGATTTCACTATTTTGAACACTTGCCTGGCTGCTGTCTGCCCTCACCCTAATATCAGGATGAACATTTATTCCGTGGATAATCATAGTGCTTAAGCAAACTTTTGTATGAGACAGAAGTTCAACAAATGTTTGTGAAGTAAACTGATCAAGACATTTCTGGTACAGAAGACTGAAAACTCTCCACTGCATTGGACTCATCTCAATAAAGCCTTCAAGCCCAGCCCCTGGCCATTTTTCTAGCATAGCTTCATACTTTCTTTTGACTCTTTGTCTTGTGCTTCCTCACTTTGCTTCCATCAAGCTGTTAGAATCTGTCTTTGGTATCTGCTACCCTATCCCTTTGCCTGGCCAATTCCATCATATTTCAAGCTCTAACTCAATCATCATCTCCTTTCCATAATATCACCCAAACCTCCTTCCCTTCATTTATTTACACAGCATTTTATATTTACCTCTAGTTTTAAAGATCCAATGGAATAAGTTACGTCTGATTTGCTATGAGCACCACTGTATGCAGAAAAAGAAGTGCACTCTTCTCTTCCAAAGTGGGTCATTTAATGAAAGAAACCCACAAAATTTCCCTGCTCTCTGAATATTAGCAGGGTCCCTCTGCTTAGTCAGGCAGCATGAAAAGCATAAGGCTCAGATTTAAAGGTTATTGAAATCCTATTCCCTTTTCTCACTTCTTGTGACTGTTGGGTAAATTACATATATGTAATATATATATTTGTTTCTTCAGTTGTTGTCCAATTCTGGAATACATTGAACCCGAACTCAGCTGTCATCTACACAAGGTTCTGGTGAAAGTTTAATTCTATTAAAATGATAAAGGGATATTTTCAGCAAATAAACAAGTATTCAACCAATTTTCAGTCTCACTCCATTAATAGTGAAGCTGAGGAGCTGCTGTAGATCTTGCTCTCCTTTTCAGCATGGAAAGATGGTGCAGAACTCCCTTTGGAGTCAGACTGCCTGGAAACAGATCACAGCTCTTCCTCTGAAAATAGACAGTTTAATTTATCTGTGCATTAAATTTTTTACAGGGCTATGGTATTGTGAGCATTAAAAAATTAGCATGAATAAAGCCTTTGGAACACCCCCTGATATATAATGAATGAAAAATATTAGCTATTATTATTCTTATAGTTTTCTTTATAATGTATCACTCTTTTTTTTTGTAGCAGTCCGGCTGCAGCAAAATAACCGGGGGGTGACAAATAACTTGTGTACGTTGATACAGCAGGAGTGGAAGCCGTTTATTGTAGGACAACAGAGGCATTTATACATTTTGCTTATCTTAGTTAGCATAAACTAGATACATCAGTCAACCAATAAGGAATCTCCACACTTAATGGCTCACTTTTGTTACTTCTCAAACCACTTCCTCTGGCATTTTGCCAGGCACCATCCAGACTTGTTTACAAACTCTAACATTCCCCTGGCAAAATACCAGGTGTTATTTTGACTTGTTTACAGACCTTAACATTTATTAACTACTCTATATTAGTCAATACTTTCTATATGCAATTTTATAGAACAACAGTAACTAAAAATAACTTAAATAAATAAAAAGGGAGGAGGGATTTTTGACCTTGGAGAAGACAACAAAGAAGATCACAGGACTGAAGGGTCTCTGCAGTTAACTGGTGAATACCCATGCCACCATGATCCAATATACATTGCCTCCCACCTGCTTTCCCCCTCCTCCCTTTTTTTAAACCATGGATCTGGATTCAGTTATTTTCTGTCCTTCCAGACCTATCTAATAAAGAGAATGGGTACTTTCAACAAATTAAGGAAAAAGGGAATTGGTTGAGACAAAAACACTAGATGTCTATTACAACTGCTTTTTAGAACAGAGAGCAAGTTGGAATGGACAGTATCAACCTCATGATAAAGGTGGTAAGAAGGTTTATGTTTTCACCATTGTCTTCAGAACAGACCAATTCTCCATAGTGAGACCACATTAGCCATTACTTAATAAATATTGGTGTTAGATGCAGGAACATTTGAGGGCGTGTTGTGATGAGTGACTCGAGTGATGGTGGCATTAGAGTAGGGAAGAAAACACATGAGGGTTCAAACATGCCATGAAGAAAAAAGATATTGAACATATTTTTGTATCGACGTAGAAATAATCCCAATAAAAATGTTTTAACAGCATTTGGTTGTTTTTTTTTTTTTAAGATAGTAGATAATGTGTCATTATACTTCTTAAAATAGACACTCAGTAAATGTTTCTTACAAGGGAAATTTATTTAGTTTCACTATCAATATGGACAAAGCAATTGAAAGGTACAATATGATAACAATAACATGAATGAGAAGTTTATCTGTAGAAATTCTCCCTCAAATAGTGTGGCAAGTAATTTATTCTGGTAGGAGACTATATGTCACAGTATACCAAAGGAAGTCTGATGTAACCTAGGCTGCAAATCCCTGTGAGAGTTTATTTGTGACAGTAATCATCTCTGATTAGGAAAACAAAACTAAAATCCCCATATTCTTATCCAGGTCTCAAGTTGACAATTGTCCTCATAGCTATATTTTACTTTAGAAAACAACAGAATCAAAAGACTAAGAAAGAAATTGTTCTAATTCTATCAACCTGTTTCCAGGGATCTCATAATAAGGAACTAGTGTTAAGAGCCAAAGATTGTTACTGGTGGAGTAGTGGTATTGGCTGCTGATTCTGGGCAGTTGCAGCCATCTGTTCCCCAAAATTGTGTTTTAGAAAGATATATAAAACAATTAGCAAGTTGGAATTCTATAGACTAAGCCAAGAAAATGCAATTCAGTTGAATTTGGTGCAAAATAAGGTTCATTTTAAATAAAAGAGAGAATAGAATAGAATTTGTCAGAAGCTGTTGGAGGTCAAAACAAACAACAATGTTTCAGTAGTGAAAATATTTCAAAGAGAGGTGGTGTTCTTTGACTAGAAAGACTACGTAGGCAATAAAAAGATTATGATACTAAAAAAATAGAACATAGAAGGGCAATAAAAAGGACAAGGTTAAAAATATAAACAACGCAGTTTCTGTAGTATTCACATTTTGTTCTTCAGAACACATTGCAATAAATAGTCTTTATAAGCAGGTTCAGTAATGTCACTCATGAGTCATACTTCATACTAAATAGAGTCATTGAAAACAAACTACTAAAATTCATCCAATTTTAAAACAAAGTATGATGTCTAATATAATCTAAGTCTGTGGGTCAGGACATATATGAATACTGTAAGTAACTGTCATACACCTCTTTGGATAGGGGTCTGTGGGGTGAATGCATTGAATGCAATGGTCTGCACTGAAAGAAATGCAGATTCTGAAGGTCTGCAAAACTGAAGGAAATCCTTAAGGATGTGATGATAAACATCTTAAAACAATATAACAAGAAAAAGAGCATAGAGGAGAATAACTACCCAACAGATACATAGATAACCACTAAACAAAAGATACCACTAAACAAAGACCCATAAGACAAAGCCAAGCCAAGAGTAGATTCTACTGTACCAAGAAAGACAGTCTCTGCACCCATGAAGTATATAATGGACAATTGGCTAACAAATTTTTCAGATACATTAGTGCATATAAAATGATATCACTGTACCTCTCTGACATCAATTAACAATATGTTTTTACAAGAGTTTTTACCATGAAGATCTTCCTTAAAAGCAGAACAAAGCAAAATGAACAACTTCAGTGTCTTAAAGTATTAAAGTCAATTTTTCAAATGCTCCATTAAATTCAGAATCTGGTTGTTGTTCTGCCTTATCAATAAAAGGTGGAAGTGTGGGAATGGATTTCTTCTTATATGATTATGTGGCTAGTTACATTATATAAAATAAATACATCTGAAGTACTTACTTGGAAAATTGAAATTTAAGATTGTATTGATTCATTAGAATAATTTATTCTTAGATTCATGCAATCACTCTGTCTCTACAAAAAGCCACCACTTTTTCTGGAGCTTTATTTGAATAAATCAGATTAGGTAACAAAATAAGTTAGTTTTACTTAAAGGGTTTTTAGCTTAATATTTTCAAAAATATTTATGTGTATTTTAAATCAAGATAGCAGAAAACCACAAATTTTCACAGAAGAAATTCAAGATTTATTTTAAGAATATCTATATATTATGGTAATATAAGGTTTCCTTGTCAATTATATTTTGGGACAAATAGGGTTTTGTACAGTAATTTTGTGTCCTCATTTCTATTAATCTTGTTCTTGTATTTCAGCTTTAGCATACTGCAACAGTCTTACAAAACCAGATTTACTTCCTCAAGTGATGACTAATTCCAAGAAGAAGATTGAACAAATATTTAGAATTCATGTATTTGCTGTATTAAATAAGGAAGAATCTTTGCTTTCCCTAAATGTATGTAACAGGTATTCTGTTTGCTGTGATACCAAATGAGTGCTAGTAAACAGAAAAAAAAAATACTCTAGTACGTTTTCAATTCCTTTACTATGATTAAGGTTAAGAGCATGTAATCAGGGAGTGATAACTATTTTGTTCTATCAAATAGTAATCCTTTCTTAATGAGACTATTTCATTACTGCTGGTTTCTTTCCTTATTATGATGTATTTATGATGATATGAGCAATTAAATTATGTGAAATAAAGATTTTAAAGTGTTTGGCATCAATAGGTATCAGATTTAAAACCCAACATAGAATAAGTGTGAGTATAAAATTAAGTGAGTAGTGACACTATCATTTTATATAGTTTTAAAACTCCCAAATGGTCTACTCATTTTTATTTCCACAGTCATCACCCTATACTTTGAAACCTTCAGATTATACTCAGAAAAATCATTGCCATAACACTTGAAATAAAACCCATATTCTTCACTAGGAGTCTTTTGTCTTCCTGCAGTATATATGATTTACAGAGAAACCCCACACATTCTGGCTCTGTTTAACTCTGACCTCGTTTCCTATCATTTTTACCTCCTCACTGTGTTCCACCCCTCATAGCTCTCTGCTCATCAGTCATCCCAACTCTCCCACTAGCTCGCACTAGTGGATCTTTGCACTAGCTTGTTCTTGTACTTGGAGCCTTCTTTACCGCCTAACAACCACCACTTGCTTTTCATCTCTACTCTAAAGTTATCAAGCAACACTTTGTTTACAACTCTCATCTAGCGTCAAGTGCCAAATTATTCTTTATCACATATCTGTTATTTTAATAGTATTATTTAACAATCTCTGAAATTATAATACTGTTCATTTACTTATTTGCCAATTATCTATTTTATTCATTACTACATTCCTAGTTGCTAGTACAGTGTCTGTCACATCTATGTATCATCTCATCACATCTATCTCAAAGTATTAAAGTCAATTTTTCAAATGCTGACTCTGTGTGATGTGACAGACATCGTACCATAAATGGTGTATATATACACCATTTATCATAATAAATCAAACTGGAGTTTAAGATAAGTTTTAGGAGAGCATTTTTTCATGTACTTATTGATTGATTGTATGTCCTCCTCTGAGAAGTGTCTGTTAAGGTCCTTTGCCCATTTATTGATTGGGTTATTTGTTATCTTATTGTCTAATTTTTTGAGTTCTTTATATATTCTGGTTATTAGGGCTCTATCTGAAGTGTGTGGAGTAAAGATTTGTTCCCAGGATGTAGGCTCCCTGTTTATCTCTCTTATTGTTTCTTTTGCTGAGAAAAAACTTTTTAGTTTGAGTAAGTCCCATTTGTTGATTCTAGTTGTTAACTCTTGCGCTATGGGTGTCCTATTGAGGAATTTGGAGCCTGCTCCCACAGTATGTAGATCATAGCCAACTTTTTCTTCTATCAGATGCCATGTCTCTGATTTAATATCAAGCTCCTTGATCCATTTTGAGTTAACTTTTGTGCATGGCGAGAGATAGGGATTCAGATTCATTTTGATGCAGATGGATTTCCAGTTTTCCCAGCACCATTTGTTGAAGATGCTATCCTTCCATGAAAAAATGCTCACCATCGCTAGCAGTCAGAGAAATGCAAATCAAAACCACCCTAAGATACCATCTCACTCCAGTAAGATTGGCAGCCATTAGGAAGTCAAACAACAATAAGTGCTGGAGAGGATGCAGGGAAAAGGGCACTCTTGTTCATTGCTGGTGGGACTGCAAATTGGTGCAGCCAATTTGGAAAGCAGTATGGAGATTTCTTGGAAAGCTGGGAATGGAACCACCATTTGACCCAGCTATTCCCCTTCTCGGTCTATTCCCCAAATACCTAATAAGAGCATGCTACAGGGTCACTGCTACATCGATGTTCATAGCAGCACAATTCACGATAGCAAGATTGTGGAATCAGCCTAGATGCCCTTCAATAGATGAATGGATAAAAAAAATGTGGCATTTATACACAATGGAGTATTACTCTGCATTTAAAAATGACAAAATCATAGAATTTGGAGGGAAATGGATGGCATTAGAGCAGATTATGCTAAGTGAAGCTAGTCAATCTTTAAAAAACAAATACCAAATGACTCCTTTGATATAAGGGGAGGAAACAAGGACAGGGTAGGGACGAAGAGCTTGAGACGAAGATTTACATTAACAGGGTTGAGAGGTGGGAGGGAAAGGAAGTGAGAAGGGAAATCGCATGGTAATGGAAGGCGATCCTCAGGGTTATACAAAATGACATATAAGAGGAAAGGAGGGGTAAGACAAGATAATACAAATGGAAGAAATGATTTACAGTAGAAGGGGTAGAGAGAGAAAAGGGGAGGGGAGGGGAGGGGAGGGGAGGGGAGGGGGGATAGTAGAGAATAGGACAGACAGCAGAATACATCAGACACTAGAAAGGCAATATGTCAATCAATGGAAGGGTAACTGATGTGATACAGCAATCTGTATACGGGGTAAATTGGGAGTTCATAACCCACTTGAATCAAACTGTGAAATATGATGTATTAAGAACTATGTAATGTTTTGAATGACCAACAATAAAAAAAGAGAAAAAAATAAAAAATAAATAAATAAATAAATAAATAATAAGTTTTAGGAGAAACTATATATAATAATATATAATTTTTTTAAAACCACATCAAAATATTGATAAGAAGGGCAATGAGGATTTGGGGTAGAAGATAGCAGAGTCTCAACTTCTCACTAAAATGCATGAGGAAGACTGAGGCTGGGACTCAGTGGCAGAGCACTTGCCTAGCATGTGCAGAGCAGTGGGTTTGATCCTTAGCACCACATAAATATGAAACAAATAAAATAAAGACATGCTGTCCATCTACAACTACAAAAAATTAAATTAAAAAACTAAAATGCATAAAGAGAATAATGAAAAATGTTCATTTTATGGGAGATGATTTTTTCATAGATTGTTTATATTGCTACATTACTTATGGCAGATTTTCCCCCTCAACTCTTTTCAAGTATGTTCGTATTTTTGCCTTGGCAAAAATAGGTAATATCTCCATTTGGGGAAAAGGGCAGAATGTTTTTTTGCTATCAAGGTTAGTAAAGATAATGTCTCCCTCCAAATTACAGACAAACTAGTTTGCCAGAGGCTCCCTTTATAATACTGGAGACTTCCTAAGCTTTGAACTCCTCAGTTATGAACCACCCCACATTTGCAGCACCCACTTGTGCATCTACATTGCTTCCAAGGGTTTTTGGGGGAGTGTCACACTGGAGTGTCATACTGCCTGTAGGGCCAGGAGGACTCAGTTTCATCATCTCTGACACAGGAGTCTTTTGTCTTCCTGCAGTATATATATATATATATATATATATATATATATATATATATATATATATATATATAACTGGCTAACTTGTTAGCTTGTGAGCTAGGTAAAATTTCAGAACCTTCAAAGTTCTTTACACAGCAATACACTAAGCTGCTGCCAAAAAAAAAAAAAAAAAAAGAAGAGAGAGAGAGAGAGAGAGAGAGAGAGAGAGAGAGAGAGAGACCATACTTAGTTGAATCCAATGGAAATTATCATTAGAATGTCATTGGTGGGATGATTTTTAAAATATATTCCTGGGTTATGCATTCTATGCATTCCTCCCTATGTACTTAATTAAATCAGTATTAATTACCCCACATTCTCCTGTTGTTTGCTGCTATTATGAGTTTCAAAGCCTCTGTGTATCTTTGTGGCAATTAGGAGTTACTTCTGAGAAGTCCAAAGCTTGAACATGGACCTTCTCTTTTCCATGTTCCCTGCCTGTACTTTTTTTAAAATAATGATTTCCTTTAAAAAAATAATTCCATAAAGGATTGTTCTGGGAATTCAATGTCAATTTTTATGAAATCTGAAGAACTATGTCTAGAGCATCACAAGCACCATCTAAAGTTTGCTAAATTTAAAAGAAAACATAATATTATTTTTTTAAGTAAAAACAAAATTTGAAAAAAAAAAAACAAAAGGACATTCTAATATTGTTAGGCTTTCTGGAAAAGGTATTTGACATTTTCTTCCGTTCCCATCGCAAGCAACCACTAAATATCCACAAAGCATGTACCTATATCATGTCATGCATTTACTCTGTACATCTTACTCTGTAAGATGACCTAATCTTTAAACTAGTCTTTATTTCATAAAATAAATACATTTTTTCAGCATCCACTCCATGCCAAAAACTGTTCTAGGTACTGGTCACTTGGCAGTGTGCCAAACAGACATGCCTTTCTATATTTCAGTGCTTAAATTCTAGTGGAGTGAGGTCTTTCCTCTGTGCTTACACATTCCTGATGTCTCTTATAAAGGACACCAGTCATACTGGATTAGAGCCCATCTTAAAGGCTTCATTTTTTAAAAAACTTAGTTTTTAAACTTAAGAGCTTAATTCCAAATACAATCAAAGTCTGAGGTATTGGGTTTAAGATTTCAATATATGATTTGCAGGGGCAGGGTGAGGGGGTTGAAACCAAATTGCCCACGATATCTCTTTTACAGATAGTTTGGAATTAAAACTTTGTTTTCATCTTCTTGAAACTTTTTCTCTTACAAAATAATTAAGATATGTAATGGAACTGGTCCATGCAATGCTGAATTCACACATAGTACCTTATTTGCAAAATTGTTAATTGTTAATTCCTGAAGTTGCAGCTGCCCCGTGATATATGTAGCTTGGCATGTGCCTAGAAATTTGCTGATAAACATAATACAAGTGATGGATAAGGGAAAGAAGAGTAGTTTCTTTTTTGTCCTTGCCCACTTCAGCTCTACAAGGGAACACACCTGGTACATGCATTGCTATGGGTGTGTGTGTGTTTGTGGCTATGTTGCCTGTTTGAGACCTTCAGATCTAATTAAAATGACTAATGTGAATATATGAAGCCTCTTTTAGAGACTCACATTAAAGTCTTCTTTGTCTATTCTGATCCTAAAACCAATTGATATTAAATTAGAGGGCAGGTAGGGTGCAAAGGGGGAAGAACAAGTAGTCACAGAATTTCAACAAACACATTGAATATTCATCAAGGACAAAACTATGGCTTTTTCACAGATGACAAAAGAAGCACCATTTAAAAATCACGAAAGTAATAAATTATAAGATGCAGATTGGGAACTATAGGGGATTCAGCATAAAGCATTCGTGAGGCATACAAATAATGAGATTAGGGAGGAAAATAGGGGTGGAGACCATTGAGGGTTCTTTAAGGCATGTTAAGAATTTGTATCCTGTTTGTAGTCATGGCTTGTCAATTTAATTGAGAGGCTTGTTGTTGAAGAATTTGATAATCAAATGCGTTTTCTTGAAAATGAATTCCAGTGGACAGATGACAAACCATTTAGTGCTTTCTTCTTTAGTACCCAGAAATAACCTTCTTCTGAGATACCATGAAACCAAGGTACTGCAATCTTAAACACTGAGTTCATTGTGTGCTTTGGAAAGAAGATGTTTGCAAATGATTCAGTGCAGGAAACAGGAAATAAACATGCATTTTCAGTTCATACAAGGTGAGCCTTCCTGGGCTTCTATGCCTTGAATCCTGGGTTGCTGCTGATCTCAGGTAAATATAAAGAGAAATTTTATCATGCGTATATCAGGAGACATGTGTAAGGAAAGATGCTTATTAATAAAGCACAGCCAAATTTGGAATCAACCAATATGTTCCTCAATAGGAGAATGGATAAGTATTTGGGATACTCTTACCTGAACCACAGATATTCAAATGTTCCAGAAAGGACTCAAACACACAATGCAGAGTGAAAGATTCAGTTACAAGTTTAATTTACTTCATAAAGATTGACAGTGTCTATGTAAATTTGTGAAAATGCAAAGCTATGAAACGTTTTGTAGGGATATGCAGATTTTCAAATATAAAAAGTGGTCTGATTAGATACTCTCCCAGTTCAAATCATCATGCGGCTGCTTCAAAATGGAAAGTGGGGGATATTAACTTTGAGACAGGAAAACAGGCTTCTATTTTATTTCTAAACTCTCAAAACATGGCAAAATATACACCTCCTTACTCCATGGTGGTAAGTACACACCTTACCGACATGTGTTTCCTTAAATCTCTATACTTTCCTATAATAAAATATTTCCAAATTTATTTTTCAAGAATTTTTTTCTCATCTGTGTATATTATGCTTTATACTTTACTCTGAATTTGTTTATTGATTTTTCATAACCACCTGTGATTAGATGGAAATAAGTGAGCACTTTTTTCCTTATTTCATTAACCAAGTCTCAAAGAGGGGGAGTGCCTTGCCCTAAATTTTTCTGAAAATTATTAAAAGCTGAGATAAAAGTTTAACACCAGTATTTTTGAAAATAAAGTTAGTACCTTTTTCACTCTCCTGCATGGCTCCTATCAGTACTGGAAGAACTTCTGAACTTCTTCACAGTCAACAAATAACACTAAAAGATGACTTAATGGTTCTCCTTCTCCTTTCCCTACTCTACATTGTGTTTTGTTTGTTGAGAATATTAGAGGGCTAAGTTCTCTTGAATTTGGGTGATGGCTCACAGTGCAGTGAATGAGGACCCTGCCTTGGCTTTGAATTTCAGCTCTGTCACTTCCTACCCATGGGGACTTTGCAAGTCATTTATGTGGCTCTGTATGCGTTTCCTTGTTGGTAGCTTGGGGAAAGTGATAGTACATGGGCATATGGTTATTGTTAATGAACTGGAGGATCCATTAATATGCTCAGCATAGGTCCTATTGCAACTGTCACAAAGTGGAGTAATAGAAGAAAGTTCCACTGTACAAAGTCCAGTCTAGTAAGGAGAAAGCATGAAATTAATCTCTAGGTAAACTGGTTGATGTCCTTTGTTAAAGAACTATCCAACCTGCAGAATATTAAGAAGCAGATGAGGAAGACACACCTTGAGTAGATTAACAAGAACACATTACACTGGTACAAAATTAAGCATATGTTCAAGTGAATTAGGCTTCATTAAAAAAAAAAAGTGATACTACCCCTATGGGGAGAAGAGGGAAAATAAATGAAGTTGCTCTTCCCCTAGAAAAAGGGGACAATATTTTATTATTAAAATATTACAAGTCTATGCTACAGTCTATGTCACATAATGTAACCTACAAACACATAAAAATGTATCAGAGGCATATTCAAAGCCCAGGCATAAATGTGGTGCCCGAAAAAGCTAATTATGGCTTTGTGAAATAAGTACGAAGAGCAGGTAGCAACACTCATCCCAAATTCTTCATTAGAGTGAGCATTAGAAAGTCCAATTTGGAAAAAAAAAAATCAATGACATATTTTCAAAGATGGAATCAATAGTTTCTTGTTTTGTTGTTGTTGTTGTTTCAAAAGAGGCTGTGCACATTGCTTTTAGTACTATTGTAGAAACAGTGTCACTTCTATCTCAGTCTGATCTTCAAAAGCAAGTGACCTTGTTTGGTTTCAATCGAAAAATCTCTCATGAATTTGCATGGCCATGTTAGCTGTATAGTGTTGATTGCAAAGATATAAAACCAAATAATGCCATAAAACAGCCCTTTGGGCACACTGCCTTTTAAACTATTTGCATAAAGATGGACCGTCGCATTGCTATGTGCATATAGTTAAACTCCAGATTCAAATGAAAGTATAAAGTCCTACTTAGGTTTCCCAGAGTTCAAAAAGAATAACCTATGTAACAATCTCACAAAGCCACTTAAAGAGAAGAAGCAAAATAAAGCATATCAAATTTGTAGAAAATTAGCATCTTGTTTGGTTGTTGGGTATTGCATGCAATATTCAAACAAAAACTTGACACAGGAAATATCTTTTATATGTAAGAAATATGAAAATAAATATTATTGACACACTGTGTTTAGGATAAATAAGCAAAACTGCTATGTTTGTCAAATAACTCTCACATATATATATATAATGAACATAAAATTGAAGTTAAACAATCAACTATTAAGGCATAAAATACTTATTCATTAGCTCTCTTGGGAAAAGAAAAATACCACTGCATGTGATTTGAGATTTCTTCTCATATCTAATTGCCTCTCTCTCCCCTCTCTCTCCCCTCTCTCTCCCCTTTCTCCCCTCTCTCTCCCCTCTATCTCCTTTCTCTCCCCTCTCTCTCCCCTGTCTCATTGAGCCCAGAGGACTTCATGCATGCTAATCAAGCACTGTCTCTTCTGTCTCCTCTATCCATGCCAAGTATGTTCACATGATCTCTATTTCATTGAAAAGTTTGTGGTTGTTAAATATGAACATTAAGAAGTTAGTATTTTGTCAAGAATCAATAAATGGGATAGTATCAAACTAAAAAGCTTCTTCACAGCAAACGAAGCAATCAAGAACGTGAAGAGAGAGCCTGCAGAATGGGAGAAAATCTATGCCACCTGCATCTCAGATTGAGCATTAATCTCCAGGATATATGAAGAACACAAAGAACTTAACATCAGAAAAACAAATATCCCAATCAGTAAATGGGCAAAGGAACTGAACAGACACTTCACAGAAGAAGAAATATGATTGGTTAACACGTATATGAAAAAATATTCAACATTTCTAGAAATTAGACAAATTCACATTAAAAACATACTGAGATTTCATCTCACTCCAGTCAAAAGTTATCAAGAATGCAAGTAACAAAAAATGTTAGTGAGGATGTGGGAAAAATAGGTACACTCATACATTACTGGTGGACTGCAAAGTGGTGCAACCATACTGGAAAGCAGTATGGAAATTCCTCAGAAAACTTGAAATGGAACCAAAATTGACCTAGTTATCCCACTCCTTGGCATATACTCAAAGGACTTAAAATCAGTATACTACAGTAATGTAGCCACATCAATGTTTATAGCAACTTAGTTCACAATAGCTAACCTATGGAACTAACCTAGATGCCCTTCAACAGATGAATGGATAAAGAAAATGTAGTACATATACACAATGGAATATTACTCAGCTTTAAAGAAGAATAAAATTATGAAATTTTTCAGTAAATGGATGAAACTGGAGACTATCATGCTACATAAAATAACCCAATTCAAAAGAACCAAAGGCCAAAAGTTTTCTCTAATATATGGTTGCTAACTCATAATAAGTGGGGGTGGGTGGAGGGAAGAATAGAAGTTCACTGGAGAAGGATGTAATTAGAAAGATAGTAGAATGAATAATGAAACAGACATAACTTTTCCTATGTTCATATTTGAATACATAGCCAGTGTGACTCCACATCATATACAACTACAAAATGGGAAGTTATACTTCATGCATGTATGATATTCAAAATATATTCTACTGTCATATGTAACTAATAAAGAACAAATAAAAACTAATAAAAAATTTAAAAAGAAGGTAGTATTTTAATTATATTTGTATAGTTAGAATTTAAGCATATTTTAATCAAATCTTTAGCATAGTTTATATAAATATATAGTTTAAATAAATGTATAGATAATCCACATATTTATAATCCACATGTTTTATCATTGACATTATAAAGCAGTATTGGGCAAATTATTCTGGTTTCCTTCCTTCCAAAATGTTTTGAAATAAAAGCTGCTTTATTTCATATGCTTGAAGAATGTACTAATTGATCTTCTTTTACTCTGAATTAGCCACAAAGAAAAGACCCACAAGATGGGCCACTTGCTTTAACTTCTATCATGACCAAGGACCAATCTGCCTCGCTGAGATGCTTTGTCTTTATTTTATTTTCTAATAAGGGATTTGATCTTTGGTAATAGTGTCCGACCTCTGATGTTCAATGGCACCAAAAGCTCTTTTGGAGATGACTGAAAGATGGATCACTCTAGGGACCAAGGAAAAGCTGTGTTGGTGGCATACCAGAGACCCTGCCCAATTGAACCAGAATGGTTAGAAGTAAATTTTAAAACACATTTTATGTAATTAAAATAATCAATGCATTAGTAAGATTTCTATTGCCACTTTTCTCCATAACCACTAAACTCTCTTCCATTGCAAAACTCTGAATTATTTCCTATAGGTGATGAATCTGCAGGTGAAGTAGCACCAGTAATGAAAAACTAGCACAGGCAGCTCTCTGTAAATGTAAGGAACTCTTCCAAGGGCTGTAAATAAGTTATATTCCATTTATGTATGATGTGTCAAAATGCATTCTACTGTCATGTATAATTAATTAGAACAAATAAAAAGTTTTTAAAGTTCATTTTATTTAGATCTCACAAAAGCCCTTTCAAAAATGTTATACTAGCGTATCCCTAGGCAATGAATCTAAAACCTTTCAATAATATGCATTATCCATTGATATTTTATACAAATAATATTCTTATACAAAGCTCATATAAATCTGCTAAAAAGCCACCAAACTGCTTGAATTTCTTAATATTCCCACTTAAAACTGAACGACGATTTTAGCTAACAAGTTAGCAAAGATCACAATGTAATCATTCCATCCCAGTGAGAGGAGGAGGAAATGGAGATTTTCCAGCTTCTGATGAGAGCAGAAGGCTGTAACTTTCTGGAAAGTGATTTGTCAATAAATATTAAGAGCTTTAAAAATTGTATGTTATAATATGTGTTTGTCAGTTTTCTGTCTCTGTGACAAATATTTGAGATAAGCGACTTGTAAGGAAGAGAGTTTTATTTGCACTCATGATTTCAGAGGTCTCAGTTTATGGTTGCTTGCTCCCGTTGCTTTGGTCTGTGATGCCTTGGTACCTCATGGCAGGACAGTGTGGCAGAGGAGGCTACTCAGACATGATGGCTGGGGAGCAAAAGGGAGAGAGAGAGAGAGAGAGAGAGGAAGAAAGAGGAGTCCCAATAGACCCCTAGGACAGAACCCCAGGGACCTGACTTCTTCCCACTAGACCCCAATTCCTATGGGTCTCACAACCTCCTTATATAGCCACAGACTGGTAACGTGATGCCGCCAACTCATGGACCACTGGGAGAAATTTAAGATCCATAGAAGAATATTTCTAGGACCGTCTCCAAAAGAGACAATTAGAAGTATACCTATTTCAGTGCATGGTTGTTTACTACAGTGTTACATATAATTTCAAAATAATTTGAAAACTATAAAAACCTAAATAGGGAAATTGAAAAGTAAAATATGGAGCATTAATTTTTTAAAATATTAGAGTAAATTAAAAACAAATCTATTTCTAAATGTTTGGATTTTTACAACAAATTACAGTGTCATAAAAAATGAAAAGAAAGTCGATGTTAAGATCTCGGGCTGCCAGTGTGGCTCATTTGTAGAGCCCCTGTCTCACGTGCCTGAGACACTGGGTTTGATCCTCAGCACCACATAAATAAATAGAGGTATTGTACCAATCTACAACTAAAAAAATGTCTTGAAAAAACTCAACTGCATATAAGTATATATCTATTCACACATATATATGAGCAAAATCATATGTAACCACAAATTTACTATAAACTACCTGAAGATATGATTAAATGTATTCTAAATTCCCATGTGATGACCTATGCTAATTTATACTATCTCCCTATTCCTTGGAATTTTTCAAATTCTGTACCATTTCTTCTCTAACATGTCTTACCATGTACTCTTTCTCCAAATTTATTGATGTCATTTCCCTTGCATCAAATAAAAGATAAAGCCCATATTTTCACCTTTTAACTCACCACCCCCAAATACTTCTCTACAATATCTGTGAATATCTTAGCTTCACTAAACTTTTGAGGGATTGGAGGGTGGGTAATCCCTGTTACATGTGGATACTTACCCTTCCTCTCCTATAGTCCTACTTTTTTTTTCACCTCAGGGATCATGATCATCTTTATTTTATTATTATTATTATTATTATTATTATTATTGTTCAAAACATTACAATGCTCTTGAAATATCATATTTCATACATTTGATTCAAGTGGGCTATGAACTCCCATTTTAACCACGTGTACAGATTGCAGAATCACATAGGTTGCACATACACATTTATACATACTGCCATACTAGTGTCTGTTGTATTCTGCTGCCCTTCCTATCCCCTACTATCCCCTCTCCTCTTCCCTACCCTACCTTCTCCTACCCTCCCTTCCCCTCTCTTCTTCTCTCTCTACCCCATCTACTATAATTCATTTCTCTCTCTTGTTTTTTCCCCCCTTTCCCCTCACCTCCTCTTATATATAATTTTGTATACCAATGCAGGTCTCCTTCCATTTCCATGCAATTCCCCTTCTCTCTCCCTTTCCCTCCCACCTCTCTGCCCTGTTTAATGGTAATCTTCTTCTCATGCTCTTCCTCCCTGCTCTGTTTTGAGTTGCCCTCCTTATATCAAAGAAGACATTTGGCATTTGTTTTTTAGGGATTGGCTAGCTTCACTTAGCATAATCTGCTCTAATGCCATCCATTTCCCTGCAAATGCCATGATTTTGTTATTTTTTTAGTGCTGAGTAATATTTCATTGTGTATAAATGCCACATTTTTTTTTATCCATTCATCTATTGAAGGGCATCTAGGTTGGTTCCACAGTCTAGCTATTGTAAATTGTGCTGCTATGAACATCGATGTAGCTGTATCTCTACAGTATGCTCTTTTTTTAGGTCTTTGGGGAATAGTCTGAGAAGGGGAATAGCTGGGTCGAATGGTGGTTCCATTCCCAGCTTCCAAGGAATCTCCATACTGCTTTCCAGATTGGCTGCACCAATTTGCAGTCCCACCAGCAATGTATAAGTGTACCCTTTTTCCCACATCCTCTCTAGCACTTGTTATTGTTTGACTTCATAATGGCTGCCATTTTTACTGGAGTGAGATGGTATCTTAGAGTGGTTTTAATTTGCATTTCTCTGACTGCTAGAGATGGTGAGCATTTTTTTCCTGTATTTGTTGATTAATTGTATATCTTTCTCTGAGAACTGTCTGTTCAGGTCCTTGGCCCATTTGTTGATTGGGTTATTTGTTTTATTGTTGTTTAATTTTTTGAGTTCTTTGTATACTCTGGATATTAGGGCTCTATCTGAAGTGTGAGGAGTAAAAATTTGTTCCCAGGATGTAGGCTCCCTATTTACCTCTCTTATTGTTTCTCTTGCTGAGAAAAACAAACATCCTTTCTGGAGTTAACAACCAATAGAAAGGAAGGAAGGAAACTTCACTCAGCTCCAAGGAGAACTACTGAATTGTTTGTAAAGTTAACATTTTGAGGCAATATTATCTTAAGTATGACCCCTGGGTAATAAAACACTTTTAATGTAATATATCCACCAGAAAAAGTCTCTGAAAAATAAACCTGTCAGAGATAGATAGGGAACATAGCCATTAGGAGATATTTTTATTTTTTGATTTAAAATGTAAGATTTGCAAATAAACATAGATACTTGCAGACTGGATTGTCTGCACTTTAAAAGGAATTAGTATTAAGAAAGCACATCATTGTGCAGATTTTTTTTAAAGAGAGAGAGAATTTTTTAATATTATTTTTTAGTTTTTGGCAGAAACAACATCTTTGTTTATATGTGGTGCTGAGGATCGAACCCGGGCCACAGGCATGCCAGGCGAGCACACTACCACTTGAAGCACATCCCCAGCCCCATAGTGCAGATTTTTTATCACATTTTATCACAATGAATGATGGTGCTTAGATTGGTAATCTTTGATTAGAGAACATTTTTTAATACCAGTCTGAATGCCTCTAAAGTTTTTCTCTCTATAATTGCAATTTTTTGTTTCACTTTACAAATGTGTATGATGTCAATTGCTAGTGTTTCAGAAAGGAAGTACTTTGACTCATAAAGGCAATTTATATTTTAATTACTAACTTGGCATAACACTTGGTCACATTGCCAGCACTATAACAAATAATATCAATTATTTAAGTTATTAAAAAAATGTGAGGTCAGGAATTTCTCAGATCACCAATTATTTCAGGTTGTTTATTTCAATTTTATTTTAAAAATTAATAGAAGTTCAAATGCAATCAAAATAGGCAGAAAAAGATTATTCTCTTGAAAATTCTGGCATCCCTGAATGCCAGCTTTATAGAACAGAATTGAATATAAAAATAAAACAACTCCCAACCATTGATGCTCACTGTAAGCTGAGGAATAGGATAAGCAAATGGGACTTTTGCAGGTAATAGGTTTTGATTTTGAAATAAACATTACTTTACTTACAACTTGTTTTATGTATCATGAGGTCCCAGGCACTATGATTCAAAGGGAAAGCACAATATCTATTGCATAGTCATTCTCCATAAGAAATCCATGACTAATTTAGGGAGGAATCTATGATAAAAGGAAACTATAATCCTTCATGATAAATTGAATGACAGAAATATGACCACAGGATAGTGAGAACCTCAAGTACACTAAATGGTCAGAAAGACAAATGTCATCCCGGAAGGACTGATGCAAATAAGATACCAGGGAAGGATGACCCTCCAAAAGGAAAGGAAAACATAATCAGATGGAAAAGAAAGCTGAGTCCCCAAACATGGCCTAAAACCTGTTGCAACATGGGTATTTTCCAACACCGGAGGCTAAGGAAGGAGACAGAAGTCCTCATGGAGTCATTATCCATCCACTGATAGTATTAAGTGGCTGTCTGTCAAATCTACATGAATAACAAAACTTAAAAAAAAAACAAAACATAGTTGCAGACTGGATTCATAAGCCCTGGCCTTGTTCCAACTCTTAAGATATTCTCTCCAGAGATATGGAAAGTGGCCAATGTTCCACATGAAGCAGATTAAATATGCAAAAGTAATATACGGATTTTCTCTAACACACTAGTTTTACAATATTATTTGGAAAAGGTTTTAAGGATGATTAAGTTAAATCATTTTCATCAAAATTAATAGGGTACATAGCTGGTCAGTAATTTGAAAATAAGATAATTTGAACCACATTACCATATTAATAGAAGAGAGAAAGAAAAATAGCAGGAGGAAAAGAAGAAAAAGAAAAAAAAGTAATACCAAGAATGAAAAATTTTTAAAAATCAATGGGCAAATTAATTAAACAGCCACCTCTCAAAAGAAACACAGCTGGCCAAAACTATATGAAAAAAAAATCCTCAACATTTCTACAATCAGAGAAAGGCAAAACAAAACCATACTGAGATTTCATCTCATTTCAGTCAGAATGAAGCCATCAAGAACACAATAATAAACGCTGGAGAGGAAGTAGAGAAAAAGGAACATCTTTACTCTGATGGGGAGGGTTGTGAATTGGTACAACTACTATGGAAATCAGTATGGATATTCCTCAAAAGACTAGGCATGGCACCACCATATGACCCTGCTCTACCATTCCTTGGTATTTACCCTCAAGAATTAAAGTCATCATACTCTAGTGATACATGCATACCTCTGCTTATAGCAGCACAATTCATAATAGCCAAACTCTAGAAGCAGACTGTGTGTCTATCAATGGGAAAAAATGATGAATAAAATGTGGTCTATACGTACAATAGAATTTTATCCAGCCTAAAATAAAAATAAAATTATGTAATTTTCAGGAAAATGGGTGAAACTTGAGAGCATGATGTTAAGCAAAATAAGCCAAATTCAGACGGTCAAGGGTCATATATTTTCTCTCATATGTGGAAGCTGAAGAGAATAAAAAAGAAGAAGAAAGGGGGTGTCTTATGAAATTTCAGTAAGACCAGTAGAATAAAGAAAGGGGACCAAGGGGAAAAGTAGAGAGGAATTGGGGAACAAAGTAAATATAATTATATTATTCTTTTGTATACATGTACAAAAAATGTAATGATGAATTCACTATTATGTATAATTATAATGCACCAATAAAAATTATAATTTGAAAAATAAGTAGTTTTACAATGCATAATGTACTTATAACTTCATTGTAGAAATTTCAGTGTGTAGAATATTTTAAAAATTAATTTTAATACTTCCTGATAAGAAATTACAGCTCAGAAGACTAAATAAGTTTCCCAAGGTCACAGAGATAAAAAGCAAAGTGTCAGAGCTGAGACATCTATCCATCTTTTTCCCATGCCCACTATAGCAATTCATGTGTGGTAAAGGACTGCTGAATGCATATTTGTTACCTCCTAAAGAAACATCCTGGACCTATCTGGTTTATTGTTATTTTTCCCCCATTGGAAATTGAACCAAGGGCCTTGTGCATGCTAGGTAAGCATGCTGCCCCTGAGCTACATCCCCACACCCCTGGGCCTATAGGTCTTCAAATATCTCCTGTGTCTGATTCCTTTACATTTTTGTAACTGCATCTTCAAGGACATTTGTTCCTTCAGCCGCATCAGCCATGAGTTAAATGGTGTCAACTGTTTAAGTAACAGAGAAAAGGCTCCAGACACAAATCCTAACTCACACAAGTTCTAAGGACACAAAAATAAAACCTTGGGTCCAATTGCTCAGCCATTCTGGACATATCCCTCTGAGATGTAGCGGATCCTGGGGTTGAAATGTAGGAACAGAGTGCCTGGGTTTGAACTTAAGGATGTAATCTGAATACCCAATTCTCTCATCTGAAGTGAGGATATGGAGTGTATCTATTGAAATATAATTGTGCTAACTTATTTTAAGCTCTTCAAAAAGTCATTGCTTTTAATAAATACTATGCCTAATACATCTTTATTACAATTTTACTTTATTATGTATCCTGCAAATGTTGGAAACAATTCACAATTTTTATAGCTATGGAGACATTGGAGATGGTGGCAGGGCAGGGGAAGTGAGTCTAGTAATTTTTACTAGTGAATTATTTATTCCAATTGGGACTTTTAGAAATATTAATTTAAAAAATAACAGTCAGTAGAGCCATTCTAGGTCAAGAGAGCAAAAGCCCTCAGAGTGACCCATCCTTAAGAATGAGAAGCTTTGGGTGAAACTGAACATCAAAGATTGAAAATCATTACCCAAGACTTAGTCTCTTATTAAAAAGAAGAGAAGAAGAAGAGAGAATTGAATTCAAGTTTTCTCCTCCTCTCTCTGATCTTCTCATCGCCACACCATGCTATAGGTACCTACAGTTTATGTGTGGCAGAGGACTGATGAACGTATATTTGTTATCACCTAAAGGAACATACTGGTCCTGTGGTTTCCTCCTCTTATCATTGAACCTATTACATGGAGGCATTTAATTATCATTATTGAAGCAACATTGTAAAAGTAAGTGGAAAACTTGAACACAAAATGCATTTTGGCAGGGAGGAAGAAAACATTATGTAAATAATATTCTTCCTGGGAATATCATAAAATTAGTATATTAGTGATAATTTGGGGAACATTTTAGGTGATTTAAACTATTCCTATAGATCATCTCTTAGTCACCTTCCACGTTTCCAGAGAGAATTTCTTTAGAACTGGATCAGGGCCATGAGTTTATATATCCACAGTTTTTATTTCATTTACAAATTGTGTTCTACTTATTAGAAGTGGTATTTCTTATGCAATTTCACCTCTATCTGCTAGTATATTATGCCTATATCTTATCATCAGTGGAAGGAATATTTGTACTTGTCCAAAGCAATTAGCATTTGCAACAAAAAAAAATCCATTTGATTGGAAACAGTATGAATGCCAATATCAACAGAAGAAGGTGACAGGAGACAGGACAGAGGTAGAAATCAAAACATTTTAAATTCAGCAAAATCTGACTAAAAAGATTTATCTTCTTTCTTGTTTTCTTTCCTTCCTTTCTTCTTTCCTTCCTTCTTTTGGCATTAGAATAGAATCACTAAAGTCTCATGTTATAGTTAAAACACACTCACTGCACCCAACGGAAGAAGGGAAAATTCTCTCATCATCCTTGTGACCCATGGTTGTACCATTTCTGAATATTTTCTAAGTACCCTTTTAGTGTGGGATCCAGTAATGTCAGAACAGAAGCAACCAGTTTGTGTTCTGTGGCCAGGAATAAATGACATTTGATTATAATGTGTAAAGGACACATGGCATATCTAAAATCTAGCTCCAGAAGGGATGTCCAAAATGCACTTTAAAACAAGGTGAGGGAGACGGGCCTGGCAAGGCTGAGCTCTGGGCAGCTTCAAGGAGAGAAAGCAGCTTGCATTCTTTCCTGCCTCATGTACAGTTGCTCTCAGAACCACAGATATATTATCTCTGCTGCTGGCATAAAATTTTAAAAGTTGATTGAGGAATAATTCTTTTGCAATGCAAAATTCTGTTTTCAAGTATGAAATCACAAGGATTTTTCAGAAAATCTATCAAAGAAAAGAAAATGAGCTTTCCATTAGAAAGTAGTTAAGAGTCTAGCAGTATGATAATTTTTCATTATTTTCATTACTAAAATAGATATAAACCAAATCAAAATCGAACAGAAATTTGCTTCATTTTATAATCTGTGACAGTAAATCACTTTAATCCTTACCTGTAAACTTGATTTAATATTCACCATATAGGGCCGTAATTATTCTTTTCCCATTGTTACAACTCTGTATTTTTTTAATGTTTTCTTGCTCTTAAAACAATGACTTTGTCTAGCAACTATGAATGTCAAAGTAGTTTTCCTTCAGTTGTAAGTGGAGACACTGTGTTCTTTTTCTGTTTGTTTCAGCATTTTGCAGGGAAATTTAATCATGTTAAAAATAAGAAAACCTTTCAAATTTTCAACCCATAAAAAAGAAGGTTAGAGATACTTAAAAAATAGAAGTGCTTACTTCAAAAAAATTACAAAACTCCTGAAATTATATTCTCTGTACACAACAGAGTTGAATGGATCTTCCTGGACAATAGGTTAACCTCAGTGTTCCATTCTCCATCTGTAATGCGATCGGGAACATATAAATGTGTTTTGTTTTCTATCGATTTGTTCCTCTTATCAAGTAAAGATTTATGCCTTGTTTTCCAAACAGCCTTGAGATGCAAGCTGCTTCTTTGATTCCAGATATTTCAATAGAACCATACAGAAATCAAATGCCTTGTTTTCTTCAAGTTCATCGCTGATGTCAGGGCATTTTAATGTCACTTTTAGATCCATTAAAGAAATTAAACAAATTAGCATACATCCACAAGCCAGAGACTTAAAAAAATATTTATCAATCCAAACCTTAAGAAATTGGGCCACAAACAAACAAACAAAAAAAGACCAAGGCCATTTTGATTTATAAATTTCGTCTGTATTGGGTTCCAGGAGTTATTAGTGAATTGTGAAGATAATTGAATTTCTTTCTATTTTGAAAATGGTTTTCATAATGTTTATTTTCTATGACGACCTAAAAAAATTAAATAATGTGTTGTAATGCAGCTTTAGTAATGTGTACACAAAAACACAGCATTCTTCTAATTGAGATGTCAACCATATTTTCCTCCCCTCAGTGTAACCACAGCTGGGGCAGCACTGTGTCCCCTTCCTACACCCAAGTCTAAGAGTGAAAACTTGAATAGTAGAAATGAGAATCTCCGTGCTTCACCTGCAGCAGGCAAAGCAGTCAAAGCCTCACTTAATTCCTTAGCCAGCCTTCACCCTTGGAAAGAGAACAAGGAGGCACTAAGACAGGAGAGATTCTCAATTGCTGGAGCACAGAGGCCAGTGTTGAGGGAAGTTGTGTTTGTGTGTGTGTGTGTGTGTGTGTGTGTGTGTGTGTGTGTGTGTCCACGCACACATGTGTAGAGATAAAGACAGCGAAACAAAACCAATAGGATATATGTATATATAGCAGGAGATAAGAAATTGGCTGAGATAATTAGGCAGCTGGCAAGTCCCAAGATCTGCTAGGTGAGTTGAAAGACTGAAGATCCCGGGGGGGAGTGGGGGTGCCAATGTCTTGGTTCCAACACAGAAGCAGAAAATTAGCTGATATCCAATTTGAAAGCCATCAGGTGGGGGGAATTCTGTCTCACCTGGAGGAAGGATTACCTTTTTGCTCATTCAGGGCCTGAACAGAGAGGTTGTAGTCCACTCACACTTGGGAAGGAAAGGTGCCCTATTCAGTCTACCAATTCTTACATTAATCTTATACAAATCTACCCTCACTGAAACACCAAAAAATTATGTCTGATCAAATATCTGGACATCCCTTGGTCCAGTTCAATGGCTGCACATACCACTGATCATTCCAATATGCAAAACATTAATAAACCTGACAAGAGGGACCGTGAAGACCTTAGTGCATCCTGGTTCTCTTTCCAAGGAGGGCTATGCTTAGAGTGATTGCTGTGTCCCTTCTGCATCAACAGGTACCACAGTGAAGTTCTGGAAATGCAGGCGTGAAGGTTAAGGAGTAGAAAATGACAGCAACAAGTTCTGGTCACTCAAGGTTAGTACTTTAAGTATCATTAAAATATGGACCCTTGGGCTGATAGCTTTTCTTTCTGATCTATATAAATTGAGTAGAGTTTAGAGACAGGTTTTTATTCTGTTTTCCAAGTGATTCTGGTGATGAAAACACTATAGTTAAAGGGCAAATAAATATTTAAACTGAAAACAATCAGACAGTAAAGACTTTTGCTTTACTATGTAAGCTGTGGCTATTGCTCATTTTCAAAGCTATTTACCAACTTGCATGGAATTGGAGATACTCTTGTAACATGGTCAGTGGTCCTCACACATGTATTCACACTCAAATCCACTGCCATTGAAAGAGAAAACATAGGCAGTGATAATTATCCCTTTTGCTAATATCTCATATGAGCAAAAGGATTCCAAAATAAATACCAAGATATGGTTCCCCACTTCCATAGTATCTGGTTTGTCATTGGTCATGTAATGTCAAATTCTAAAATCTTGAGCACCCCAGCAATGGCATAACAGGGGCAGGAGAGTCCAGACCAGGGCCTGGCAAACTACTGCTGGTAGGTTGGACATTGGTTTTGGTAAATAAAGTTTCACCGGAACAGAGTCATGCTGATTCTTTTTTTGTATTGTTTATGCTGCTAAGACAGCAGAGTTGAATAGCTGCTGTAAAGCATGTATGTACCATAAATTCAAAAATATGTACTCTAACTCTTAACAGAAAATATCTGGGAGGTAGGTTATTGACTAAGTATTTCTTTTCTATTTCTTCATTAGTGCATTATGATTATACACAACAGCGGGATTCATTGTGACATCTTTGCACATGCAAATAACATAATTGTTCAATTTCTTGCTCTAGTTCCTCCCTTAGCCCTGCCCTCCTCCCTCCCCTGGCCCCTTCCTCAGCTCTTCTGGTCTCTCTGACCAGGTAAATTTTGAATGTTTACTATATACTTGGTGCTAGGAATATGGACATGGGAAAACAAGAAGACAAAGATCCTGACCTTTTAGAGTTTATGCTTAATGTCACCCTCCCCCTACTTTTTCTTTTTTTTTTTTTTAGCTCTAATGCGGTATCATTGACAAATAGGAGTCATATATATTTAAGGTAAAAAACTGATGTATTGATGCACATTTACATTTTTGAATATTCAGCACAAACTAAGATATCCATCAGCTCACATGGTTACCATTTTTTTTTTTTTGGTGAAAACACTTGAAATCTACTCTCCACAAATTTTAAGTATACAATACAGTATCATTAACTACAGTTGTGGAGAGGCGCATCAGTTCTGGAGAACTGATTGATTCTCCATAGCTGAAACACTGCAGCCTTTGACCAACAGCACCCCATGTCCCCTCCCCAATCCTTGGCAACCTCTATTCTACAATTTGCTGCTATCTTCTCTGTCTTTTAAAAATACTTATTACATTAAAACTGCTCTTGGTAACAGAAATCTTCTCATCATGTGCTTTATTACTCTTGTGGATTAATGCACAGGTAAACTCGAAAAGATTAAGGATCTTTTTCCTTTGATTTCCCCATTTATATTATTACTATGATAGTATACAGCAGACATCCAAAAATTACTTGGTCAATAATCTGCTTCACAGAATTTTTGTAAGACTTGAAGACATATGGTATTTTCTAAAGAATTTTACTCTTTCTTAGAAAGGGGGCGGGGGTGACAGACCAGGATAATGAAGTCTCCTTTATATCAAAAAAGACTGCTGCGCCACCTAGAGGATACACTGGGCTTCACAGGATTGTTTTGTCCTCCATTACTAATTGAAGTGAAATTGAGTTGGAAGGCTGGAAGTGAAGGCTAATGATATCATCCACTGCATGGGTCAGCATAAGTATTACATAAGAGGGTACACACAAAAAAAAAATGTTCAGCACAGTCACTGGCACAGGCACACAAGCTGCAAATATTTGCTTACAATGTCAAATAGTGCAATATATTCAATAGGTTTACACCTAACCAAAGTTCATAGTCTTTATTTCTGACTTTTAAGATCCAAACCTTGATTATTCAGCACCTTCATCCTTTTGCCACACAATTGTGTCTCACTCTCTACTAGAAAACTATAAGCTGCTTGGGGGTAAGTTCTTTAAGTACTAAATTCACCTGTTTTTTTAAACTAGTATATGTGATATAGCAAGCATTCAATAATCTTTTTTGAACTGAAATGAGAAAACAGTGGGGAACCTGAAAAACAGCCTAACAAATGCTTGAGTAGATATTTTCAAGTACTCTCAAATCCTATTTTTTGGATTAAAAAATAGATTTTTTTTGAAAAAGAAATAACATTGTAAAAATAGTCTGTGCTACGTGTCTGCCCATTTGAAATAGCATTTTGTCACATGGAACTCATGAGGGCTATACAGAACTTAACCATTACAATTATGTTATTTGTCTCATGCTGTTCAGGCAATCAGTGATACAGTTGTCTCCCCATAACTTAAGAGAAGCACAACTTTGTCATACCAAGATGACATTCACTAAAATAAGTTTTTTACCAAGGAAAATGAGATGCCCCAGAGAGTGTGGAGGCTGCACTTCTTTCTTTCAGGTTAATGTGACCCATTAATACATTCAGGATTTCTGGTGCATTTAAAATTGGTTTATTAAATTCTACTGCAAAGATAAAAAAAAAATCTTCAAAAAGTGTCATAATCCATTTTAAAGGGAATTCTTAAAATTAAAGCAAGGGAGCCCCCTTGTGGACTGATTCTAGTACCATGCACAATAAATTATCAGGTAAATCAATGATTTCCTTAGTATTTAGGAGAAAAATTCAATAGTGACTAAAATGCAATGATTTATTTGCAAGTGAATCTGATGAAATACATCATAAATGGATGACAGACTATTTTATTTGTGCATGTGTGTGCACATATGTGTAAATAGTGTAATACAAAGTAATTCCTAAAGCCAGCACTGCTTTGATGAATCCTAGACTTGGGAAAAACCAACTGTGGTAGCCTTAAGTACTGTTCTCCAACTAAGCAACCCAAATAATTGATCCCAGAATCAATGGCTGCTATTCAAGAACTCTAAATCATAATTGGCATCAGAAACTCAATATGGGGAGAGAGGAAGATGGTGGAATAGAGACGTTGCTTCCCTGGAGACTCCGTGGTACGAAACCAAAAAAAGCAGACAGACAGCTTTCAGACAGACAGCTTTTCAGTGGGTGAATGGACAAAAATTAGGTGGGGGGGACTTCATTGGAATTTCATACTGGACATTGAAAACAGATCAGGAACACAGGAGATCAAATATAATAAAATAAGGAAGAAAACTCCATTCCCACAGCCATGGTTCTACAAGCCAGAGCAGTCCCTCCACGAACTCAGTAAGCAATAAGGGAATTAAAGGAACCCGAATTCTTGGGGGGCCTGAGGTGTTTTGGGGTAAAGTTTAGAGATTAAAGACACTACACAATTAAACTATAAGGTGCTCTACACAATATCCTTGTACGAGAAAGAAACCACATCTCTCTGGTCTGTATGTAAAGGAGAGAGGAAGGAACCATTTTGCAGCTGCTGCACAGAGGCCAGCAGCTAGGGAAGATGATTTGTTGTAGACCCAAATCTGGCCTGAAAAACAAGCTGGGCAAACCCACACTGCATGATAGAGAGTGTGCCTAAGTGATCAGGAGAAAATCAAGCTTGGAGAGGTTAACACAGGGGAATGCTGGTCACAGAAACCCACCCACTTTCTCCCTCCCCTTCCAATGTGGCTGCATACAGGACCAGCTGGACAAGAAGTGCCTGACCAGGAATTTGAAATGGCAGGGGTGGAAGAGATTGAGTTTGGAGATTTAATCAGAGACCAGGATTGGTGGGGTCCACATTCAATGTAGTTGGTTAAGAATTGGCTCCGACACCACATGAATGGAATACAAAGGAGATAACTTGGGTGCAATCTTCCAGTATGGACTAGCAATTGCTAGGCCATGGAGGTGTGCTGATTTAAAATCTTCAGACAAACTGGCATTCAGAAAAGAGACTGAAATACACCTAAGCCTAAACCCTGTCTCCAGGAGTTCAACCTCCAGGATTAATCTTGTCACTCTAGCAACCTCACACTGAGGGTGGAGAAGGCATCACACCCCAGAGCTAACATTACAGAGAAGGGAAACTGAAAATCTATCTTTTGATCTCCAATGGAAACAATTCTTCACTTTTTCATCAGTTCTTTTTTTCTTTTTTCTCTAAAATTTCTACCATTTTGAAACCAATTATTTTTCATGCATCAGTTTATTGAGTACTAGGATGTCTGATTAGTACATTTAAGTTTAGTGTTGTATTCTTTATTTTGATTTTTTCTTAATATATTAATTCTTTTAAATTTTTACTTTATATTCATGTTTTTCTCTCAGTTATCTGTTTCCTTTGATTCTCTTTCTCTCTTTTCTTCTGCTAACAGTCAACCTCTATTTTCTCCCTCTTTCACCCTTCCATCTTATCCCTTCCGTCTTATCTCTTCCTTCCACAAAATCATCATATCCTATACCACTTTTGTTCTCTCCTCATCCACCATTTGAAATTGTAAACACTCTTTTAAACTCACTGTTTTTATTATAGGCAACAACTGAGCATACTGTTTCTGTTTATTGCAACAAAAATGTAGACGTCTTAGAAGGAGATATTTGATTTAAAATGGTATATTGTTTGCATTGGTTGTTGTTATTATCTGCCCTCCCCCCCCCCAAACTGTGAGGTACTGGAAACCTTCAGGGACACTACAACTCTATAAGGTAGAAATGAAATTTTACTGCCTCAGATCCATACTGCTAGATGAATAGAAACACAAACAACATGAGAAAACAAGGGAACAAACCCCTGAAACAAATCAAGATGTTCTAATAATGCAACCCATTGACACCACAGTGGAAGAAATGTCAGAGAAGGAGTTTAGAAAGTACACAGTTAAACTGCCATGAGATAAAGGATTATGTAAGGAGTGAATTCAGAGAGAGGTGAAAAATCACTTCAATGAAGTGATAGATTGTGAAATGAAATCAAGCAGAACTATTTGAAATAAAGGAACAATAAACCAAATTAAAAATTCAATGGAAAGCATGCCCAACAGACTAGACCACTTGGAAGACAAGAGTTTCAGGCAATGTATACAAAATATATAATCTTGAAAATAATGTTGACCGAGGAGAAAAGATGTTAAGATCATGAACAGAATTTCCAAGAAATAAAGCTTGACATGAAAAGACCAAATTTAAGATTTATCAGGATACATGAAAGTACAAAGATACAAACCCAAGAATGCACAATATTTTCAATGAAATAATATCAGAAAATTTTCCAAACCTAATGAGTGAAATGGAAAATAAAATTCAGGAGGCTTACAGGACCCCAAATATACAAAATTACGACAGACACGTACTAAGGTACATTATTATGAAAATGCCTAACATACAGAATAAGGATAGAATTTTCAAGACTGCAAGAGAAAAATGTCAGATTACATTCATTGGGAAACCAATTGGGATTGGCATCTCAGTTGATTTCTTAACCCAGGCCCTCAAAACTCAGAGGTCTTGGAATAATATATAACAAGCTCTGAAAGAAAATGAATGCCAACCAAGAATACTATACTCAGAAAAATTAAGCTACAGATTTAAAAATGAAATGAAAACCTTCCATAGTAAACAAAAGTCAAAAGAAATCATAACTAGAAAGACTGCACTACAGAACAGTCTCAGCAAAATATTTCATGAAGAAGAAATAAAAAATAAAAGTGAAAACCAGCAAAGGGAGAAACTACACTAAAGGAAGAGTCAATCAAAGGAGAAACTAATTCAAATTATAAAACATAAATAAAGCAAAATGATTGGTTACAAATCATATCTCAATAATAACTTTGAATGAAAATGGCCAAAAGCCACCAATCAAAAGACATAGACTGGAAGATTGGATTTAAAAAAAAAAAAAAGTCCCAACAATATGCTATCTCCAAGACTACCCTCATAGGCAAAGATATCCACAGACTGAAGGTGAAAGGATGGAAAAAAAAACATATCAGTCACATGAATCTTGTAAACAAGCAGAGGTTCTATCCTCATATCAGAGAAAGTGGACTTCAAGCCAAAGTGAAACAGAAGGGAAAAAGAAGGATATTTCATACTGCTTAAGGGAATTATATATCAACAAGACATAACAATCATAAAAATGTATGCCTTAAACAATGGAGCATCTATGTATATCAAACAAACTCTTTTCAATTTCAAAAATGAAATAGATCACAACACAATAATACTGGATAATTTTAACACACCTCTATCACCACTGGATAGATCCTCTCCAAACAAGAACTAAACAAAGAAACTAAGGAACTAAATAATACAATCAACATTTTAGACTTAACATACATAGAGTATTTCATCTGTCAATGATCTAATACAGTTTCTTCTCAGCAGCACATGGATCCTTCTATAAAATAGAGCATATTTTATGCCACAAAGCATCTCTTAACAAATGCAAAATAAATAGAGATAATGCCTTGCATTCTATCAGATCATAATGGAATGAAAGTTAAAGTCAACAATAAAATGAAATATAGAAGCTACTCTAGAGACACCTAGAGACTAAATAATAAACTAAATAATAAACACCTAGAGACTAAATAATATGCTACTGAATGACAAATGGATAGCAGAAGACATCAAGGATGAAATTTTTAAAAATACTTAGAGGTAAATGAGAATAGCAACACAACATATCAAAATCTCTGGGACACTATAAATGCAGCTCTAAAAGGAAAGTTCATTGTGTTGCACTCATTCATTAGAATGGAAAATCACCAAATAAATAATCTAACATTACATCTCAAAGCCCTAGGAAAAAAGGATATCAAATCAACACCAAAAGCAGAAGAAGACAGGAAATAATTAAAATCCGAGCTTAAGTCAATGAAATTGAATAAAAAGAAACAATTCAAAAAATCAACAAAACAAAAAGTTGATTCTTTGAAAAAACAAATAAAATTAATCCGCTTTTAGCTACACAAACAAAGAGAAAGAGAGAGAAAACTCAAATAACTAAAATTCGTGATGAGAAAGGAAATACAATGGACCCTACTGAAATTACACATGATGTCTTAGGTTTTTCACTGCTGTGACTAAAGAGTCTGACAAGCACAACTGTCGGGGAGGAAAGGTTTATTTGAGGGCTCATGGTTTCAAAGGTCTTAATCCAGAGAAGGGTGGTCCTATTCCTCAGGGCTTGAGGTGAGACTAATCATTATGGCGGGAAAGGATGACAGAGGAAAGCAGATCACATCATGGTGATCAAGAAGGAGAGAGAGAGAGAGAGAGAGAGAGAGAGAGAGAGAGAGAGAGAGAGAGATTGATTTCACTTTCCAAATAGAAATATATACACCAAAGTCATGCCCTAACTCCCATCTCCTCCAGCCATACCCTACCACTTCAATTACCTCTCAGTTAATCCCTATCAGGGGACTGAATCACTGATTTAATTAAGACTCTTACAACCCAGTCATTTCTCTTCTGAACCTTCTTGCATTGTCTCACACGTGAGTTTTTGGGGAACATCTCACATCCATACTATAACACATGATAAACAGAACCTATTTTGAAAATTTATATATCCAATAAAATAGAAAATCTTACAGACACTGAAAAATTTCAAGAGTCATATCAGCAACCCAAACTGAATCTGGAGGAAATGCACAATTTAAACAGACCAATTTTAAGCAATAAATTAGAAGATACCATCAAGAGCCCACCAACTAAGAAAAGCCCTGGGCCAGACAGATTCTCACCTGAGTTCTACCAGACCTTTAAAGAAGAATTAACATCAAGAATTAACTCTTCACATTATTCCATGAAATTGAAAAGGAGGGAACCCTTCCAAACTCATTCCATGAAGCCAAAACCAGACAAAGACACATCAAGAAGGAAAGAAAACTTCATACCAACATCCTGCATGAACATAGATGCAAAACTTCTCAATAAAATTCTGGCAAATCACATACAAAAACATATTTAAAATATAGTGTATCATGAGCAAGTGGGGTTCATTGCAGGGATGCAAAGTTGATTCAACATATGGAAATCAATAAACATAATTCATCACATCAATAGACTTAAGGATAAGAATCTTATGATCATCTCAATAGATGCAGGAAAAGCAGCTGACAAAATACAGTACCCTTTCATGCTCAAAACACTAGAAAAACTAGGGTAGTAGGAACATACCTCAACAGTGTAAAAGCTATCTATGTTAAATCCAATGCCAACATCATTCTAAATGAAAAAAAAAATGAAAGCATTCCCTTTAAAAATTGGAACAAGATAGGGATACACTTTTTCACCACTTTTATTCAACATTGTCCTTGAAACTCTAGACAGAGCAATCAGGAGAAAGAAACTAAAGGGATATGAATAGGAAAAGAAGAATTCACAGTATCCCTATTTACTGATGACATGATTCTTTATTTAGAAGACCCAAACAATTCCATCAGAAAACTTCTAGAACTAATAAATGAATTCAGTAAAGAAGCAGGATATGAAATTAACACAATACATTAATTGTGTTCTATACATCAGTGATGAATCTACTTAAAGAGAAATTAGGAAAACTGCCCCATTCACATAGTCTCAAAAATGTGTATATATATATAATATTTGGGAATCAATTTAACAAAAGAAATGAAAGACCTCTACATGAAATCTATAGAATACTAAAGAAAGAAATTCATGAAGACTTTAGAAGACAGAAAGATTTCCCAAATTCTTGGATATGATTAATATTGCGAAAATAGCAATACTACCAAAAGTGCTATACAGGTTTAATAAAATCCCTATTAAAATCCCAATGACATTTGGGGCAGGAGTTGTGGCTTAGTGGTACAGCGCACACCCTGTACAAGTGAGGCACTGGATTTGTCCTCAGCACCACATAAAAATAAATAAAGGTACTGTGTCCATCTACAACTAAAATAAATACCCAATGGCATTCTTCATAGAAATAGAAAAAGCAAAAGCAATCATGAAATTCATTTGGATTAAGAAGAGACTCAGAATAGCCAAAGCAATTCTTAGCAAGAAAAGTAAAGCAGGAGGCATCACAATACCAGACCTTACACTATACTACAGAGCTACAGTTTATAAGAATGGCATGGTATTGTCACCAAAACAGACATGTAGACCAATTGTACAAAATAGAAGACAGAGAGACAAAGCCACATAAATATATTTACCTCATAGTAGACAAATGCACCAAAAACATACACTGGAGAAAAGATAAGACTTCAACAACTGGTGCTGGGAAAACTAGAAATCCATGTGCAGCAAAATGAAACTAAACCCCTATCTCTCACCATGGACAAAACTCAACTCAAAATGGATTAAGGACATAGGAATTAACCAGAAATCCTGTGCCTAATAGAGGAAAAAGTGGGCCCAAATCTTCACATCAGATTAGGCCCCGACTTCCTTAACAAGACTCCTAAAGCACAAGAAAAAAAAATCAATAAATGGTATGGATTCAAACTAAAAAGCTTTTTCACAACAAAGGAAACAACCAAGAATGTGAAAAGAGAGCCTACAGAATGAGAGAAAATCTTTGCCACCGGACCTCAAATAGAGCATTAATCTCCAGGATATATAAAGAACTCAGAAAACTTAACATACAGAAACAACTTCCAAATAACACAATAAATAAATGGGCAAAGGAACTTAACATTTCACAGAAGAATAAATACAATTGGTCAACAAATATATGAAAAAATGTTCAACACCTCTAGTAGTTGGACAAATACAAATTAAAAACCATATTGAGATTTAATCTCACTATAGTCAGAATGGTAATTATCAAAAATACAATAACAATAAATGCTGTCTTGGATGTGGGGTAAAAGGTACACTCATACATTGCTGGTGGAAGTGCAAATTGGCGCAACCATTCTGGAAAGCAGTATAAAGATTCCTCAGAAAACTTGGAATGGAACCATTATTCCATATATCGTATACTCCAAGGACTTAAAATCAGGACACTATAGAGATGCAGCCACATCAATATTAATAGCAGCTCAGTTTACAATAGCTAAACTATAGAATCAACCTAGGTACCCTTCAACAGATGAATGGATAAAGAAAATGTGGTATATATACATAGTGAAATATTATTCAGTCTTAAAGCAATGAAATTATGGCATTTGCCAATAAATGGATGGAACTAGAGACTGTCATGCTAACTAAAATAAGCCATTCCCCAAAAAACAAAGGCCAAATATTCTGTCTGACATGTGGATGCTAATTTACAATAGAGTGGAGGGTTTAGGAAGAACAGAAGTACCTTGGATTAGGCAAAAGGAAATGAAGGGAAGGGAAGGGAAAGTGGAATAGGTAAGATAGTAGAATGAATCACACCTTTCCTATGTGCATATATGATTACATGACCGATGTACTTCTACAGTATGTGCAACCAGAAGAATGAGTTATACTCAATATATGTATAATATATCAAAACACTTTTTATTGTCATGTATAACTAGTAAGAACAAATAAAAAAATAAGAATGGTGTTAATTGCACATCATGGTGGGGAAAAAAGAACTCAATATGTTTCTTTGAAGATGGGAAAATTTAAAAAAATAGTGAATTTATTGATGAATTTAGTTTACAAATGAGTACTTGTTATTTTAAAAAATAACTTTATTATTCTATCTAGAAATACACTTTAAAGGATTCATAAAATCTATTATTTAGTGAAAATTTTCTAGTCTGGAAAGTTCAGAATAAAATAAAATATAACTAGATTTATGAGAAGTTACATAGAAAAACACATACTTCTTTTAAGCTGAGCTCCTCTCTCATTTCAGCATCAGTCTTAAAAGCAATTTTTTTAAAGTTTAATTTTATGTTTTCTTTTTTTCCCCCATGCACTACATTAAAACCGGAGAATAAAAATCAGAAAAAGTAAATGTTTGGAAAAATAACAGCTGTAGTTATTCATTAATTTTTCACATTTTTAATGCCAGTGAACAATCTTTATGCACACTTAAGAGTTGTGGCAGTTCTAGTAGGACTTTATAAATATATTAAATTCTTATCATATTGGAAAATTCCCTGATGTTAGTCAATAGATATAAACCAAATTTTATTTATTATATTTAAATGAAACTCCTGAATTCTATTACAAACCTCCTCTGTTGCTTTCTTTACTCAATAATATATACTACTTCCCTGTGCTTTTTCAAGGTATAAAAGCATTCTATTTAAAACCACACAAATTATTGCTACCTTTTGGCATCTAAACATTGTGGTAATTTCTCTCTGGTGTAGATTGCTACTTTTATTAAGGAAAATATTTCCATGAAGGGAAGGAGATAATATAATAGGTTTAGAGAGACAGCTAAACTATTATACAAATGAAATTAATTTAAATTCAGGGGATTGGGAGCAATCTGAGGAACTGGAAGACATGAGCATTGTGCTAAGAGTTTGAAAATATTTACAATCTTAAGCAGATAGAAAGAAATGGCCCTTGGCATGACATTTCTGGCTGTAGGGGTGGATGGCCCAATATTTGTTTGCACAGTGATGTCAAATTTCAATTTTGGTTTTCTTTTACTGTGTCTTGGGCTACCATTCCCCAAACCAGCAAAGCCTCTATAAAAGTTACCAAATCAAAGATGAGCTCAGCATTAAAGAAAATATGATTAATGCAGTTGGAGGAAAAATGTGGTTCAGCAATGAACAGTGAAATTCAACAGGCCAGCATCCAACAGCAGGAGAAAAATCATGTCAAAAATGACCATTAGGGGCTGGGGTTATGGCTCAGCGGTAGAGTGCTTGCCTAGCGCCTGCGGGGCCTGAGTTCAATCCTCAGTACCATATAAAAATAAATAAAGATATTGTGTCCAGCTACAACTAAAAATAAATATTTTTTTAAAAAAAATGACCATCAGAACAAAAAACCTGAAGAAGCCAAAGAAATCACAAAGACTACATTAATTTCCTGTAAGACATAGATCATTATAGTCAGAATAATCTCAGGTAGTAGCGGTTTTCTACAATTATTATAAATTTCTGAAACTTAGACCATTGCCACGTCCTTATAATTGTTCTACCTATACCTCTAGTTGCTTACAAAACAAACATTATTTTAACCCACTCCTTCAAATTCACCTACAACTCTAGCTCCTTTGCATAAAATCTTACATCTTTCTCTTTATGCTCTTGTCAGTTTGACATCTCACCCTCTCTACTGTGCAATTCTTTCACACCTCAGAGCAATGGACTGTGGTATTAGTAAAATATTAAGAACTTTTATTACCTGACTTATGTAAGCCTTTTCGGGACACATATTAGCTTTCTTTCCTAATGACAGGAAACTTAACTAAGTGTAAGGCATGAATTCTATCACCGGGCCACTTTTTAGTAATATTTGCATTTTTCCCTATGACTCTGGCTGTTACAGGACAAATGCACTTCCTGTGCATCCTCTCTTGTTCCACATTATCAGAAGATGAAATTCTTCTGAAGGATGCTCACTTGGCATCTTTCTGTGGTCCTGCTGTACCTGCTCTGCCTTCCTGGGAACTCCATGCCAGGGTCTTTCCCTTGCCTTGTATTACACATGAGATTGTCCTTCTTCCCATCCATTCTCCACCCAGGAGGCAGTAATTGCTCAGAAGCCCCATTTCATGAAGCCAAGCCATCACTAATTGGGTATTGACATCAGACACTACCTTCAAACAATGGTCAAGACTTCCATCATGCCTCACAACCAGGAGTGGCTCACTTCCTTGAAGCACACCATCGTCTTCCTGATTTTGCCACCTTACTTTTCTGTGTGTATCTAATCTGAGTCATATTAAAGTTTTCCACCGTGCTCTCTGAAACTCCTGTGAAATAACCAATAAACCCCTTTAATCCTCAAACTTCTAATAGCTATCCCTTGACTTCTTACCTTAACTGAAACCTGGCTCCCGAGAGAATTCTGTTTCCCTTCAGGCCTCTCAGGTGGTGTTTTTCTCTGTCCACACCCATATTAAGTTGGGAAATCACGATTGCAAGATTTTAAGAATACTTAGTAATCATTACAATGAAATGGAGGGTAAAGAATAACCATCACCCCCAGGTGTCTTGAGTATCATTAATTACCAATAACTAACATAGTCTTTACTTTAAAAACATGTTAGTATCCATAGTGAAATAAATGCAGAAATTCAAAATAAAGATGCATTGAAGTTACTATACCACATGTGGTTATAACTTCCTAAATATTTGCTTAGGGTATATCCTAAATTTGTCTCTGTGACTTTTTATCAGCCAGAAAAAAAATGAGTTATCAAAATAGGCTACATGATTCAGAAGATTCATAAGATTGAAGTAACTCATTTTCTCAGGGGGAAGGTCAGATCTAATGACAATGAAACGGAAAACTGTTTCCCCAGTAGTTCCAATTAAGAAAGGACTATGGAATATCATAAACAACCTCAAGAGCAATTCTGGACAAGTAAAGCAGAGACTCATAAAGATTATTTCTTAAAATATCTCTTCAAATACAGGCCAATGTCCTTGTAGCATGGTACTGATGAATAAAATTATCCAAAGGACTAACATAATACAATTTTCTAAATGCCCTTATTAATTAATTAGTTTTTTATTAATTAAATTCCGTTTCACTCCTCAAGTCATAGTAAAATGCAGGTTAATTTTTTTCAATTTATCATACTCTAAAAATGTTTCTTTCTATACATTCTTCTTAAATACCTGTAATCTAGATTTTAATTGTATTACAAGAAATACAAGAAAGAATGCTTCCAATTTTTAGAAGAGGAAAAACTTTGTAAATAATATAATGATCATATTTCATTAAATAACAGTTGAAAATTAGAGTTGATATTGAAATCCTTTAATTAAAGAGTGTACTACATCATAATTAAGACCACTGTTCTGAGGTATAATTGCCAACATTTAAACCCAAACTGATATTCAGTAGCTGAGTGACCTTGGACAAGTTTGCTTGTCTTCTGTCCCTATTTCCCCATGGCAAAATTAGGGCAATATTAGTATAAGATTCATGTGGTAGTAATAAGAATTAAATGAGTTGTTATATGTAAGTCACTTAGTGTTGAGACTAGTAAAAGAAAACTTCAATAAGTATTCATTGTGATGATGATTATGAGGATGATGATTTTCATGGGCAAGAATTCAGCTTCCTATAATTTTCTGTTTTCTCATTTGTATGATAGAGATGACACCACTCACCTATAGAGCTTTCTGTATGAATTAAAACATAAAAGATAACATATTAAAAATGTGCAGTTTACTCCCTTGTACATAGGAGAATAATAAATGGTAACTTTTGTTACTGTTATTATCACCCACTTTTCAATGAGCTGCAGTCTATGCCTATTATTAACAGAGCACGTTGCTAGTTCTAGAGTAAAGTAGGACATGAATCTCGGAGGATCTCATTCCTCTGATCTGTGGAGGAGGACAGATACCAGGACAGGCAGAATCCAGTGATATGTTGGCTGGAACTGAGCAGCTGGTCCTTGCTTCCTTTCTGGTCCTCAGGTATTCCCAGCTCAGAATAAGGGAACCAGGAGTAGTTCCCCCCTAGGGTGTGGAGGAAACATTCACTCTAGGATGCTCCCAGCTGCCTGCCATCAGTGTGCAGATGTGTTTGGGTCAGCATGCTACCTGTTCTGGTAGGATCAGTGATCAGGTGGGCAGGAGAGAAGAGGGGCAACTCTCCTCCACAGGACCAGGACAAATCCCATTGTCCTCTTGAAATTTCCTCTGACTAGTACCAGATGACAAGTCTATTGACCACAGTCAACTAGATTTTAAATTCCATCTGAGGTTCATTTGTGAAACAATTAGGTTTAAAAGCACCTAAGCATGGTGTCTGCATGTGTATGTATGTCTGTGTGTTTGTGTGTGAGTCTGCATTTTGTAGAATAAGATGCAGTCTGGAAGATGATTAGAAGACAAGAGCACTAGTCTCTGGTATTAACATGTAATTTATATGCCTTGCTCCAGAAATTTGGATATTTAGCCCATTGTTCTTAAGAATGACCAGATTTGGAATTATCAGGGGATCCTCATTTTAAAAATGACTGGGGTCAAACACAAACTTTAATGATCCATATTTAATAGGTTTAGGGAAGTGCCTGGGCATGATTTTTTTTTTTTTTTTTTTTTTTTTTTTGGTGCTGGGGACTGAACCCAGGGCCTTGTGCTTGTGAGACAAGCACTCTACTGACTGAGCTGTACCCCCAGCCCCGGCATGAATATTTTTTTAAAAAAATTTTATAGGTCACATATGTAGCTTGCATTGAAAACAAAATCACTGTTTCAGGCAATGGGAAGCTGCAAAGATGATAATTCTTTGAGTCATATGATGAGATTTGCCTTTTAGAAAAATCTGTCAACAATGTGGATTAAAAGAGGCAAAATATAACACAGTAGACTGTAATTTATAAGAACCATCAAATTGTTAGAAAACAATCTAAAACCAATAACCAGAAAACAGTTCATTGAGAGGAAATATACCTCTGACTCCATCTCAGCATTATTCATTATTGACTGGATAAATCGAATTGCTCACACATTGAAGGAGATGATTCATTTGTATTTTGAATTATGTGGCTTGGCTTCTAATCCACTGTGTTTCACACACTAAAACACCATGAATTATAGTTCCTGGATTTCGACACATGTTTTTTGTTGAACATTAGATGTTACATATAGGTGAAGTATAATATAATTAACTTTCTATACAATATATGAATCATATTTTCACCCCTTTGAAGCTGTTTATATGTTCATTAGTTAACCACAGGAAACAAATTAAAGATCACAGGTAGCAAGAATGATGTCTGATTAATGTTGTCTGAAGTATGTCATGTTGAGAAGGATAGGGAAATTAATGAAAAGTTCCAGATTTATTTTGAGAAAGGAACCATCATTTGAAGTTATAATGAATTTTACACATAAATTGAAGTACATATTCATTAATGTTTGGGGAAAGTTGTCTATTTAAAATATTTATTCTCTCCTCACCTACAATTGGGAACAAAAAAGTTTATCATTTCGTCATTTGGATAAAGTAAATGTTCCAGTTTTGATTGAACAAAAAGTCAAGAAAGGGTCCATGTATGAGACACTAAGATCCTAATATTATCTGATTATTTATAAAATCACATCTCAAGGAGAGCAGATCACTTTATGGGTTACACAAGAGGTAAGTTGGCATGTACAAAAGGAAAGGTTAGAGGAGGAGAACGAGGCTATGAAAATAAAGAGTTACTAATAGTTAATAATAAATAGTTAATCCAGTTAATCCTGGATACAGGGAATTGCAGGCTACATCCTGGGACAGAGAGAAAGTGGAGGCTGAAAGACAAGGGAAAGTGGAACAGAATTCAAAAAGTCCTAAAGCCAAGTGGAGTTGTGAAGCTCTAGAACTAGAAAAAAACCTTACAGGTTACCTACACAACACAGTGTGAACCAGCCCTGGACTTTGACTTTACAAAAATTCATAGTTCTTTTCTACTATGGTGTTGCCATCTTTTCTCTGAATAAAACATTCTTTCTTGAAATCTCTCCTTCCTTCCTCCTTCTCTCCCTTCCTTCAGGCATGTGTTAGGCCAGTCTGGTTTATAAAGCTTTGAATTTGGCTGAAGGCATATTCAGGACTTCTTTCTCTCATATGGTGTATACTCAAATCTAAACACAACAAGAGTAGTAATCCAGTCTGCAGAAAAGGAAAGCTTTCTTCTCCCCACGACTTCTGTCTTTGTGCATAGAGTTCCTCACTTCTGCATTACTGTGCTGGCAGGAAAGAGCTTCTGTTTTCAGAGCTTCTCATCGCAGGCTGCACATAATTGCTACTACTTACAAAATGCATGACAATACCAAGGTCATCTCTCTCCCACAGTCCAGACCTGCTGCATGAGTGGGCATAGGAGAAAAGATCTGGACGTTTCCCTCCCTCTTCACCTGCACATGGTCCCTTCTCCTACAATGGCTGAATGATCTAAGTTAGCCATTGTCTATCGGCAGCTCTGCATAGCACTTGACTAGATCATGCCGTACCCTAGACTTGGGTGGATATGATAGGAAACGTGTTCCCACAAAGGAATGACACAGGATTTACTTACTATTTTGATGTGATTCTGTCTTAATATGATTATCAGATCCAAAACTCATTTGAGGGAAAGCAGAGTGTTACAGTCAATGACCATCTCTAAGGTCAAAGGCATCCTATCAGAGTCACAGTGTTTAGCACATATTTCATGTTCATGTTCTTTAAGTTGGTTTATATAATTTAAATGTAAAGGGATTTCAGCCAGAAAAATGATCAATCTTTACATTATGTCAAATTTCCATATTATTTTATGGAAAGCTCTTAAAGCCATCTTCTTAAAAAACGTGAAAGCATATGATTAGGGGGAAATAGCTGTATCTATCATATCTATTTACCTATGTATCTATCTAGAGAAGGTATATTTAATTTCTCAATTAAAAATATAAAAGTGCATACTAATATCTTAAGTTTATGCCTTTTACAAACACTTGTTCACCACAGCATCAAAATTGTCAAGAAAAATGAACTATTATAACAAGAAATACACAGACAATGAAAAAGAAATTATCCAGAAGTAGAAATTTGAATGTGCCTGGTTAGATTTGGGGAAATAAATAAAAAAAATATCAATATTACTGTTTGAATAAGGTAGTATTTACAATTTCTTCAAGTTGATTGAATTCATTGGGATTATTTTTTTAATTCTATTTTTGTTACAGTTAAATGCATAAACCAAACTATTTTATCAAACAAAGCACCCTGGATAATTTGTACTGAATGACAAAAGTGTAAATTTACTGTCTATATAAGACAAACACATATACACGATATACACAGTCTATTCAGTGAATGCAATTTGTGGATTTACAGTCATTTTAAGCTTGCTTGCATTTCAATGGACACAGAGCCATCTCCTGTTCTATAAAACTTATAATGCATATGTGTATGTGTTAATATATAGCCTTTGCTTATTGTACGCTTCAAGTTCTAACAATATTTTTAAGTGAAGAATAAATCATGAAAGATTTTAGCTTCAGAATTCTTATTTACTTTGGAAAGAACATTAATAAACTATTGCTCTCAAAAGCCAAAGAGTTTTTTACCTCACTTTGAAGAAAACACATCCTGGTCGTCGCCTTTTCCGGTGAAGTCACTCACTCCACACTTGCCATTTCAGGTTTATGTTCCGTCACTCTCACAATGTAATTCTCAACAAAAGGTCAATCCATTTCTCAACAGCATCTCAGACTTCAGAGTCTTTCTTCTTGCACTTGAACAGAGGCACTGAGGACCCACACTGACAAAACTGAGACATCTGTCTTCAATGCCTTCTCTCCTTTGACTCCAGAAAATTCTCTCTGCTGCCTCATTTTCTGTCTTCTTGATTCAATCTGGGGCCCAGGAATGCATTCTGCCCTGCCATTCAAAAGCCCTCATTATGAGCCTGCCTCCCACAAACCTGGAAATATCAGACCTCTTTCTCTTCAGGTGTATATATATATATATATATATATATACAAACACACAAATATGTATCACCTTTTTGATTCTCATACATATATGTATTATATACATAATTGCATATGTATAAATACACACTCACATATATACAAAATTCTTCATCTAGTTTTACCACCCGGCTACATTCAACTACATAAGATAATACATAAAGTTTAAAAATTATGCAAGTTGTAAAATAAAAGTTCTCAAAGAGATAAAATATAAGATATTAATACCAGTAAATTCTCTGGTACAGAGGGATGGGAACAGAAGGTGAGGTCCAGGGAAGTTTCTTAAAATGCTTGAGTAGTATACATTTACAATGCATAATAGAATATCAAAAATCCTGTGTCTTTCAGTACAGAAATATGTTTAAACTTGTAAATCCAATGTGTCTTAAAAGAACATATCTATCAGTTTTAGTTTGTAATCTAACACCTATTAACATCCTCAGAAAAAGTTACATGGGTACTCTGGCTCCAATTAACATAAAATTGTTGCCTAGGATGTTATGTGTGAGGCCACTCACCATAAAGCCTGCACTAGATTCACAGAAGACCTGGCAGATTTCTTGAGGAACGCAATTGCTTCACCTATAAATCTCTTAGAGGCTATGATTACAGGAATGAGTTTGAGGATGTATTCTCAGCCACCCCTAACAGGCTCAGCAATGTGAGCTGAGTATGGCTCCTCAAGATACCCAGGGCCCCAAGGCGGATATCCTTGGTTGATGATAATGCTATTCCATCTGTCAAGGGAGAGGTCTATTCATACATCCTTAGATAGTCAGGTTTTTATTCCTGTGACAAAATAACTGAGTAAAACTATTTAAGGTAGGAGGATTTATTTTGTCTCACAGTTCCAGACATTTTTTATCCACAGTGACTTGGTCCCATTGCTGTGGCCTTGTGTGAGAGAGAACAGTATGGTGGGGAGTTTGTGGTAAACCAGAGCTGCTTACCTCATCATGCTGGATGGAAAGCAAAAAGAGTGAGAGGAAGGAGCTGGAGACAAGATATACCCTTCCACAGCATGGTCACAATAACCTACTTCCTCCAACTACGTCATATCTCCTACAGTTTCCACCACTTCGCAATTAGTACATTCAATTATGAATCATTCAATAGAGTCATTCACTGATGAGGTCAGAGCTCCCATGATTGAATCACTTCCTTTGAGCACCATCTCTAAACATTGCTGCTTTGGGGACCAAGACTTCAACACAACAGTCTTTGTGGGCATTCCACAACCAAACTATAGCACACCCCTACCAAGCATATCAAGCTTCCTTACTTTCAATCTTTTCATCTGGTTATTCCAACGTTTAGCAAACCATGGCAACTGAATCACAGGCTTAGGAAACAGGTACAATTTCTAACTTTGTCTCCAGTTTCCTGTGTATCCAGGACTACAAATTATAGAGCTAGACACTAGGACACATTATAGAGCTATAGACTCAGACACACTACAGCCATAAAAAAAGGACCAACTGAGGACTATGTAGAAGCACAAGGCCATATTTCAAGATTCCAAAAGAAGTAATCACAGCCATTCTGGGTCTGGTCAAACACACTGTTCCATGAGAACATTTTCTTCAGGAAAAATATTGTCACTTGTAATATTGTGTTTGATTTTTGTTGTTTTAGTTTTGGTTCAGATTTTTTTTATGTAAAACTCCATCACATTTTGACATAATATTTCCTTTATCTTTCAGCCCAATAAGAAGTTATAGACTTAATATTCAACTTATTATAGAAGTGGCATGTTTGGGAAATGTGACTTTTTGTGGAGTTTCAAATTAGCTATTTAAACCATATTTATGCAAAATTGAAATATATGGACTACTCAGAAAATTCTAAGGTCTATTTTAAAACCAATAAGAATTAAGCAAGCTGAAATAAATATAAAATTAATTTGAACACAATTTTCAGTACCTATCAGAAATGTAATGAACAAATACCTTATTCTTTCTGAATTAATAATACTGAAAAATAATGCTTTCATGATGCCCTAGACAAGCATTGATGAAAATTATATTTAGAAAATATTTCTTCACAAATTAAGAATATTTGGTATGTTCTAATTATTTTATAGTTGTTAATCTATGTGAAGTAGGTATAAATGGATATATAGAGGTCAGAAAACACCAGAATTTAGCTTTTATATATTTTTTTAAATTTTATTTTGTAATGCAATGCACATGTCTCTATAGAAATGTTTAAAATAGTAGCTAGTATGATTCTAGACAGTGGAAAAATTATTAATTCATACATTTACTCAGGATTCCAGAACAGGCACAATACTAAGCGAATTAGCTCATATTTATGCACATGCACACAGCTAGCTGTGGAAGACACATCCTCATTCTTTTTAACAGGAATGAATGCTCTCTGAGGGCTTCCCTTGGTGTGGATAACAGATAAGGTCCTAATTTGGATTCAGAATAGGTTCCAAGGACTGGGGGAGGGGCAGGCTTGTACTGACCTGCCACATGGGAATTCTGCCAACACAGAAGAAAAGGGGTGCTACTAGGAGAGGAGAGAGATTCAGCGCCCAGTCATAAATGCTTCCAGTGAGCTTAAAGGAGAAGGAGAAAGATGTCCATGAAATGGATGAGAGAGAGTTTTCAATTCCCAGGATTCAGAAGGGAAGATGTTCACAAATGGGTAGTGAGACTGGGCTCCCAAAATATCACAATGAATTTGAATTGTCTGCTTGATCCCACATGAAAATAGAAGAAGCTCGAGTGTTTTTATGGCTAAAGATTTTTGAAGAAATATGAATATGTTGATGACATTATCATCTCATTGACATCAAAAATATCTTTTTCTTTTGTCAGAAGACAATTACAAATGAAATTTGAAATGAAACCACACACACACACACACACACGTTTTTCTAGATGTATCATACCCTCTGCAAAAATATTTTGACTATATTGTTTACTCATGAGCTTCCTGCTTTCTTCTTCATATGACTCAATCTTACTGCCTTCACAATATGTGAAACTGTTTTTTATTCTATATCAGACTCTTTATTGTAATACAATGAAATTCTTTTTGATTATTTAATATCACTATTTGCTCAGCCTTTACTTGTGAGTTGGAGTTGCTCATAAATGATATTTAAGACATTGAAGGCAGAAGAAAATGCTAGAATCTAGGACACTAACGATGCTATTTCAAATTTAGTATCTTCATGCTAACTCCAGATATCTGTTTAAAAAAAAAAGTGGAAAGTTTGTTAATAGAGAAGAATGATATTGCAAATAGTACTTAGATAATAAAAGTCATTATTCAAGAGTCTTTTTCAAACCTGTACTTAAAATGATTTATTCAGGCTACAAAACTACTTTCATTTGTCTCTATTCATCTTGGTTTTACTTTAGAGAGGCAGTTACAAATCTAATTCTGCATTTAGTCAGCTACTTGAACCCAGCTCTTCCATTTATGAACTTGAACTTCAACTTTATATTGTCAGAAGAATAGTGCATTATTTCAGTGGTAGGAGTGTGAGTCTATTTTAATGGAAACTATTTTATATTTATGATTTCAAATGAAAATCAATTATAAGTCCACTATAAATCACAAATTGATTAATGTGGTCTCCTGGCAGTTGAAGAGGTTTTTAAAGGCTCAGGCTACAGATGGCTGACTGCAGTGTTTTGATTCGTAATTTTTTGAATTTTGAAACAGTCAAAACTGTAGACATTGAAATTCTGTAGCCGAGTTTTGGGCATTCCACAAGGTAAAAGATTCAGTGATCAGAATGCAATTACATTCTGTTCACTAATAACTTTTCTTATGTCAGTCAGTTGTCTCTTAAAAAATGTCACTTTTATTACTATTACTACATTACAGATTTTCATGATCATAAATTAGTTAATACCCCTTATTTGATTTTTCAAAAGGAAAGAACAAATTTTATTTCTGTCTTTGTTCATGATTAATAGAACCTTAAACCTGATAATGAATCAAAATTGATCATTATGTTAAAATTAATACAATCATCTACAAGATATAATTGCTATAAGAGGAAATAATATAATAATGATTATTCCCTCTTAGCTTAATCAGAATGTATCTCATTGAAAATAAAAGTTATAAAGCCATTTGAACACATTTTTCCTATGAACTTTTCTTTTATAGCTATATATCTAATTCACCCCTTAATAGATCAAGTATTATTTTTAGCCCCTAGAGAAAAAGATATAGAGATGTGGAGGGGAATTTTACACATAATTCCCAGGACTTTTGTGAGAATTAAAATTTTCAAAAATATGTAAAAAAAAAACTATACTACCTGGTATATAGCAGGAATTCATTCAATAATAAATATCACCATGATTACCATTGAAAATGTAGGGTCAGTTGTGCATGGTGACACAAGTCTGTAATCCCAGTGATAAGAGGCTAAGAGGCAGAAGGGATCACAAGTTCAAGGTCAGCCTCTACAACTCAGGAATACCATGTCTCAAAATAAAAAATAAAAAATGACCGAGGATGTAACTCAGTGGTAAAGTGCCTGGGTTCAATCCTCAGTGCCAAAATAAAATCCAAAAAAATTACTGATAACATGTTTGAAATGGAGTGTGAGGCTCTAGAATTTCTGCTATCATTGTCCTGAGATGTGGCTTTCCTTCTTATTTTCAAATCTTTGTTTACTAATAAATTGATCATCCCAAATGAGTGTAAACATTTACCTTTTTAGCTGTATTCTTCTTTTACTAAAACTATGTAAAACAGAACAAAAGAAAAGGAAAAAGGGAGAAAATTAAAGCTTTTTGTAGACTTTTAAGGTGTAATGACTTTGAATTTCTGCAAGGTTCTGACCACTGTTAGTAGGACAAATAGGGATGATTGCTTTAAAGTGCATAGTTATTCAAAGAAAGGACCTGAAGGAAGAGTTTAGATCCCAAGTGACACACATCTGGCTTAATCTTATTAACAATAAAAAGTATTAGATCCTGGCCCCCTTTAAATCTGGAGCTAGAATACTACATACTTAATTATAGCTAATTTGACCTAAATATCGCTACATAAATAGTGAATGAAAATATTTTTGACAGAAATTGTTAAACATTATCATAATGGAGAATTGAGGGAAGAGAATGACTTGACTTGGATAGAGTAGAAGTTTCAACTTTCAGGCATCCAAGATGGAAATTCTCTCTCTCTCCCAAATACACTAGAACTATAGTCCAGGTTCCTGTCTGAAATTTCAGGATGTGAAAGTTTCTACAAAGTAAAGAAGCAGAATCAGGTACCTTGACTTAGTTCACTGCAGTATCTTTTCACTTCCACAAATCCATATATGCCACACTTTGAATGTTCATTGACTTCTCAGTTGCCTTTGGCCAGGGTCAAAAGGAATTGATTATAAACCAAACTGTATAATATGGCTGCCTAATTATAGAAGTTTTAAAAGATCTATATCTTATCTGTCATATCAGACAAAGAGACAATTGTCCTCTTGTAAATCCAGTGAAGGACATCAAAGACAACTTCCCCCTATCATGAGACTGTAGGGTTTTCTGTTCTTTCTTTGTTTTGGGTGCTGAGGACTGAAGCCTGGAGCTCACCACGCAGCTCCACCCCCAACCCTCTTTATTGCTTCTTGAAATCACCTAAGCCTGACTTTTTACCTGACTTCCTGACAAAGATAATATGATATTTAGAACAAAATGTGAATGTCAAGTCCTTTACATGACTTACAAGTATATACATAGAAAACATAAAGCTGACATATTAAATGACCTACAAAATATATTCTGTAGCTAAGGCAAGAGGCTATGTTTTGGGGACTTCTTGGTAATTATGTCTTTTCCCAGATTCTCAGTTCTAAGTTGAAGTCAGTACTGCACACACTAAGGTGATAAATGAGGATCATTTGCCCCATGAGGAACACTACACTGTTCTCAAGTGTGTTCTGTATTCATAGTGTCTATGTATGAATTATACCAAGACTGGTGAGATGTATCTTCCTAAAATGTGGTGGCTCCCAGCGGATCCAATGAACTTCTCCTGTGAGTTGTGTTGAAGTCAGGACAAGAGAGGAGGACTTTGAAGTTTCAAAAGATTTCATGGTACCTTCCTTCACTCAGACTTCTCATTTGCAATTTTATGTCCCCTTCTGTAGGCTTAGGAGGATACCTGGAAACTTAAATCTCCATCTTTTATTTAAAACAGTGAAGATTTTCATGTTTTATATCCTTATATCCTTACTGCTTGTTTTCTTTTCTTTCTTTTTTTCCCCTATACTCTTTAAATGGAAAACCTGCTGGATTTACCCCAGTCATTCATGTTGGTCTCCCTCAGTCTGAACCTCTTATTTATATCAGTATAATATTTTAATACAATGGTTTTTCTATTAATCCACTCAAAAATTCCTATAAGTGAAAAAGTAATTTTATTCTATTTTAGATTGGGGAAATTATGTCATAGGTGAAGAAATTATCTGAAGTCTCACTACAGATAAAAGGAAGATCTGAGATATAAGAGAAGTTGCAGCTTCTACACCAGCACAGTATCTTTTATAACACATCTTTTCTATTGAATTACAAAGATAATCTCCAAACTTAATCTGTACCATTTCTGTAAAGATAAAAAACAATTGCACGTGTGAAAGTAGATTTTGCACATGAGATCATTCAAGACTCCTTGGTTTGTAGAAACTCTCCCAGCCCTTGCCCCAAACCCCGGTAAGTAGCTTTGTGATGAAATGAGAAAACAGAAGCAAATTTCCATTTATTAGTTTCCAAAACTTATCTTAAAAATATCTATGTGAAAATATGACAGTGACCTTAAACAACTTACTCTTAATCTACATTAATGGGGTATTGAAAGAGCTTTACTGAAAAAAAATATATATATATACATATAAACATGTGTCTATATATATGTATTGTGTGTGTATATATATATATAGAAAGAGAGAGAGGAAAAACATGATAATAATTATATCATAAATATTAACATTGATTTAAGACCCATACTTTTAGAGGTAAAACTGAATAAAGCAAGAATCAATTTTTACCAAAAATAAATCACCAAAGAAAGTTCTGTCTACCCAGATTAACCTATAAATACTGACTCAAATACAATGTACCTGAATTCAGAATTTTGTAAATTAAGGTTTTAGGTAAAAGTACTCTCTTCCTTCAAGGAATTTTCTGGATAAATATGTTCAAAGAAAAGATTTTTAAGTCTATCATTTTCCATTGGTTATCTTTTAAAATATCTTTTCACAAGTTCAGTTAAGATAAAAGATATCAAATGTGCTTATGGTGGTATTAATTTCACTTTTCTATGACCCAACCTTTTACTTCATCAGCACATAATTAGCAAGCAACCTGGGGACAGGATTGGTATGTTGCTATCCCTATCTAGTTGCCCATAATATTTGGTACTTAGAGGTCTTTCTGTAAAACATTACTAAATGTTTACACAAAGATAGGTTAAAGACCTCAATGGATTTCATATATATTTAAACTAATTTATTCACATATATGTCATTAAGTCATTTCTAGAAATAAATGTCTCCAATTTCTCATGTGTATGCTAATGAAAAGGAGAAACCATAGCATATTTTATGGTTTACAAATCATGTTTGTGCCTTCTCTCTGCCTCATATCCACATCTTTGTAATTGCATGTGTGGATATGTCATTACTAGATATCATCATGGAAGCCATCCTACCTCTGCCCTTCAAGATTTGAAAATTAATATATTTCTACATTGTGTGTAGCAGTTTGAGCCAGATTTCCCACTGTAGAAAGCCAAATATAGCCTAACTGATCCACAGTTTTTTGCCAAATAGTCATTTTGCCCAAAATCATGCGGTGTGGGCCAGACAGGAAAAGGTGAACACTTGGAACAATGATCTGGCTCCAGGTAGAAAGAGTCAACTCAACCTGTGATTCCAAGTCCAACTCAGTGGGAAGAATGCAGACAACAGATGGTGAGCCAGCTAACAGTCAGCCTCCTGATGCCCAACACAATGTAATGAAGGTACCTCTACAGGCGCTACTCTGAAACTCAGCAGGGCAAATGATACATCTGTCACAATTTTCTGTCCCAGTCACAGAGCCAGTGTTTACGAAGAATTAGCCATTGCTTTGAAGGGGAGACTGATTAGAGCAAAACATAAATCCAGCTCTAGAAGGACTCTGGTACGAATTACATGGACAAGAATATAATCTGGACAAAGAAATATATAAAGAGAGAGGGAGATGGTAAGGAGGACTGGAGGTTAGGACCTGGTCTGAGTAAAGAGGCAAAATGTGTGATCTGGGGACAAACTTTGCATTATTCTACTGGGAAAATGTGACCCGTTGCCTACCTGCGCATGTTAGGTGCCTCTTGACTAATGCCAGTCTGGCCCCAGAGCCGGGAGCAAGGCAGAGAAGTTTGTAGAGGAGGTTCAGGACCTGTTAGCGGACAGGGAAGGAATGTGGGAACTGAGACGCTAATAGACCCTAAAATGTTGGTAGAGCCCTCTGGAAAGCTCCAGACTCCCTAAGGGCTGCCTGACCTTGACAAGCTGAAACGTGGACTCCCTGATTCCAGTTCTTAAGTGATTTTGACTAGGCTGGACTTTTCTCAGACCTCTGTAATTAATATTAACAAGATTACCATTTAATATTATAGTTAATCATCTAGACAGCATGGACCGAAAGACAACTTAAAATGCTAAATTGAACATTGAAAGAAGTGCCCAAAAGAAAATGGGAGATAAAATATAAACGAGAGCACAAGTCATTTCTCTTATTTTTCCTACATTTGCTTCATTCCTACCTAACACAAATAATTAATACTGCAATGTACAAACAGGTTTTTAAAAACATTATTTATATTTGTTCACCAGAGTCCATGGAGCTACTAGAGTAGTTAAAGCAAAGATAACTATTCTTATTTAAAAACAACTTTCAGTTTAATCTGTTTCGTACTAAGTTTAAAACATTCAAAGTTTGAGCTGCTCTTATGGTTTTTCAAACTTTTCTACTTCCTAATATAGCGTCCAGGATTAAAAGAAAATCTTGGGCACGGTGCATAATGGGAGTAAAAGTCTTTGGCATTTTCTTGTCCTGTGCACCTTGTGTGGTCTCTTGATGATGAATCTGGAAACTGGTGAGAGATGGAAGGTGCTCAAGTAACACTGCTCTGCTTTTATTAGCTGTGTAAGTTTTTATTTTAATTCTTAGGTTGCTTGACTTGTGCTGGTCTTTCCCTACTCTGCAGCCCTGTCAGTGAGCTTTTCTCAATGGAAATCTGGTCATACAACTCTTCTGCTTAAAAGTCTTTGAAGACATCTCAGAAGAAAATAATAAATCTTATTGGTTTTAACTCTGATTCAAATTCCAAAGAATTATCACAAGTCAGGCTGACGGAGGTGAGGCAGTACAGGTGTCAACATGTAAACACCACATTGAATTTGTCTGGACAAATTGTTTCTTCTGGGAAAAAAAATGCATCATTCACAAAAGTGGCTGTGGTCCAGCAATGTGAATAATGTTGGGCCCCAGTAGTGCCTATTCTTCCAGTGAGGGGCTTCCTAGTGCTTCTGGGATGCTGGCCCACTCTCATGCCGAGGCTGTGCATGAGCATAAGCAACAGGATTCAGTGTTAAAACGCATATTGAGTTTCTTGCTGTTTCCTTGCATTTTGGAAAGACAGATTCAATTTTAGATTTTACTTGTTGTAAGCCACTCCACAGGTTTGTGTCTCCCAGGTGTCTTTCGAGGTGATCTCTATTATGGTGAGGGAGAACCCTCTGTCCCTGAACTTCCTGCGCCACTCTCCATCTAGAAAAATATTGCGAAATTTAAGTTTATGACTCAAGCAAACTTGGGTGACAGCCTACAACTAAAGTGGAATAGGGAGTAGATGACAGGAAAGAAGAAATATCTGTTTGTTCCAAATTATATTTGCATTAAATAAAGACATCCAACTTCAAAATAGAAATGAAGGTCTGGGATTTTTCTAGCCTAGGACATCTGGGCTACTCAGTCTTTACAAACAGCCCCAGAATATGCAGAAGCTGTCCTATCACACAACCATGAATTCCACCTAGCTTAACTCTTCTGGTAGGTAACTATACCTTCAGAGCAACTGAATATGGAATATTCTCAAGCTCCTTGTAATTATCCAATGAATTAAATATCATCAATCTAAAAAGAATTTTCAAAAGAGGCATTACTTTTAAATGAATTGTGATGCTGTGCTTGGTACTTTCTTCCAGGCAAACAATAAAATATAATAATCCCATGATTAAGAAAGTATAAAATAATGACAACAATAATTTTGAAAGGTTTATTTTGCCCACTTTTAACTCAATTTCTTTTTCTATCATTATTTGCAGTACTTTAGAAATTGTTTCATTTTTTACATATATTTCGGTTTTTTAAAATAATCTACAAAAATCCTAAAACCATCTAAAGTGAAGAAGAAAGATATCTCAGAGTATTATTCTTATGACTAAGTTCTTAGAAACATTTCACTATATGTTGTTGGTCAAATTCAGGGAAAACCTCAGGTCTACTTTGAACTCAATTATACCCATTGCTTAGGTATTTTTCTTAGGAATATAACAGTATTCTTAACTGGGAATTCATGGATTGACTCAAGATATCTGTGAATCCTCTAAAAAATGTATAAAAATGTGAATATATGGGGCTGGGGTTGTGGCTCAGTGGCAGATTGCTTGCCTTGCACACATGAGGCACTGGATTCAATCCTCAACACCACATAAAAATAAATAAACAAAATAAAGATATTTTGTCCATGTAGAACCAAAAAAAGTTTTTTAAAAATATGAATGTATGTATGCAATTCATTTTTTGCCATAAGAATGCAGGTTGTAAAGGACTCTCAAATGAATTTACTAAAAATGTAATGTAATTATCACCGAATATGTATTACAAGATACTTGGTTAGAAAGAATAGTCAAGATTATAATTGATGAAGGTAATTTTTGACCTGGGTTTATAGTATCTTGCTATGAGAATATTAATTCTTATCTTTACAAAAATCTCTCATTACAAAATAGTACTAAAAATGAAATTATAATTTCAATAATAAAGTCTAAATAGATTGGACAGGTTCATTATTTAAATTCACTCATACTGAGAAGACAATTACAAATATTATGTTTTAAAATGTTGTAAACCAGACGAGGTGGCACATACCTCAAAGGCTGAGGCAGCAATGTTGCTTGAGCCCAAGAGTTTGAGATCAAGGCCACAATTTCAACCTAGTGAAAGAAAAATGAAATGTTATATAAATCATTGGCATAAATTTGCACTTATTGCAATGTTAATGGTTTCCACTGTGAAGTACTAATTCTTTTTCACATTAGGGCTTTTTTTAAGTGATATATGTATTTAAGTGGTATATATTACTCCATAAATTTACAGATATTTTTTCCCACTCATTACCTAATCTGATACACATCACATCAAAATTGATAGAACGGACATTATTTTTCCCAATAGGTGTAATTCTAAAAGTTGATGTAACTTTTATTCATGATCACAGAAATAGTAAATTATGGAGCTGTGTCTCATACCAAGGGTTTCTAATATCAATTCCAGCCTCCTTCCTCTATAGATACACTTCTTAAATCTTAAAAAGAAATCATTACTCCAGGGAATACATATGATTCCTAATATTTATTAAACAAATGCTCATAATAGAGAAATATCTGTTTCATATTCTGTTGTATCAATTAAAAGCATCTCAAATTAATTTTAAAAGTAATTTTTTCATTTATTTCAGTATGAGTACATTCACATTCATACACAAACACACACATACATGCTCAGAATTGGTTAAAAACAATTTTAAAATATAGAATTTTCTTTCTTTCATTCTTCAACAGAGATATTGAATTCATTGTCATTCTTATAAAGAATCAAGTTGATTGTTTTGATGAATTGTTTACTGTGTTGTGCCATAATTTCATGATGCACAATGAGACTATTAAGCAGGGAGGATCTCCTTGTTTCTCACATAAGATTTCTACAGACTGAGTCACCATTGATGATTTCTTTTCTCTTCTCTTGGTTTTCTTGCAATAGGTGCTAAATCTTAATGTTTTGTTTCTTCCTTTTGTCCGCAGATTCCCCCATTTACCTTTGTCTTCCCAATAGATTTCTAACAACCTATCAGCAGTTACCTAAGAAAAATCGAGAAAGCTAAACTTGTTAAATGAGTCAACTTAATTTCATATACAAAAATCTTTTTTTTTTTCCCCTAAGACCTAAAGGTTCATGGGCTGTCATAAACCATTCCTGCTCTTGTCTGATGGCTCATGCATGGGGCATGGCTTCATACTTTATAATGCATAGTTCAGGAAACAAAACCATGAGGAAGAGTCACAGAGGACAGGAGATGTTACTTTTTTCTTTCTAAATGGATTTTCCCCCTCCATCCCTTGCACAGGACACACACATTCTTATGACTGTCACGCAAATCGATCAAATATACACATATTACGTCCTGTCCTTTGATCAAATTGTGAAATTGTTTCTCACAAGAACACTTAAAAATAATTTCTACTGAGGCTTTTGTGATTCAATTTCTCAGAGTGGGGTTGGTGATATTAAGTGTCTCTAATTGTCTACAATACAATGCCTGATAAATATTGTTTATGTTATATAGAGCATATTTTATTTTAAACAAAAATAAATATTTAAATAAAGAATATTTGTCTTTGTTGTCTTCTTATTTTATGTACCCATGCCATGTAGATGGTAAATAATAATAAGGATTTTCTTGAAATGATTAGTTTTACATGAATTTTACTTTTAACTTTTATGTCCTTCTAAAATAATTTATAAAGACTACCAAAGGCATATAAACTATTTTACTCCTCCCAAAGTATCTTTCAATAACATTCAAACTTATTTCTTAATATATGTCCATGAAAACTGTCAATTAATTATCACCATTCACTTCAGTGGGCATAAACGAAACTAACAACAGGAGATGCACTTGACTGATCGAAGTTTAAACTGAATTTTGTATCTGAAGCCCCCTAAATCATCTAAGAAAATAAACATTTATTTTCTGTTATTCATTTATGTTGGAATTAGAAAACATTCCTTAGTTTTTCAGTTCTTCTAAGATGATTATGAATTTAAATATAGATGCCTGTAAAAGGAAATTTTTAAGACTTCATTGTGGTTTGATTAAGGGGTATCCCTAAAAAGCTACTGTGTTAATGCAGGAATGCAGAGGTGAAATGATTAAAATATGAGAGTTATAATCAGTGGATCAATCTACTTAATAGATTAATAATTTGAATGGACTAACTGGATAGTAACTATAGTCAGGTGAAGCATGGCTGAATGAAGTAGGTCACTAGGAATGTACCTGGAAGCATTTATCCCCTCTGCAGCCTTGTTTCCAGCCTGTCTTTGCTTCCTGGTTGCCATGGACCAGGAAGCTTTCCTCTACCCTGCCCTTCTCCTATGATGCTCTTACTCACTTACGGCCCAGAGCAATGCAGCTGGCTGGCCATGGAAAGACTTCTGAAACTATGAGCCAAACATAAACTTTCCTCCTCTCAGTTGTTCTTGTTGGGTATTTTGACCACAGCAATGAAAACCTAACTAAGAAAAATTAGTTCTGAGGAGTGGAGTCATTACTATGCCAGTAGCTGACCATGTGGTTCAAAAGCATTTGGAACTGGATTTCAGAAGGAGTTTAGAAAAGTTTGGAAATGCAGACTGAAGAAGAATTTGAATGCTGTGAATGAAGTTAATGAGTGACTCTGGTGGGATCTCAGAAGACCAGAATGATGATAGAAATGTGGAGAGTAAAGTCTGTGCTCATGAGATTTCATAGGGCAGCAAGGGAATCCATTGGCAATTGAGCTAGAATCCATTTATGTTACATTTTGACAAAAAGTTTTCCATATTTTTCCGGTGTCCTGAGCCTTTCTGTGAGGCTTAGTTTAAAGGTGATGGATTAATTAATCTGGCAGAGGAAATGTCAAGGCAGCAGAGCATTCAGATGGTGACATGAGTGTTATTAGCAGCTCTATAAACAAGCTTACTGTGAGAATCAGGAGCAAAATTCAAAGAGAAAACATTTGAAAATTTGCTTGGCCATTAAAGAAGCACATGTCATATTGGGGCCAAAGAAGTTGTGGTTGCTGAAGAGATAATCACCACTAAAGAAAAGTTAAGTACTTTGCCAAAGACATTGGTAAAGATGCCTTGAGAGCATCTTAGGAATCCATGAGATGTCTTCAGGGTTCAAGGGTATAAAAAAGGAAAACTCCTTTGAGAAGAAACCATGGAGATGCACAGATCACACACAGGTGCCTAGGAATTGGTTTCTCCAGGATTTGACTTACCATGCTTAGACATTCAGGCAATCAGAGGATGCTGAAGCCTTGGTCAAAGGGAGCCTGACTACTACTGGAACTGGCAGCAGACTTTGGCATCATTCACACGTTGCTGGTTGTGTAGGAATGTAGAATGCTGAACTTCTGGGACCATGGAGGCTTTCACCAAGCTTTAAAGGGAAGACCTGGGAGGACAAGCAAAGTGCAGCAGGGGTAAGAATCCCTGCAGGAAGCCCTTGAGAAGTCCATGCATGAAACTGGGTGAAGAATATCAAAGTTGCAGTGGAGAATCCCTCCAATAAGAGATGACAGTGAAGTGGAACATGTGCCAAGGAAAGCTGCTACTTGCAAACAGAGCTAGCTTAAGAGAGGACCGGGACTCTAGCTCAGGTAGAGCGCTTGCCTAGCACATGTGGGGTATTGGGTTCGATCCTTAGCACCACATAACAATAAACAAATTTAAAAACAGAGAGAAGAGAGAAGACATAAGCACTGCATCTAGCAAGGCCATAAGGAAGGAACTGAGGAACTGCTTAAGCATTTGGAGTTTGCATCTCATCAACTTGTGGACCAGATGTTTGGCATGGAGTTAAAGGATCTATTGTTTGCCCAACTAGGTCAAATGTCTTTTCTCTTCCCATCCTTTTTACTATGCTTCTATTTCTTCCTTTGGGACTGAGAATTTTTATCCTGTGTCTCTGTATTTTGGACATATGTAATTTGCTTTTCATGTTTACAGGGGTTTTCATCCAAAACCTTGCATTAAGTCTCAGAGAAGTCTTTGGATTTGGACTAGATATATTTTGTGTTGGGAGATGAACATAAACTTTTGGGGGCCAGGGGAAGAATGATGTGGTCTCAATACGATGTGTTCCCCCAAACTCATGCATGAGACAATGCAAGGATTTTCAGAGGTGAAATGATTAGGTTATGAGAGCTGTAACCTGATCAGTGATTTGATTCATTGATGAACTAATAATTTGAACAGACTGAGTGGTAATTCTACACAGCTGGGGCAATACTGGAGAAAGTAGGTCACTGCAGCTTGTCGTTGGGATTATATTTTGTTCCTGATGTCTTACCCCCTGCAATTCTCACTTGTTCCCAACTGCCATGAACTGAGCAGTGTTCTTCTAACATGTCTCTCCACCATGATGCTCTGCCCTACCTCAAACCCAGAGTTATAAAGCCAGCAGAACGAGGACTGAACCTCTGAAACTGTGAACATAAAATGGTTTTCCTCTTCTAAATTGTTCTTGTTGCATATTTTGGTCACAGTGGTAAAAAACAGACTAACAAAGCCCTCTTGGAATGAGGTACAGAGTCATCGTGCCAAAGACTATAGTATTCTAGCCAACTGCTCCCTACAACTTTGGTAATCTTTTGTGACAGCCTGAGAGGACAAAGAACTGAAGCACATAAGCTACAGCAATAAGCAGGACATAACCACCGGGACTCCCTGGCAGGAGGGATAAACCAGCTAACGGGCTGCAGAGGGAATCATTGTCCCTAGGGCTGGCCCTAGTCCTGGTAATAGTTCATGATTTTCTTGTTGTTTGGGTTTTAGGATACAATGTCCTGCTGAGTCATAGTGTAGCCTGAGGAAAGATCAGTAATTCTGATTGTATCTATATTTAAAGTTTTATAATCTCTTCATCGCCTTTTGCATTTTGCAGTAATTTTGATTTTTAAAAAAGATCGCATTAAGATTGGATTTACCTTTATTACTAAGTTTTATTGGCGCCCTAAGTTTTACTGCTAAGGTAGGAGACTTCATAATATATGGTATAAAGCACCAATAACACTGACTTATTATCTTTTGGTTGAGGCCAAAGAATCTATACTTTTATAAAACGATTTTAGAATCTGGTCTCAGGAATTCTGCATCAGAATTCACAGAATCACTGAGAGATGTATTGCAAGTGCTACCTTGGCCTCACCATAAGCCTTCCCATGTCTTTATGATGATTTAAACAAATGAACAGACAAATGAAAACAAACCACAAATTATCAATCTTTATGTAGGATATGCAAGATGGTACATCAGTACGAATGTACTGACCTATATAGTCTCTATTACTGAGTCCTAACACATTTTCCTCTTCTCAGAAGTGTCAGATCTCCTCTTTCTCTTTTCCAGGAACAGTAATATTGTTACTTATTTGCTCTATTCTAGCCTCCTTGATTACAGTTCTACACACTGTAACAAGAAGGCCATATCCATCCCCAAATTCTTCTATCACCTGTAAGTTATTGACTGATCACTTCCCCCACGTCCTCATACACAGCCACTAAGTCTCTTTTTGCAACTCTTGTGATGCCTGAATAAGTAGAAAGCATTAAATAAATTTTCATTAAATTGATAGTGACATTGTCATTATGGTTTTTCATCTCTTCCTATAGAATCTGGACAAGTGATATTCAAACAATGACCCCCTCCCCTAAAGTCACTACAGAAGAAATAAAAAATAAAATTAAAAATTGCTCATCTTTTTTGTTCAATCCTCTGCTAAACCTTTTCAAGCTTTCATAATTTCCAATTTGAAATACCTATTAAAGCAAAAAGCCAGGGGCAAATGTGGAAGGAAGCATTATACTTTGGTCTTTGTATAATGCGGGTATCAATTACGTAGCTAAAATATGGTGCTTACTATTTGTTTCTTCTTTTTATAATATTTACTAAATATTTATTATATATCCATTCTGGAGTGAAATTACAAACAAACAAGACATATATTAGGAAATAAAAAACAATCTAGGTTGAGGTCTGGTAATGTAATGCTTGAAAAATAACCCCAGAGGAACCATAAAATATTTATTAGCTCAAAAGCAAGTTAGTCTAAAACTTCTAAGGCTTTGTGGTTTCTCATTAATGCATGGAAAATTTAGCCCATAAATCCATTATTTCCAATTTATAAACTAAATATAACATTTAAAATTCACAAAACTTATACTCAAAACAAATACAAAACTGAAAGTGTTTCTCATCACAAACTTTAAAAAGCCTTTGCAAAGTTTTGCATGGCACCATAGATTGTGACAAATCATAATGAAAATTAATGGTTAAAAATGGGCATGTTTAACAAACTATGAAATACAGAGATGGGGAAATTAAATACCTATGGTTTTATCTCTTCCACATTTTTTTCATTACCAAAGAAATATCAAGACTTTCTATCAGTTGATCCAGGAATTCTCATGTTCTCATGGGGCTATTGAACATTAATTAGGAAATTGGGGGGAAGACTTAAAATCACCCAAATGGGAAATTCTAAGAAAGCTAGTAATTGAAAAAATATTATTATAACAACAATTCATGCATTAACCAAATTCCAAATATTATTTCTTCTAGGCCTTCTCCCCTTTCCTTACTCCACCCAGGAGAAATGTAAGGAATAAAAGCACAGACAGATGAAGACTGACATGCAACTTTAACCTACAGCAAAGATTAGTTGAATCTTCCCTTTATTATGACAACTGTGCTCATCATCAAATTAGACTTACAGATCCACAATCTAACCCTCCAAAATGTCAAGGGCCCTCTTTTATGACCAGTCTAGTCAAGCCCAGAATAACTAGCTATTAGGGTTAGGATGTCTAGATTCTGGATAGAGGGCAAAGGCAATATTTTCTCTTCCACAGTTGGAAGAATACACTCTCTGCTATTAAGAAAGATTTAAACAAATAAGCAAACAAATAGAAACAAACCATAGATTATCAATCTCCATATGGGATACGCAGGATGATTTTTAAGTACTGATGCATTGATCAATATAGTCTTTATTATGGAGTCCTAACACATTTCCCTTTTCTCAGAAGTGTTGGGTTTCCTCCTCTTTCTCCTTTTCAGGAACAGTAACATTGTTACTTATTTACTCTACTCGAGGCTTATGGATTCTAAAGCCACATCCACCTAAAGTTCTTCTATCACCTGTAAGTTATACACTGATCGTATCCCAAAAATATTTCCAGCAAAGCACTTACTCTTGTTCTAGGTTTTTATTTGTAATAATGAATAGTCTCAAACTTGAATTAGAACCATCATTAAAGTTAAAAAGTTAATGTTATAGCATAATTTGTTTGATTTCATTCATTCCTCAGTTCCTCCCTTTTCCAGTTTCTGCTACCTGCCAATCAATTCCTTTCCTCTATTCCACTGACCTCCTTTCTATTTTCATGGGATTTACCCTCATTTCACTCTATTTTCCACATAAAATAAAACAATTATATAAATATATACACTTTTATGTGTATCTGTAAAGCATCAACTAAAAGTAAATAAATAAATAGAAGAAAGACCAGTACAGCAGAGAAAAGAAAATGAAGGGGGGTTTGCAGGGGGGGGGAAGCACTTGGGACTGAAATGGAGCACACTATACTTTATGTATATATTATTATTATGTTGAATGAACCCCAATATTATGTATAATCATAATGTACTCTTAAAAATATTTAAAAAAAATATTGGGTGCACTTTCTCTCTTTTTACTGTTTAAAGAAATTCATTCATCATACTAAATGGAGAAAAACTACAAGCATTTTCTCTAAAATCAGGAACAAGACAAGGCAGTCCACTCTAATCACTCCTGTTCAATATAGTCCTCAAAAACTTAGCCAGCATGATCAGGCAAAAAAAAAAAAAAAAAAAGAGTCAAAGGGATACAAATAGGAAAAGTTCTGAGGGGCCAACCCTTACAGCATCTACTGCTTTATTGCATAGCAAAAACAGCTTTTACAGTGAGTATGTGCCAATTTACATAACAACAGTCATGACAGGCCAGAAGTGACACCCAAAATATCATCTTACAGAAGTCCAGACACCAAGAGTCCAGAAGCTGTCACATAGGCTGTCCTAGCATCAACAGGGGAATAACTTCTTGTCAAGGGAGCAGAGAAATGGCACTTACCAGTGTTCTGACAGCACTCTGCCCCCAAACACAGCATTCCATGTTAGGACTTCCCTGCTGCACAATGAGCAAGATAAGCATTTCTCCATGTAGGTGCAAGGTCAGGCCCTGCAACAGAAAAGAAGAAATCAAACTATCTTTGTGTGTGACAATATGATCTTATATCTAGAAGCCCAAATTAAGCAAAAAAAAAAAAAATATTTCTTGAGTTACTAAATGAGTTTGGCAAAGTGTCAGGATAGAATATAAACACCCTCTTATATGACATTTTGTATAACCCTGAGGATCGCCTTCCATTTCCAAGGGGGAGTTCATAATCCACGTGAATCAAACTGTGTAATATGATGTATTAAGAACTATGTAATGTTATGAACGACCAATAAAAAAAAAAAAGAATATAAACACCCACAAATCAATAGCTTTTCTATATAACGATGATTTAGCTGATGAGGAAATCAGGAAAACCATTCACAATCATCTCAAAAAAATAAGGAAATTAATCTAATTAAGGAGGCAAAAGAACACTATAGTGAAAGTCATAGAATACTGAAGAAAGAAACTGAAGAAGACCTTCAAAAATGGAAAGACATCCCATGTTCTTGGATAGGCAAAATCAATATTATCAAAAAGTCCATCCTACCAAAAGCAATATTCAGTGCAATTAACATCAAAATACTAATGACATTCATTCAAAGAATTAGAAAAAAATTAAATTTATTTGGAAGAATCAGAGACTTAAAATATCCACAGAAATACTAAGCAATAAAAACAAAGTAGGAGGAATCACAATACCTGATCTGAAATTATCCTAGAGAGCTGTAGTAACAAAAACAGAATGATATTGTCATCTAAACAGACATGAAGACCCACACAACAAAATAGAAGACACAGACACAAATCCACATACCCATGACTGTCTGCTATTTGACAAAGGTGTCAAAAATATATCTTGGAAAAAAAGACAGTCTATAAAACAAATGGTGCTGGGAAAACTGGATACCTATATGTGGAAAAATGAAACCAGACACCTGTCTCTCACCCTGCATAAAACTCAAATTGAAAAGGATCACAGACTTAGGAATTAGAGTAGAAACTTTTCAACCACTAGAAGTAAACATAGGGCCAACACACAATCATATAGCTGGCACTGACTTTTTTTTTTTAACAAGATCCCCAAAGCACAAGAAATAAAACCAAAAATCAATAAATTGGATGCCATCAAACTTAAAAGCTTCTGCACAGCAAAGGATACAATTAACCGTGACAGAGGATGGCCTACAAAATGGAAGAAAATCTTGGCCAGCTACTCCTCTGATAGGGGACTAATATCCAAAATATACAAAGATCTCAAAAAATTTAACACCAAAACACAAATAGCCCAATTAACAAATAGGCAAAAGAACAGAAACTTCTCAAAAGAAGAAACATAAATGGCCAACAAATATATGAAATAAAGTTCAATATCTCTATCAATCAGAGAAATGCAAATCAAAACTACACTAAGATTTCTCCTTACTCCAGTCAGAATAGCAATACTCAGAATAAGAAAAAAAAGTAAGTGCTGGTGAGGTTGCGGGGGGAAAAGATACACTTGTACATTGTTGGTAAACACTAGGATAGCACAGCCACTCTGGAAAGCAGGTGGAGAATTCTCAAAAAACTAGGGATAAAATGACCTGATTATGATCCAGCTGTCCCACTCCTGGGTATTTTCCCCAAAAGACCTACAATTGTCATACTACAATAATACAGTCACCTTAATGTTTGTGGCAGCACAATTTATAATAGCTAAATTATGGACTCAACCTAGATGCTCATCAATAAATGAACAGATTAAGAAATTGTGGTAGATATATACAATGGAGTTCAAGTCAGCAATAAAAAGAATGAAATTTTGGCATTTGCCTGTAAATATATGGAAACAGAGATCATACTAAGTGAAATAAGCCAAATTCAGAAACTCAAAGGTCAAATGTTTTCTTCTCATATGTGGGAATTAGAGTAAAATGAAGGAAAGGGGGTTAGAAAGAACAAGGTAACACAAAGAACCAATCAAATTTAAATTACTAGACTAGCAAAAGGAAGTCTAGTAGAGACGAGACAGGAAAATGAGAGAAGGGAGGGAAGAGGGGAGGATCATGAGCTGAAATAGATTTCCATGCATGTATGAGTTTGTCAGGAAAAGCCTAACCACTATGTATAACTACAAAGCTCTGTAAAAACATTTATATATTGAGCAAGATGAAAAAGAGTTCATTATTGTTTCCTTCAACCATGATCTTTAGCTTGTTTCTGATTACACATAAATCTTATTTCTGTTACACATAAATCTAACTAATTTCCCAAGTTTATAGTCATTTTTCAGTCTTGCCAAACCAAGAGATGGGGAAATCTATATAGAATTGACATCTATAAAATGTGTTAAAACAATGTATGGATAAACATATTAATGCCAATGTGAACTTCTTTTTCAATGAATTACCTATTCAGTGAAATTGGCAATAATATTTTAGTAACTTATTTCATGAGTGTTAAATGTGGGTTAGAATTTTGTTTGGTTCTTTTAATCCAAATGTGTATTGAACATGTTTTTTTTTTCTTTTTTCTAAAAATGTACCCCCCAAAAGGCAAAAATACTATAGGATTCATCAGCTATCTTTTGTAAAATATACTATTGTCCCACACATCATCACATTTACATTCCACTTTCAGCACAGCCTGCATTCTAAAAATCTTTGCCAAGTAATCAATTACAATTTTATTGCTTTTAGCTCCTTTAGTTTTCCATTCGGAGGTCTATACAAGACTGGTAAATTTGTCACCTTGTCCTTAATAGGGTTTAGGTGCTTGGTCAATTCTGCAACTTGCACGTAGTTTCCTACCTTTAATTAATTAATTCCCTGAGACAGGTTTGTCTCATTTTAATAACATCACATGGGAAACTATAGTGTGTATCTGGAAAGAAGAGCTAACATATTATCTTTAGTACTTAATGAAACTTCTTAAGCAATTCAGTAATCCCCAGTTGACAAAAAAGAAAATCTGTTTATCTGAGTAAAGAATGTGGGAAGAACCTCCTAATTCCCCTTTGTGGGTTCCCTACTAAGAAAGAAAACAACTACAACACCAAACGTCCCCAACATTGTATACAGAGCTTTCTTTTCTATCCAAGGGGAGTGAATAAATACTATATGAGGTTTCTTAATAAAATGCATTTTCCCCAAAGGATATTAAATCTAAAGATAGATATTATCTGAAAGCTGCCTTATCCTTCTAAACAGAGAGTGGCTTTTAAATACAAATTCCTCTTCTACATTATAGCAGCTCCAGCACCATAATCCAGAGATAAGGGATGAAATAAGGAGAAAATATGGAAAGTAGACAGAGTAGAGAACTGTACCATTGGAAGGGAACAAATCTACTTATAAATATTGTTCATAAAGATCTTGTACTTTTGAAGGAAAACTTGGAGCAAATTTATTGAGGAATATACTACTGTCATAAATAAAAGGTTAAGGGGTATAACATACTAGCATAGTATTAGTGGAAATGGCAGGGCTTAGGCTTTAAAGTGAGGGAGATTCAGAGTTTGGGGGTAATTCACTGATAAATGTTATGTTTTTAAGAATTTAACAGTTTGATGTTCATTTAAATGTTTTTCTCTATAGCAATAATCTTGCTTTCAACCTTTATCTTCTCTGTCAAGAGTTTCATAGAATAATAAAATCATGTTGAAGTCAGTGAAATGGTAAAGTCTATTTAGCTGAATTTAATATAGACAGTAGTCTCTGTGAATGGTTTTGATTTTCAAGGTATGTAAATTAAGCTACATTTTAAAACTCAAATTCTCCTGTTCTATACTTAAAGTATTAAATTAATCTCTCTCTCTCTCTCCCCCCCTCACCCCCACCCCCTTATCTCCCTCCATCCTTCCCTCCCTCTTTCCCTCTCTCCTTTTCTGGGGATTCAAAAGAAATTGCATAAAAATTTTAGCTCTTGAAAGAGGTTGTAGCACATTTATTTTGTACTTAAAACATGTAATCCAATGATAGAAATTTTGGACAAGATAACAGTACAAACAAAAGTACAGATTGTAGAAATTTTAGGATGTCTTAGGGAATAGACATCCTAGTATTTCCTAAACAGTTGTAATGGTAGAATTCTTTTTATTTTTTTTCAAAGAAGAAAGTGTGAATGTTAGAAGATATCAAGAATAAATATGATAACAAGGAAGGTATAAATGCCAGATCTGCAAATTTTACTAAATTTACTTTTTCACCTACATGCCAAAACAGGTAAGTGTTTCTTTTGAAATTCCCACTCCTTGTAATGCAGAATCTGCCCTTCTTTTCCCTTCTTATAAAAGTATAACTGAGTTATATATAAGGGAACATTTTTCTGTCCAAAATTTCTATTGTTGCCTTATTCTCCTCATATAAGCATTTAAATTTCTCTTGTATCTAGATTTCCATTAGATATCTAATTTTACCATAGAAATTTTAAATTTGTTTATTTATTTATTTGTTTTTTGTTGTGCTGGGGATTGAACCCAAGGCCTTGTATATACAAGGCAAGCACTCTACCAATTGAACTACATCCCCAGCTTAAATTGATTTATTTTAATGTATTCTACTCATATTCCCTGGTTATTCAGTTATGTGATTAACTGGAGAACTAAGGAATCCACTGGTTAAAAGGGAAAACATAACACATGAAAGAAAATACATATTTTTATCACAATGCATGGACCATATTAAGCACTTAATTGTTTTTCAAAAAACAACAAAAAACATACAAATAACAAATCATTTGTTTCCTACACTTAGCAATAGAGCTCCAAAGATATAGTATGTCTGAAGAACCAGTAAGTTTCTCCTACATCTTGATTAGCAAGATTCCATCTTGGATTACTTTTCTGATCTCAAATTGAGAACTGTGCTAAAACTTGGGGTGGGGGGAAATGTCATTTCTGGTCATCATAGGATAAAATATTAGAATTTGAATCTGGCAGTGTGGCTTTATAATTGGATTTCTTACCCTAGACTGCACAGAATGGGTTAGTTTGTGTCAGGGAACTGGAATAAAAACATAATAATGTAAGCCAGGAAGTAGCTGTACTCCCTTGCTAGATAATGTAGAGAGTATAAGAGTTAACTAGGGTGTGATTAGCTGCATTTTTTCTTTTACCTCTAATTGGGATGAAACTTTGCTACAACACTTCTTACATACCTGGAGAGATGTCTCTTCCACTGAACTTGATGTTTCAGGTTGCAAGGAAAGAGTAATTAAGTACAGGTAATAGGTCAATTTCAGAGAGTGGATCAAGAGAGATCAAGGATCAGAATGTAGCAGGAGAGAGGTTTGGAGTCAGACAATCAATGAAACTGTATTGAGTACTCCAAGGTATTTAATCTATACAGAGACATAAGTAAACTAGAAGTCAATATGAAACAAGAGGAAACAGAGTTCCAAGGTAAAGGACAAACCATTTGAGACTAGCACCATGAAAGATAAGAAAAGAAAAATAAAGGGAAAATCTGTATGCAGAAGACAGTATTTGACTAAAGGATATAGATTTCATATGAGATCCAAAGCATATGACTTTTAAAAATTAACCAGAGAACAGGCAATCAATTATCCTGTCTTAGCCCAGTTAAATAGCAAACTGATAGTGAGTTGTCTATATCCAAAGAAGGAAAAACCAACCAAACAGGGCTGACTCATATATCAGAAAAAATAAAAAAATAATAAAATAAAATAGTTTTTGTGACTAGTATTTTTTTAAATAAATTTCCACAAAAAGTTTTAAGTGAAGTCCAAGTTCCAACTTTGTTCCATGTACAAAAGGAAGCTTGCCATAATATATAAAAGGTTAAAAATATTGAGAGGATTGGTTTGATTTCTTCATAGAATCAATTTTTTAGCTCTCACTCATATATATATATATATATATATATATATATATATATATATATATATAGAGAGAGAGAGAGAGAGAGAGAGAGAGAGAGAGAGAGAGTTACTGAATTATGCTTCTCCACCTTGAGGGTATGACTTAAACTGGAAAATTCACACAGGTCAAATAAGAAAAGAAATATTTACACAAGCAGTAAAAACAAACATCTGTCATTCTATGTTTATAGGGTCTTAACACCATAATGAGGTTTAGATCCCACTTCTTCAAGATACATGACCAAGGTGCCAGAGCCCAGTGACAAGAAAACATTCAAACAATATGCCTAAGGTGTCTCCCATATATCTGATCTTTTAGAATAAACTCTGCTGCTTCTCTGCTTGCAAATGCACTACAGAATAAATATTTTCTTGTGAGTGTGTAATGAAAGACTGATTTAAATTATATTCACTTGCTATGCAAATTAGGTTTGAATCAGCCCATTCATTAGTACTATATCTGAGGTAGCAAAATAAATACACCACCTAAATTTTATTAAACATGCCTAAAGTTCTGAGATATTACAGAAAGCGAACTTTTAATTATGATACAAATTAACAGACTGTCTTATTACTTGATATACTGTTTCTTGTTAGCTAATACAAATACTCACAAACATCCTGCATATGCAGGGTTTCTTTCTTTTGTTGACATTAACAAGAAAAATCTCTTTATAAAGTTCATTTTCATTTACAATTGTAGATTAGTCCTGAACGTTTTTTCCTCATTACGTGTGAATCATTAATCATACACAATGAATGCAGCATCACTTTTGTTCTGTGAAATGATGGGCTTTGTAAGGAACACTTATTATCATAAATCTTTCTAAAAGAGCTCCTAATAGCATCCAATAACTTATAACATCAGTGGGTAAAATTTAAAGTGTACTCTCTTCCACCAGCTTTTATATCTGAAGCCATCACCATCAATTTTCACAAGGACAATTTGAAGCAGGAACATGTAAATACAAATATCCTTATCATTAGTAATGCAAAACACATTTTTACATTTTATGCTATTTTTCAACTGAACAGGATTCTGAAACACCCTTTGTTTTTCAATTGTTGTCTCTCCATACAATATCATTAAAGTCTGCTCAATAATTAGTCCCCTTTGTCTCTGTAAAACAAATTTTCAATCTTTGCCTCCTTGCCCCATTTAAATCCAAAGTATTTTCAAACATCAGATCAAAGAAGAAAAATGGTATGTTTTGAAAACTATGATCCCTTTCTTATTGTTTGACAACTTTATTGAGGGTTTTTAATGCATTTGCTTTTGGCAATTAAAACCTTAAAACTTATTAATGCTGATAGTCTTAATGGCAGCACTCAGAATATATGGCCGTCTACTCAGAGTGAGGAAAAAAAAACTGATTTTCTTGTAGTCAATGATGCAAGATATTTCCAGGAAACACTCAGGTCATTTAAGGCATAATATACCAGACATTTTCATTTTTATGTTGTTTTGTTTCCAACTTGAACTAGTTATAGTATCATCATAAAACAATAAAAGTGTCAGGTTCTAAAATTTTCTACAAATGTGTCATGTATAGCAAAATAATTGTTGAGTCTTCTACTGATAAAAAAAGAAACCATGGATAGAAAGCTTTTCAAAATGTTCAAATACTTTATAATAGTACTGTAATAAATTTTCATGTGTCTATAACTTCAGTATTATTTAAACTTTAACTTTGTTGATTTAAGTTCAGATAATTGTGTAAGGTAGGTTTTTAGAACTCCATTGTAGGAATGAGCAAAATGTGATTAGCCTCAGGATACCCCGGTAAATAACTTGCCCAGATGAAATAAAAAAAAATCAGATTTGTCTGTCTTCAAAATCTAGCTTTTCCCTTTATATGTCTTTTTACTGCTTACCTTTATTTCTCTTGGCTTTAAAATTATAGAGGTGGTTTTAGATTCCTTCTACAAATAGACCTGAAAGTATATATATACTCAGATGTTCAGTTAAGCATACATAGTATATAGTTCATGGAGATTTACAGATGATCAATTCATAAATATTGTATTGACATATTCTATAAAAGTAATTTCTAACAGTATATACAGACAGACTTTGAGAGAAGTATATTATCATTTCTAGCATTACACTTACATACAGAAAAATATGTGTTATTAAGTGGAAATTGTTTAAATGTATTGTTTCATAATTGTTTGTTATTTTCAGAACAATGTTTACATTTTCATGTCATTCAATTTGAGCATAAGATTTTCAAAGGAAACAGTAAAATATGGTAAGTTATACTAACACTATTTTTTAACAGTTCCAATGGAACAGTGGGTGTGTTAAGTTTTTTAAAATATTACTTTATTTAGTTTATTTTGTTATGTGGTGCTGAGGATAAACCCCAGTGCCACACATAGCTAGGCAAGTGCTCTACAACTGAGTCACAACCCCAGCCCCTATTTTCATGTCTATAATAGGGAATACAATAAAATGTAATTGGAGTTTTATAGAAACAAATTATAATAAATATTATATATAACTTTATATGTGCATATATATGCATATTGATAATTGATAACTTAATCACTTTAAATTTTAGAAATTAATAAAAAAATTGTGAACTTTGTTTAATAACTCAATTTATTCTTCCAAATACATGCCTTAACTGCATATGTATTAAAAAACTGTTAAGATTTGTTGTTGTTTTTAGATACATTGTGATCAGGTATAATAATGATTCAGTTGATGATTACCATGTTATAAAATCAGATTTCAAATTGATATTATCAGCAATATCAGAAGAAGTTATTATTAGTACAATATAAAAAATTAGAAATAGTAATTATAAATTAGGTTTTGAAATATGAGGAACAATAAATACGTCTGTTAATACAGTCTTCTTACTAGTACTTATTGTCTTGTTGTGATTACAATTTGGTAGCAAGTTTCATAGTGATTATCATCCAGGGAGTAAATGCTGTTTCAAGTACTATTTTGTTGCTTCTTTTGAACCAGGTGCTTGGCAATTGATCAATATGCCAAGACTCTCAGAGAACCAACATGGAGACAGAGTTGCCACCAGTTTCTTTCATCTAAAAACATCCAGGCAGGGTAAGAATGGAGGAGTTGTACACCTGTTTGTTCATTATCATGAATATTGAAACAATATCCTTGGGTGGATTTACAATGTGCAATTCAGTTGAAGCTGCCTGCAGCCCTTCTCTAATTTGTTCACATAAGTGTCTATAATGACAGGCTAGTGTGGGCACTTACCTCTAGGAGGTAGAAAATGAAACTCAGAATCTCAGGAAGCATTATATTTCTGTGAAGGATTGTATTCATCTAAAATGGCATGTGATTCTGTATTTGCAAGAGTTTTTATTTGCCTGATGTAAAAAAAACAATTTTAAAATTTTGATTGAAGCTTTACTTGTCCCAGTTTTATTACTGGTACTTCAAAGGATACACCCACGAAAATCCATGTGAAAAGTATCATCTTAAAGCTGAGTTTCCAAATAGCTTAAAGCCTTGAGGCTCAAGGTCTCCAATGTCTGTGAACTTGGTTTAGAATTCATAGTTTTAATGTTAAAATGTAAACATTACCATGTAAAACTGTATAGTTATAAAATATTAAATATTTTTGAAAATATCTGCGGGATTTTTAAACAAAAATTTATGTTTCTCTTGTTGATACATTTTATTAGTGCCAATCATAATCCCAAGACTAGGTCTGTAACACCATAATCCTGAATGTTGAAATCCCAAAATATGAAAACCTCTAATGCATAAAATTCCCAGTCACAACCTCAAAAGATTAAATCTAGAAAGCTAAAATCCTTCAAATAGAAATTCTCATGCAAGAGAGAGAGAATAAGAAAGAAAGAAAGAAAGAAAGAAAGAAAGAAAGAAAGAAAGAAAGAAAGAAAGAAAGAAAGAAAGAAAGAAAGAAAGAAAAAGAAAAGGGGCTAAGAGGAACAGAAATTCAAATTCAGGGGAAGGGATTGGTCATGTATGATAACAGCAACCACATAAAATCTGCTTAAAAAATGCATCATTTATCTGCACTAAGATTCCTTCCACTGAAGACATTCCAGAAACTTTTGATGAATTAAAGTCATATTTGCCGGAAGAAGCTAGTGAAGTTACTCCCCGGCTTGAAAATAATCATGGGCTCAGTGGCATGAGAATTCACTTATGCACAGGTGTTGCTTGCTGTTCCACCATCCTATTGTTCACACCAAACCTGTGATGCACATATGAGTGAATCTAGAATGGATTTTGACAAACTCAAAGGACCCAGAATCATGTCACAGAAGATGGAAAATTTTATGAGTGAATGTTCATGTCAGTGTATATGGGGTCATAGAAGCATTTCAAAAAGAGCAACAACATGTACAAAGTGAATATGAATATACGGTCCAAGGAGACCCATGCTCCATGCCTTAAAAGAAATCAGCAGCTATTCCTGACAATGCAGGACTTTAAAACACAGTTAATGATGGTGCAAGTCATTCCACTCTTAGAAACACCTCCATGAAATTTCCCCAAATCTATCCCTGCAGCATAATTTTTCATACATTCAAATTTCTCTTCAGTATTTTAGGGTTTTTTTTACTATTTTAAATTCAGTATTATATTTGAGAATTTGCTATGCTATATATATCACCTTCAAATCACTTCAAATCCTAGAGGTAAAATTTTATGGACTTTTTAGAGACTTCTAACTCATTTTAAGTAACTTTTTCGAAATTTTTATTCCATCAAGGTACATTACCTAAATACCACTTTTGTGTGAAAATATTGTATGTGCACGTGTAAAAGTACTGAAACTTCCCCAATAAATGAAGAGTTGTCTTTTTTGTTCATCTGCATTTATGAAAGATAAAATTTCTTGAAATCTCAGCTTTTCAGCTAACTGTTATGCAGTGGTAACTGATCACAGTTTTTGACTGATACTATGATGGTAATCCTAATCCTAAAAGGCTTTGGATTGCCATCATAGTATTTCAGATGATTGCAATTATAAAGCAAGGAACTTCCAATTGCCAATCACATTAATAAGCAATTGTGCTTTTTGCTTTCTGACCTATTTTCTATATATATGGTTTCTCTGCTCATAACTGCTATTTCCATGCGACTATTATTGGTCTAACTGAATTCTCATGCTTGCAAAAGTTTATTTTTTATTTTGGCCTATTTTGTTGTGTAAACAATACTATGAAATGTTTTGTCATTTTTTTGTTTCTTAAATAATCACTGTTTAAATGTCTAAATAAATGTCTTCTAAACATTTTTTTAATTTTTTTTCTAGAATTATACTTTGAGAATTTTGATCTTTGAAAGATTTTAATTAATTTTGAAAATTAATTATGACAAATAATAATAATAATAATAAAATGGAATGCTGCTGAAAAATAAATTTTAAAAAAAGATCGTGGAATTCAGAATCATGTCTTTTGATATTATGGCCTAAACCTATGTTATCTTATATGAGTTTTGTTATGAACTCCTTGATTGAAACAGTTTTTTGTTAAATCATCTAAAGTCAGGATAAAATATTATTAAAATATCTATTTAAATACATTTACAAATAGAACAGAAGGTACATACTGTCGGAGACCAGCTCCAACAGGGGGTCTCAGGAGACGAACGGATGGTGAGGAGTCGGCGAAAGAGGGGGTGGAGAAACAACACAGACACCAAAGTGAAGGTGTTGATCCCAATCTTTACTTGTGAAGTTGATCATATATACTTTTCATTTTGGCAGGCTTACAGTACTTTGTGGTTACAAAACAGTAATCATTATTCAAAGAAACAAAATATTACGTAGTTACAATTAGAATAGAAGAATGTATTTTGGCTTATGCATAAGCAAACATTTGTACTTTCAGTTCGAGTTTTGTTTTGAGCTGTTTCTGCTTAGTTAACTTTTAATAATAGTTACAAATGTCCCAAACTATTGGCCTATACCTTGACTATTGTTTCTTGACTTACTGACTGGAACCGGTGCCATGGTTATGGCAAGTGGTTGATTTGTTATTACTTTTAATCAAACAAAAGTAAGAGCACAAACCATTGTGCACAGAAACAAGAACAAGTTGCCCAGTACTAACACTAATCTATCTTCTCTAGATTTTAATTTAATTTCTCAAAAACTTCCTTGACAGGAATACAGGGAGTTTTTCATTAGACATTAACAATTTACACTCCACAGCTGAATCATTGCATTTAGAGCAAACAGATCTATGCTTTAGAAGTAGTTGCATTAATTGGGAAAGTCATGATTTTTCCTTCATACTTAATGGTCATATGAGAAATCGCAACTATACTTATTAAAGGAATACAAAAACAAATCAGCCCATTCCCAGAAACATACTGCGCTCCTCCAGAGGATGGACGCCTTGCGCCATCCACCTCAGTAGGGCCTTGCCATTGCCTGAGTCAGGGGAGGGGCGCAGCAACATACAATATCTACAAAATTTAAAGCTAAACTTGATCTTTTTCTTTATACTTTGTTTTCATTTTATTTAAACTTGGTGCTATTATAAGGACACTTGAGGAAGAATTGCTAATTGCTAATCTTAAATTCTTAAAATTTCCTCCTTTAAGTATAGATTAATCTCTTTTGTCTAAAAAATTGAGTTCTCTGTGATTTGTGCTGTTAAAATATTCTCTAAAAACATGTTTTATTATAAGCACTAGTTAGTAACAGGTGATGCTATTGAGTTATGCTGTTGCCCACCTGTAAAACCTTTAAACTTTAAAAACAATAAAATGTAGACTTCTCTCTTGTTTCTGCCATCCTTATACAGATAAATATTAATAGGTTCCTTAAATCTGTCTATAATTTTTAACTGTTGTTACAGGTATGCATCACAGTAGATTATTTAATTGAATGAAGTTGTTTAATTCTCTGTTTAAGATAATAGACTGCCACTATAATATAATTTTAATTCCTACTATATCTTCTTCTGTTAAAATAAATGCATAGTTAGACTGCACACACTAGGCTTGAAACAATCTTTTAAAAAGGATTGCATATTTATTTCTTCTGGTTTTATAGCTCCTAAAATATGGGAGATTCCTATTCATTCATTAAGTCATTGAACACCTTCAAGACATAGAGATATTAAAAGAAAAAACAAACTTTTTTTAAAAAGCAGAATTAACTAGAGAAAAAAGGCAAATTCAAATATAGAGACATAGAAGGTCACCTAATACTTGTTCACCATGGTTATTCAAGGCATGAACTATTCTGAGTCTCATAGAAGTTGGAAATAGAAATCAGAGAAATGGTGGCCCAGCACATACAATAGGATACAGTAAGAATAGAAGAACATTTCAGACAGAGTCAATGAGAACCAAGTGTTCTGCAAACAAAACAAAACAAAACAGACAACAACAACAAAAAAAAAACATGGCTTTTTGTTCTGGAGTAATAGGGCAAATAAAGTGATATTATCTTCCTTCTAAAAAAGTTACTGTAGCAACACTGCTGAAAATGGGTTGTAAGAAAGAAGCCATAACCAAAGAGATCAACCCAACATCTATGTTATTCCAAGAAGAATTAAAAAGATCTGAATAACAGTGATAGTAACAAAGGAGAAGAGAGAATATTCTAGAAGGAGATCTAATAATCTATTGATGCAGGTGAGAAGAGAGAAGGAAGAGAGAAGGGTATAATCCTGATTCGGGCTGGCACAAAAGAGCAGACGATGTTTCTCTTCACAGAACTGACACACAAAATAGACTGAGGGTCTCTTAGGGTGGTAAAGGGTGAGTTCAACTGTAATCATTTTGAACTTGGGAGGGGGGTATTTCGATGTACTGTTGTAAAGTCAAGAAGAAAGAAGTGGCCTAGTGACATGAATCTGGTAGTTACAATGATCATTGCAGCCAGTTAGACAGTTGAGATACATAAGGGTATTATGAAATGAAGAAAGAGAGCAAATGGCAGAACCTTGAATGGCACCCATTTTTAAGAGCTGGATGGGAAAGGAGCATCTATAAGAAATATGAAAAAAAGGAGGTTCTTTTGTGCCTATCAGAAACTGCTTCCCTAAATAAATGAATATGGCCAGCTACAGAGAGTATCTTGGAAACATGTCCTTTTATTTCAGTGATGCTGCTATTGCTCAGAACACTTTATTAGGTTCTCTTTCATCTAACCTCTAAACCAGCAGCGTTTTCTTTTTAATACCTCCAATGGTGGTGAAGCTTTATCCTTGACAATAAATGTGTTCTCTTAGAAAGAGCTCAGATGTCAAGGAGATGTAACTACCTCGAAACGATCTTTACTTTCTGTCAAGTGCATTATAAGCTGTCTGTGAAGTTGATTTCAATGTGAGGAGTTAAAAAATTAAAAACAAAACCATATTTTAAATATCTTTTTAAAAAGTGTATATATTCCCCTAAAGGCACTTCTCTGAAAGGTATTTTAATGAGAAACACTTTAACGCATTTTATAGAAATACAGTCAAACTCATACAGATAACTCATACATTACTATCTGAAACAATCTGGCCTCTAAATAATATTACTGACTCTACACAATTTAATGTGGCTTCTGTCTTTTATACAAACCTGTCACCTTTCTTATTAAGATTAATGACTCCATGTAAATGCAGAATTTATTTTAAAGTTTCATTAAAATTCTTACTTGCCCTTATATTTTTAGATTTTAATTTATTGCTTTTGCACTATTGGCTAATCTTAACTTGCATGAGTTGCCTATTTTATAAAGACATTGAGACGTGGATATGTTACCTGTTCTGATAGTTAATCGGTTGTGGCAATCTGCTTTTTTAAAAAAATTTCTGTATTAAATTCTCCCCCTTGCTGTAACTTAAGGATACTTATAATATAACCCATGGTCAATCTAATAGGTATTTATTTAATTTAGAAACACTAAGTTGTTTTGATCCCCTTTATTATATATCTACATACCAAGGAACTGTGGTTAATAATAAGGGCAAATTAGAATGATTTATGGCTTCCACCTTTGATCAGCTCATAAAACATAATATGTCAGAGGCAGTACTGGACACAAAGTCTCTAAATCTGTAAATAAACTACAATATAAGCTACTATTTTTGCACCTGCCACATTAAAGAGTTTTATGAATGATACCTGGAATGCCCAGTATTTAAGATCTCAGTTAGATAAGACCTGTGGTCCTCCCTTTCCAAGCCAATACTCCTAGCATAGAGTTCAGACAATTCCATTACTATTTGTCTGCTGAAAGGCCATTACATCCAGAAGGTGATCTTCTTAACCTTAAATAAATGTAAAAATAATTTATAGAAAGGAGTATCTATTCAACTTTTGATTTTAGCCATGGAAGAACTGATTGAAATCAATTTATTAAACATTAAAATACACTTAAGTATAAGAATTCGAATAGTATTATAACTAATGTATCTAGAACCTTTACTTAGTGGGAAAAAGATTACTAAATGGAAAATTCAAGCTAATAGATTGCCTGATGATCCTACCCCAAACTTGAAAAATTATATGTTCTCAAGTCTACATTTGGAAATATTCAAATAAAATTTGCTAAATCTTGGAAAAGAGATTTGACAAGGTGCATGCTCAGGCTCCTCTTAACTGTGTGATGTGATGTCTCCTCAGATAACATACTTCAGACTGTTAGTAATCCATGTACTATCTACATTCTTTCCAAAACCCTGTGCTGGGATAATCTTTGACATTAATTAACAATGATGCTCAAACTTGGTGAACTCCTGGATTATGTCTATTCATCTATTTATCCCTAGGAGAGCATTCCATAGGTCCTTGGAAATGCTGGGTCAGCATGATTAAATTGTACAGAACTTCAAACTCTCTCCTGTTCAGTTCCTTTCCAAAAAGAAGGAAAAAAAAGAGGAGGAGGGAATCGGTGGTATGGGGGAAGGAAATGATTGAACTCTGGTGCCAGTTACTGGTGAGGTGTATTTTATCTTAATCACTGAATACCTGGCTGTGACAAATCTTCAGTTGACAATTCCTTCCTCTATATACCTACACATGTTTTTTGTATCCATCACAACTTGTGTCTCACCCCCATGTACTAGGTGTTATTTCACAATCTATACTAGAGATTAGGATATAGAATATTCTTTTGGTCATTTTATAGTCCCCTAACAGTTGATGTTATTAAAAAACATACTAAAAGCACACAGTTTAGTCAGATGCACAGCCTGTCATTGGCCCACCAGTCATCAGAGTCAACCAGTAGCACAAGTTAATATTGTCAAAGTGTCTGTCTCCACATAGTCACAGAATGAAATGCTGTGTTTGAAAACATTCAGTTGATAAAACTGTGGGATGAAGAAGTATTTGGTGCTTCTAAGTTAAAACCAAGAGGTCAGGCCTTATTAACACTGAATAATCAACAAAGGAAGTGAATGCTCCTCACATTTATGCTTGCAAGGGAAGTACTTAATTATTGGAGCACTGAATTGAAGAAGTGAATGATTTCATTGGTATCATATTTGTGGTTATTCAGGTCAAATGATATCAATCCTTTGATAAATGCATAAAAATGCAGGATTTTATAAAATAAAAAAAATAAATGATAAGGCATTAAACATTTTTTGAGCTTAAATTATATGTCAAATACCTTGTTGATACCATCTCTGCATTTTAAGACCAGATTAATGCAACAAGATAATTCTCAGACACATGTATCAATCATATCAGGGTAACACACAACAGTCAGTGGTTGATTTAATTTTTTCCAGTTTGCTATTATAGTCATTTTTGGAGCAAGCCTTTCAAAATGGGTCCTTTAAATTTTGTGGTCATTAAAACTCAAGTTTACAGTTATCATTCAATGACAAAAAAAAAATTCCCCTTTTCCTTACCCCCAGGTGAGCAGGTTTCTATGGCAACCCCAATTCCATGAAACCCCAACATCAGATAGACTCTGACCAGCTACATATCAATTGAAGGGAGATGTTATGCTTTGGTAACAATTTCCCAATTTGTAGTGACTTATCTCAATAAGAATTTTTTTTTCTCTCCCATACACATGTTCAGTGGGATTTGATGGTAGGGCTAATGAACATATGAGATCTCAGAAGAACTCAGAATTCTCCCTCCATGAAAGCCTCCATGCAAGCTAGCAGGTGGAAAGAGAGTTGCATGGTCTATGAAAATTCAGTGCTCCCATCTAAACCTACACCTATCCCTTCTGCTAATATCTCACTGGACCAGGAATGCCAAGACCATATTTGAGTTCAAGGAGGGTAAGGAAATGCAATCCTGCCATACTCATAATAAGGAGGAAAAATCTGAAGTTGTGGACAACCCCATCAATTGCCACACCCCATCTACAACCACTAAAGCCATCAGCCCTGCCCCTGCATACACAGGTATAAACTTGTGCACTCCTTGCTTCTTGTCCTTCCTCCATCATCTGGTGGATAAGGAATCAGATATGTTACAGATGATTTTCTCACTTCTTTCAGCAGACCATGAGGTAAATACTAATATCCTGCCCTTCACAGTTGAGAGAACTGAGACTCACAGAGCTCCAGTTCCTGGCACAGAATCACAGAGTGTTGAGCCCAGAATTCAAACACAGAACTTTAAGGTTTAAAACCCTCCGTAAGTTTTCAATTTCTATAAGAAAATTTCAAATTCTTTAGTATGCTGTGTGTCTTCCTCTCAGACTCTCTCTTTATCACTGTCACATCATATTGTCTTCAGCCTTCATACTCTACTATACAACCATAAGAAACCTCTTGCAATTTCTTTGGGATTTGTTTCTTTATGCATTTACTCACGTGGTAACTCTTCTGAACTATTCTCTCCTATCCTTCTGATAAACACTAATTTGACTTTAAGTTGCAGTTTATAAATTCATGTCCCTATGAAAACTTTTCTGATTTTTCCCTCCTAAACAAAAGCTAAATAAGCTATCCATTTATTATAGTCCCATTGTACCCTGTACATATTTCTATCAAAACATTTTTTACTGCATATTCTGTATTTTGTAACTTTCACTATTATATTTGAGGTGCCCTAGGGATAACCTTTCTCATTTTAAGGCAACCTGTCCTCATTTATAAGTGAGCATCTGTGTATCTGTATCAGTGGCTAATTCAGGTGATGCATGTATTTTTATTATACTGAGTAAATACAGATAACCATGTAGCAGAATGATGGCGTATAGAATCTGGGGCCAGATTGCTTCATTCAGAATCCTGCCTCCAGCATTACCATTGTCTGATGATTTCCAAATTATCTTCTCTGTGTTTCATGACAAACTTGAAGAAATAAGGTCATCATGCCATCTTTCAATCATTCTGATAAGGTTATTTTGAGGATTAGAAAGAACATATTTAAAGGATTTAAAAGAGTATTTGTTGTAAAAGTATTATTTAGCAATAATATTAATTATTTATTATGGAAGTTGTAGTAGTACTAGTAACAGAGATAATCCTTGACCTCCATCTCTAATATTTGAGTCATTATAAATCTGTTTTTAGATAAAATTTACCTCAGATGGCAATAGGCAAAAGTTGCAAAAATTGTAAATAATTACAATTATATTTCCAAATTGATGCATTCAGAAGACATTGTAGATGTTATGTGACAGACATACTAAAACTGAATCTGTTATATTCACAAATTGGATGGATGGTTGAGATCATTTTTTCCAGATTTACTGTAGAATTAATTAATTCATATCATTAAAGAACATTTCCCAATACCAATAGGTATGAAAGAAACAAAAAGCATTACTAGTTAAAAAGCTACAAGGTTAGAAACATAGAATTTTCTGACCATTCATTGTATCTTTGGATAAATAGTGAATAGTCTTAAAGGACAGAAAAAGTGCTTAATGGAAGAGAATTGCTCAGTGTGAAAGATCCCACTCCTTCCTATTTAATGTTAGGATATTCTTCCTAAAAAAACTTCTTCCTAAAGGAATTCCTTATAAATTGTGTTCCTCTTAATTAAATAGAAAAACATTATTTCATCTAAAATTTTAAAGTTGCAAAATAAGGAAAAGTACCAAGTAATTCTCCATTCCTTTTGATTTGACTTACTTGTCTTTTAAATTCAAATAGTTGCTGAAATCAAGTTCCATATATATTATTCAAATATTTGCTTTTTTAAAACCTTGGCATGCTAAAGGATTTCTGAGTGGTAATTTGAATTTCTACTCAGTATATCTCTACAATTAAAGTCCCTTCAGTGAAATTTGAGATGAGCATCAGGAGAGAGACAAAATTTATTTTATTATGGATTAAATATTTCATCATCTGCTCATGACTAACTTGAACTAAACCTATCTAATTTTCATGTGTAATGAAACTAGACTTTTAAAAAATGACCCAAATTCCTTGCTAAATAATTTGAAGTGACAAAAACTAAAAAGAAATTGATAATAATTTTAGAATCAATGAAATACTCCTTTGGTGTCTAATTTTCCTGATATAAATATTAATTATTAATAATAATTAATCAATAATTAAATAATTAATAATCAAATCATTACTTAACTATTAAACTATAATGTTTATGTACATTCTTTATATCCCAGAAGGTAATTCTTGCTTGAAAGGTATAATATTTAACAAAACATGTTACAAACAATCTATTTAGGTTTGTCTGCGTACTTTGTAAGCATTTTGAAATTTATTTATTTTATTTCGTATATTACAGATATAAATGAATTTTTCTTAAAGAAAACTTTAATTTTTTATTCCCTTTATATTTAATGACAGAGAAAATGGGATTCACCATGACTGATCCTTCATTTAGGGGGAGAAAACTAAATACAACATGGGACTTGATTCCTTTGAGAAATATGCATTTGCATTATGACTGTTCCTAAGGAAAGTTTGGGTTCCACAGCTATATACTTCAATAAGATTGAAAAGAGTATATTTTAGGAAAGCTTTCACCTTCAAATATATTACATTGTTTATGAATATTACCCATAGGTGAATAACTTGAACTTTTTCAATCAACACGTACATAACACTTTAATATCATGATGTAAGCCTGAAATTTATGAACAATTCTGACTTATAAAGAAATGTCTAGTTACTTATTCCTTGTACTCTGGTAAAATTTTATAATGCAATTTCAGTTACATATGAAGCCTTTCCTGACCTCTGAAATCATAATTGATATCATGATTGTATAATTTCCAATAGGACATTTCACTTCCTTTACAGACCTCTTCCTTACTGTTGTGGAATGTACCTATGATTGCACCTGTCTTACATTGTCTTGTGTATTATACTGTACCTCCTTAAAGATGAGGAGCGGCATTCATCATTTTCAAACCTCACAGCACATGGCCATTTCCTAGCTAGGAGGATGCTCAATAACTGTTTCTGGCATCAAAGACTGAAAAAAAAAATCTCAAAATTCAGACTATAGCCCTGGAGAAAACTACCTGGTAATAATCCTCCACATCTGGAACAGATTTTGAAACAAAATAACTTCTTGTCTAAGAGGAATCTAAACAGAAGTACTGCCATTGACCTCTACAAGTTCTTTCTCTCTCTCTCTCTGTGCCTCGCCCCCTGTTCCTAATGACAGCAAATTTGACTGAGGAGCTTTTCCTTTTACAAAATACAAGTAAACAAACCACTCTTCCCGCAAGAAAGTTTCTGTATGTTGAGAAGATGGGAAGGCAGGTAGTGAAAACTCGGGACTTGTAAATTCTGATCAGATTCCTTCAGGGCTACTGTCCTAGAATTCTAGCCTAACTAAAAGCCTCATGTGGAGGACTTATTGGATGCAGATGCCTAGAAGTGATTCATTTTTCCTATGGATCTTTGTGACCTTGGTCAACAGTATAAACCTTCGGAGTATAAAAAGCAGAGTTATATCCCTGACACAGACATTGATATATAAACATACATCACTGGAGTGGCATTTAATAATGAAGTGTTCATTATTAAAATTCAAAAATAAAATTATTTTCACTTAAACATTTTAATAATGATTCCAAGGTGTAACATTAAAATTGTAGCAATGTGAACTTTAGTTTCAAATATAAATGAGATTATTTTGTCATATGATCTCAATCATTTACTTAAGTTACTTGAAAACTTGATGACTTAATGTTTAACTTCAGAATGGTTTTGTCTTTTCAGTTCTTGAGAATGTAAGAGATCTGTTCAAGTCAGTCAAAGAAGTAGTCAAGAAAACAAGAGGGAATTTGAATACATTGACTACTACTCTCAAGAGACCTTGTGTGGTACTTTGAAACGCTGACAATTCTGACAAGAACCCTTTGAGAAAAGCAATACAAACACATTTTACAGATGAGAAAGCTAAGGATCTGTGGAGTCAGCAAACTGAGGTAGAATTTAATTCACTTCCTAGTGAGATTGTAAACCAAGTCTAAATGCTATAGAATTTATACTCTCTAATACTGCTGTTTATCATAGATTTGCAAGTGATGGGTCCTTAAGCCAAATCCAGCCTCCTTAGCCAATAAACTAAGAATGATTTTACAATTTTAAGTGATTTTTAAATACCAAAGAATTCAATGTTCTGATACATAAAATCATATCAATCAAGTTTAGTGTACATAAATAAGACTTTATTGCCATATTCATTTAAGTGCTATCCACAGTTCTTTCCGTACTACAACATCAGAGCCCAGTAGTTGGAATACAGATCATGTGGCTGAAAAGCTGAACAAGTTTATTATTTGGCCCATTCCAAGAATGTTTGCAGACCCCAGTTATATATTGTTGCTTCCTCCTTAATACATGTTCAGGCCTGTAGATGCAGTCTAAATATAAAGTGGAGCAAAGAGGAAAAATAAAATGAAGGAAGTGTTTTTTTCTGAAGATGCTGATTAAACTGCAGTAATGCATCAGATACAATCACTCACTCCGCATCTTCCTTTCCACACAATTTAGACTTCATTGGTTTGAAAGCTCCCTTGAAGGTTTACAGCACTCAATACATGCACGCATTAAACCTCTCAAGTTTACTTAGCCTAAGTGTTGTGGAAAAGACCTTGAAGGCAATTTATCACATAAGAATTTGTCACTGATTAATTTTTTGTAAGATGTGTTGTAGAGCAGAACAGCAAAGGAGACAGTGACAATTCTGACAGAAAAAAAAAAAAAAAGTAACTAAAAGGATGTCTGATCTGTATCTAGCATGACCCTTCTTGAGGCCCAACATCACCCCACCCACCTCCAGCAACCAAATTGTGTAAAGTTTGAAGCTTATACATTATGAGGGGACTGCTTTAAGAAAAAAAAATACAAATACAAAATTAGACATAAGATTTTCAGAAAGAGATGAGGCCATGAGAGGCTCTGAAATTTAAGTGTCATTAGCATCAAGATCTTCTTTTGCCCTAACAGAAAAGAGAGGAGTGGAGACCTCACAGAGAGAGGGTGGCCATATGGGTCAATAAATCACAATGCAAAAATGTCAATTTTATTGATTCAATTGCAAAGCAAAGTTTCCATATTTTAATAAAATCCTGAATTAACAAAGTACCTATTGGGGGATTTTTTTTTTCAGAAAAATAACCAAATAAGAAACAAACTAGTCCCCAAAAGAGATAGCTACAACGTGCAATGCTTCCCAGTTCTACTTCAGTCCACTCTGCTCTGCTTTCTCTCCATCTTTTTGAGGTTTAAACTCAGAACTAGGAACCAGGAGCTCTCTTTAGAGCACACTGTGTGTGCTAAGCTTCAGAAGAACAGCCCAGTTCCCCAGCAGCCTGGTTCTATACACCTAGTCAGGACAAGTGCCAGTAATTCCTGTGAACACTTTCTACCCTCTTTTCTTGACTTCCCACTTTTTCCCTCACAGTCTTCCCATTGATTACACACTTCTTCTAAATACAAGATTTATTTGTGGGAAGTAGTTAAGTAGACTCTAAGGACTGCAGCCAGGATGAAACAGGGAAAAAAGTGGACCAGATGGCAGGAAAGTGAGTATTAGCCTAAGCCTGGGTTGAAGCCAGATCTGAGAAAGCAAAGAGTTGGAAGGTCTGATGTAAAAGAACCAATGATGATCCTACTGAGAGAAGTGATCACTGTTACCACCAGGAAAGAAGATGAAAGGGTTTGCTGCCTATAATTCCTTTGAGCAAAGCAAATACTTTCAAATGTCAAAGGAAAGCTTGGAATAAATGGAAGAGAGGAAAGAATATAGGCTGAAAGCAGGAGGAGAATTTGGCCTGGAGGCCAATCTCTCTACTTACCAGCTCTGTGTAAGTTCTCCCAAATCAAGATTTTTTTTTTTTTGCTTTTTTTCTTATTTTTTTTATTGGTTGTTCAAAACATTACAAAGCTCATGACATATCATCTTCCATACATTTGATTCAAGTGGGTTATGAACTCCCATTTTTTACCCCAAATACAAGTTGCAGAATCACATCGGTTACACATCCACATTTTTACATAATGCCATATTAATGACTGTTGTATTCTGCTACCTTTCCTATCCCCTACTATCCCCCCTCCCCTTCCCTCTCATCTTCCCTCTTACCCCATCTGCTGTTGTTTAATTCTCTCCCTTGGTTTTTTTTCCCCTTTTTGGATACTGCCACATCAATGATCATAGCAGCACAATTCACAATAGCTAGACTTTGGAATCAACCTAGATGCCCTTCAATAGATGAATGGATTAAAAAACTGTGGCATTTATACACAATGGAGGATTATGCAGCACTAAAAAACGACAAAATCATGGATTTTGCAGGGAAATGGATGGCATTAGAGCAGATTATGCTAAGTGAAGCTAGCCAATCTTTAAAAAACAAATGCCAAATCAAGATTTTTTAAAAGTCTTTCAAACATTAGTAATTATTCCTCTTAGAGATGAATGTTATCAGCAAGAAATGAGGCAAAGCATTTGAAGGGCTCACTACCATTTCCGACTCAACCATATTGGAGGGTATTAGGCACCATCAGCTTCAAAAAATTACTTTTCTTTAGGAACCTCTCCAACCGGTGTTACTTGGAATTTCCAAGGTTTTCCCCATACAAACATCCTGCCCAAGGTTTGCCCTGGAGACTGGCCCAGGCTTCTGGATTTGGATCTGCACTGAATATTTTCTACTTTATACCCACTTGAACTCCATCTTAACCCTCTTGAACCACTAGAACCCCTCTGCAGGAGAGCGAAAGAGGAAAGAGAAAGACTTCCAGTTATTTGTTTCCCAGGTTTCTTGCTGCCAAGTCTTATTTCAGTAACTACAGCTCCCCTGGGTTGTGCCTCTTTGCCTGCTCCAGCTCTCTTTGAGATCCAAGAATGACACTATTTCACCCATTTCCCCTTCAACCCCAAGGCCGGTGATGACTTCCTAAACTGCTCTTCTCTGGACACCTCACTCAATATTCATGTTTATTCTCTTAAATAATGCCTTCACTTCTGCCCATAATCTTTTAAATAGATCCATGGATAAATAATCTTCATTCAAACTATCTGAATTAAATTCCTCTCATTAAGAGCCTTCCAATGCAGACTCCATGTCTAAGAGAGCTGCGGTTGTCTGTAGTCTGTGTTGCGCAAGATTGCATCTAGGTAAATGTGTCCATAATGAAATGTCTTTGTAAACGGATCCATGGGTGCTTATCAGAAATGGTTCTCTTCTTTCTCAAGATTTTCAGAAAACAAACAAACAAACAGATCCAACAGAGTTGTGAATAGGACAGCCTTATCAGGAGTCAAATCAGCTATGACCATCACTGTGTCACAGAAATTCCAGTCACTTTCTACTGTCTTTGGAAATTTTATCTTGCAGGAATAAGGATTATATTTTATATTCAGTGGCACAATAACATGCCACCCGATTTATCATGCATTATGCATAAAAATAACCTGGATTCTACTGACTTCACTGTTTACATCACTAGATTTTATTCTTGTCAATTCAATTTTTTTTTACCTTTCAATTAAATGAAGTTATTTCAGATTTCATAGATGTTGAAATAATTGATAGAGACATCAAAAATCTTATTTTAACATCAAACTTTGTTTGAAAATTCATTTATATTTCATGTAAGGAGGACTTTGATTAACTGTAATCCTTACCAGTTCCATACGTATTAGGAAATAAGAAATGTTTAAAAGTTAGGAAAAAATGCACTCATAGAATTATAGTTTATAATTTTAGGGCATTTTGTGGTTTGAGCTTTTGGTTTGAAAGAATGGTCTCCAGTGAAATGACATTTAGAGGTGAAGTCTTTTAGGCCATGATTGGACCATATAGTGGACTAATATATTTGATGGATTAATAGACTGATGGTTGAATGGACTACTGGGAGGTGGGACCAACTTTGAGAAAGTAGGTCCTGAGAGGATGCCCTGGAAGGATTTCCCTGGCACATTTATCCCTCTCCCTTTCCCTCTTCTTCTCCCTCCCCCTCTCTCTCTCTCTCTCCCTCTCTTTCTCCTGCTGCTATGAACAACTTTCCTCCACCACATCCTTCCACCATGATATTCTGCCTTAGGGCATGACAACTATGAACTAAATTCTATAAAACCATGAGCCAAAATATATCTTTTCTTCTCTAAATTATTCTTGTCAGATATTTAATCATAGACAGGAAAACCTGACAAATACAGGCGATGAGTCTGATGAATAAAAGTATTAAAATCATAAGTCAAGTTCTTTTATGATTGTTGTGCCCAGTGATAGTAATACAAAAAAAAGTTAAGTTCAAAATATTGAAATTTCTATAGCCATAACTAATGCGCAGTCTATTTGTAACTGCTAAGAACACCAAAAACATTATTTCAAGATCTAGATTCAGAAGAGAATTGATGGTGAACTTGACAGATTCCTTACTTTACTCATTTTTGCTATTCAGTTCTTTCTTTGTGAACCTCCTTCAACAGTCTAATATAAGTACACCCTGTTAGTCTCCCTCTGTACTCTTATATGCCTCTCAGATGTTATCATGGAAGAAAGAACATGTATACGTAAAACCAACAGTCCAGTGTCCAGGGAAAGAAGGACTACATGAGACCTCCATAGAAGGAGTCATATATCAGTTGTGGCCACTATATAATCCTGATGGGCACTGGAGACATTATAGCCCTAAATCAGATAGTAGCTTTGTATACACTCCCTAGAGCTCATCACTAAATAGAAGTGGGCTCTTCTCAGTAGTGCTGATCACCTCCTCATTGAGGAGAATGTAATCGTGTTATCAAGGGCATTATCAGATTTTCTTGTACTTAGGGTCATATTTGAAAAACTTAGGGTCAAGGAAGATGAAAGTCATTTTTTTGAAGTTGTTTTGTTTGTTTGTTTTGCAGAGTAGAGCAAGCAGTAAAATTATATATAATAAGGCCTATTCTGCTCATGCCCAGATCATCTCCAAGTTTTATACTGAGAGTACATTTGTTGTTCTCATGTACAATATAAATACTCTAACCACAAGTTTAGAAATAAATTGAATAAATTTGGTCGAAAAACATCCAAGGACTTTCTCTCTTAAACCAAATAGTTGTCATTATTGGTTACAAACCTTGATGAAACACAGAATTTATAAAATGATGTCATTTCCAGCCCTTGGACGGGTGTTGTGCAATTTAATAGTTAAACCTTAATTTAATAATCAAGGGATCTGACATCTTAGATTTCAGTAGTTTTATGAAGTCATATTCACAACATAGTCTCTCTTCCTGTGCAATAACAATGAGCTTGAGATGGGGGAACACCACTTCCTTTAAGTATACATCCATTGTTTTGTGTCATGATCTTAATGCCAATGGTTCACCAAACACAACCATGGTCGGGCAAATCAAGTGCCTTCAATTAATAAATACAAGAATCAGGATACAAAAAAAGGTCATGTTTGCTTATAGTCATTTGTTAGAACCAAGGATTTAGGGGTTTCCTAGAAAACTCATGCATTGTTTTGGTTGGCTTTTTCACCACTGGGGCCTGAAGGCCCGGCAAGGACAATCTTAGAGGAGGAAAAGTTAATTTGTCGTTAAAATGGTTTCAGAGGTTTCAGTCCATAGACAACTAGCTCCATTGCTCTGGGCCTGAAGAAAGGCAGAAATCAGGGCAGAAAGGTGTGGTAGAGGAAAACAGCTCAGGCTGTGGCATCAGGAAGCAGAGAAAGACTCTGCACATCAGGGATAAAATATACACCCCAAAGGCACAACCCCAATGAACCACCCCCATCAGCCACATCCTACCTGCCTACAGTTATCACCCAATTAATTTCTATTAGTGGGTTAATGCACTGATTAGGCTAAAGCTCTTATAACTCAATCATTGCACCTCTAAACTTTCTAGCATTCTCACATAAGAGCTTTCAGGGGAAACTTCATATCTAAACCATAGCATGTGTAGAGAAGAAAAAGTTTGGCATCTTGAGATTGTCTATTGAGCTAAAAACTGTCATCTCTTTTCTGCTTTTGCCTAAAGAGCTGGAATATTCACATGTTCAATTGGCCAGAGACAGATGGCTGCCTATACATTCTCCCTAGGCTTAACACTTATTCTCCCAATACTGACCACCCAAGATATTTGGCCCACCATCTGTGGATCTGTGGTATCTTCTTTATTGTATTAATGTATGACAAGTAACTGAGTAAATTTACAATATTCATCTTGCGGTGATTCAATTTGGTACCTAAGTATTGCAGGTCATCATCTGTACTAGTTAGGATGGGTTACATCATGCTACAGTAACAAATTTCACCTTATTCTCAGTGACTTGACTTTTTTTTTTTTAATTTCACTCCACTTACCCTGAATGTCCAAATACAGCAAAATAAGGTTCAGCACACTTGCTGTTACAATCACTGTACCTGAGAAAGAAGAAGTTTAGAGTAAAATGTTTAAAATTAAATCCTTTTACCAGGAATGAACTCTTCACTTCTGCTCTGATTTTGTTGGCCACTGGAGGTCAATAGTCATGCCTTACTAACTTCAAGTACAGAAATAAGCTTTGGAGAAGGCAGTGAGGAATTATAATTCAACTACATGCCCAGAGGAAAACTGAATTTCAGGAAAATGAATATTTTGTAGTTTTAAAATCAAAATAATCAATATTTATTACACTTTTTATTTAAGTTTTCAAACTCTGTATTCTTAAATTATTTTGCATCTCTACTTCTACAAAGTCCCTATTTAGGGGCAATAACAGTTACAATAGAATACTTATCCAGATACCAGCCTGTACTGCTCAGCCAATAAAATCAAAAAGCCTGACATGCCCAGACGTCTTTGCTATATAAGGTGGTTCTTTCTATCCAAGGATGTCATGCTTTTGGCCATGAGATCCTAAAAGCCAATTATACTGTACAGAAACCACTAACAATTAAAGATAAACTAGTAAAGAGATATGAGTTACTTTGTGATGGAGATTCATAGAGCATATTTCACCTTTGAGATTACAATGAGATGAATGGGTTATTGGAACTGTTCATCAGTTTCCATGAGAAGCAGTGTGCCTTTATGCTTTCAAAGCAGGGTTTAATGGTATTCTGTATTACTGCCAATCTGTGTCCTTACATCACTCACCATCATCATGGTCTCCTTCTGCATTGACATCACCATCTTTGGCATTGCTTCTTCCTTTAGCAGACTCCTTACTGCTTGCCAAGCATCAGGTTTGGAACTACTGACTTATAATACTGAATGTTGTATTTAATATTTAACATCAGAAAACCCCTAAACTCTTTATTTAAACCTAGAATAAAGCTTACAATATAAGCCAGGTAAGGCATCTTTCTTTTCTAATTAGTTTTGCTTAACAGTTTCCTGCCCCAGATATAAGAATTTTAATTTTAATATCATTGAAATCTTCTTAGTACAGGAAATTATCAATAATGACACTTGATAGATGACAGAATAGTAATTACACAGATCCTGGGATGAGTGTAGAGGAGGGAAACATGGAAGGAGGACAGCTAATGGGTACAGGAATGCAGTTGGATAAGAGGAATGGCTTCTTATGTTTCAGAGCACAGTAGAATAATGATGATTGACAACACTTAATTGGATAGTTCAAAACAGCTAAGAAAGAGGACTTCAAATGCTCCCAACACACACAAAAATGATATATGTTTTAGATGACATCATGTCAATCATCCAGATCTACTCATTGCATATTGTATACAAGTACTGAATTGCCACACTTTACATCATAAATATGTACAATTATGATGTGTTGTTTAAAAAGTTATTGTTCAAAATTCAAACATTAGAAAAGATACTTAAGGGAGCATTTCAACTGCAGCCTTTATAAAATCAAATGAATTATTTGGAATAACTAAACTCATCCTATATAGTAAGCACTCTATAATGTAAGTATTATTAAGAATCTAGCAGTCTGAGTGAAATGCTACAATCTACTGAAAACCATGAGAAAACATGACAGTTTCCTGAAATTTTACTTCTAATCTGAATTCACCAATTGTAAACATCATTATATTAAAACTTTGAAATTAAATGAAATATTGTGGATTTCTGGTGTGTCAATTTAGTTTAAACCCAGTTTCACGTTTGTCTTCCATATAGCTTTCCAAGTCAAAATTGACCACAAATGAAACTTGCAAGTGTTGTGATGTAGGGAGAGGAAGCAGCACCCAGGTTTATCCCCCAAAGGTGCGTGGGAGTTCAGGGCTGCTGCAGCTTATGCATGTTGCTGCTGATCTGCTGGTTTATCTTGTTGGAGGAGCAGCCAGGCTATCTTCTCTAACTCCTGCCAAATCTGTTCTTTCAGCTTCTTCAGCAACTAGACCTTGTTAACATGGAGTCTTGTGGTCATAATGCAGGCTTATCCCCTCAGCACCTGTAGCGGTAGGGAGGGAGGTGTTGAGATACAGTGGTTCCCATTTGCCTTTGCTTTTCCTACCTCACATCTGTCACTCTTTCCCAGAGGCCTGTTCTGCCAACTTCAGACATAATCCTTCCAGCAAAAACAACAGTCTTCAATAGAATGTTTAACAAATACCACTGAACATGTGGTCAATCCCTATAATAAATACTTCATTTTACTCATTGTAGTACTGCTTCTCTGCTTCCCTAACACATAATGTTTACAATAAAATGGATTGCTTATAAATCCCAAACTGCTTAGTTTTCTTAGTAGAATACATTAATTTTCTTGTGCTTTTGGGGTAAGAAACTCTGATAAATACATACAAAACCAACTGCTTGACTCCTTTTTAAAAGACTCAGAATATAGGAAATATGTCTCTCAGTGATATATATTACAATTTTAAAGCTAACTTTCAACATCTTCTAATCAATTAATTTGTTAATGTTGATACATGTATTAAAATTTGGTCTCAATGCCACCCATTGAAGTTGCATTTTGTATTATTCAGATATCTCATATTTTTGTAAGTGGTTTTCCCACTCCATGCCAACCTTATATCACTTAAACTCTTAAATAATTTAAGTGAGTTTCTAACAATTTGAATTATTAACAATTCATGCTTTATTATCTACTTCATTTTGAAATAAGTGTTTGCTTCCTGTTTGCTGTGCAAATGCTTGCCATTAAATGCTTACTACATAGAAATGTGGTAATCTACTTGGCTCAAAGTCTCTTTCTCTCTGGCCAGTGAATTTTGTGATCTGACTCTTCTAGGACACAACCCTTTTGTAATACAAACCAGATCAAGTTATAGAAGATACTCATATTTAAATATTGATGTTTCCTAGATAATGCTAATCAACATCTCTCCTGAAAACAGAGATGTTGGAAGAATTCTTTTTTATTTTTATTTTATTTACTTTTGAAGAGTTGCTGTTCATCATTTGATTTTCTAAACTCTGGAGGCTAAAGGTATATATCACATGTCTTCTGACTCCTAGGTTATGCAGATAACATTTGATCCATATTGGAAACATTTTTGTGCCTGTTTCCTGAGACATATTTGATTTTTTTTTATTTGACAATTTTCCATCACTTGTAATTGTGTGCATAAATACTTTTACACATGTATTTGAAGCTTCCTACATGTTATGGTTTCAATATTAGGTATCCCCCAAAAGCATGTGTAAGATAATACAAGAAAGGTTAGAGGTGAAATGATTAGGTTTTGAGAGTCTTAACCTAATCAGTGCATGAATCCACTGATAGAGATCACCTGGGTGGTAACTCTAGGCAGGTAGGATGTGGTTGATGGATGTGGTTCACTGTGGGTGTGCCTTGGGTGTGTATGTTTTGTCATAGTGAGGAGAGCTCTCTCTCTCTCTCTGCTTCCTGATGTGATAGCTTGAGATGCTCTGCTCTAACACACTCTTCTGTCATGATGTTCTGATTTACCTTGAGTTACCAGGAATGGAACTAGCTATCTATGAACTGTAACTTTTGAAACCATGAACCCCCAAATAAATTTTGATTCTTAAAATTGTTTTTTTTTCTTTTGTTCACAGCAATGAAAAATCTGACTAAAGTACTACATATATTCACAAAATATCTGCATACCTACCATTTATTCTATAAATTGGGGGCTTAAATAACAATAAGATCCAGAGCTATAGGTCATGTATACACTCGTGTATCGATGGTGCATTACTCAAATTACCAGTCCATTTGAGGCATTGGGAGGACTAAAGAGATGTAAAAATAGACAAAACTACCCTGAAATTATTCAAAATTACCAACAAATTGTGGATTTTTCCCTAAATTCTTGTCCTGTCTTACCCTCTTCTTTTATTTTTGACTTCTAGCAGGTCCTCCAAAATTGACTTGAAGTGTGCAAGTTCCAACAAATTCTCCCTTGATATCACCGACATACAGCAGAAAGTACTTCAGAAAAAAAGCAACAACAAAGTCAGAATTCCGCCTTTACAAGGTGCTATAGTAGTTTTTACAATAAAAGACCCTTGGAATTATAATCACCACCCCTGATATTTCAAAGATTTCTGTTGCTTTTTACAAATCTGTAATTTTTAAAAACAATGTAGAAGAGCAAAAAATAACATAGAATCTTTTCAAATGCACAGAAACAAATTGTCATATTTTAACTGAAAATTTTAAACTGAAAAACATTTTAAGAATTTCAAATATAATCATCCCACAGTCTTCTCCCTCTGCATAACATTTGCTACTGGTTGCCAATTACATGACCACCTACCTTCCTTACTAAGAGAATTTTAATTTTGTGCAGATGGCAATAAAGCCCAGCCCCAGGAGAGGAACACCAATTGTCTTAAACAATCATGGTCTTCCATTACTGTTTGCCAGTGATTTAGGGTTTACACAAGATGTTCACTCATGTCTTTCAGCCACCAACTATTTATTAAGTACTTGTTGTATGCCAAAAACTGTGAATAACAACAGACAATGTCATTGAAATTCCTGCTCTTTGTGGAGCTTGTGTTCTACTGAGAGAAACAAGGCAATAAAATGAAAAGATGCAATGCTGTGGGGGTGCTGGGGTTGTGGCTCAGCAGTAGAGCACTCACCTTGCACATGCTAGGCCTGGGTTCTATCCTCAGCACCACAGAAAAATAAATAAACGAAATAGAGGTAATGTGTCTGACTACAACCGAAGCATATTTTTTTTTTTTTAGAAAAAGATACAATGCTATAGAAAATGTCATGGAAAGAGAAGAAGACAAGATCACTAAGTTGGAATGGAGATTACTGTGTGAAGACTTTATTTGGATGAGGGAGGAATATGATGATATATGAGAAGTAGAATTTCAGGTGAAAAATCTCAGGAAAATGCAAGAGACAAGAACTTTTAGGGCATGTGTTAGAGATTAGAAGTAAGTGTGGGAAGACCTGAATGGTGTGAGAGTGAGTAAATGAAAGTAAAGAGATTTGCTAGGTTGCATAGACATCTTGGCTCTTTTCTCTGGGCAAAAGGGATACCGAATGGGAAATTTGTGCAAATGAGTAAGGTGATTTGACTTCAATTTTCAGTGTTCACTTTGGTTATGGAGATGGGAATGGACTCAGAAAAGAAGGCAAATATGGGTGAAGGAATATAAATTACAAGGTTATTTCAATCATCTGTTTTAGAGAATTGAATGCCTTGGACCAGGTGTAATAGGGTGGTGAGAAATGTTCTTGAAGGTGGAGCAGCATTATTTGCTCATGGATTACATAAAAAGTGTAACAAAAAGAACTAGAAATGATTCCAAAGTCTTCAACTTGACAAACTAGAACCAGAGCATTGACTTTTACTAAGATGGTAAAGTTTGGAAGAAGAGAAATATAGGGATTTTAGTTTGGGTTATGTTCAACTTGAGAGGCTGGTAATGCTCACTAGACATCAATAAAATTATCCAAAAGGCTGTCAGATATATGCCTAAATTTTAGACAAAGGATCTGACTATATGTATAAAATGGGGAGTTACTAATGTATGAAGAATGGGTGAAATCACAATTGGAATGAATAACAATAGTATAAAGAAGTTGTCCAAGAACTATATCTTGAAGTTCTCCAAAATGAATTTATCCAAAGGAAAAGGAGGACCCAGAGAAGAAAACTGAGAAGGAACTAGTAGAAAAAATTATAAAGATCATGAAGCCAGAGGAACACTTCATTTCAAGCAAATGGTTGCCTACTCTATCAAATGATGTTGAAAGTGTAAATGAGAACTGATAATTGGCCACTGAATTTAGCAAAGTGACTATCCCTTATGACCTCATAAGAGAACTTTGGGTGAAGCGATAGAATAAAGCATGATTAAAAGTGGTTTATGAGAAGCCAGGCACGGTGGCACATGCCTGTAATTCCAACAGCAGGGGAGGGTAAAACAGGAGGATCATGAGTTCAAAGCCAGTCTCAACAAAAGAGAGGCACTAAGCAACTCAATGAGGCCCTGTCCCTAAATAAAATATAAAATAGGCTGGGGATGTGGTGCAATTGTCAAGTGTTTCTGAGTTCAGTCCCTGGTACACAACCCCACCACTAAAAAAAAAAAAATGGTTTATGAGAGAACCAAGTAGAAAGATTAAATGCAATTAGCACAGACAGCAATTTCAAGAAACTTTAAAAATTCATAAAGTAAACATAAAGTTGCTTTAGAGAAAGAATAGTAAAGACAGTTAAATTTCACAGTTTTTCTAATGTCTTAAAAAAATAATAGCAGTTTACATGACAACAGATATGGCCCAAGAGAGGGTAAGAGTGATAATGTAGTAAATAAAAGAAAGTATTTCTAGAATGAATCTAGATAGGCAAATTAGAAATATAAATATTGACCTTAGATAATAGAATATTCACTTCATCCAAGGTGATTAGCATGTGATAATATGAGCACAAATGTAAGTAGATGGGTCAAAATGTCCATGTCAGCAGTTAAGGTTGCATTTATGAAACAGAGAGGAAATAACATTTTTTAACTGCTCAAAACCTTCTAATTGCTTACAACTTCATATAAAATTGTGTGAAATAATTTAAATATTCAATGAATAAAACATTTTTATAGAAATCATGTATTGCACCACATCATTTTCAAGGCACTAGACAAAGATGAGAAGTTTCTACTTTTGTAAAAGTTTGGAGAAATACAAAAATATCACACAGTACATATCAAAGCTAGTTGTAATAGAGAAACCAGGAGTCAAGTTCAATAAGAACAGGCACCTAGCCCATATTCTCTACATATCCATGAACATAGGGTAGAAGAGGTGTTTGAGGCCATACAGTGGCTTATTTAAACCTCTCATTACAAATTTATCTCTCCTTCAGTTTTTTCCCTACATATTTAGCTTCTGTGAAACATCCTCAGAACAAAACTATACCAACATTCCAGTATATACAGGTTTTTTTTCCCCCATACTCTATCCTCAGTTCAGAATATCTTTTGCCCCCTCTCATAAATTTCCAATATAAGACTGTCAACAAAATACAACTTCTTTAATACCTTGCTACAAATAAAATGTATCATCTTAGGGCTTATAGGTACATTACTTATGCATCTACTTATTGTTTGTTTCTTCCAAATAGAAATCATTGATTTAGTTAATATTTTGAGGACCAAATATTGGGTAGGTACTGTGTTAGATATTGAGGTTATACAAAATAAAGGCATGGTCTCCCACTCAGGAAGGGTTTTTCATGCACACCTTTACAAACTGTTAACGCCTGATTTATTTTTTGTATTTTATGTTGAATTTCCCAAAGCATCTTTAACACGTGATGTATTCAGTGATGTATTCACTGAAGTTTGTTGAAACAAAATACATCTATCTCAGCGTCTAGAAATGAGAAAAGGAATCTAAAAACATGCAGTGCCATATGCTATGCCTTGTGTAGGTAGTTGTTTTTATATAATCCTCATGTTAGTTATTCACATCAAATAATTCCAATAATATGTAAAATAAGCATGCTGCTATGAAAATGGTAGACATTTTTAAAGTAACCATTAAGAAGCAGATTGAAAAAGTAATGTGTAAATCCACTGTGTCTCAGTGGACAATGCAATCCTTCCCCTGTACACTAGCTTGTTTCTGTTTTTAAAAACTTTATGTGCATGCAGAATAAATCCCTAAGGAAGTTTATTAATTCTTGCATGTTAAAGGGGTAACATTCGCTTCATCTGTTTTTCAAAACATTAATTCCACAAAACAAAGATATCATTAGGTAATTATATTTTTGACTTATACCGGCTTACTCTAGATAAAATTGCATATTTTTTTTTTCATAAAACAGTGCTCAAACTTCAAATTATTAGTGTGTTGTTTTGAAGGTGGGATGAAATCTTCAGAAGGAAGGTCAAAATACAAATACAAGTCATTACTGATTATTGCGCTTGAATAGCTGAATTAACATGCTGCAGGCATTGTAACCTAAATCATAACCCAATTGAACTGATTATAAAGAGGCACTGATAAATGAGCTGTTTTAATAAGCATGTATTTATGAATTTGTTATCAGAGTTTCTTCCATTAAAGTAAAATAATTAGGATCCTGAATCAGATCAAGATGACAGGGCTGCCAAGCAACGTCTTTTCTTTCTGAAGAGAACATGAGAGTGTTTGGAAGAAAGTGAGGCAATGTTCTCTAATGAACACAGATTCCCTTTCAAATTACTCCATTGCTCAAAGAAAGACAGTTATTTAATATAAAAGGCCAAGCTGTAAACATCAGTCACAGTTTCATTCCTTCTATGCAGAAAGGCAATGAACAGAAGCTCTGTTTCCACTTTGGCATTTAGGATGTTTTGTCTTAGAGACTATAAAGTTGAGAGGATCGTTCTCTTGTAAGCACCCAAGTGAAAACTATTATTTGATTGCCATTTGCTAATAAGTTATATTAGAAGAAGAGCCAAATGCTGTAAAGGAAAATCCATAAACGCATTCCAAGTCCTCAGGTCTCTGAGGTCACCAGGACTCTGAGCCTCAAAGCGGTCCTACCAATGTGGACAGGCAGATTTCCCTGTCACACCTAGGTACCACAATAACAGATTCTGTGGAGACACACAGATGGCACTTCAGTCTCACCAGGCTCTCTAGCTATCCTTCATCCATTTTTTATCCTCTAACCCTGATCCAGAACTCAGGTAAACATGTTTTGCTTCTCATTGACATTTTTGCTGTTAGTATAGGAGCTAGTATTTAACTAGCATTCCATTAGAAATGAATTAATCTGTCACCTTTAAAATGGTGAAAAAATTGCTGGAATTTCTGAAATAATTATAATTTAATATTCTGACATGTCAGCACCCTAATAAAAATGAATCCTACTTCAAAGTTTCTCGTTCATGTCCTGTCCGTCTACTATTAAATTATATAGAGATGTCTATATTTTATATTATGCATAACCTATGATGGATCTGTTCTGTTGACTATAAAATTGTATGGATATGTGTTCCTATATACAAGGTTGATCCATAAGGGAAACTGAGAGACAAATTGATAAAGATACAGAGAAGTTATTCGGACTGATCAGAGTTACAACTCTGGAGACATAAATTCAAGACACTTGAATTTGTTCTCTGGGGTCTTACAGACTTCATACACATGTCAAAGGCAAAAACCATGAGTAGGGTTGGGAATGACATTGATTAGTTTTCAATAATTTACATTGGTGCAGAAAGGGTTATAAAACTGTCTTCTAAGAAACGGAAGGGGTAAGAATATACATAAAGCAGTTTGCAGAGAGTTATGGGAAAGGACAAGAACAAAAAACGCCTGGTCAAAGAGGGGAGTAATGGGTTTGATGACCCTGGTGGGTAGAATATTCCATTGTAATGAAAACTATAGCTCCCAGCTTTTAGGATGCAGCAAGTTTGGGTCTGGTAAAATTTCAATAGGTGCTGGTTAAAGAATTTACAGCTTACAAAAAGTCAGAAGTTTATTTGGAGGTGGATGTGACTGGAGCCTGGTCTCTCATATCCTCTTGGCCTTGTATTTTGGGGTACTCCAATCTGCCTTTATCTGTTTGATTTCAATTTTCTATGATATTCACCTCAATATATAAAATATATATGGAGATCTATGTATATATTTTTCAAGGGTACCAATGTCAACTCTCTCTACGTTCGGCTTCAATGAAGAAACTTTATACATATTTCAAATATTTAATATGTATTTACAGCTAGAAGAGTCAAAGTTTTTGCAATTTCTCTTCATGAAAAATGCTTTACTCAATATAGCTTCTAGATAAAGTTCTCCTTTGATAGATAAGTGAAAATTAAATTGTACCTGACCAATAGAATATATGGACTTGATTTTGTTTTTAGCTTCATGTTAAAATATTTTAATTCAATCTGTATTTATATATTTTGACTTGTACCACGTGACCCATTCTTCAAGTGAAGCCATTAAAAATGTATGACTCTCCATCTGATTTACTAGTCCTGCATTTTAAAGAGTAAACCATAAAACTGAACCTATTGGAGTATTGAATTTTCACAATAAATTGAACCGAGTTTTAATAACAAAAATAAGACTTTCTCATATGTGATATAACTAAAAAGGTAGAAGACTTAACTAAGTTGTTGCAAAGTAATTAAGACAGAAGGAAGAGATTCAATGAGGAATGGATAGGGAAAAGTGAGTGGGACAAAAACCATTTTCTCTTTATATACCAATGAGTTGAAATTCTTTAATAATCTGGCTATAATTATATAAGCTAGAGACACAATTAAACTTTAGGTTCTTACCATTTGCTTAATATTATAGCCAGTGCAAATCTTTGTTTAAATTATATTCAGAAAGTAAAAAAAAAAAAAAGAACGAACAGCCCCAAATCCTTAGAATGAAATATATGAGACAAAATAGCCATCTGTGTTGCATTCCTAATGGATGCCCTGTGAGTGTGAGACAAAGAGAGAGAAATGGCACACAATTCTCTATATCTTTAAAGGTGAGTAAGATTTCTTTGCTACACACTAAAACCTAAGCATATTTCTCTTTCATGTTGAGTCTTAGAATAGCAATCTCTTTGGAGACTGGTTGTCTGAAACTCTCTCCTGCATGACCATTCAGGCTTAACCATAATCCAGCTAAAGCTGAGTCATTGATTGACACTAGGCACTGGGGCAGACAGATGAATTTCTCTGGTTTAAAGTTTAATGGAACAGATCTTTTGATCTCTGATTCTGTAAGGAATCTGAAGTTCATTTTCTCCCTCAGGTTTCTTTGGTGCTAGTACATTGTCACATTCAGATCTCATTTTCATGAGCAGAATGTAATGTGGTGAGGTCAGCATTGCTAAACTAATACAGCGATTTACATTCATATTTCATGGGATGTTAACTTGATCACTGTCCTTTCCCTGGGTGCTTAATCTATCCAACGCATATGTGACATACATTTTCTCAAGATCTAAGGTTAGGCATGATGTCTTATATATTCTGTAATTCTACATTTATGCTCCTATTCCTGAAATAAGTGGAAAATCGTTTTAAATGTGAATATCAAAGCCTAAAAAATAAAAAAAGAAATAAAATGATTCCTTGATCTCTTACAGTCAAGCTTTTCCCTTCTGTTAGATTCCATAAGCCACTTCCCATATCTAAATCAGTGGAGGGAGAGAATATACAGCAAGTCATATTTTCTCTGTTACAGCTCATTTAGTATTCAAGACTGGTCTCAGTGATGCAGTCTCAGCACTGGTAATATCTAGTTGAAGTTCACTGCTTCTGCATGTTTATTGCAGTCTTATCTTGACTTGTCTAGAATCATGTACACCCACACACTTACACATACACACACAAAAATTCACTGGTCCTTCCTGAGGCAAGATAGAGTGTTTGATTCACAATAATCCAGGGCTGAATTACTGAATTAATCCAGTAGTTAATTCAGAACCACTCAATTCGAGTAGAAGACTTGAGGATGTTAAGACTTGAGTTCTCACTGTATTTCTTTCTGGAATGCTGTTATCATATACATCCACTCTGTTCTTTGCCAGTAAATAAAGAGATAAGGTACACTTAAGTACTTTTCTCAAAGTTTGAACAGATTCAAGTAAGACAATTCTTAATAAAAATAACTTAGTAAAATAGACATGAACATATAGTTTAAAATTTCAAAGCATCAATTCCTCTGTAAGCATCGTCTATGAGCTTCATTTTCTTAAAATATGTGACATTCTTGGCCAAAAGTGATCAAGTACATATTTGTTCAAACAGAGCTTTTGGGAGAGTGAAAACTGTTGATAAGGCCAATAAAGCTGAGCTTTTAACCTTTTTGCATTTCAATTGCATAATCAAAACCTGATGATAGCACATCACACACTCAGAACGCCATGGGCATTGAACAGAAAATGAAAATTAGTTCTAAAAGCCTTTTCATTCTTTGTGCCATAGGATGCTGCTCTCTGGCTATATATAAAAGAGGATCAGAGACAAAATGGAAAAAAAAATATTATGACTCTGAGTAAAAGCAAGCCTAGAAAAAAACTAAGAGCATCGAGGTTTGAAATAGAAGAGCAAGCAGCTGTAATTAGCTCCACTGTTTTATGAGAATAAAAAACAAAGCCACTTTAAAAAATATAAACAGGCAGAATGCCAGCTGAGATAGTGACTAGTGCTGTAACAAACCTTGGTAAATAGTGAGCAATATGAAAGTAAATAGAGCTTGTGGATAAAAGTTTGACATCAATTCCATTGGCTACATTTTTCATAAATTACCATCCATAATAAAAGTCATTGTGCTATATTACTTTTGAGGTAAGACAACATTTAATACCAAAGACGGTTTGAAATAAAGGCAGAATATCATCACATAACCTCACTAAACAGACGCATAAGGCATTTTAATTACTGTGTGTTTGACCAAGAGTAAAATTTCCTATGTTTATAGATATTTTCATTTTAAGAAAACAGTGCCAGAGTGACAGGTAGTGAAAAGCCTTCTCCTCGATGTGCAGCATGGATTTCTGCACTGCTTACAGCCTGATTTCCTTACATGATGTGACCTTGCCAAAGTGTTTAGTTAAATGAAAACTTGCCTAGGCGTTTCTTATATGTACATGCTGAAGGCTATGTATCTCCCCATGCATTATCACAGGTTTCACATTAGTGGGTTTTTTTTATGGAATTAGGTGAATATGCTCAAGCCACATCTGTAGTTTGCACACACATATGGTTAATGTGGCATTTAACAAATATAAGGCAACAATTTATTAAAGTAAAACAATATGATCTTCCAAGATGAACACAGGGAGAAAGATATCTTGGAATTGCCACTATATCTCCCAAGTTTTATTTCTTCTTTGTGTACACGATCTGAAATACTGTGACGTTTTTGCAGAAAGCACTGCTTGTGTAAGACATGAATTGAGTCCCCTATTTTCTAAGAAGTGTGTTCTATAGGGAGAGTAAAATCAGAAAGTAACTCTCTCAGTTCTCTGAAAACATTTTGCCATTTTCTTAAACCGTAAAACAAGCCTATAATCATGAATGAAAATATCTCAAAATGGAACACTGATTCATGAATGAAGAAAACCATCTTCTTTTAAGTTGAGAAACTATGAATCACTGTTATGGTTTGGATGTGAGATGTCCCCTAAAAGCTTATGTGTGAGACAATGCAAGAAGGTTTAGAGGAGAAATGATAGGGTTATGAGAGCCTTAACCCAATTAATGAATTAATTCCTGATGGGGATTAACTGAGTGGTAACTGAAGGTGGGTAGGGTATAGCTGGAGGAGGTGGGCATTAGCGGGTATGACTATGGGGTATATATTTTGTATGTGGCAAGTGGAATGTCACTCTTTGATCATCATGTGAGCTGCTTCCCACTGCGACACTCTTATGCCATGATGTTCAGCCTCACTTTCAGCGCCGGGTAATGGAGTCTATTGTCTATGGATTAAGACCTATAAAACCATGAGCCCCCAAATAAACTTTTTCTCCTCAACAATTGTGCTGGTCAGGTTTTTTAGTCACAACAGCAAAAAAAGGTGACTAAAACAAATACCCAGCCATCTCCTTCCGTATTGATCTTCATTAATTTAACATCACTTTGATACATATTTGTTTTATTAACTGCTTCCCTAGAATGTAAAAATTATGAGGAAAGGAATTTGTTATGCCCATTGCTATATGCCCCCAAAACCTGTTAATCATTGTAGTTTCCACAAATATTTTGTGAATGATTGAAAGGATGAACATCAAAATTGATAGTTGGTTTTACCCAAATTATACCGTTACTCTCCTAATTTTTTACTTTTGAAACAGGCCCTCTTTTTAACACAATTTATTTAGTCATAATTTGTGTATATTAGTAGGGTTTGTTGTTACACATTCATATATGCACAAAGCATCATTTGATCAATTTTATTCCCTAGTACCTCCCATTGGCGTCTAGACCCTGCTCTGCTTCCTCTACTCTATTGGTTTCCCCCATTATCATGAGATTCCAGCTTTCACATATGAGACAAAACATAGGACTTTCTAAAATTTGCTTATTTTGCTTAACGTGATGTTTCCATTATGTTCTCAAGTTAAATTCATTTTCCTGAAAATGACATAATTTCATTTTTCTTGATGGCTAAACAAAACTTCACACACACACACACACACACACACATAAACATACATATATATAAATATAAATATATTATATCACTTTTTTAATCCATTCATCTGTTGATGAACACCTAGGCTGTTTCCATAGTTTGGCTATTAGGAACTGTGCTGTTATCACTATAGTATGCTGACTTTAATTATTTAGGATAAATACCACAGAGTGGTATAGCTGGATAATATGGCGTTTCCATTCCTAGTTGTTTGAGGAACCACCATACTGACTACCATAGTGATTATATAATTTACAGTCCTGCTGATGATGTATAAGAGTTCCTTTCACCACATCAACTCCAGCATTTATTATTGTATATTATTTGCATATCTCTGCTAAAGATATTAAACAGTTTTTTATACAATATTTGGGCCATTTGAATTTCTTCTTTTGAGAAGTGTTTGTGTAGTTCATTTATCCATTATTTTTATTGATTCTCTTTAGTTTTATATAACAAGAGGATTCGTTTTGACAAAATTATAAAAGCATGGAATATAATTTGTTCTAATTCAGTCCCCAGTACTTCCTCTTTGCCTCCTCTCTTTCCTCCTCCTATTTCCTTTCCTCTTTTCTACTGATCTTTCTGTTATCCTAATTTTTTTAAATTAGTGTCTTATGATTCATTCCACTGTCTCTTCCTATACCATCTCTTCCCCCGTCTCTTCATTCCCTTTTGTCTACCCCACTGATCTTTCTTCTGTCCTTTCTTTTATCCCATCACCTTATTTTGGATTATCTTCCTCATATCAGAGAAAACACTTGAACTCTGACTTTTGGGGACTGGATTATTGATTTATTGGTTGTTTTTCAGTTGTTAAGTTTTTGAGTTCTTTATATATTCTGTATATTAATCTGTTGGAAAATAAGCTTCCCACTCTATAGTCTCTCTCTTCATGTTCTTAATCATTTTCTTTGCTGTTCAGAAGATTTTTAATTTGATGCCATCTCATTTATTAATTCTTGGTATTATTTCCTAAGCTTTGGGAGTCCTATTGAGTAAGTTATTGCCTGCAGCTATATGCTGGGGGTGTTGGCCCTTCATTTTATTCTAGCAGTTGTGAAGTTTCTGGTATAATTTCTAGGTCATTGATACATTTTTGAGATACCTTCCGTGCAGAGTGTGATATAGTGATCTAGTGAAGCCTGCATTCTTGTAATTAATCAGGTACCTCATGACTGCACATTAGGATGGCTGATGATTACTTCTTATTCTTGTTCCTGACTCTTTTATATCATATGTAGCTATCAACTTTACTTTTAAAAATTTATTGGATTCAGTTATACAGAATTGTGTGTGAAGGGCTTTAAAGTGGGTGGGGTTCCCTTTAAATTATTTGAGAAGTTGTCCCTGTGTCTTTTACTAGATTTCTACAATTAATTGTGGGCTTTGCCATGGGATCCTTCTCATCCTGGATCATTACCATAAAAATCCTGGCCAATTTCTTGGGCTTCAGTCTTTGGCAATGAAGCACCAAAATTCCTTTCCCCCAGAGGCAACATGTGGTAATTTCTATTTCTTTGGCCCATTTCAATTTCCTCTCGAGACCTGCATACATTTATTCATGGAGCTATTCCTTTTCTTTGTGTTGTTCACAAACCTGCACATTCTAACAAACCACTGAATTCTATTATTTTTAATCAAATGAATCTAATCCATTACCCCATTTCCCTTACCTTGATATGTGATGTTTGTATGGCCTTTTCTCTTAATTGCAACCCCCTGCAATCTTTCTAGAACTATTAGAGCAGGGATTCAATCATAAAAGGCCCTTGATGATTACAAAAGAAGCCTTTTGATACCTATGATTATTACAATCTACTTTCTTGGCACAGATCTTAGTGCCCATTACAAAGTCCCAACCTCCCTTAGTAATTTTTCCATAACTATTAAATGTCATATTTAACCTACCCAATTAACTTAATTGTTTTCCTATCTACATCTTTACTAATAATAGTACTTTTTCATGGAAAACTTTTGTTACTAATTTGTGTCTGTTCAAATGCATTCTTAAAAAGATAGACAGTTCAAATATAATTACTTTCATGACCTCCAGTAAAAGTCCTCTGGAATATGATGCTTTCTGAATGCCTTAGCATGATTTTATCACTCACTGGTGGTCTGTAACTTAATATGTGAAATGTCCTATTTCTTTTCTTAAATATCTGCCTTCTACCTTCTACTAGAGTAGATTCCTTGATAACACATCATGTATAAGTTTCAGCTATTTATTTCTGTCAATGCCTTGCACACGGTATGCTTGTATTCAATTAATATAGACTACTATAAGTTGTAACAAAAGATCTAATATGTTGAATTCAATGCTAAACATAAATTTAAGACATTAACTTAGTGTGTGGGCATCATTAATAAACTGAATACACTTACACAGAAAATGTAAACTCCAACCTTTATGATATTCAATCCAGAAGAAAAAAAAAATCACAGAATTGTTTTGTTGGATCTACTATCATGTGATTCCCATTCTGATTCTCTGTATCTGACAATTTTTAAGAGTCAGATTTCTGAGCAATTTCTCAAGAAGTTATATTTAGGGCTTTCAATTTTGTAACATTCCCAATAGAACTGTACTATTATTAACTTCGAGGATTTCTAAAGTCATTCATGTACTTAATTTATTTCTAAATTCATTTCTTTTTCAATTTTGGATAAAATTTCGTGGCATTTACAGCACATGCAAAGCATACTACACCCCGTAATGCATCGATGCTATGGTAAATCTACAGTATATATAGAAGCATCTACAAAAAAGACAGGGAATCCGTAAGAGGTGATGCCTTCAAGGCCCATCTCACCCCAAGCAGGAATCTGAACAGTGACTCAAGCAGCAAAATTGGATTTCATTTATCTTTTCAAGCTGCCAAGTTTGAATTTCCAACATTTTAAACTCAGAGTTTCCTTCTTCATTAGTATGAGAAGGAAAGTCTGCTTTCCTTTAAACAAATCAAAGGGTGCTCACAAAGGGTGCCCTCTTTCATCAGAATATTACCTTTAAAGAAGTAAATGTTATGTAATTTTATATAGGTGTGACTGTGTAAATAGCAGCCTGTCAAAAACACTACATTGGGGTGAAAAGATTACCATGCTTTACAAGGTTTCATTACATAAATTATACTGAAAAATTACAAAATATATATATATATATATATATATATATATATATAACATATAAAATGTTACTCTCCAAATACAACATGTTACATTTTACTAATATTCTGGTTCTTATGTGAAAATTGAACATTGGGAAAAAAAATAATTTGAAAAAAAAATAATTCTTCATTGCTTTTTCTATTTCTATGAGTAATCTCATTGAGATTTTATTAGGAATTCCATTAAATCTGTGTAACACTTTTGGTAGTATGGTCATTTTGACAATATTAATTCTGCCTATTCAGGAGCATGGAAGATCTTTCTATCTTCTAAGATCTTTCTTTTTTTAGTGTTCTGTAGTTTTCATTGTAGAGGGTTTTTTTCATCAGTTTTGTTTGATTGATTCCCAAGTACTTTTTTTATTTTTGAGGCTATTGTGAATGGGGTAGTTTTCCTAATTTCTTTTTCAGTGGATTCATCACGGCTGTATAGGAACACGTTTGATTTATGGGTGTTGATTTTATATCCTGCTTCTTTGCTGAATTCATTTACTAGTTCTTAGAAGTTTTCTGGTGGGATATTTTGGATCTTCTAAATATAGAATCATGTCATCAGCAAATAGTGACATTTTGAGTTTTCTTCACCTATTTGTATCCCTACATTCTTCATAGAAATAGAAAAAGCAATTGTGAAATTAACTTGGAAAAATAAGAGACCCAGAATAGCCAAGGCAATCGTTAGCGAAGCAGGAGGCATCACAATACCAAACCTTAAACTCTACTAAAGAGCTATAGTAACAAAAACAAAATGCTATTGGTACCAAAACAGATACATAGAACAGTGACATAGAATAGAAGACACAGAGACAAACCCACACAAATACAGTTATCTCGTACTAGAAAGGGTGTCAACACATTCACTGGAGGAAAGATAGCCTACTCAACATATGCTGCTGGGAAAAATGGAAAGCCACATGGAACAAAATGAAATGAATTCTCTATCTCTAACCCTGCATGAAACTCAACTCAAAGTGAATCAGAGACTTAGGCACTAGAACAGAGACCCTGAGCCTACTAGAAGAAAAAGTAAGACCAAATTTGTACCATGCTGGCCTAGGATCTGGCTTCCTTAACAAGACCTCTAAAGCACAAGAAGTAAAATCAAGAATCAATAAACAGGATGAATTCAAACTAAAAAATCTTCTTCTCAGCAAAAGAAATAAAAAATACTGTGAAGAGAGAACCTACAGATTGGGAGAAAAAAAATCTTTACCACATGTCCTCAGATAAAAGCATTAATCACTAGAATATATAAAGAACTCAAAATACTTATAACCAAAAAACAAAATAACTCAATCAATAAGTGGGCTAAGGACCTGGACAGATACTTCACAGAAGAAGAAATACAATATATCAACAAATATATGAAAAAATGTTCAACATTTCTAGCAATTAGAGATTTCATCTCACTTCAGTCGGAATGGCAATCATCAAGAATACAGACAACAGTAAATGTTGGTCAGGATGTAGGGAAAAAGGTGTACTCATACATTGCTGGTGGAACTGGAAATTGCTGCAACCACTATGAAAAGCTGTATGGAGATTTCTCAGAAAACTTGAAATGGAACCACCATTTGATCTAGCTATCCCACTCCTTGGTTTACACCCAAAGGACTTATATCAGCATACTACAGCAAGGCACCATGTCAATGTTTATAGCAGCTCAATTCACAATAGCTAAATGGTGGAACCAACCTAGGTGCCACTAAAAAGATGAGCGGATAAAGAAAATGTGGTGTATATATTCGGTGGAATATTACTCAGTTTTAAAGAAGAATAAAATTATGGCATTTGCTGGTAAATAGATGGAGTTGGAGAATATCATGCTAAGTGAAATAAGACAATCCCCCCAAACAAAGGCCAAATGTTTTCTCTGATATGCAGATACTAATTCACAATAACAGAGGGGTGAGATAGGGAAAAATATAGTTACTTTAGGTAGAGGAGAGGAAAGGGAGGGGGAGGGAATATGGGGATAGGAAGGATAGTAGAATGAAACATTATTACCTTATGTACACATGACTACATGACCAATGTGATTAGGCACTAATCAGAAAAATGAGAAATTATACCCCATTTATGTATGATACATCAAAGTGCATAAATGCATTCTATTATCCTGTATAACTAATTAAAACAAAAAATAACTTAAAATGTTATATAGAAAAAAGATTAATTCTTTTTAGTTATATACAACATTAGGATACATTTTGATGTAATCATAAAAGCATGGAATATAATTTGACTTAATTCAGTCCCTAACACTTCCCTCTCCCTCCTCCTTCTTTCCCTTGCTCCTCTCCCACTATTCTTCTGATTTTTCTGTAATTTATTTTTAGAAATTAGTATCTTGTGGATATACTTGATGTTGGGATTCACTGTGCTATATACATGCATACCCATATAAAAATTCAGTAAGTTCAGTCAGATTCATTATACCATTCTTCAATTTTTCATCCCCCCCATTGCCTTTATCTACTCTATTGATCTTTTTATTTTATTTTATTTATTAGTACTGGATATTGAACCCAGAGGTGCTTAACCACTGAGCCACATCCCTAGCCTATTATATTATTATTATTATTTTATTTTATTTTATTTTATTCAGACACAGAGTCTTGCTGAGTTGCTTAGGACCTCACTAAGTTGCTGAGGTCCATTTACTGGCAAAGTCTTAAAGTCTTTCCTTTTTATGCCTGAGTAATATTCCATTGTGAATATATACCACATTTTCTTTATCCATTCATCTGTTGAAAGGCACCTAGGCTGGTTCAATAGCTTAGCCATTGTGAACTGAGCTGCTGTAAGCACTGATTTTGCTGTGTCACTGTAGTATGAGTCCTTTTGGTATGTGCCGAGCAGTGGGGTAACTGGGTCAAATGGTTCACTACAATTGTTAAAAAGAGAAATTATGAAATCATAATAATCTCTCTTATGAAAAAGGAGCATAAATATATATTTCATCACTACAAAACATTTATTTTAGAAAACAATGAGTTTTAGCACTCCTCTATTTCCCAATGTTGATAATGTGTTTATTTCATCCTTTTCTCTGTCACTTAGAAATAAAAGTTAGACATCATACTGTTTTGGATATTTCCCCTTTTTTTGTTTGCATTTTATATTCAATTTCAATTATTTCCATATACTTCTATCTCTTTGAAATTCTAGCTAAGTGGACTTTTATACCACTTTAAAATTGTATTCGTCACTTTAATATTTTGTAATATTATTTACAAAGTTCTTATAAACATCTTATTTTCCATCTAAAATCATTTTCAGTCTTACTTAAGATATATATATATATATATATATATATGAAGTTAAAATATTACTTAAAGTAAATTGACATAATTTCAAATTTAATTATTTTTTTAAATTGGGAATTCTCTATTCTCACATAAGGCAAAATTTTATTTGTAATGAATTTTATGTGTAACATACCTATTAAGACTTCAGCTTCCTCAAACTTCCTCTAAACCTCCATGAGAAACACAACATCATCTTACATGTGTTAAAGTTAATACATGTATTAAAATTAAGTTTAATTCATCTCTAATACCCTTTCATATTAACACAGAACAAAGAAGAAACCATGGAAACTTCAATTAGAAAATTTGGAATCAAGTAGTATTCAGGCTCCAGAGAAATGTATTGACATAGAAGAAATCTCTGTGTGTCATTGGCAGGAGTGGGATGGATTTGGTCATTTTATTGATTACCAAGATTTAACTGTGAAAAGAAAAAAAAATCAATGAGGACCAAGAACCGTGTCCACAGGGTACTAACCCAAGCAGGCAGTCTGTAGTTGGTGTGGTGCTCTCCTTCTCCTGCCATGAGACTGTAAGGAGCTTTGAACCTTTTTTTTTGGATTCAGAAACAGAGTTTGCTCTATTGAAAAGTCTTTCATAGAAAATTTGGATTTTCTCTGTGTAATCTAATCTCTAGTCAAATGGCATAGAAAAGAGATTCTATACACGTTTTAGAAATTTTAGTCCATCAAGAACTTCCTGTACCTTAAATATTGTCACATAATGTCACAGGACCCTCCAGGGCTCCTACAAAGTACATCCCTGCCCCATTGACATTGGGTTTGGTTTATCCAAATTGACCCATTATTTTTTATTCAGTGAACATTTATTTTTCATTGATTAAAAGGACTGGATTGATCTTATCTCTTTTCATTAAAATATAAGCTTGGGACTGGGGGTATGGTTCAGTGGTAGAACACATGCATAAAGCCCTGGGTTTTATCCCTAGCACTGAAAAACATATATATCTATGTATATAAATATGTATATATATAGAGATAGATAATATATATATATATATGATCATATAAGCTGAATAAATGCAAAGCATTTGCTTTGTTCAATTTCATAATAATATAATATAGAACATTGCCTAGATTACAATAGCTATTAAATAAATATTTATCCAGAAAATGGATGTTTAAATTGGTTAAAAATAAATGAATTTTAAAAATTATATACTAAATTCTTCCATATGCATGTTTGTTCTTTCATCTGTATAGTCTTTCCTATGATGTAACTTCTATATGCTACTATGAATTCATTTTTAAAAATGAGAAAATAAATTTTCCTGCTTTCGTGGAGATGATAATTAACACATTACAATAAATGAAAGTTTACACGTTTATAAATATTGCTTAGATTAGCCCATGGTAATTTACTTCAGAATCAATTAATAATATATATTGTTCCTGTCTTCTTGTTAGTATGCCTTCTTAGAAAACCTGTAAACACTTTGGATATTTTCTCATTAGCTGATTTTAAAGTAAAATAATGATCCTCCTTTGATACACCATAATGATACAAAAGCTAAGAAAAATAAGGAAAAAAAAGACATAGACTACCTGAGGTGAAAGAATAGAGATACAATGTGTTTCTTTACTAAAGAACAAAGTGCAGGGTCAAGTACTGATCTCAGAATGGAATCCTTACCAGGCATCCAACTGAGGTCTGAGCAGAAATTAGAGAGGAAATCAATATTTCACCACCGAGTATTTTTAGAGTTTAAAATTATAGGACACAGAAGGCTCTGACAGAGAGCAAGTGAATGGTGCACAGTGTGTGTGTGTCTGAAATGTCTAAAAACGTTTCACTTGACAAAGCTAGGCAAGGGGTTACTGAGAGCAGCCAGCTTTGATAACTGTTTCTAACTTGTTTTTCCTTTAGTTTTGAACACAGAGACAAGATGTTAGATCCTGTGAAGGCAGTGTCTACTAAAATCAATGTGCTTGCATTAGACACAATTTTTAAAGTGTTTAATTACATGTGATGTCAGTTAATTTATAAAATAATTAGAAAATGGCAAACAAGTTCACATGAGAATTTACCTGCTAGTCAAATAACCAGAAGCAACCATGGGTAATGGTATTGACTGACTCAGACATGTTACATCACCAATTGTACTGAAAAAATCTCAAATGATGTTACTGACATCACAAAGAGAATTTCAGATTCTGATTTTTAATGGCATTATACTATTTCACTCCACTGAATGTGTTCAACAATTCCCTTGTTATGCTTTGATAAATGTTCCCTTTAGTGATGTTTTGGAATTTATTATCTAATACATTTAATTTCTAATCAAAGGAATGCTGGCAATAAATTTCTTGATTTTAAAGGTCAAATCATCAGAGAATTTTAAACATTTTATTTTTCTCTGATTACATTATTAATTTGCATTTTTTACTACTTAGGATAAACATACATAAGGTGCTAGATATTGCTTACTTGTACTTTTGAAAATTGTCTGTATCTTGGTACTAAAAATATTTTATTGGTCCCAAATATTTGCTCCTTATTTTTCCACGAGGATTATTCAACCCATTGCCATATAATTTTTCAGGGCACATGCCTGCAGAGCTATAGGCACCTTTACCATTTGGGTATTAAGACTGGTTTATCCCTCATTACAGGAACAGAAATCATGTCTTCCATATGTAGGCAGAAGCTTTTTTAAAGAACCATGACATTCTTCTGCTAACACTGTGACACAAACATCACATCCCCAATGAGAGCTGTTTCTTCATTCTGAGTACTGAAAGGACCTGACAAAGAAGAGACAAGTCTATCCCACAGGGACCTGCAGCTCAATTGTAAGTTGTGGTACTAAGACATAGTATTTTAGGATTCTTTGATACTATACCTAAGCTCATGAATAAAATGTTCTTTAACAAATTTTCAGTTGTAAATAGATCTTTTTCTTGGCCTTAAGGTTATTAATAAATATTAAGACTAATAACTCATTGTTTATTATGAATCATGAAAATTTTTGGAACTTTATGATTTGGATTTTAATTCTATGATTAATTTAATATATAATATTCTATAATTAATTTTATATAATATATATATATTATATATAAAATTAAATAATGTAAATAATAATGTATATATATTATATATATAATTATATGTATATATTATATATAATGCATATTATATATATATATATATATATATATATATATATATATATATATATAAAATTTACTTCTTACGCAGTCAAATTCTAGTTTTGTTTTTTTTTTTTTCGGTACCTGGGATTGAAACCAGAGGTGCTTAATGGCTGGACCACACATCCCAGTCAGTTTTTATATTTTATTTAGAGACAGAGTCTTGCTGAGTTGCTAAGTGCCTCGCCAAGTTGCTGAGGCTGGCTTTGAACTCACAATCCTCCTGTCTCAGCCCTCCTACTCACTGGGATTACAGGCATCCACCACAACACCCAGCTATACAGTCAAATCTTATCAACATTTTTCATAACCCTTTAATTTCATTGGCATCCTTAGAAATACCATTTCTACTGCAAAGTTAAATAATCCTTACATTTTCTGCTGGTTCTTTTAGAACTATTTTTTTATTGTTCAATATTTGTTTCAAATTATTATCCAATAATTCACATTTCACTTGTCCAAAAATCAACCCTTTTGCTGATGTGACATGCTGGTGCACACCTTTAATCCCAACAACTCTGGAGGCTAAAGCAGGAGGATTTCAAGTTTAAGGCCAGCCTCAGAAACTTAGCAACATCCTGTCCCAAAATAAAAAAAATAAAATAAAATAAAAAGGCATGAGAATGTAGCTCAGTGGTGAATTGCTCTGGGTTCAATCCACAGGATAATAAATAAATAAATAAATAATATAAAAAACTTTCCTTACTAATATTTTATTTTTAAATAATATTTGGAAACACTGAATTTTATCTCCTAGACAATACATTTCTTTGCATACATGTCTGCTTTTTAACATTATCATTTGTTTTCAGCATCAATGATGTGTAGTTAGAATAATGAGAGCAGGAATAGGAAAATGGACAATAATTTCAGAGAACTATTAATGGGGTTAAAAATAGCAACAGTTAATGTTATTTAATTTGTAAGTTTCTAAGCAATCTAACATGAATCAACATTATTATTTACATTATTCAATTTACTTTTTGTTGTCAAATGTTCAGAAATGGTACTATAGAAATATTTAAATTAAACCACACATACAGTAACTAAAAAGTGATAGTCACATCTTAAATTTTATGTCAGCTATAAATTTACCTACATGATTCCTTGGGCATCTCCTGGGGTGTTGATGATCACTATGATAGACAAGTGGAATGATTAAATCAAATTGATTTATCAAATCAATGTCAAACAGGATGAAACAAAGAATTTCAGTCCAAAACTTGAACTCTTTCTTGTAGACCATATTGTTTATAACACATTTCCTTGGGAAATTTTATTCTGAGTTTCAGAAAGAAGTGCCCTAAACACCCTACTTCTCCCACTAGTGGAATATTGGGCAGCATATGTTCTAGTCTGCTAAAACTTGCAGCTCTTGGCAACTTATAACCCTTTCTCTGTATGTGTATCATCTATCTATGCACGCATCAATCTATATGATCCTATATGTACTTTACGTACTGTCTAGAGATTTGGCTTCACATCATCTGTTAGCTCAAGCATGATAGTACAGGCACAATTTAAACAAAATAGAAATAAAGAACAAAAAGATAAATTTCACAGTGTCTCTTAAATATGCCATCCAGAAAAGCACACTATTTCCATTATGATTTCCTGTGCCCTTTGTATCCATGCATAGGACTACAACTAATGCCAAAGCACAAACCATTGGGACAGGAAGCAAGACTGTCAGTACTTGTGGAACATATCTAATGACCACAACTAGGGCTAGACCTGAATATTAGACTTCCTGGTCAGAGCACAGAGAAGACTCAGGTATTTTAGAGTATAAAGTGGGTTAGAAATAAAGGAATGAATTCATAAGAACCTGTAAATTTTTATGCACTCAGTCCATGGTGAAAGCATAGTAAAAAAGACCTCTGCATCTCTACCCCAACACAGATGAGTGGTTTTGAGAAACAACTCAAAGATATGTGTATAGGAATATATTTGTTCATTTTTTTGTGTGTCTTTTGCATACTTTCTTAGACCCACAGTTCTTTTTTCTCAACTTCCAAGAAGCAAAAATCCTCTTATATAAAAACCTATAAACAAAGTTTTATTCATTGTCTTCAAACAGATAGTTCCTAAGTAAAAATCTCTCTTTAATAGATTAGCAAAAGTTTAAAATATAGTGCTATCGATGTATTATCTTCCTGATATTCTGTTAGGATGAGGGTGAAGCATCCAACCTCCCATGGTTGGAAATGGAACAATTAATTTGTCTTTCTTTGTACAAGAAATTACAATCTCAAATATAAAACTGGAAAGAAAAGTAATTTTACTATCTTCTCTCCTAATAGTTCTTTTAACAAAATACACATTAAGCATAACAAAAAGTCTTTCATTTTACAAAGAGACTCTTTTAAGAAATGAAAATGTCATAAGAAAAGAAAATGAAAATTGGAAACTAATTTCCAATACTTGTCTTCTCTGGTTGATTCAATGTCATTCATATAATAATATGAGTACATCAGATTTATAAAAATCGCCAGGACTCTGCAAATATTCTTATATCACTGAAAGACAATAAAAAAAACTTGGAAAGTTGTAATATATACAAGACTCTAGGCATTACTCCAGAGTATGATCTTAATATATACAATGAGGATATGAATATAATTATGGCAATTAAAATATATCTTTTTAAAAATAGCACACCTCTAATATATAGTCAGGAAGTATGAAAAAGCACAATGAGTAATCACAAGTACAATGGATAACAATGTGGGAAATAATGAATACCATTTTCGGCCATCTGGCAAGTATTTTGATTCTATTGCCCAAAAAGAAATAGAAATATCTCCAAGTACTTTTCACAGGCTTACCTGTGACTGGTAATATCTTCTTTACCATGAAACATGTAGCTTTTCAGCAAGAACCTTAGGTATGCAAATAAACATCTACCTGATCAGTTTTACACTGCCATGTCCCTGTCTTCTTTTAGAAATAAACATTGTGCTTTGTTGGGCTCATATCTGATTGTCAGCTCTGGACAGTCAATCAGGTATCTCAGGAAAATTCTGCTCCATACTTTCCTTCAAGAAGACATGCCCCTTGGTGGAGGTGTAGATGAAACAGTAGTGCAGGTGTTTGTTTGGGGGCTCATCACATCTACCTGACAACATAGCTAAGATGGGCTTCCTGAGAGTTAGCTCATGATACATCATGTCACACAGTGTGACAATGTGCATAGAGCTTGGATCTATGAGAGCTTAAGAAAAGGTACCGAGGGCTCAGCGAGTAAGAAACTGAGTGGTTTGTGGAAAAGGGTGACAAGGAAGCATGCCATCATCATCTCTCTCCTTGCCTTCTGCTTAGACATTACCCTGCATCCTAACTTGATTTGACATGTGATCCATGTACCACCTCATCTTGGATAATATGTAGTCACAACTGGCTTTATATCTCGGAAATTTCTAAAAAGCCCTATTTTTCATGTCCAAAACACCAGATAAAATCCCTAGAGACTCACTTTTTTTTTTCTTCCTCAACTTTATAAAAGCCATTTCTCCTGGAAACAAATTGTGAGATCATAGTGTAGGAACAAAGAAGCCAAAAGGCGGGGTGATGTATAACAATTGCCACTCACCACTATGCACACAGTAGTAGCAAACTACTGCAAAGAAACCAGAACCATGACTCAGGCAAGTACCGTTTCTTCCTTTCTTGAGAGAAAATGACAGTCTCGTTGACCCCAACTCACCTGCTGCACAACTCAGACTGATTTAAGGGTGCTGGAGGTGTAAAGATGTAGGAGCAACGCTCACTCTCCATTTCTCTGAATAGAAATAAAAACACTCCAATTTTAGAAGATGAGAGCAGAAGAGTATTACAGGAAACAATCCACTGTGTCGATTACCCCAAAAACACCTGAGTGCTTCCGAAATTAAGCTGCTGAAGTGTAGAGTTCTGTCACTACATTTCCTAAAAGATAGGTATCAGCGTGAGTTTTCTTACCCTTATCTTTTCGTCTCCATCTGTGTATGCCAATAGAGACTTGTTCTATTGACTCACAGGAAGTGAGTTCTGGCTTGCTAGTCCATCTTACTTGCCTGGTAAATGCCTTCATATTCATAAAAGGCAGTCAATGAAAGATTTCCTTCTTGCCTGCCATCAATAAAAATAAGTCTTGACCTCATATATTTAAGTATGAAATATGCAAAGCAAATGATACCATGATAGTCATTTGTCTGAATTGACTTCATTACTCTTCTTTTCCTGAGTTAATGATCATAAAGAGCTTTTCTGCAATATTGACTATTGGACAATAATGTTTTCAAATGAACTCACAAGATATGTATGCAATCATATCCCAATGTAAATAGTATTTCTGTGGAAGCATATTTCTGAAAATGTTATGAGATGAAGGTGATGAGAAGGTATTTTTTCAGTTCAAAGAATTCTTAATGAATATTGAAGAAAGATATTTTGAAGATATTAAAATTTCTTCTGAAGGTGTAATTTGAGGTAATTCTGCTAAAAACATAAAAATTAAAACTCATGCATCAGAGACTGCTAGCTGATTATAAAATTCATTTCCTCTTTTACCTGGGCAGAGTGAGACTGCCTTTCTCAAGCGCCCTTGAAATGAGATGTGGCCATGCAGCCGACCTCTGTTCAATGGAGTGTGAGTGGAAATAGGCCTGGCCATGAAACTTCCAAAGTAGGATATTCCATATTCTTTTCTCCCTGTTGCTCCCAAAGTGAGCACAGCTTCAAGAAGGAAGGTACAGGGACATTGAGCCACCTTGGATGAGTGCTTATTATGAATCACTGCTTAAGACTTTGTGTGAGCAGTAAATGCATGTCTATTGGTTAAATCTAAGAGAAATTTCACTCCTACCAGACTGGACCTCCCACAGATAAACACTTTGAAATTTTAACCCAAAAATCTACAAATTAACAAACAGTAACAGTTGCTCTCGAAGGTGCTAGATGGTGAACAAAAGAAGGGAGACTCTGTGAAGGCATCAGTTCTAGAAGAAGCAAATACCACAAGACAAGTTTCCCCTTGACTTTGACCCTACGGATAGGATGGTCTGGAGTTAGTACTATGGATGGTAACTAAAAGTTGTATGGAAAACCCCATAATTCAGACCTAAAAACCAGAGGCCAGAGTTTCTGGAAAGTGATAAGAGAACCTTTCAAGAATAGTTGAAAGTGATGGGGAGTCACAAATTCTGTGTGTTGGTCTCTGGCTGATCCCTACACTATGCACTCACATGAAAATTCAACATGGCTCAGGTAAGGATAAAATAATTAAACCAAGATTTGAATCAACATCCAAGAGATACTTCCTATCTATCTAAGTTAATTCCTAACCTCAGAACTAGAATCAGCTTCGTGAATACACATTATCCATCTTCATTAGGGAATTTCCTTGTAGACAAATATGCGATAAATTTATCAAAAATCATTTATATAACCTAAGCTCAGGAAAGCAAAAAAGGCAAACCTCTAATTCTTGTAAAATATGAATGAAGGACTGAGAATGTAAGTTTTTTCTTACAAGAGAATGAATTATAGAAAATTAAATATTCATTTGTTGTATGTCTAGACATTCCAGACTCTAGAATGCAAATAGTTCAGGGAGACAAAAGAGTATAATAACTTTTTATTAATTTTTTATTTGTTTTAATTAGTTATGCACAACTAATAGTAGAATTCATTTATGCATTTTGATATATCATACACAGATGGGATATAATTTCTCATTTTTCTGAGTGTACATGTTATTGAATCATATTGGTTATGCAGTCACATATATACATACAATAATAAGGTCTGCTTCATTCTACTATCTTTCTTATTTCCATATCCCCTCCCTCCCTTCATTTCCCTCTACCTAATCTAAGGTAACACTATTCTTCTCTAGTTCCCCCTGCTTTATTGTGAATTAGCATCCTCATATTAGAGTAAAAATTCGACCTTTGTTTTTTGGGAATTGGCTTATTTCACTTAGCATGATATTCTCCAACTCTATCCATTTACTGGCAAATGACATAATTTCACTCTTCTTCAAAGCTGAGTAATATCCCATTGAGTATATATACAACATTTTCTTTATCCATTCTTCTATTGAAGGAAACCTATGTTGGTTGTGTAGTTCAGCTATTGTGAAGTGAGCTGCTATAAACATTGATGTCACTCTGTCACTATAGCACGTCGATTTTAAGTCCTTTGGGTTTAAACCACGGAGTGGGATACCTGAGTCAAATGATGGTTCTATTTCAAGTTTTCTGAGGAATCTCCATACTGCTTTCCATAGTGGTTGTACCTACTTGCTGTTCCACCAGCAATGTATGAATGTACCTCTTTATCCACATCCTCACCAACATTTATTGTTGCCTGTATTCTTGATGATTGTCATTCTGACAGGAGGGAGATAAAATCTTAGAGTAGTTTTGATCTGCATTTTTCAATTGCTAAAGATGTTGAACACCTTTTCATATATTTGTTGATGGATTATATTTCTTCTTCTGTGAAATAGCTGTTCAATTCCTTAGCCCATTTATTGATTGGGTTATTTGGGTTTTTCTGGTGTTAAGTTTTTTGAGTTCTTTATGTATCCTAGAGATTAATGCTTTATTGGAGGTGCATGTGGTAATGATTTTCTCCCAATCTGTAAGCTATCTCTTTTTTTTAAATTTTACTCAGTGATAAATTGTATCCCTATGATTTACTAATGTCATCATTTTATTATATGTAATAACATGATGGTAACACAGTGTCTTCTAGGGTACAACAGAAAAAAAAAACCACAAATCAAAACAGAAACACCTATAAATGTTTCCATGTTATTTTAAAAACAATGTGCTGCTTTCAAACTAAAGAAAAGTGTTGAATGAACAGAAGTCATTGGGATTTTTATTTTTTTTATTTTTTGGATTTCAAGTCATGCTGTAGAACAGAAATGCAGCTTCCACTCAAGAGGTAAGATACCCTTCTATCATAGCTGCTAACTTCCCAACCACCCTCAGCCCAAAGCTAGGAGGAGAGGAGCAGGACTTTGAGCATAGCTACAGCAAAGCAAAACTCTGCAGAAGTTGACTTCAGTCAATACTGAAGGAGAAAAAAAAAATATTCTGCATGGGTTTACCTTTCACAACTTGGTAGTCTGTCTACAGAATATAAACCCAAGGCTTCTAGCCCCTTCAGTAAAAAGGGACATCCAGAAAGTATGAGGATAATTTGAGAATTTGGCTGACAGACAGAATCCAGGACTATGAGATAATTAACGGGCCTGCTATAAAAATGAAATTTCCCTCTTGTAACTACAGATGTGCAGGTTCTCAGATTAATCTTACAATTTCACCTTAGGAATCTGCTTTATCAGCCAAGCTTGGGTTCCTATGGAGAGATGGGAGGAACTGAAATGGAAAGGGCAGTTTTGTAAAACATGCAGCAATTCAAGGAACAAGCAGTTCATAAACCTCTTTGGTCTCAGACAATGTCTGTTTGACATTTGGGAAGAAAAGATATTGTCTGTTTTGCCAGTAAGATTGGTTCTAACAAGAAAAACAAAGGAAAATACAGCCATCTGACAACTCAAGTCTTTTACATATTAGCTGGCATCCAAAGCCAAGACCCTTGGAGGGAATTGAACCACCAGCTTCGTTCAGTTTCTCAGCAGCAGAAGTCACCGCAAGGTGCTTGCACAAGCTTCTCGTTGGACACCAAATATCAACCTGTTAATTTACAGTGAAAGAAGATGAGTTGTTGGTCACGGAAAGATGAAAATCCCCAGACTCATAACTATGCAGGATTAGGGAAGTCAGAAACCAAGACCCTGCTTTTATTCAAGTCAGAGGCAATGAGCCAGCAACAGAGAGATTTTAATTTAATGTGATTTTTTTTTACACATAAACATACAGCCTGGGGAAATCTTGGTTACAAACATATGGATTCTGCTCAATTTCTGCCTTTCTTGTGATCCAACATTAAGAATACAGCCCTGACACACATCTGGTACCAAATCCTGGTGGCCTGAGTGTGTCTAGAGCTACAGAATTTAACATTTTTTAAATTCTTGCTGGAAAATTGTTCCAATTTCTCTAGTTTTTGAAGAGAAAAATATTCTTTCCAAAAGGAACTTAGGAAAGGCACCCAACAGAAGCTGCTATAGAATAATAATTTCTAAATGAATCTGTGAAAGAACACACAGATGTGTAGTTTTGGAGTGAAGGCAAAGTCTATAGCCACTAATAGTCAGTATTTCTTCTTTGTCCTCTCTTCTGCTGGAAGAGTTTTCTTATTCTGATTTAAAAGCCAGGCCAGTAGTTTCTTTTGACATGGCATTTAGTGTGAGTAGTTTTACTATCTTTGAGGTAGTTACTCTTATTATCTTCATTTTACAAGTGAGGAAACAGGCTTAGAAAGGTTAAGTAGCTTGTTCAGGAACTCCATTCATGTGAATTACAAATTACATTCTTCCTGATAGCACAGAATGAAATATATAAGCTCTTCTGACTCATAACCCAGAGAAAAATATACCTAATTCCTGTATGTTCTTCTACAAAGTATACCTCGATGTACCAGAGGATTTAATGTATATTGATTTATGGCATGATGATCAAAACTCTAGGAAGTTTAAAGATGTCAAAAATAAAATTACTCATAACTCTAATCCTCCAGTAAAAACAACTTGAAATATATTCTTCCTGGTAAATATATGCTTTAATTTACAAAATATTGAATTCTTTCTTCATTGATTGTATTCTTTTTTTTCACTATTTCAAACAATGTTGCAAGTGCTTTTGAAATTTCTTCTAAAGGATCAGTTTATATATGATATAACATCTTTTGTGTTTTTTGTTTAATCTTCAATTACATAGAAGAAACTTCCCCCAAAACATCAATAATAAAAGTTAAATATTAAATATTCATTAACTAGATATTTGCTTGCCTGTTACCAATATGTTGAGCCACAAAGCACTCTTTAGTTTCATGACTGAAGTAAGGCAAAAATCCATGGATGACCTACTGTATTAGTTAGCTTCTCATCACTGTGACCAAAATACCTGACACAAACAACTTAAGAGAGGAAGTATTTACTTTGGTTCATGGTGTCTGAGGTTTCATTCTGTAGTTGGCTGGTTCCATAGTTGAGGCAGCACATAATGGCAGAAGGGTGACACAGAAGGAAGCTGCTCAACTCGTGATATCCAGGAAGGCAGGCGGGGAGGCAGAAGAGGAGGAGAGAGAAATAGGAAATGGCACAAGAAGAAATAATATTCCAGGGCATAGCCCCAGTGACCTAATTCTTCCAACTAGTTCCACCTCCCACAATCTTCACCACCTCCCAATAGTCCATTCACTTATCCAGTAGATTAAACCCTGATGAGGTCACAGCCCCAATGATCCAGTCAGTTCCAAAGAAGCCCAGCTCTGAATACTGCTGTGTCTGAGACCAAGCCTTCAACACTGGGCATTTGGGGAACATTTCAGATCTAAACAATAACACCTGTAGAAAAATATTGGAGATTAAAAAACCTGAAGAAATTGCCTGTGTGACTGATTGCTTCTGTGTCTCTAATGGACAAAATTCCCTTAATTAAATTTGTTAGAGATGCAATTTTAACTAATATTTCTAATGAAATTCAATCTCTCTAGTTATGAGAATAATTTATAAAGTTACCAATGTAAATCTATATTCTTATATAGATTTACATAGGTAACTTAATTTATAGATCTATAACAATATCATCCTGGTTCATTCCTCCTATTTGACAATTAAGTTAAACACATTTTCATGAATCAAATTCCTGTAATAATTGCAAATGTAGTAAAAAAAATGCAGATCCAGTAAAATAGGTCTACTATGTGAAAACAAATTATTCTGCAACAGATAATAAAATATTATGTACTATGTTCTCCTAGAGATTTTTCTCATATAAATTTCCCCATCACTACTAACAGACCATAAAAGTTTCTGTGCTCTTGGGAGAATCATTTTCAGATCATGCATACCCACAAGATACACAAATCTCAAAACTACAATCAAAGGCACATTGAGGTTAATATAATAAAAAATAGAGGAAATATGAGGATAAGTAAATAAACATACAGATAAATGAATAATTTGATAGATAAGGATAGATGTAATAGAAGATACAAATAGATAAACATATATACACAGAAGATGTATTAAGTTGAATGATTATATATTTCATGCACTATAATAGGATTGCATGTTAATTAAGTTTATTTTTATAGTAGTTCATTGAAGTGGGCATCTTAAATAAGATGTGGAAAATGAGACTTAAAACTGAATTTACTATGATCTCTACACTTAATAATTTACACATGCAGTATTCAAAGCTGAAATTTGAAAACACAGACCCTCAGTTATTTGACTGGCTTTTTAGTTTCCACATATAAGTAAAGATGTGCAGCATTTGTGATTCTGTGCCTGGATTATTTCACTTAACATAATGTATTCCAAATCCATCCATGTTGCCAAAAATGACAGTATTTCCTTGTTTTTTTTTTACAACTAAATAACATTCCATTGTTTATGCCCCATTTTCTTTATCTGTTCATCTGATAATGATTACTAGAGTCGATTCCATATCTTAGCTATTGTGAATAGTGTTGCAATACACATGACAGTGTAGGCATCTTTTTGACATACTGATTTAATTTGGTTTGGTTAGATACCCAGTAGTGGAATTACTAAGTCATATGATACTTCTAGATTTTGAGGAACTTTCATACTGTTTCCCAGAATGTCTGTACTAATTTGAATTCTTACCAACAGTGCAATACAGATGTTTTATATTGGCAACTCAAAAGCCAAGAACAGTAAGGTCAATGATAATCTCATTTTCTGAAATGATGAAAAATCCTAGTCAAGTTTCAATAAACCTCAGTTATAACTTTCCTTCAACATAGACAGCAATTACATTACTGGGAATTTCCATGTAATTTAGGCAAAACACATGCAAAAACCTTTGTGTTTATAAATAAAACAGAATCATAGTTTAGATTCAGAAATGAACATGGCTGTGGAATATTAAAAATGGTGGAGGATAATAACTTATTATAGAGGACTATCCTATGCATTGAAGAACATCTAGTATCAGCAAAGATGAAATATGAAGCATGAAGCATTATTTCAGACATTTGTTAGATATGAAGTATCCCTCAAAAGACAATGCAAAAGAGACTGAAATGTTTGAGTTATGCCAGCCTTAACCTAATCCACTTAAATTAATTAACCCATTAATTCATTAATGCATTTGATTGGATTAACTGAATGGTGGCTGTAGGTAGGTAAGATGTGAAGGGAGAAGGTGGGTCACTGAGGGTGTGCCTGTGGGCTTCATATGTTGTTGGTGGTGAGGGGAACTCTGTCTTGCTCTCTCTGTTTACTGGTACCATGTCCTGAACTATTTTCCTCCGCTGAACCATTCACTGTATGTTTTGGCCTCACCTTGAATGGAGTTAGCCATCTATGGATTGAGGCCTCTGAAACCATAAACTCCAAAGAAACTTTTCCTCCTCTAAAATTGTTCTTGTCAGGTCTTTTGGTCACAGTTGCAAAAATAGCTGACTAAAACAGCATTGTTTTGGTTTGGATATAAGGTGTCCCCCAAAAGCTTAGATGTGAGACAATTCAAGGATGACAATTGAAGACAATTAATCCACTTAAGGATTAATCCACTTGATGAATTAATAATTTCTTGGATTAATAAGTGATAACTCTAGGCAGATAGGGTTTGAATGGAGGAAGTAGGGTTGTGCCCTTAGAAATCATACTATCCCTGGCTCCCTTTACTCAAATTTCTGATTCCTGGCTGTTATGAAGTGAGCAAATTTCCTCAGCCCTGCCCTTCTACCATGATGTTCTGCCTCAGCCTGGACCCAGAACAATGAAGTCGCTGAACAGGGACTAAGTGAACCTCTGAAACTTTGAGCCAAAATAAACTTCCTCTTCTAAGTTGTTCTTGCTGGATATGTTGCTTAGAGCAACACAAAGCCTACCAAAACAAGCATCTCATATTGCTGAGTTGAAGGAAAGTGCCACTCGTGGTGGAAATGAGTAGTATATATTCAGAATATGAAGTTAGAATTTAAAAGATCTGTAGCTGATGGGACTTACAGTGTAAGGGAAAGAAGGGAGTGAAGAATGACTTCAAATATTTTTCTATGAGAAAACTGGAGATGGGAGTTGTTATATACAGAAACAAAAGCCTTTAATCACTGTATTGTTAGTCTCCATGAACGATAATTATGAAGCTATTGAGAAGATTCCTTATGACCACATACTTCTTCACTATTTGAATTTAGTGCCTGCAAAAACTAGCATCATCTTAATTATAACAAATATCTTTGACCATAGAGTAAATCAATTTTAAATTTCCACAATAATATTCATTCGGTATTTAGGAGAAGTGAGGACATAAAAAGAGTAGTAATTGTAGTGAGGAAGAAAAAAAAACTGTCATGTAGTCCCAAATGAAAGTTTGTCTGGCTAGGGTTTGCATGAGGATAGACACTGGGCATAAAATGGGGCTGAAAGTGTAAAAGTGAATGTAGGAAGGAGTGAATGTCGAAAGGAGATGTGGATACAGTGATGTTTGCGGCATTATTTTACCTAACTCTGGTCATAACCAATTGTGTACCCGTTGTCATCTGACCCAGGGCAGTTAGGTTACATGGAGCATTTACACATTCCCAGTACAAGAAAAAATGACTAAGTTTACTTCAAACCAAGAAAAGGGGTTTCGGTTTTCCCCTGTGAGTTTAAGGACAGGTTATTCTACCACCTACTTTTGCCTTCCATCAAAGGAGGTTATGGAATTATTTCCTAGACTTGTGCATTTTCCTAACCCAAGGCCAAACCAAAATTCCATCAGAGGAGTGAAAACAAAATGAGTAAAGTCTTTCTGAATTACACATCTCCCACCCTTTGAACTTATATTTCTCAATATAAATCTGAATAAGAGAAACATAGAAGTCCTTCTCCTTACAGCATACTCTTAAATAGTCCATGATATTTTTTTTTTCCTCAAAACTCTTCTACTTCCCTTTTATTTTCACTGGCTCAGTTTGATTTACATAAAAATATTGGTTGCAAAAGGGAACTCCTGGATGGTGGTAGAACTCCAGAGCAGCAGCAATGAAAAACAGGGAAAAAAAAAAAAAAACTTTGATATTACACTCTGTCAAACAGAAAAAATATGCCATTCTGCAGTGGTTTATATCCGGTACTACTCTTTGACAAGCATGATGTTGAACTGCATTAAATATTAATTTGTATAATGCAGTAGTCATATAAAACTAGGCATAAAACACAGCAGGGGAAATTGCATTTTCGTACTGTTAAGACTATTGTTACAGTCTTCTGGTACCTCATGCTGTCATCCTACTTAGTAGATTGATGTTTATTTTCCCAGCACACATTGACTGCCACCAATAGCATTACCAACTTGTCTACTGTTATGTTGCCCTCAGAGTAGTAAATCTTATCAACTGCAAAAAGGTCTTTAGATTCAAGAGACTACTCATAATCTCTTGACATGAATTTAATCAAAATTCAGAAATGACACATGAATGCTTGCTTCTAGCAAATAGTTTATGTTAAACCTAGACACAGCTTTGGTTTTGATCTATAACTCATTTCATGATGTAAGGCCAGGGATAACTTAGCTTCGAAGTGTAATTCGCCCTTGTTTTCACATGTGCAGTCTGTATAAATAAATGTCTCAGTTCTCTTTTAAGTCTCACCAAAGAAGTATATTTGCCAAATAGGCCCATTTACCCTTGACCCTCATCATTTTTTTGTTTACTCTTTATTCTTGTTCTTGTCATAAGTCATGAAACTAATATTTTGATTCCTTTTTCCCGGAATACCTACAATGTTGTTCTACAAATGTACAAGTACTGAAAACATATTACTGAAAGGCAATTTGTCTTTGATTCCTCCCTTATCTTATTTGTTCTTGGCTCTTGGTGTCTACTCACACCCATAAAGCCAACTCTGACCACCCCTGTACTGCCTGAGAAGTCTTTCCTTGGACATTCTTCCAGACATACAGCTGATGAAAAGCAAAAGATGTCACTTAGTGTGAGATGATTGTGAAGCAGATCAGACATCAGGCACCTTCATATTTCTCTACCTTCTCATCAGCCTTTGCCAAAAGTAGCCTTTCTTGATCTTCCTTTCTATTACTGTTAGAGGTAATCTCAAAGTCTGACAATCAAGAACTAGGGGTACAGATCTATGGTAGAGTTCTTGTCCCTAATGCACAGGGCTCTGGTGCAATCCCAAAACCACCACACACACACACACACATACACACACAGACACACACAGACACACACAAACAATCTGACACACTCATTCTTACCACAGCCCAAAGCAGAGAGGAAGAATAAAGAATAGGTATAGAATTTCAGGCTTTCAGGAAAAAAAAAAAAAAGAGATTATTTTGACAATTTTGCTTTAAGATATATATGTATATTACATGGATAGGAAAGAGAGCTTCAGAAACTAAATTCTGGAATTAAGGACCTTGAAAGTGTCTGCTGAGTTATCAACTGATTATGAATTGCCTAATTCCACCCGGAATTTAAAGGATAAGAGAAAGGCATGCTCTCTATTTTTTGGCAAAACTAAACCTATTGTTTCCAAATAGCTATAATTACTTCCAATTTTTAATTTCCCTGGAGAAAAGAAAACTGCTTTAGTCCACCTGTCATCAAGAGTCTCATCTAATTTTTTGCATTGATTAAAAATGATGTATTTTGCTTACTCATCCCATTTTTTTAAAGTGCCTTATTATTGTCTCAGAAAAAGCATTGTGTGTTGGAGAGCAATGAATCCAACCACTGCTTTCCTGAGCAAAAGAGTAAGAAGAGTTGTAAAACCTTGAAGCTGCAATAATTTCTATGCAATGGTTTAAATATGCCCCTCAAAAATTTAGGTGTTGCCAATATGGTAGTATAAATAGGTGGAGCCAGTAATAATAAGCCATTAAGGCTCCTCCTCATGAATGGGATTGAGTCTCTTCTAAAGGGCCTTCACACTATTTGGCTACCTCTTGCCTGTCTGTCTTCCATCATATGAGAATACGGCATTCTTCTTCTCCAGAGGATGCAGCCCTCACCAAACAACTAAACCTGCCTGCACCTCAACCTTGGTCTTCCCAGGCCCCAGTATAAGAGAAAATAAATTTCTATTCTTTCTATTACCTGGTCTCAGGTATTTGGATATACCAGCACAAAATGGGTTAAGATTTGCTGGTTTCTTAATGCCTTCTGAAGTTATTCACATCATTTGAGTCTCCACTTGAAAATTGCCAAATAAATGTTTTAGAGATCAGCAGGTTTAAAAATGTAAAAATAGAGTAAATTATTTCTGCAGCTATCTCTATTTAATAGCACTCTTCATAGGTAAGAACATGCTAGAAATACCAAGACTCTTCTTATTTATTTGAAAATAATTTCTATGATTAATCCCTAAAAAAAATAAAAATGAACTCACCAATATTGCTTATTTCAGTATTTCAAATGAAATTTCTGACAGACATAAAAATGGAGTTAGAAATTCAAAATCCACATTGGAAGTTTTAATCACCTAAATAGAAGGATCCAGAATCGAGTGGTAAATCATCCCATGATAAGCTGTGAAGTATACTCACAACCACAAGCTGCTGTCTCAGAGGATGTTCAATAAATCGCAATCAATGAAGTTGAAAATATGTTGCTATCAGATAACCCTCAGTTTACATAACTATTTTCAAAACTGCAACTTAAAAATGTCCTGAACTTAAAGTATATTTATGAGTGGCAGTTCTCTCTGAAACTGTAGTTCTTTAGCACCAGAATTCTCTAGGGTTAAGAAATAGACTAACAAGAATCAGAAGTAGAAGCCAGAAATTCCCATGATTGATGGTATCATTTGGTTCAAGCTATCAACCCTAATAACTTTTATAATCTAAGATTCACATATTTTTCCTCATTTTATTTATATTTTTGATGGATACATATTGATGTGGCTGGTATGATGTTTTAATAAATGTGTACATTATATAATGATCAAATCAGGGAAATGAGTAGGTCCATCGCCTTAAACAGTTCTCCTTTCTATATTTAATACTCCTTGTCATAAGTGTACTTTATAAGGATGTTAAAAAATTAAGAGAATGTATGTGAAGTTAGAAGTTCATTGAAATTTATGTAACTAAATTTTTAAACCTAAGTAATTATAGGAAAAAATGTAGAATTATGATTATTATTATTATGTAGTTATTCACCTTGGGGGAAAAACTGGACAAGAACAGAAAGATCTGTTAGTTGGGCATTAAACAATATTTAAATCACATTTACTGCATTGGACAGCTACTAACTTTTAATACACTTACTATTCAATAGAAATGACCTTGAGCTTTAGATGTTGTTTACCTTTCTTTGCAATATACACATATGTCAATGTTTAAAAACTTGGAAAACTTGAAAAACCAATCCTCTAATGCCAACAGCATGCTGTGGTTGAGAATCAGTTTGCTAATATGCATTTAATCTCTCTCATTACTATCATTCCTGCAAAAAAAAAATGTCAATTGGGATAAGGAATATAACTAATTTAAAAGTAAAAAGTAGTGATTCTTACAGATGAAACATCACTGTGTTAAATGCATTAAGCAAAACTATTGGCTTGCCATTCTCTGAGATTGAATGATATCACTTTGCCTTTAATCAATCTTGACGTCAAATAAATCTTAACCTAAAAGGAGAGCCTGTGTTATTATTGATTTCAATGAGTCAAGGTGCTATAGCTCTCTATAGGAAATGGGTGGCTAACATGATGAAAACATCCTTACTAGCTATAATATGATCCTAAAAATAATTAAGCTAATGATTTTATTTCTTAGGAGCTGTGAGGTGGCTCCACCAAGAATACAGAAACCAAGGAGTTTGTTCCCCCTAGGAGTCAATGGAGAAAGGAAGATGGATCAAGGGTGAAGGACAAGAATCTTACATGGTTATTCATTTAAGCATTGTGTCCATAAGAGGGAGTGTTTGTCAGGCACAGAAGCAGAGGGAAACTGTCATTTAAGGCAAATGTTTTGAATGTCCACATGCACCCAAATAAGGAAGAGGAAACTCAAAGTATTCTAGAACCACCAATAGAGGATGAATGTATGTAATGGTAGACAATGAACTTCAAATATTCTGATCTCTCAAGTTAGCTACCATATAAACACTGATGGATTGGATTGAGTAAAAATAGTAACTTTTGCTCTTCAAAAATTAACATTTGTCCAATGAAAAGATAAGCCATAGATTGGAGAAAATATGTGCAAAACATATATAAGGACTGTTATTAAAAATATATGAAGAACCCTTATAGCTCAATAACAGAATCAACAACACTATTTTTAAAAAAAATATTTATTTTTTAGTTTTAGGTGGACACAATATCTTTATTTTTTATTTTTATGTGGTGTTGAGGATCGAACTCAGCACCCCGAGCATGCCAGGCGAGCACACTACCACTTGAACCACATCCCCAGCCCGACAACTCTAGTTTTAAAAGCCAAAAAAATCTGACTATGCAGTTTGCCAGAGAAAATTCATAAATATAAATGAACACATGAAAAGTTGTACAATGTTGAGTGTCATTGGGAAAAAAGAAAATACCGGTTAAAACATTAAGCTTTGAAAGCCAAAGGAATATCTTCGAGTTTTATAAATGAATAAATATTATGTTAAAACTCACTGGCAGGGCTGGGGATGTGCTCGCCTGGCATGTGTGGGGTGCTGGGTTTGGTCCTCAGCACCACATAAAATAAAATAAAAGATGCTGTGTCCACCGAAAACTGAAAAATAAATATTAAAAAATTATCTCTCTCTCTCTCTCTCTCTCTCTCAAAAAAAAAAAAAAAACCTCACTGGCATAAAATAATTTCAGAATGAGGATGTTTATAACAATAAGCAAAATACCAAATTATAAAATCAATCAACAATGGCTAATCACTAATGCTGTCTTCTAACTGTTGTATATATTTAAACAATAAATGTCTCCATTGAACTAGATGGAGAATGTGTTCTTCATTAATTAGTCCTAAATTGGAAACTAAAATATAATAGATACTGGATACAATGCCAAAGGTTTAACAGAAGCAAGTACCTGAAGGAAATTTATTTTTAAGAATCTCCTAAAACAGCTGAGTCATGTTTATAACAATGGTACCAATAACAGCATGAAGTATACAGAGCCCATTCAACTTGAAGGCATTGAAGTTATCTGTGATAATTCTATGTAGTACAGACAATAGAGGACAAAGGACAAAGGTAGTTTGTTTAAGTACCTGAAACTTTGAACGCAATTTCCATAATTGGATTTTGAGAGCCCATATTCTTAATCTCTAGCCTTATAAAAGACCAGTTGTTATATAATTTATTTTATTACAATCATTGATTTGTCTTTCCCTCAATTAGTTAACTTAAGAACATGTCTTATTTATATTTATAATAACAGCCTGTGTGATTTGAAAATTATTTGCCAAATCATTGGATAAGTAAATGAGTTACTAAGAAAAAGAAGAAACAATTGCCCATGTAAAGTTTCGCCAATCCCATCCCCTTCTTTAATTCTTAGTAAATAAGCTGATGATGAAAACATGAACTAATTGGGGGATTGACACATTTAGTTTTCTACCTGATCCAGACTCATAGGATTTTATTTTTCTAAATCACCAGCACCATATATTTGGATCTAGAAACTCATGTGTAAACTCGTGTGTTGGGGGATAATTTTCCACAGGTGTCTCAGATTTGCATGCATCTTGCAAAAAAACTTTTGATTTTGATACAGACTGTTTTCTCAAGTATGTTTGAATAGCAAATAGCCTTGGAAGATAGACATATTTTCCCTTCCTCTGGAGCAAAAATCAGGTTTTTTACTGCCCATAAAAAAAGATTCAAAATCCAAATTGAGAGTTTCTCTTTTGTAACAATAATCATTGGGGAGACAATGAACACCTGGCCCTCCTTGTGTCACCCTGTGGGTCAGTAGCTTAAAGAATTGGAGTAAGGGCTGGGGATGTGGCTCAAGCGGTAATGCTCTCGCCTGGCATTCGTGCAGCCCGGGTTCGATCCTCAGCACTACATACAAACAAAGATGTTGTGTCCACCGAAAACTAAAAAAAAGAATAAATATTTTAAAAAAAAGAATTGGAGTAAATTCTTATGTGCTGACTACTATTCTTCTGCAGGAAATAAAATTCTTTGTCTCCAGCATGAGTTTCATAGCTTCTTCCAGCACATGATTTCAGCAGGTTGATTGATTAGCTTGCAAGTAGGTAAAATCTCTGACTATAGTTCTTGACACAATTCAGCTGTAAACCTTACTTATTTTGTTGTCAACTCTATGACAAAAGTAAGAAAGCCTAATTTACTTAGCATGATACTATTTAACTAAGTTAATAATAGAAACGGAACCTAATAAATTCATACTATAATTTCCTGCTTGCCAAACTGCTTTAGTATCACTTCACAAAAGTTTTTCATAGAACATATTAGTTAATAAAAATGTGTAAATACAAAACATTAAAGATAGAACAAAGGATATCAATGACATTATAAATCAGTGAAATTATATATATGCTTCTAATGTTTCAATATTTTCTACACTACTGGATTAATTTCTTAACTGCACACTTGAAAATCAAACATATAGTTTTTCTAAAGATCAAGATTATACATTCCAGCCTAAAATCTAGGAAAAAGATAATATTTTTTAAATAATAATTATCCTCATAATGGTACAAATTTAAAAGTTTGTCTAATGAGTATTAAAAATTACAGAATAAAATTAGTATAATTTATGTTTTGCAAATTTAAAAAAGCATCATTTTGGTAAGTTAAAATCTTAAGGGATAGTCTTAAAAACAGGTATCAGTTCAGGCACAGCCTACTCATTTGAAGATTGCTGGTTGAGGGACTTAACCATGACATGTACTTAGCAAAGCAGTCATTATTAAATCCAGTTTCTGAGTTGAATCAATAGCCATTGATAAAATGCCTTCAAAAGAACATGTATCATTTTGTGCAATTTTGAAAGTGCTACTTTTGATAATGTAACAGTGTCCTTAACCTTTTTGGAGGAAAAACTAAGTGCATTATTGTCCCTATAATAACAGGAATGGCAATTATTAAATTGTACTTCTAGAACACCAAACCTATTTTTTTCCATTGACACCTCAATATCAACACAATTACTTTGCTTTAGAGAAAATAAAAGGTGACTGTAGAATGTCAGAGCCTAGACACAGCTAATCTCTGATAAGGGATTTTTACTTTAGGACTTAAAATTAAGGACTCTAGTTTGGAGAATTTTTAAGAACTCAAGAAATTTTATACACACACACATTCATGGATGCTTATTTGTATGATTGGCATATTCACTGGCTAGTATATACTGATATAAAGATATAAATTACATGGAGAAACACGGCCACAATGGAAGACATTAGGCTTCATATTTAAAAATTACATGTAACCGATACATTTCTAAGTTCTCCAATAAGTGTAGAATGAAACAAATAAATGATTTTGAAATTCTTGATTGTGTAATAATAGTAATATCACATTTCATCCTTACTATGTTTTGAATATAATTACAAATTCAATATTATGTATGTTATTATTTTTGTTCTCATCTATGAATTTATGTGCCAGGATAGAGATACACAAATATAAATTTTTCTAAATAATTTAAAATTTTGTGATTTCTGGACTGAAGGTATTCTGTAATAGCAGGAAACACATACCAAGAAATTTCAGTTTTGTCAATCTGTTAATCCCATCATGTATGAATACATGAAAATGTGTGTTATGCATTGATTGTGACATTGAATATATAAAATCAGCTAGGATAGGACCTAGAAAATGCTAGCCTGAGTTTTATTACAGAAAATTTAACACAAATTATGCTAATGACTCACATAATGTTAATCTTTTCTTTCTCATGTTATTTTCCATGCTTGAGCACGTTTGGCCTAAATACATAGACACTTGATTTGACTCCTTTGTAGTTTAGATGTCCTAATAGATTTTTTTCTTTATCTCATTTGCCCAAATTTAGGAAAAAGCAAAATGCAGCTGAATTTAATATGAGGTCATATAAAATTAATTGATAAATCAACTATAAACAGCAAAGTTTTACTCAGTTTAACTATTTTTAATTTGAAATTAGATTTATTCAAATAAAACTACCTGTTTGACTAAGAATGTTTCACTCAGTAACTAAGCTAGGAGAGAAAGAACTAGTTGGTTTACTGAGTATAATATGATATTACATTTTTAAATGCACCATGGTACAGTGTTTATATGTTTAGTATGAAGCTTGAGAATTAAACAGATATAAGTGGACCTGAACCCCAGCTCTGCCACTCATTACCTGTCAGTTGGAAGTGACTTAGCTTCTCTGAGATTTGGGGGAAAATAAACGATTTAAAATCAATACTGCTCCTAGGCCCTTCTACCATTAGGAAGTTGTCAGGCTGGGAGTAAGAGGCATCATTCATATTAAAGGGGAAATAAATTTCTAAACTGCTTGGCTCAACTTACTCAGCTGAGAGAGAAGGGGTGAAAGAAGACAGACCTTTCACAATTTTTGTCAGTTCCCTGATGCACCCAGGTGAGACTTGGGCTGATGACTGTGTCTGCCACAAGAACATAAATACAGTTTTGGAATATGCAAGCAATAGTCCAGATCTTAGCCAGAGGTAGAAAGTTAAATGGTGCTGACTGATAATACAGGTCTTTGGATGTCATAAAGAAGCTGTGATGGAGAGTACTCTCAAGATAACAGGAGACTGAACAGATTTAAGGGATGAAGCAGCAGCTTGGGAAAAGAAAATTTTGAAGTGTCTGGAGCCTACAAAATAAGATGCTACATTAAAAAACAAAAAACAAAAGCAAAAAAAAAAACTTGACATCAAAACTCTTTTGGAAGTAGAGATGACTAATAGTACCTCATAAATTGATGTCCCAGTTTTCCTGCAATGTAAATCTCCCCTAAAATCAAGGTTGATGCACTGTGTGAAAGTAATCTGCAACTATTGCTTTCCTGACACTTCCCCAGCCCATGTCCAGTTGCAAGCACATGTGTGGAGGACAGTTCTGAACAAATACAGACATATCTTCTGGAGCCCTTCTGCATGCTTGTACCCACCTCCTTGGGGAATTCTTCCCCAGAGCCTTCTCAAATGTCACAGGAGCTCATTCATTCTAATATAATCCAACCTGGAACACAGGTGAGCATGCAGAGCCACATCAACCTTTAATTAATCACTGTGGGCAGGGCATAGCAAATAGATGGTGGTTCAACCACCTTGAAGGTGGGCCACTCTGGGAAGCATTCTGCATGCTCTGGGCATGGAACTTTTACTGCTCATAGCAATAACATCAGCAGGATTTTTTTTATGTGGGTTTTTGTTGTTGTTGTTTTGTTTTCTTTTTGTCTCCTCCACCTTACTATTTCCACCTCCTCATTCTTGCTTCCCAGGAACATTTCCCCAGAAGTCTACCCAAGTTCTGATCATCCATGACTCTTCTCCTTGGTTTGCAGTCCCACCCAGGATGCCTTGTGCAAATGGTTTTATAGGGCAAGCAAGAGCAAGGAGGCTGCATTCAATAACAGAGCCAGCATAGAGCTGAGAGGGCCAGCAGGTGGGTAGAGAAAGAAGGCCATTCAGAAACAGAGTCTTCAAGCTGGGATCTCAAAGAGCATCCACATCCTGGTGTGAAGTATGACAGGAGGTTAGAACCACTCCCCTCCCCTTTGTTTCTAGTCAATTTTATTTTTATCTCAAATGTCAGGACAATTTTAATTAATGCATATTTAAATGGTAGGTACACAATTAATAAAAGAAAGTTAATGGTACAGAATAGAGGACACAGTAACCAATCCACAAAACTACAACTATCTTATTTTTGATAAAGGGGCTAAAAGCATGCAATGGAGGAAGGATAGCATCTTCAACAAATGGTGCTGGGAAAACTGGAAATCCATTTGCACCAAAATGAATCTGAATCCCTATCTCTCGCCGTGCACAAAAGTTAACTCAAAATGGATCAAGGAGCTTGATATTAAATCAGAGACATGGCATCTGATAGAAGAAAAAGTTGGTTATGATCTACACGCTGTGGGATCGGGCTCCAAATTCCTCAATAGGACACCCATAGCGCTAGAGTTAACAAATAGAATCAACAAATGGGACTTACTCAAACTAAAAAGTTTTTTCTCAGCAAAAGAAACAATAAGAGAGATAAACAGAGAGCCTACATCCTGGGAACAAATCTTTACTCCACACACTTCAGATAGAGCCCTAATAACCAGAATATACAAAGAACTCAAAAAATTAGACAATAAGATAACAAATAACCCAATCAATAAATGGGCCAAGGACCTGAACAGACACTTCTCAGAGGAGGACATACAATCAATCAACACGTACATGAAAAAATGCTCACCATCGCTAGCAGTCAGAGAAATGCAAATCAAAACTACCCTAAGATACCATCTCACTCCAGTAAGACTGGCAGCCATTAGGAAGTCAAACAACAATAAGTGCTGGAGAGGATGCGGGGAAAAGGGCACTCTTGTTCATTGCTGGTGGGACTGCAAATTGGTGCAGCCAATTTGGAAAGCAGTATGGAGATTTCTCGGAAAGCTGGGAATGGAACCACCATTCGACCCAGCTATTCCCCTTCTCGGTCTATTCCCTAAAGCCCTAACAAGAGCATGCTACAGGGACACTGCTACATCGATGTTCATAGCAGCTCAATTCACGATAGCAAGACTGTGGAACCAGCCTAGATGCCCTTCAATAGATGAATGGATAAAAAAAAATGTGGCATTTATATACTATGGAGTATTATTCTGCATTAAAAAATGACAAAATCATAGAATTTGGAGGGAAATGGATGGCATTAGAGCAGATTATGCTAAGTGAAGCTAGTCAATCTTTAAAAAACAAACACCAAATGACTCCTTTGATATAAGGGGAGTAAACAAGGACAGGGTAGGGACGAAGAGCTTGAGAAGAAGATTTACATTAAACAGGGATGAGAGGTGGGAGGGAAAGGGAGTGAGAAGGGAAATTACATGGAAATGGAAGGCGATCCTCAGGGGTATACAAAATGTCATATAAGAGGAAAGGAGGGGCAAGACAAGGTAATACAAATGGAAGAAATGATTTACAGTAGAAGGGGTAGAGAAAGAAAAGGGGAGGGGAGGGGAGGGGGGATAGTAGAGAATAGGACAGACAGCAGAATACATCAGACACTAGAAAGGCAATATGTCAATCAATGGAAGGGTAACTGATGTGATACAGCAATTTGTATACGGGGTAAAAGGGGGAGTTCATAATCCACGTGAATCAAACCGTGTAATATGATGTATTAAGAACTATGTAATGTTATGAACGACCAATAAAAAAAAAAGAAAGTTAATTTATTAAAGATGATAAGATAGTAAGAATTTAACATTGAGCCAGTTTATTATTGTCCATATCTTCAGTTTCAAACTTAACTCCAATGACCCTCCAAACATCATTTTCCATTGATATCAGGTATAATTTTAATGAGGTATTTACCAATAAGGCAGGTAATGCATTTTGAATCTCAGGGACATTGGGTGAGTTGGTGACAAAGTGGCTTTTAAACTTGATTTCATGAGATTCCCGTTCTTTCAGCCAAGGGATTACCTCTGGACACCTTGAATTCTACATTCTCCTCTATTTGGAATATTCTTCATTGCCATCCGTTTCTGTTTTTCTTTCCACAATATTTCCTTATTTTGTGTTTCAGGTCTTCATTGAAGACTATCACCTTCAACCATACTGTAAATTTCATGGTAATCACTCTTTCTTATGGTTTCATATGCTTATTTATATTTTTTTAAAATCCATCCCCTATCACAGAACGACATCTATGCTTCATTCTTTTTTTACTTACATATTATAGATTTATGCAGAGTTGAAGCCTATATTTGAATAATTTCTTAGTCCCCTTCAGCATATGGGGTATATTTTTATTACCCAGAGTGTTGCAATAAGGCTTCTCATTGACCTCCAAATTTTCCTATGCCCCATTCCATAACCACTAATGTTAAATACTACCTGTGACCACCCAACCTATTTTGAAGCCTAATCCTGACTCTTTTATCTTAAACAAATACCTACCTGTCATCAACATTTGCTTTCTTATAGATTTTCTTATCTCCTCTTATTCACAGGGTACATGTCCACCCACTTCAGTGTAAGCCTGTTGTGTAGGAGTAAGTAGCATCCCAATTTATTCTCAAAAATTTCCAGGATTGGAGGATAAATTACAGGCTTCTAATTTATACATCTTGCAATATTTTTTGCTTTTTTTTTCTCATCCATGCTTCACCTATTTTCAGACTGCATTGAATATCATACATCTACCATTTCAGAATATGTAATATTTATAAAGTGAAGGAAATTGTCATGTAAAATGATGTAATGTAATCAGTTTGCTCTGGGCATAGAGAAAGACTTTCTTGTGACCAACATTATAAATGTCTGAGCAGTGTTAAGTCTGAAACCAAAATGGGAGAGTAGAGAGATTGCATTTGGCTCAGCTACAAAAACATCATTTCAGGAAGAAAAATCCAATTCAATTTTCAGAATGACTGGTTAAACCAATCCATGACAGGTCTATATAATCAATATCTACTGCCACTTACCTTGGCAGTGTTCCTAGAGAGATCATTTTCCAAAATTGTCCTCTTCTCAGCCACTTTCCATTGTGTTTTATGTAAATTATTTTGGCTTGACTACTGTATTCTTTTTTCTTTCTTTTCTTTTCCTTTTTTTAATTCTACTACAATAAAGAATTTAACCAATGTATTGCATTATGTATGAAAGAATAGGTATTTTTAATCCCTATATGCATTTCACTTCATTGTGTAGTGAGTTTAAATATTATTCTAAGTTGCCAGAGATGGGTCAAAGTGTTTTCCCATGGTCAAAGTCTCTTGTAGATAATTCTTAACCCACGGCTAAAAAACAAGTATTTCTATCTGTAATATACCCAACTTTTCCAAATTGGCATGCAACTTTCTGCCTTGTAACATACAGGAGCAACTCTACATGTCTCCCTTGAAGGTATTAGTGTTTCTGAGTTCTGAAAAGTCTCTGGCAACAGATACAGCAACTGGGTAAAGAATTGTTGGTACCCAAAATATATGTCTGACAAAAGCACTTTGCAACAGAATAAGTGCCCAATTAATTTGGCCTGCTTAAAAGAAGTGGATCAGGAACCACTTGCTTACCCTCTTAAATACCCCCTTGTATCCTCAACAGCTTCTCATTATCATAATAACAAATTCTAAACCTAGAAATGTGAATGATAAGTTCTGGCGTGATCTGGTTGATGGCCACCTCTCCAACCACATCTCACCGACTACCCACCATTCAACACGTTCCAGTCACACTGGCCTCCTTTCTGTTGCTGAAATTACCATCCAATCCCTTCCCTTCTCTGCCTACAGTAAGTCTCTCATTTCTCCATGTAACAAATAGGCTTAGTATTCTTATCCTCCAGTTCTCAGCCCGGGCATCACTAGGGGAGGGACTTCCCCTTGTTGTGCTACAGAAGTGTTTTTCCAGGGATGGTTGACTTCACTGCCTCTATAGCCCTTTTAACAGTTGATCTTCTTTTTTGTTGCTGATGTTGTTTTTAAATTGATTGTTTCTGTCTAACCATTAAATATCAAAGTCTCTCTCTTTTTTTTTTACCTCAGCATCCCCAGTGCCTTGCACATAATAGGTGATCAATGAATGTCTGTTGTATGAATGACATCTCTAAGCAAGACCAATGCAGGCAATGTCTCCATGTTATTATTTATTTGCCTCTACTTTTGTGAGCAAAGAGTGCTCTCCAGCTATCTTTCAATTCCCACTACATCACCATATCTCAACCTTGGCTACTAAGAGCACAGAATTAAATCAACTAACCTGTAATCCATGGGGGAGGAGAAAGGAAGGAAGAGAACTCTGGAGTGAAGAAACTAGGTAATATTGTCTAATCCTCATGGGAACTGGACTTCCACGTATAGAGAACAAAACTATTTAGTAGGAGAAAAAGACTTTAACTCTGATAAGCACTCCATAGATTATCCATAGATAACAGTAAAAAGAAACCAAGATCTGTCACCCCAAAGTAATGTTGTATGTGCTATACCATTAGCTGCAGAATAACATGAAATATATTTAATAATTTTAGTGCTCTCATCATGGGAGAGAACTCTTCAAAAACCTCACACAGATGTCTCATATATAATCCTTAGCAAATGTTCAAGTTAAATGAAGCAAGACAGGAACTGAGGAGCCCCCATTAATGTCCCATATCTCTCTTTTCTCCATCAGAGCCTATTTTTTTTTCATTTTTTAATTTGTTTGTTTTAGATATACTTGATAATAGAGTATATTTTTACATATAATACATAGATGGAGTATAACTTATTCAAATTAGGATCCCATTCTTGTGGTTGCACGAGATATGAAGTTTCAATGGTAGTATATGTTCATATGAACATAGGAAAGTGATGTCAGATTCATTCTACTTTCTTTCCTGTGACCTACGTCATTGACACCCTTTAGCAAAGATTGATACTGGGTAGATCTCTGATAAGAATTGGATTTGACCATCCAATTATGCCTATTTTTCAGCAATGTCTCAGAATTCCAAAGGGGTTAAAATACTCAGGCCCAAGAATTGTATAGCAGAAGAGAGGGCAAGATGAAGATTCTGCTGAATATTTTCTCATTTCATCCTGGTGCAAAGAAGTCAAAATGTACCAAAATAACTGTTGCGTAACTCCAACTGTAGTTGTCTGAATAGTGGTCCCCCAAAAGATGTCCATGCCGTAATCCTCATGACTTCTCTCAGTCGACTATGGTTATCACAGCAAAATGCCAAAGACTGAGTGATTTGACCAACAGAAATTGTTTTTTCTCGTGATTCTAAAGCTGGAAGTCTAAAAGAAAGTGCCAGCAGGTTAATTTCTTGGTGAAGACTCTCTTTCTTGTAGATGGTGACTTCTGAATATGTCCTTACATGGGCAAATAGATGGAGGAGAGAGGAGTCAGAGGGGAAGACCTCACAAAGACCCCATCAAATACCAGCACATTAGGAGTTAGGGCTTCAAGTTATGAATTGGAAATGAGCACAACTCAATCCATAACACCAGTGAATATGAACTCATTTAGAAAAAGCATCCTTGTAGATGCTTAGGTAAAGAGGAGCCATCTTCTGAATAATCCAGATGGGCCTTAAATCCAGTGACAGGTGACTTTATAAGAAAAAGGCAGAGGGAGGTTAGACAGAGAAGAAGCCAAGTGAACACATTGGAGAGATTGAAGTTCTCCATCCAAGCAAAGCAACACCTGAAGCCAACAAAAGCTAGATGAACCAAAAATCAGTGCTTCCTCTGAGCCACCAGAGGCTATGTAGGCTTTGATTTTGGACTTTTGATTCTGGTGTCCAGAACAGTAAGACAATGAATTTCTATTGTTTTAAACCCAAGAAAAAAAAAATACTAATGCCCAAGTTCTACCCCAAACCAATTAAATCAGTAGCTTCTGAAAGTGAAGTCCTGGCACAACTCCTATTAAAAGCCCCTGAGGTAATAACCCAGCCACTGGGTTGGGCCTGAGTAGCTCTATATTACAGTTATCCCTTCCAGGCACTTTCCCATTTTATTGAGGATTTTTTTCATGATGAAAGTCCAGAAACATTCTTGACCTTCCACAAAAATATAAGGCCTACTATCAGATATTTATATACTAGGAACTCTATTGGAAGCTAAGGAGTAGTGGTAATGTATGGTGAGGACTACTGGATCCTTTAAAATCTTTTTATACTTCTATTATGAATGGAAAATAATTTTTTAAAATATATTTGAAAAATCAACTGATGGGCAGGAGGGAACAGTGGAGCATTTCTATATCTTTGGTTGACATGAAAAGTAATAATTCTAAATTAGCCTGTGGAGTAACATAAAAAGGGGTGTTTTCTGTCTTTTATGTTATATTTTATATAGTTTTTTCCTTCCTATCCTCCTTCTGCTCAATAGTGAATAAATCTAGCTGTACTAAGTGAAATAAAAAAGTAAAATAATCGTAACCTTACAGGGAAATAGAGACAGTTCATCTAACCCCAATCCTTCCTTTTTAACCTGCCATCAGAAGAAAATGCATAAGGTCACCTCTTCATCTCTATTTCTTAAGAAAAGAATTAGTCATACATATTGTTAAATTGGCTTCATCCCCAAAGAATAAATGAGAGATGAACTGCATTGAACAAAGGTACATCACTACACTCAGAAAGCCATTTGCTTACAACAGGAAATCAATGTAAAGCAGTCTTACAACATTGCATGACATTAAATGTCTATAATCACTTTATTCTGCTTAAGTTGTATAGATGTGTTCAGCCGGCATTCTCCTTCTATAATCTCTCCCTAGGAAAACTCATCTGCTATCACAACCACAGGGATCACTTAGAAACTAATAGCTCTCAAATCCCGGTCTCTATCCCTGGCATCCCTTCTAAGCTTCAGAGGCCACAGGGTGCAGTAGCTAAATATGAATATGTAGGTTCTGGATTCTGAATATCTATGTGCAATTCCCAGGCACCACTCAGAATTTTTTATCTCAAATAAGCCTCATTTTCATGAAGTTGAAAAAACAAATGCATGCAGCCCAGTGCCTAGCAATAAGTACTTGCTAAATATTATATTTACTTAATTGTTATTATTAGGCTTATACACACTGATGCCCCAGGAACACCTCAAAGGTATAACTGTCCAATGCTAAGTTCATTATTTTCTTCAAATACTTGTTTCATCTCCATGAAGCTGTTCCTTCAACACCATCATCTTACCAATTATGTGACCCTCGCGGAGACACATTTATTCCTCCTTCTCCCTAAATTCTTTTCACTAATTTTTCAGTTTTATTGAGGTATAATTGACAAATAAAATTGCATATATTTAAAGTGTACAATGTGATGATTTGACACACATATATGTTGTGAAACGACATAATCTAGTTAATTAACCTATCCATCACCTCTCATAGCTACATTTCCTTTTTTATTTTTTCTTTATTGAAATTTTTGATAATGCTTAATGTCTATTCTCCTAGAAAATTGCAGTATTGTTAATTATACTTGTCATGCTCTGTTAAATCCTCAGAACAATAAGCGAAAGTTTGTACCCTGTGACCAACATCTCTCCATTTTCCCTACCATCAAACTCCTGGAAATGACCATTCTGTTCTTTATGTCTGTGAGTTTGGCCTTTTCTTCTTCCTTTGTTTTTTTCAAGCCTAAAAATGTCACACACACACACACACACACACACACACACACACACCACAAAATGGAATATTATTCCATCATAAAAAAGAAGGAAATGTTTCCATTTGTGATAACATGGATGAATTGGGAAAGCATTGTGCTACATGGAATAAACCTAAGAGAGACAGGCAAACACTGCATGGTCCCACTTTTACTTTTAGTTGTCCCATCCTATTGCTCTGCTTCTGCAGTAACTCAATATTGCTTCTTCATCTGCCCCTACCGACATGCCCGGATTCAGGTCATCATCTCTTTGATATTGCAACTTCCCTATAACTGGTCTTCGGGGCTTTGATCTTTTAACCTCTCAATGCTATCTAATTTCTTCCAGGAACACAGACCTGAACTGGAAATGACTCTCCAATACACTCAAGTGCCTCACTTAATATGTCATTCAAAGACTTTAAAAACTGAACTCCAACCACCCCATTCATAATTTGCTTTAAAAAGACTTCCAGATTTCTATCTGAATCCGTTTCAAACTTTTGGGACATGATTTTATTTTTAAAAAGACTTTATTGTTCTTATTTATGTATGACAGTGGAATGTATTACAATTCTTATTACATATATTGAGCACAATTTTTCATATCTCTAGTTGTATATTAATACCAATTCATGTCTTCACACCTGTACTTTGGATAATAATGATCATCACATTCCACCATCATTAATAACCCATACCCCCTCCCTTCCCCTCCAACCCCTCTGCCCTATCTAGAGTTCATCTATTCCTCCCATGCTTCCTTTCCCCATCCTACTATGAATCAGCCTCCTTATATCAGAGAAACATTTGGCATTTGGTTTTGGGGGATTGGCTAACTTTACTTAGCCTTATCTTCTCTAACGCCATCCATTTATCTGCAAATGCCATGATTTTATTCTCTTTTATTGCTGAGTAATATTCCATTGTGTATATATGCCACATTTTTATAATCCATTTATCTATTGAATGGCATCTAGGTTGGTTCCATAGTTCACAATTCACAATTGTGCTGCTATAAACATTGATGTGGCTGTGTCCCTGTAGTATGCCATTTTTAAGTCCTCTGGGTATAGACCGAGGAGAGGGTTAGCTAGGTCAAATGATGGTTCCATTCCCAATTTGGGGACATGATTTTATAGATGAGAAATGCCAATCAAGAACCTGAAATTCAAATTGAGCCTAAAAGTCCACTGTGATTCATACTAGCACATCTCTTTTTCATCACTCTCTCCAAAATGTCTTGTCTTTTATCCTACTACCTTCCTTTTCTTGAACACCAACACACTTGGTATTCCCTTTGCTTCCTCTGCTGTATTTGCCCTGTTTACCTCGTGGAAACTGCTCATCCTTCCACTCTAGGCTTAAATAGTATCCTCTCCTTGAATGTTTTTAGTCTCTTTGGCAGATTTCTCCTTATGTCTGAACTCAGAACCTGAAGATTGTACTGAAATTCTAAGGGCAATGTTTACACTCAGGATGAACACCTAAACTGCAAATTGCAGCATCAAGGTAAATATGAGAGGAAGGGTCTCAAAAAGAAACAATTATGGCAAATAATCATAGCATATGGCAGAAATGACTGCAGAGAGAGGTATAACACACCTGAGTAGTAACAACAATTTCAGATCAGATAAATATTGAACAGTGTACATGTGTGAAGCCTGAGCCTGCAGAAATTATCTAATCCTGCATGTGATACTAAAATACGGACAGGATAAATTTGATGTTGATTTCTAGTAACACACTTTTAGCATTTAATTTTTTTAATTAATTGTGTTGCTCTCTCAGTTGATACTCCTAATAAAAGAAAATTTGCATTTCTGTTAGGTACAATGGTAACACCAGTGTAGTCTGAAATCTCTCCTGTGCTTCCCTAGCCAAGTCAGGTGGTCTAGCTCAGGGCTATATTCTGGAGGAGCTGCATCATTTTCTAATTCATATCAAGGTTAGCTGCAGATTTTATAGTTCTATAAAAACTCAAGTGTCTATATCATTTTATCACATAATATCTGACATTGAGAGGAAATATTCATTCAGGCATGCATGCTTATATGTATGGAACAAATACTGATGAGACACTCCTTATGTTCTACTGTTCTTCTAATGTTGGTGACAGAACTAAAAGAAAAGCAAATAAATCTCTGTTCTCATAGAGCTTATATTCTAATGGGAAAAAACAAGACTCTCAATCAGATAGATAAGTAAAACATGAACTAACCAGAAAGCATAAACAAAATCAACAGAAGAAACAATAGAGATGTATAAAGAGACACACATGATAAGGAAAAATAATTAAGTTGGTAAAGGGAATAAAAAGAATGGGAATTTTAGCGTATGGCTAGGGAAAGCCTACACTAAAAAGAGCATTTAGGTAAAGACCTAAAGGAAACAAGGAATGAGTTACCCAGTTAGCTGAGGAAAGAGGGATTCTGGCAGAAAGTGGAACACTTGTAAAGCCCTGAGGAAAGTCATGCCTGATGAATTGGACAATCAGAAGTTTATAGCACATACAACAAGCAAGATAAAGCTGTAATAATTTTACATAGAAAGTTCATTTAGTCCTCAGAGCACCCCTCAGATATAGGGACTTTTCTTATTCCCATTGTAGTCAGATAACTTGTTCAAGATTGTACAACTAGATAGTGGAACACTTAAATCTAGTCATTTGTCCCCAGAGATTCTCTTATAGTGTATCTTTAAAAATAAGCAATTTTAATCATCATGAGCACAGAGTAGGACTACATCTGTATTTACGAAGCAGAAAGGAGAAATTATTTTAATAATCTATTGAAGTTGGTAAACTCAAAGGGACAGCTCAAGAAATCTATATCACAGTCAATACCCATCCACCTAATCCCATGTAAAAAGCATTTCCACTTGAAGAGTGCTATGCTTGGATATTGTTTAAGATTGTCCCTCAAGACTTCAACTGCTGAAATTTACTCCCTGTGTTAATAAGCTTTTTATTACTTTGAAAAAATTACCTGGGAAAATCAACTTAGAATAGGAAAGGATTATTTTGGTTCATGGTTTTAGTCTATAATTGGCTGGCTTCAAAGTGGAAGCATCATGGCAGAAGAGCATGTGGTGGACCAAAACTTAGTTCACCCCATGGCAGCCTTGAAATCGAGAGGTAGGAGGAACCTGGGGACTAGGTACAGTTCCCAAAGGCATGCCCCCAAAGACCCATTCCCTTCACCTATTTCCACTTCCCAAAGCATCTAATACTCCCAGAAGTCCATTCAGCTAATAATGAATTAATCCACTAACAAGGTCAAGGCCTTCATTTTCCAATAACTTGTCAAAAACCCCACCTCTGGACATTGCTCCTTGAGAAACAAGCCTTCAACACATAAGCTTTGATGTGGGGGTGGGGGTATGGGTGGGGGCATTCCTGATCCAAACAATGAGAGTTCCCATGGCAACACGTTAATAGACTGGAAAATTAATCTAGGATGTTTAGAGGTAGAATCTTTGGGAGGTGATTAGGATTAGAAATGATTATTAGGTATTTTCCCCATAATTGAATCCAAGTGGCTGTATCAGAGAGAGAGACCAGGAAAAAAAAAAAAAAAAAAAACATAGACACATATACTCTTTGTCAGTTAACATGTATGCCCTGAACTACCTGGGACTCTACTTGTAAGAAGGCCATCACCAAATGTGGCCCCTGAAACTGGTACCTCCTGAACTGTGAACCAAAATAAACTCTTTCCTTTATGAATTACCAGTCTGTGGTGTTGTATTATTAGCAATAGAAAATAATTAATGCCTGCAGCTCAAGGTTTTCTCGTGTATGCAAGCATTTAAGTGCTGTACAATTTTAAAAGGAGCAGCCACAACAAAGCACTCAAATTCAATCATCATGATTCTAAGAAATAGCTAAATTAATTGCCTACTTTGGAAAAATTAGACAGGTAAATAGTAGAATCATTAACAGCAGATTCTATAACCAGATTTTCAGAGTATGAATCACATTATCATCACTTATTAGCTGTGATGTAAACAAGCCACTTAAATTCTCCAAATTTGAGAGATTTCCTCTGAGAAATATGGATAGTAATAGTATCTATATTGTAGGATTTCTGTGTAGATGGATTGGCCTAACAATTCATATAGCAACATGATATTTATGCTACATTTATTATTACTTGAGTGGCAGTATAGTATCAGTATCCCATGTTATCAAGAAACTCTGATGATAGGCTATATGGCTTATATATATCATATAATTCACCTTTCAGCTGTGTTTTGAGAAAGTCACTTGAGTCCTCATTTTCCTAGTTTCTCATCTGCAAAATGGGAACAATAATACTACCAACTTCATAGTGTAGTTGGAGATATTAAATGACTTAATATATGTAAAATGCTTAGACCAGTTCCTAACACACAGTGAGTTTTATATTTTTGATGATATTAACATTATCATTATGTGTCATTTAGATTTCTTAAGGAAGTTGTCTTCTCTTCCATTTGATTCAAGAAGACATAAACATACTATAATTCTTTTTAATGTGATCAGGCATAAAAGTGTTTAAATGTTGCTTTTGTCTCATTATAATCCAACAATTTGAAAGCATGCACTAAGAGTTCAGATGCTGTGCTAAATTATTTCCTGAAAACTAGGTTCATGCAAAAATTTTCCCTCCACTCGCTACTAACATGAAAATTCAGGTATAGACTTAGTTTTATTTTCCCCTCTACAATGACAATCATCTTACCAAGAGGATGTTTTCAGTATTCACTCAAGTTTGACAGTAGAACCCTCGTAAACTATGAAGATCTATGACACGTGTAATGGTTTTTCTTATGAGAGTTTGGGGCCTCCACTTAACAACATACAAGGGAAAAGAAACTGAACCATAGCTGTAGTTAGCCATGCTGCTGACGATTAATATTTGCAAAGAACACGTTGTATATATTGATATTTCATCCCAGGGTCTCCACTCCTGCACGGCCGAGGCACTGCCATGGAGCGCCTCAGACACATAGTCTAGGTATTTTTCAAAGAGATCATTACTTTTACCTTATTTTTTATTACTTTTTTTTATTACCGTTACCTTAACTCAAACCTCAGAAGAAGCTGCCAAAAAGCTAAATTGCTGTGTAATCAATGTGGTTGGCACTCTTAGTAGATTTGGCAAAATACAGCAAAAAAATTACATTAGATATCCACCCCCAGTGCTACCTATAAAGGAAAGCAGATCTCTATAAACAGTTCTCTGCCATGCTTTCCATGAGCCAGCAGGGAAACGGTCCATGCAAAAAGTACCCAATATGTGTGACATACCTTGAAATGTCACTATAAGGCTATGACATAAAGGAATTCTGAATATGAAAATTCCACCTCATACTGCATAACAGTTTTAGTTGCTATAATCATCTCATTATGAATATTTTAAACCAAAAGGTTATTACTACTATGTGACTCCAAATCTGATGTGGTTATTTTGCCTCATTTTGAAAGTTTCAATAAAGACTAACATTTTCTATCTCCACAGATAACTTTTTAAATCTGAAATTAAATTATTCTAAGTTAAAAAGTGAAGCAGGAATTATCAGTTGACATTATCATTAAAAATAATGTGGAAAATACATGATAAAGTGGATCCAAGTATAAAATACATTTCTGGTATTTAAGAGAGAGGTTTATTATAACCAGGAGAGCACCGTTTTAATAAGTTCATAACTTGTTTATGATCAACATTTTTAAATGGTTTACAATTCATATGCCCTTCAGGATCTCTTTACCAATTTTCTGCAAAATCTATTTAGAGCGACAGTATTCAACCTTCTTTCTCTGTCAATACTTGAAGAATCTTAAAATTATGGATCCAAAGTGTGGATTATATACATAGAGAAAGATCATGCATAGGATAATAGGCATTGATGATTCCATTATAAGAAAAAGATAACACTCCAGAAGCCATGAAATTTTCCTTCTTCTTTTCAATATTTTAAAAACATTACTATACTCTGCACTTTGTCAGATTATGGCTATGTGTTAACCCACTTTCCAATAATGCAAAAAAAATATTACCTGAGATAAATTGATTTAAAAACAGAAAATGTTGGTTTGGGGTCACAATTTTGGAGCTTTCTATCCTTGATTGACCCTGTTGCGTTGAACCTGTGATGAGGCAGCACATGTGGGTGGGAACAGGTGGCAGCATGGATGCTCCATTCACCTTAGGGCCAGAAATCGAAATAAAAAGAGCCACAGATCTACATCCCACAACCCCCTTCCTGGGTATACTTCAAATGACCTAAAACCTCCCACTAGGTCCTCTTAGAAGTGGGAGGTTTCAGAATCTCTCAATAGTTCCAAACTGAGTACCAAGCCTTTAACCCAGGGGCTTCTGGAGAATGTTCCCAATCTCCATAAAAGCAGAGTCCAAAATGTGATGTGTCGAGCACAATTCATGACCATGATTGAATCACTACAGCATCTCAGAAGTTCCAGAGGTTATAGACATTTGCTGATACTTAATATGTTTAGGGTTAGAGATTCACTGTGACAATGTTGTCACAGCAAAAGATATGAGGTTTTTAAGATCATTCTATAAAAACTGTTTACAGCCTTCTTTCATCCCCAGACAATTAGCAGCCCTGCATTTTAAAATAAAGGAGCACCAGAACACACCATTTCTGGAACCATAAAAAAAAAAAATCCACCAGGATAACTCCAGTGTAGTTTATAGACAGAAACATTTATCCATTTATGTTTTAGAAAATCTAAAAGTAAATCACTAGCTTTAATTGCAAGTATGAAATGTATAAGTATGAAATGTGTAAGGAAGAGTTGAAAAGATAAAACGTTTTTAGTTTCTGCAGTGTTTTAAGAAATTGTGTAAGGACCCCTCCCAGAAAGCTACATGGAAATTGGAATGTGAGATTTTTCTGCTCCGGAATCTTTCAAGTTATTAGAGGAACTGATATTGCCTACTTCACTTGAGATCCAATTTCAGGAGAGTCCAGGGTCAGGTCCCTTTCAGAAATACTTGCCTGTCTTTAATTCTTATTCCCCCTCTTCCACTTTTCCTTCTGAGCCAATTGCTTACACCATTGCCTCATTTCAGTCTGAAAACTGCTTTCACACCCATTCCTTCATCTATTCCAGGATTCCGAGTCCTCTAGATTCTGCTTCTTGACATTTATAGAACTGGCCTTGGAGTTCAGAGAGCCTTTTTCTCTCAAGAGCCTGATCTTTATAAATGAAGGTCTGGCTGATGGTCACGATTACGCTTTCATCTGCCCTTTATAAACACGGTGACTTTGAAAGTCAAAGTGATGCCTTCGCCATCCCTCATTCTATTACAACTGGACCTCCCTCCCATTCAATGAAGAGAACACTCTGAAGAAACTTGCGTTAATCACATCAAGTGGAAAACACACCTGTGGTATGGAATGATCTGGGCCTCCCCCGTTCATGTGTTGAAGTCCTAAATGTCAGTGTAACTATCTTTGGATACAAGGGATATGGGAAGCAATGAAGGCCAAATGAAGCCACGAGGGTAGCGTTCTAATAGAAAAGGGTGTCTCTCCTCTTAACAGAAGACCAGACACGATTCACTTCTCTCTTTGCATACATACATAAAGGAAAGGCCATGCAAGGATGCAGGAAGGTGACCATCTGCAAGTCAGGAAGAGGGCCCTCACCAGAGAGCAAATGTGAGGGCACTTGGACTTGTGGCCTCCAAAACTAAAAAATATATATTTCTTTTGATAAAGTTTCTATGTTTGTGGCAATTTGTTATGGCAACCGTAGCCAACAAATACAAGAGGATAAAATTTCACAAATGACTACAACGTTTTGGAGTCAACATCAAAACCTTTTTTAGTATAAAGACCAACTTTGTTTCTCCAGTTAAAACAGTATTGTCAAATCACAGATGAGAAAGCCTCAGGTATTTCATCCTGAATATGTCTATTACATGGCTGCTGAAATAATTCCAGAAATTCAACGTTAGAAATACTGAATGTTTTTACCCTAAGTCATTATGCCATGAACTACCATTTGCAGCTCAGAATTTAGTTGTTCAATATATGCAAAGAGGAAAATAGGCTGAGTCCCTGCCATCAAAATGTTTGCAGTTTAATGAGAGAACAGACTTAACCAAATAGCCACACAGTTCACAGAGGTTCAAGTGGGTTTGGTAATCCCATGTCCTCTGAATTTACTAGTCCCAAGTGGATACATGAAGTCAAGTAGAAGAGTCACATGACAGCTGCATTTTTCAGGAAAGGCACAAAAATATAATTAATATTATCAGACTGCTTCAGAAATGTATTGAGATTATGTTATTGTAATTAACATTATATTTGAGGATTAAAGGATGAGTAAGAAAAAGCCCAATAGAACTAAAGGGTGGATTTATGAAGAAAAATTCAAAGGAGGAATGTCCATTGTTTGACCAAATAAAACTGAAAGGGAATGTGACAATACAAATGAACTCCAAGTGTTTTAAAAAGAAAGAAATTTCACCAATAAGCCAAAAGTAAGGAAATGACTGTTTACATTTTAGGAAATGAGAATTAGATTTTTTTATTGAAGATGTGCTTTAAAAGAATTGCACGAGCTAAAAAATTGAGGTAAGAAATCCCAAGCACATTCTATTTGGTTACTAGAAGGGAGGTCACTGCAGGACTTTGTGTCCACTCGTGGCTCTCACTACCCAAAGCACTTATGTTGGTAGGGACATCAGGAGTGTTTTCTAAAGATTCAGGAAAGATTTTATCAGAAAAAAAAAGAAAAGCAGGGTAAGTTAGAAAGAGAATTCTCAAGAACAACCCATGTGTATTCCTGCTCTGACCTGTCTTCTTTGCTGAGAAAATTCAGGATGGAACAAGGTATTTCTTTCTGCTGTGAGAATTAGTCTCTGGACAATATAAATGATTGGGCCAGAAATATCATGATGATGCCCTTCTTTTTCATATAATTTGTACTGTCACATTCCCTTTCAGTTTTATTTGGTCAAACTATGGATATTCCTCCAGTTAATTTTTGTTCATAAATTCATCCTTTAGTTCTATTGAGCTTTTTCTTACTCATTCTTGTTACTTGTTACAGGGAAAGTTTAAGACCTATGGATTTTAACAAAGCTCTAGAAATACAAGAAGTCTCAATACTCTTAGCATTCCCAAAATATAAAATAGATTTATCCAGAATTTAAAATATTTAAAATATAATACATAATATTTTCAATTTTAAAACCATTGTGAGTCTGTAAATTATTGAAACAGTTAAGAAAATCAGTCTTCTAAAATTCCATGTAAGAAAATTCCATATAAGAAAATTCATATAAGAAAAATCTCTAGGGTATAAAGAACTCAAAAAGCTAAGCACCAAAAAAAAAAAAAAACCAATAACTCAATCAATAAATGGGCCAAGGACTTTGAACAGACACTTCTCAGAAGATGATGTACAATCAATCAACAAATATATGAAAAAATGTTCATCATCGATAGCAATTAGAGAAATGCAAATCAAAACTACTCTAAGATTTCATCTCCTTCCAGTCAGAATGGCAGCTATAATGAAGACAAACAACAATAAATGTTGGTGAGGACATGGAGAAAAAGGTACACTCATACAGGGCTGGTGGGACTACAAATTGGTACAGCCAATATGGAAAGCAGTATGGAGATTTCTTGGAAAATTGGGAATGGAACCACCATTTGACCCAGCTATCCCTCTCCTCAATCTATACCTAAAAGACTTAAAAATAGCCTAATACAAGGGCACAGCCACATCAATGTTTACAGCAGCACGATTCACAATAGCTAAATTGTGGAACCAACCTAGATGCCCTTCAATAGATGAATGGATAAAAAAAATGTGACATATATACACAATTGAATATTACTCAGCAATGAAAGAGAATAAAATCATGGCATTTGCTGGTAAATGGATGGAGTTAGAGAAGATAATGCTAAGTGAAGTTAGCCAATCCCAAAAAACCAAATGCTGAATGTTTTCTCTGATATAAGGAGGCTGATTCATAGTGGGATAAGGAGGGGGAGGCGTGGGAGGAATAGACAAACTCTAAATAGGGCAGAGGAGTGGGAGGGGAAGGGAAGGACATGGGGTTAGAAATGATGGTGGAATGTGATATACATTAGTATCCAAAGTACATGTATGAAGACAGGAATTGGTGTGAATATACTTCGTATACAACCAGAGATATGAAAAAATGTGCTCTAATGTGTAATATGAATTGTAATGCATCCCACTGTCATATATAAATAAAAAATTTTTAAAAAGAAAAATATAATAATAATAAATATTTGTCTTTTGGGGGGGAGGGTGCTGAGGATTGAACCCAAGGCCTTGTGCATGTGAGGCAAGCACTCTACCAACTGAGCTATATCCTCAGTCAAATATTTGTCAACGTTTCTTTAAATTATTTTCTAACATATATTTTAAGTAGCACTCAAATATGATTAACAGGACAGTGTCATGTTTGCTTCTTCCTTCAATGGGCTAATTTTTAAAGATGCTTCAAAAAGAAAAGAAAATGGATCTAGCTAGCCAAGCACATTACTCTTGCCCCAAGCTAACCCAGGGCCTAATGCATAAAGCATTCTATGCCCAAACGGTAAAAGTAAAATAGTCTACTTCTTAGCTATATTTATAAAGGAAGCCCTTGAGCACATGAATTAATATATTTAAGCACACTATGTATTATTAGTGCCAAAGTTATTTCCTGGCATCTTGAAATACCAAGACAAACAGCATCTTTGAACTCTTAAGACACACCTTTCCATCTCCTACTAAAGTTTCTGTTGTAGCTGCATTTGTCAAAATGGGACATCCCTTGGATTCAAAAACTCTCTCATCACACTGCTCAGCCTCTCAAACAGGAAGACCACCCAAAAGAAGGCTTTGATCTAAAAGTAATGCTGTACTTTAAAAAATTGAAGACTAGGCAACAGCAGTGGTCAATATGAAAGTCTTTGATCCCTTTGAATGAGACCCTTTGGGATATCCCGAAAAATAGTGAGAAAGATATATGCAAAAATTTAGATTCATAGGATCTTCAAAGTCTACAATGTAATGATGTTCTTTTCCCTACTTCAAATTTTGAATTTGAGAATTCTTTTAGCTTAGTAAACTCATCTGAATTGCTAAACTAGAAAAGTTTATAATTCAAGACAGCAAAATTTCCTCTACCACTGTTCATCATTTACTAATTTTAAAAGAAAAACACTCATTTTAACAAAGGATTATTGAAAATAAGCAATACCTCAGAAAATTCTAAATATTATAAGAAGTAATAGAAACCCAGAATTTAAAAAATGATGTAAATCTTTCTGATAGATTTTTCTTTAAATGGTTCTAGGAATACATAGATTATTTTTGGCCATTTTTAACTTATGAAAAAAGTGGTGGTTGAAAGTTTGGACTTTATAATGATTTTTAGGATGTATTTCAAAAATTCACTGCCTTGAGTTCTACAAAGAAAGGTTGGGTTTTAATGAGAACTTAAAATCTCTATTGAATTCTTTTTAAAAATAAGTGTGAGCATGCTTACTCTATATGTATCTACTTCTCTACCCCTCCCACCTTTTCCAAAAGAAATTAGAGGTTAAAGGTATGGGTTCAAATTCTGATTCTACTATGTACTAGCTCCTTGATTTGGGTAAGCTCATCCTTTTTCTTCTAGATTTTCCTATCTAGAAAGACAGATCATGGTAGAACATGTCTGAGAGTTGTCCACAGGGTCATACAAGATGCTAGAGAAAGCCAATACAGCATAGTGCTTCAAAGAATAGGTCCTATAGCAATGGTACTCTACATGATATCACTGGAACAGCTGTATCAGCTTCACCTGGGAACCTGTTAGAAATGGAAATTCTTAGACTCCACTCCAAACCTAAAAGTGATCCAAGCCAACTGTGTTTTAACAAGCCACGATCTAGAGTTGAGAGTCACTGACTTAGACCTAGACATCTTGGGTTGTTTGAACCCTGTCTTGCCACTTAATAGCTTTATAACCATAGGATAGTTACTAGATTTCTATAATCCATGTCAAATATCTAAAGCATTCTGATAAATGTTAACTGCTACTAAAGCCCTGAGGATAGTATTAAATACATCTCAGGAAACGTTAGCCAGTTGCATGATAAATATCATTTTATCATCTTTTTTATTGTTGCAACATCTCATTATGAAACACAATCAGGTAATAACATTATGTCACTATGTTCATCTTCAAAGTAAGGAAAAAGGAATTGAAAGCTCGTGTATACAAATAAAAATTTATATATTTTTATAAGTAAGATTCTAGAAATGTCCAGTATATATGATGTCCAATATATCTGTTTTATTTTTTTAGCTATAGGTGGACACAATATTATGTGGTACTGGGGATCAAAACCAGTGCCTCACACGTGCAAGGCACATGCTCTACCACTGAGCCATAACCCTAGCCCCCAATATACATATTTTTAATGTCCAAACAACTGATACTTCCTGTCCCTGATACAATCGAACTTGTTGGAGGCAGACCTACTAAAAGTAAAATTGATTCACTATGATCATTCATGTGGTTTTAAAATCCAAAGATTAAAAAGATACGACTTTCCTTCTACTCTGCTGATTTTATTCCTTTTGTAGTCCAAATGTCCATGTATTGCCAGACTTGAGTACTAAGTATGACATGTTCATGTGGGTTTTTTTTTTCATCTTCTGTATCTTGAAAGGTTCAAAGAAAGGCAAATATGCCAAAATGCATTTGGCCTGACATTCAGTTCTTTAAGACTGTGATAGAAAGAAAAAAAAAAAAAAGAGCGATTGAAGATTAAGATACAGAGGATGGAGATGTTCATGCCGGGTGAGATGGACATGAATTCAACAGCAAGCATCTGCTTCTTTATTGCCCAAGGCCCTGAAACTTCACAGAAATATGATTATACCATCTGTAAGCATGAGAAAGTCTTTCTAAGTATCTTAACTTGAAGATTATAATATTTATTATGCTTTGCCATTATTATCTTTTCTTCTGTTATAATAATAGCTCATTAAAGTCCACAGAGCCTGGAGTTTTCTCTGCTGGAAGATTTTTGACTACTAAGTCAGGCTTGCTCTTCCTTAGATTTATTAAGCTACATTTTTTCCCCAAGACTTTGCCCATTTTATGTGAATTTTCAAAGGAACTGTTCTCAAGTTTTCATAAAATCTTCCAATTATCTTTTTCCAACATCTGGAATAAGCCATTTTTTCTCACTCCTTCTATCAGTTATTTGTGACCTTCTATTTTATTCGTTTTCAAAAGTATCATTGATCAAACTTTGTTCATTTTGTGACCTTTTCAGAGAACATCCCTTTGTCTTTGTTCAAAAAAATTATTGTTTTATTATAATGTAATTCTTTTATCACATAACTATTCTTTTTTGGTCTTTATTTTTATTTCCCTTTTTATATAACTTTATTTCATTTACTTATTTTTATATAGTGCTGAGGATCAAACCCAGTGCCTCACATGTGCTAGACAAATACTCTACCAATGAGCTACAACCCCAGGACGTAATTGATGTTTAGCCCATTGATTTTCAACTTCATTTCTAAGTAATGTTGGAACCATTTCCTAATAGTTTAAGACAACATGATTTTTGTATTATCATTTTCTTTGGAATATTTACTGTGCCTAAAAGTGCTGAGAGCCATAGCCAAGTAGGAATGATGCATAGCAATTTCCTTGTCAGCCTACCCAATGTTGCTTAGAGGGAGGACTCTCCATTGTGGAAATGGGCTTGCCTTGGACCCAGGTCATTTGCAGTGACATTGCATGAATGTTTGAGAAAGGTGACCCTGCTCAAGGACCAGGGCGGATCTGGGTTTAGGGCGGTTCCAGGTTTAGGGTGTGGATCCTGATGGGAATAGGGCAGTTCCAGGTTTAAGGTGGATCCTGCTGGGAATAGGGCGTATCCTGCTGCCTCAGGCGCCCACTCCTTGAGTCCCTGTTGAGTTCTCATGGGATTCAGAGAGTATTTGGGATGCAGAGCCCGGTGGAGGTGGAGATTTTCCCAGAACGTGCGTGTAGAGTGCCGGTGAGAGTTCGGGAATAAAGAATTGCTGTTTGAATCTACAAGGCTGTGAGTGGCTCGTGATTTTGTGCCCAGCCAGACTGCGGCATAAAAGGACTTATTCTCTTGGGGGGGTTTTTTTGAGGTTTTAATTTCTAACAATATAAAAATTCTCATATTTCACTGCACATTGAGTTTGAAACTTGCAGTATGATCAAAATTCGTTACATAAACTTTTGAAAGTGAAGATGCTCTGAAAAGATGGAGCATTCTGTAATTACATGAAATGAAGCACTGTATTTGTTCATTAGGTTGTATTTGTTAATCACATGCTAGATATCTTTTGTTTTACCAGTTTGGTCTGCTTTCTATCCATTACTAAGAGATACTCATTAAATTCTACTACTATATTTGTGGATTTGTAAGTGATCCCTCAATTCTGCCTGTTTTATTTATATATATATTTTTTTGAAATTATGTTTTGCTATACATACAAATTTAAATTATTTTATGTTTATGGGAATTAAACCTTTTAAATCAACCATTTTTATCTCCAGTAACACTGTGGACCTTAAACTCTATTTTGTCTGATATTGAAAGAAATGTGCAATTTTCTTTTGGATACTACAAACCTGGCTGCCTTTTTCAACATTTTACCTTTGTCTTTTATGTAGCCTTATCTATAGCTTTATGGTTTAGATGTCTTATACATAATGTCTTTCATTCAGATGGTTTTACTTAACAATCCTTTTCATCCCTTTTGATTCTTTCATTCCTTCTTTGAATTAATGAAATATATATTTCATCCTTCCGTGTTTTCCCTCCAATAGTTTGGAAGTTATATATGTTGTTTATTCATTTTGTCAGTTTGCTTATAAATTATCACATGCATCTTTAGTTTTTCTAATACTAATCAATTTTTAAAAATATGTCTTTCCCTGGTAAAAGCAAGTCTTTTATTTTATCTCCATTTATTTCCATCTCAACCTGTAGTCATTCATTGTTGCTGCATGTTTAAGTTATTATTTTAATAAATCATTCTTCTTATTAATTTTGCAGTCAATAATCATTCCAATTTGCCCAAATATTGGTATTGATTATTTTATTGTTATTGTTGTGCAACACCTCAATGGATAGAAATTTAATATATGGATAAATCAGGGTAGACTGTCAAACATTAGCAACACTTTCAACCATGGACCAATTGCCTTCAGAAATAATGAGAAGGACATCTTCATTCTCCTGTAAGCTATTTCTCATTTGGTTACCAACTTGGATGGAAAAAAGATATATGCTTCATAATTTGCTTGGTTGGCATATGTTTTTTAAATGAGCTGCTCCTTTTGAAGATAACAAGATTTTTATAGATATGAAATATATGAACCCATCTTTTTGTCAGAATATGACTTAATTTGTATTGACACCAAAACAGCTATAACTCACATCATGTTTGCCATATAGTAACATGTCCGTGCATTCACTCAACTAATTTTTATTGAGTATAGCTTCCATCATAAGGAGCTTCTTAAAAATTTTGTGTGATTAAATCAGATTTAGAATTTTAAAAAATAGACATTAAAGTGTAATTTCATGTCATGGCAATTATTATTTAAAACGAAAGAATGAAAAAGTATTATCATCATGCTTGAATTTTGTAGGAAGCTATTTTGAGTTCCTTAAATGTTTTGATGTTGTTAAAATATTTTTTGTTTTGAAAAGAAGAAAGTCAAAGCAAAATGAAGCTCTAGTCAGAATATCTAAAAATGCTATAGGGTAAGTGAAATCTTCATATTAGTATTTAAAGATGCCATAGTTTTGTGCCTTACTGTCTCAGTATTAGTTTATGTTACAGAAGTAATATCAAGAGTGTTTTAAAAATGTCCCCCCAACTTACTGTTAAAGCATGTGAATCACTTCATAGAAGCTGGATAAACAGAAAACTCAATGAACAAAGGTTATCTAAACACAAATTCTACTGAAACCAACTGTAAGACCCAATTTCAAAGCATTCTATAACATAATTGAAGCAGTAATTACCTGACTTCAGGATGAACAGTTGGAGGTATTCATTTTTTCCCCAGCATATCACATAATTTTTACCTAAGAAAATAATCCCTTTACATTTCCAACAACAGTTTTGATTGATAGGAACAAGAAGCATTTGCACTATAATTTTTCAGTGCATTATAATAAAGTGAATGTTTTCTAAATGTCATAGTTTAAATTTCATGGGGCGTGAAATCTCCTTTGAAATGAAATTTAAAGCCTTTTTCAAATAAGAAGACTAATCTTACAGTCAAAAACACTTTATATTCCCAGACATTATTAACCTTGGAGTACTGCTTGTGAGATGATAATACTTTCTGACACATTAAGATTAAATTTGTCTTGATATAATTATGTTAAAGAATGCATTTAAAATAGATAAGATTGCAAGAGAAGTATGTACAATAGTAGGATTCCCATTCACTAATAATAAATTTAACTACTTATCATTTGTATGCTAATGTTAACATATTTGAGCAGATCTCTTCCAAAGAAAACTATTTTTAGATTAATCATGGTGCTTAATGTCAAAAATGGTAACACTGAACAATAATATAAAAAAAGTGATGACATTACATTTCTATACTACTTTTAAATATAAAATTCCTCAGCACCACTAAATAAAGCACATAATTATACTTATTTTTTATTGGTAAAGTGCAAAATCCTTTTCATATAATCAGCTATTTTGGTATGATCCAAAATGTTTTTAAAATGTGGTTTAAAAATACATTAGCTATTCTTTGAACAGCTTATTTTAACAATTTGTTTTTAATTCCAACTAGACATACATGAAAGTTTTTTTTGCAAGAGAAATCATGGCGATTGGCCATTTTTCTCCCAGCCATTCCAGATAAAAAAGGCAAAATGCAATCACATTTTCATCAGCTTTAAGCCTTTTAAAATATAATGACAATTTAAAGTGTTATGTACCTTTTACAATTTTTATTTCTTTGTAATAGACTAATAGTAATTTCCATTTTCATGATCTTAATGTTTTAAAATATGAACGAAGATAACAAGTTAGACATTTAAAGACTCATAGACTAGCTCATCAACCTCATGAGCAAGAAAACTCTCCCATGAGCAAGAAAGCTTAGACTGTTATAGGACAATAAATATTCTATGCTGATTGCTGACTTCTATTTCTTTCCTCAGGCTCCTTCACCCTAAATGCACTTCTTAATGTCCCAACAACTACCACTTCTTCTGGAGTTTTGGCCCCACCTGGTGGCGGTTTTGAGAATGGATGACCAGGTGCTCTTTCTCAGCAATCTCCATGGAGGCATGGCTTCCCTTAGTTTGCTTATATGTTAGTTTCTCTTTGCTTGATATATATTGTCCAAGCCCCAGTTAATGTCTGTACGGTAAATCTTCATTTTATCCTGGAATACAGTCCCTTTAAACTCCCTTTGTTTTTCCTCTCTCTCTCTCTGTGCCTAATAGCCTCTTAACTATTGTTCTCATTATCAATCCTCCAACCTCTCCAACTTCCACTTGAGGAAAAAATTGACATGGCTGATAAAACATGATATACATAATATATTATATATATAATATAATATATATTAATGCATAATAATATATAGTTATACGTATATATTATAGGCATGTTATATATGTATTATATGTTATATGTTATATATGTATATATAACATGCCTATAATATATATATAACTATATCATACATATATATTATATATAAACATAATATTAATAATGAGATAAAAAAAGAAAAACCACATAATACATTTTAAACCCTGCAAGAATCTAACAATTACCAACTCATTCCCAACAAAACTGCCTCTTCCAAAGAAATCAGTATGCCTCAACACCAAGACTTAAGATGCATAGTCATCTTCTTTTCTATCTTTTTCCCCATTTAATAGGCTCAATTTTTCATGTACATTAAGGGAAAAATTTGTGTAGGATGTGTGTGTGTGTGTGTGTGTTTATGTGTGTGTGAACTAGCTCTATTCTTTTACTTAATATTCAAAACATAACTTTTATTAGAAAATGGTCTCCAAGTGCCAGTAAACCAACTTAAATAACGTATGTTTAAATTGTATACTGCTTATATTAAAGCTTTTTATCTTTATTCTCAGTTTAATTTCTCCCAGTAATGGAACATTCTGTTTACTATGCCAAGCACAAGGACACAAGTTGCAATCTTCAATGAAAACACATATGCTAATTTATTCCTCCCAAGGAGACACTTCTACATTTTTAATATGTATTAAAACACTGATTATTCCCAAGGGGATTAATACTACATCATAGACCACCATCTTTTCAGGCCAGATAAGATCCCTGAACTAGAGGTATTTGTAACCTTTAAAATAAGTTTATATAAATGGCAATTCCATTCAAGGCTGACATTATTACAATATCACTTTAATCATTTGAAATGCAAAGAATATGTACAATTAAATTTTTGAAAAGATTTGGAAAAAAACTTGATTTTAATATCTTCTAAATTTAATTGAGTTTTTTGAATTTTTTCTCTTAGAAATGCCTCATACTGCATTTTTCGTGATGGAATTTCAAATATAGTTTTCTGAAGTTTGCCAAAACAACTAGAGATCATGAGAAGGCAAAGAGCCAATCCAGATACTTCCTCTCCTATTTAAGTTTTCGACACAGTGGGAAATATTTTACTAATCATAGGCACAGAACATTCTGTGTTACAAGTTCTGTTCCAAAGAGTGATTCCTCAGCTAGGACGGAGATGTGAGATGTTTGTAGTTTGTGATGTTCCTTCAGCATTTTACAGTTTAAGAAGTGCTTTCATCTGTGTTATTTTATTAAATTTATTTCTGAGTTCAGTTACTCTAATGAACTTGAATACATTAACAAAACCTTTTTTTAATGTCAGCATCTAAATCTATAAATCAAGGCAATAAAAATGTTTTTATTTTCAAATAAATATAGACTTGCCCTCTGCTGAGAGCTATTTTTATGTTGTAGAGTGAGGTTGGTACTATTAATACATATCATCTCCAGTATTGACTGCTGAAGATATGATTATATTATACAAAAATCCTATAACATATTAAATTATAATATATTAAAATCTTCCAACACAAAGGAGTAAATATTCATGAGTCTGAAACTATTACTGTTTTTTTTTAATTATTGAATCCTATGTTGCATAGAGTTTCAGACAAAAGCCTTCCTGTAGGAAGAATTATCATTATATCAAATAATATCTATTCAAAATTATTACACAATTATGTCTTTCTTCATTAACTGTATAGTTATATAAAACCCATACAGAAGATGCCAATGTAGCACTTAGAAAATAGTTGTTCTATTTACAACTCTTGAAATAACCAGGATAAAGTTAACATTTGATACTATTTAAAAGCATGTCACAGAAACGAAGATGTTTGTTTTAAAATGATAAGCTGATTTTAAAAGTAGCAACATGTTATATGACTCAGATGGAACCTTGTAAATAATTATAGTCACTAGAATGCTGCAGAAAATGTACAAAGACAAGTTCCATTGACTAACTGTTCGAAAACACCTTTGAGACATGACCTACAGTGACATGTTTCCACCACATATTTGTCACATATGCTTTATGCTTAGCAAAATTTAAAAGTGAAATATGTCACTGGAGCATAAAGATTCTGAGTCAGACTTTCAAATTCTGAGCTGTTCAAGGTGAGCTGGTTTTATATCCCAGAGTATCTCTCCTACAAAATCAAATCAAAACATACTCTTTGACTATCCCTGCCTACCAAATGGTTAATAAGTCTTCTGGTAGAATTAGCATGTTGCTGACTTTTAAATCCTAACTAGTTCTTAATTATGAGAAATCAGAGAATTGACCAAATTCACCAATGCTGGTACCAGTCTTTCTACCCTCACCAGCAACCTCCCCAATATACTAAAAATTTGTACATTGGATCTTTAGAGCAAATTTTCTTTCTTCATTTCTAGTAAAACCTAAAGAAAAAGGAAGTATTAATAGGGCTCTCATGTGAAGTTGCAGAGTGTCTGTAACATATGTTCCTTATCTTATCAGAATAGAGAAGCTGTTCAAGGAAGGCTTAAGCTGTTCTGGCCTACAGTGTAAAAACCAAACAGGATGTCAAGAACACATCTCAAAATCTTCTGCTTAATATTGTGTCTATTTTAGGCTCCTGAAAATATACATACTAATTAATGGAACGAAGTAACAGATCTAGGAGATGTTTAAAAGCTTGTGACAGCCAAATGTGATTGGGACCTCATTAAGATTAAGATTATACATTGATGAGTTTAAGAAATGCTCTCATTGGCAATGGATACGAGTTCATTTCTACTGGAAGTAACATACACTTCTAAGGAATTACTTGGGTAACATCTCTTTCCACAAAGTAATTACCTTCTATGTTTTGACATGGATGACACTTGTTAATGGCAGTCTCAAGGTGTTACAAATGCATAAATCACTGTCAAACACTCTCAATTACATAATGTAGGGTATTTTTGTACCAACATCTCCATCATCAAAAAAGTACTTAACAAGTTACTCTGCTAAGAGAATTACATAAATTCCCTTTAGTAAGGAAGGGTTCCATACTGAAAATAATAAAGCAATTTTCAATGCACAGAGAAAAGATGTTAAAAAATGTTAAAGGATGAGTTTAGTGCATTCAAAACTGAGCATGGGGCTGCGGATGTGGCTCAAGCGGTAGGGCACTCGCCTGGCATGCGTGCGGCCCAGGTTCGATCCTCAGCACCACATATAAACAAAGATGTTGTGTCCGCTGAGAAGTAAAAATAAATAAATAAATATTTTTAAAAAAACTGAGTATGACACATATTTGTTGATGAGGTGAAATTATGATAAATTCAGTGATAGAGGAAAGGTATATTTAGTCCCACAGATATCTAACTATGATATCTCAAGTGAATGCTATTTACATTTGTATATTGACTGGACTCCCAATGTATATGACCATAAAAGAGAACAAATTATACGGTGCAAGTAGAAAAATGTGCATATTGAATTTCAAACGTACTATCATTATGAAGAGAAGAGGATTAATTTCCTAATTACATTTTAATATGAGATGACATTTACAGAACACATACTGCTTTTATTGAAAAGGAAGACGATTTAGAAATATGCTAATACCATCCAAATATGAGGATCACAATGAGATTTGGCTGTCATCATGCACACCCACACACATGACTGGAGAATTTGGATCTTGACCCTTCCCTTTTTCACAGAGACTTCATTGCACAGAATACGTGTTTACATTTCCTTTTTAAAAATTTTTTGCTCTGAATTCTAAAGCAATGTATCAGTGTGGTTTGTAGGAATAAGCAGGCAAATCTAGTAGATAACTATTTTCCATATAATTAGGCATCATTTTCTTCTCATATCTCACAGGAAATAGGTTATCAGTATGATACTTTGTTATTTCGAATTGTATCCTGGCATCGGAAACTTAATGAGCCTCGTATTATCTGATGAAATGTACCCACAAGTTTGATGGAGCACCAAAATCCCTGGGTGGGCAGACAGGCAGTCAGGTAGAAAACAGTGGAACAAGGGAAAACTTAAAACAGAGATAAAAGAATAGAAAGAAAAAAAAAGCTAAAAGTAGGAACTTAGAGGGGACAGGATAAAAGCAAAAGAAGCAAGGGAAATGTGTACTTTGCATATCATGGAACATTTTCTTTTGTGCTTCAAGGGGCAAGAAAGAGTTTCACAGTCTAGGCAGAGTATTCAGATGGAATGTGCATTGCTGTAAGAACACACACACACACACACACACACACAAATGCTTTCACTACAAAATTCTACAGGAAAAATAAATATCAGTGGCTGCCACCATCCAAGTTCACACTGTGTGCCGGATACTAAAGGCAGAGTACAGACATGTTTCCTGCTTTCCAGTCTTAAAACTATAATGTAGTTATTTATGCTCATGTCACAGATAAGCCCAGAGAATCAGATGATATAAGTGATTTGCCCAAGGTGACAGTGGTCTTACGAACAAAAGCCCAAGTTGCCCACTCCCTCCACTACACCATTTTGATAGATTTATTTCCAATATTCAGCATTTTTGGTATTTCAGGTAAAGTCAGGCAGCATGTGGTGTTTGCTTTTAGGCACAAATCCCCTGTTCAAGTGTTTCTGATTGCTACCCAGTGCCTAATCTGCATAACACTGTAGGCTGCATTCTGAACAACTGCATTTCTTTTTCTCGCACCCTAGACTAGAGAGAGACTGAGCGGAGACATGTGCTCCTGACCAGTTTGTCCCATCACAGAATCTATAAACCACAATGATAGATACAGAGATGGTTGTGAGACCCAGCCCTATAGAACCAGTTATTTGACCTACTGTTTTTCTTGTGTTTCTTTTTTGAAAAGTTTATTAGGGAAATGGAAGGGCAAAGACACCATAAGTGACAGAAAACAAATTTTGAAATGATCCCTTCAAAACAAATAGAAACCCAGGCTTGACCTCCCCAAAAGGACAAGATACTGGCTGATTAGCAATCATGTTCTCTGGCGACCCATCAAAAGTGGGGAGGATACAAACTATTTATAGGATTGATACAGAGGCCGTGAGAAGGAAAGTCTGAGAACATAAAAAGGAAAGAGAAGGGTAAGACATTTCCAAGGAGACCCAGACTTTGGGCTGTGCTGTACATCTCAAATACTTTTGCAAATAGTTCTATAAACGTTACTGGGAAAGTAACATGCTTAGTATTGCTTCCAAGAATTTCCCTGGATTTCTTCTACATGCCATACCACAACCCCCAGGTGAACATGGCAGAACTCAAAGACCACACATCTAAGAAAAAAAAAGAGAAACAAGAAAAGACGCATGCATCTTTAAGGAGAGTAGAAGTTACTGGTGGAATCCAGAGCCCCTTCCACATAAGCCTGTGTTTTGTTAAGCAATGTCCCAGCAAAAGTATGTCACTCTTTAGGTGACCTTTATTACCAGTCTTCAATGTAGCCTAGTCTCTGTTTCCAGTTTGCAAGACTTGTACACCAAGACATGTTGAACAAGTTGAGAAAATTCACGTTTTTCCTTATGAGCAGGTGATCATGGCAATGTGCTCCCAAATTGCCCAGTCCTTGTGAATCTCTCACTGCCCTGGATTGTTTTGTCCCACCACAGTGGCCTCCTGAGGAAAAGCAACTAGCTCCCTATGAAAACTGGTGGAAGGATCTGTTGATTATGGAACTATCAGGCGTGAAGTTGCCCTTCACTGTATCTCCAGGGTCTAAGTGTTTGAGACACAACCAAGGAGATTTAGGCTATAGGCCCTAGAGGAGAGACAGAAAGAGAGAGGATTCCTACTTTCAAGCATCTCTGAGGCTAAGAGAGCTCTTCTGAAAGTTCTTCGATGTCACTTAGCAGCTTCTCTACCTTACAGTGATGTTAGTCATGTAAAATACAATTAAATCCTGACATATGTAAGTGAACTCCTGACCCAGGAAAAAATACATACGAATTTTTTATATAGCTAAGAAAAAATTCATTTAATTGTGTAGAAAATTGATTTATCTGCCTAGAATAAAAGAGATATATTTCTTATAAATTACAAATTATAAAACCAGAGCAAGAAAGGAAAGGAGGAAGAAGAAAGGATGATTCAAATTATGCAAATAAGATAACATTATATAGGAATTCTGTTTTTAAAAGGTTATGAGGAAACATCTGCTGTCAATTTTAAATTTTTGATGGATAGAAATAGGATTAGATAGCCCTGACACACAAAGTAGGAAAAAGAAAATGTACTCAAATCTGCCATTCTGCTTTGTTCCAGATGAGGGGAAGCTTGTTTAAAGGAATAGCAGAGATTGGCACTCTTCTCAAGCTTGGATTCTGCTCACACTTTTTTTGGCCCTTAAGTCAATGAGGTCATGTTTGGCTGGATCTCTACATTGACATTGACATGTTATATCATCATGAAAAAGATCAGAAAACCACTTATCACTTAAGTTAGGAGAGGACTCTGTCTGTCTCTATTTGACCTCCCCACCCTGTTATCCACCCTCAGTGGCTACTTTTGAGGTAAATTCAAGGACATGTAGGAATGGAGTTGAGAATCACTGACAAGGAGGAAGGATGATGATCTTTCCATTGGAACACCATGCACAGAGGAGTGAATCTCTAGTATAAAATATCAAAAAAAAAGGAGTAAATAGGGACCAGGTAATTATTCTGCTATATGCAAAGCATAAGGATGTTTCTTTAAAGACAATGTGTAAGCCAAAGAGATGGGAATTCTGGAAAGAATGTGAGCTATCGAAATAACATGCAATGTAATTCCACCACTGTAGTGCACTGATAAAATAAATTTGACAAATTTTTGGAGTATTATAATTAAAATTAGTGAGACACCATATTCCTATTATGTTTTGCCATATTTATTTTTATAAGTCTGGTTTGTTTTGATTATTTAGTGTAACATTTCACTACAACTTCATTTGGTATAACCAATTATGTTTTTATGTACAAATAGATGAAAACCTACCCAGAATTTGAGCAGACAATGTTTTGTTTTAGGAAAAATACCAATATTTGCAAATTGCTAAAAAGAAAAAAAGGAAAAAAGAAAGCTGATCTTTCAGAGAACATTTTTCTTTCTTACAAGCTTTCTTTTTATAGATTGTGAAGAAATTGAATTATTGTCATGAATGAATATTGGTGAAGGAAACAGCGGTACCAATTTAATTTTCATTTTTGCCTCGTTGTTTCTGCTATGATGATCACCAGGATATTATGTTTTAAAGGGGAAATAAGAAAATTTTAAGTAGGTTCCCCCCTCCAAAAAAAAGTACAAACTGTCAATAAACATATAGAACTATGCTTAACCTCACAAATGAAGGAATTCACATTACAAGGACGTGTTTCTTTCAATGAAACTTTAAGAGAACTTTAGTGAAATGAAACACATCTAAATGGAACAGGGAATAAATTATAAAATTCTCATTTACATATATATATATATATATATATATATATATATATATATATATATATATAAAAGAGAAAGAGAGGATATATATATAAAGAGACAGGCATTCTGCATCCTTTGGGGGTGAATAAGAAATCCAAAGTAAGGAAATAGTTCTGTTCATAGTGATTTTCAGAGATTTTTTTTGTAGAAAAGGATCCTGTAGGATGGGCAGAATTTGGAATTTCTGCCCAAATAGGATACTTAGATGTCTCGGTAAGTGCAGATGCTCACATATTTTCTTGACTAAGTGTGGTGGTGGGTTTATGAGGCTTCATGAAGAGCTCATTTTCATTTCTTATATGGAATTTGAGGAGTGGCCCACGGATGGCAAATTCTTTGGGGGGGCAGGTATTATATAGGTTCAGACTCACTTGAGGTTTCATTGCATTTTCTATCAGTTTCTTCAAATATAAGAAAGTATTCTTGGTTATTTTATAACATGCCTTTCCATCACATTTTTATCCTCTCATTTATATGTCAGGGTATCTGAGGGAGTCCTTTAAAAGTCCTCTAGGAGGCAGGTTAAAAGAAGACTTAATCTGATACTGTACTGGAGGCTCATAGTTCTCTTTAAACTCAGTGCCTAGCTGTTCTAAGCCTCTCAGCACCACGGAGAGAGATACAGGTAGAACCTAGAAGCAGCAGAGAGCCCCCAGCCAGTGAGACTTGTGAATGATAAAAGTACACACACACTCAATACCTTCTCAACCACCACAAATCCATGCTTTTCAAGTATAATTTGTCAATGGAAGTTTTATTTTCCAAACACCAAGAGCACCAGAAGAAAACGTGATATAGGAGAAGAAAAAATAAGCACAGATAAAGCCATATATTGTAGATAAAAATCTTCTAATGACCAGTGTGTTGACAGTGGGATCATCTGTGGGGAACAATTTACAGATTTAAATCACAGTTGTCATATTATTTCCTAATTTTGTGTCTAATTTAAAATTCTTATTTTCCCAAATATTTTTTGCACACCATGTTTTATCTTTAAACAAGGGGGGGGGAAGCTCTGAATATACTCAATGGCCAAAAATATTTCACTACAAACACTAAACCAAGCACTTCATTGATTGACAGCAACAAAAACAAAACTTTTCATCAAGGCACACTAGAGACCTTGGACCCTGTTGTTATAAATACCATTTTATTATATAACAGCATTGGCCATTCATTTGCATGTTGTCTGTAGATGCTTTCGTGCTGCAGTGGCAGAGTTGAGTTTTTGCAAAAGATACCACCTAGTCCCAGAGCAAAAAAAAAAAAAAAAAAAAAAACCAAAAAAAAACATTTTTCCTGGACCTTTACAGAAAATGTTTACCAACCTCTGTGTCTTAGGAGGTCTCTCAAAACCTATAGATTTATATTTTATTTACAGCTCTAACAAGTGGCAAGACTCATTCTCCCAAACAGAAAAAGTAAACGAGAAGTGAACAAATATTTGTAAATGAAAGAATTGACCTTCCTTCCTCCTCTTCTCTTTGATAGAAAGTGAGCATAATAATGGCCCTGAGCTAAGATGTAATGGAGTCCTTACTACAACAGTTTCTTCAAACTTTCATTTTGGAAACTAAAGGTACAGACATAAAAATACATATTTTTTTCTAATTCCCAGAAGGCTCAACAGAGTACCCATTTCAATTAGGGAAAGAGAAAAGTGGTTGGTACCTTGCATAATAATAAGTTTGACTGGCCCTATGGAAAGGTGGAGCCTTGAAAATATAAAGCATTTTGGAAAATATTACGTTTCTCCTCAATATAGGTTTAGCCTACTATTTTAATTAGTTTTATTCTTGGCATATTATGTGTAAATGTATCCAATAATTCTGATCTTTATTCTCTGAAAATGTGAGAACAGAAAAGACACACCAAAACTCACATAGATGAGAATGGCTAAGAACAGATCTGCAGAGCACCTGTATGTTCAGGCTCAACTGCAAGGCTTAAAGAGGCATAACCCCCGTCCCTGGTCTGTTCTGTAGATCTGGAGTGGGAGTGGTAAAAGTGGAATCAGCATAGAAATTAAGGACATGCCTATGCTTTCTTAAGTAATTCTTCTTTAGATTCTGGAGAAAATCATATTTCATGCACATCATATTTCATGTATTCTCTTTTCTTTGTTCTTTAGAGCTAAGCTGTGAAAGACTTTTAAATAGAACAAAAAAGATTACTGGATTTCCTAGTCTATTTTCTGCTACTATAACAGAATACAAGAGACTTGGTAATTTATAAACAATAGAAATGTGTTTGGCTCATTGTTCTGGAGTCTGGCAAGTCCAATATTGAAGGAGGCATCTGGTAAAAAACCTTTGCATTATACAGTAGCATGGCAGAACACCAAGTGAGCATGTGCAAGACAGAAAGAGGAAAATCGGGCTACACTCTTTCTTCACAGGACTCCACTCCTGAGATAAAGAGTTCACTTCAACAAAGGCATTACTTTATCCATGAGGGCAGAGCCTTCATAACATAGTCTCCTCTTAAAGATCCCAACTCTTAATACTGTTACAAGGGCAATTAAATTTCAACAATACATTCAAACCATAGCATTGGATATCTTCAATGAGAAAGTAAGTATTCTCTAGCACACTCTCCAGATCATCTAAATATATGTCATCGTGCCTTTCATTGTCTGCAAACTATTTATAGCTCTGTGAGTTGTAGATAACTCAAGTAATTTAAATAGCTTTTATACAGCAAAAAGACTTGATGTCCTTCTTGCCCCTTATTCCTGCCTTCCCATAAAGAAATAAAAATAAAGTTTTGCATGTATTTGTAAATTCATTTCTGCATTCATGATTAATCTTGAATCTTGATATGTATGATACCATACAGTTCGGTATTAACAGTGAGGGATTTCATAAACCTGAGGGACTAAAGTCTGTAGTTCTGGTTGGCAAACTGTTTAAAATAAGGACATGTATAATTTTTTTTCAAACTTTAATTCAAAATGGTATTAATAAACAAAAGCCTTGGTGGTTAAAATAAAGAGCTTTAGTTATTGGGGAATCAGTCAAATGGAACACCACTTTTGTTAACCCCGCTGGGTAATAGGGCACAACAGAAAATGGGAAAAGTATCTTCTTTTTTCTCAGCACAGATAAGAGCACAATATTTACTGTAAAGGAGAAATTCAATGTTCAATTGATTCCTGAATTTGAACAGAGAATATGAGTTCAATCCAAATAATTGAGGATGAAAAAATAAATATAAGCAACCAATATGTGGCCATGAAAAACCTCTATTCAGGCTATATATAGAGAGCATTTAGAATTTATCCCAAGATGAGCAGACCCTAAAATCTGAGGAATATTTAAAAAAAGAAAACAATTTCATCAACAAATACTACTCCCATATGGCATACCTATATCTATTTTGTGGACTGATTCATCAACTATTATAATCCCTTGTGAAAGGACAATGCAAAGATTTAGTTCTGCATCCATGTCCCAAGATCCCAAGATTGATTATGCATTGATTGACTTGAGGAGAGAAGCTCAAAACCTGACAATGATGATAAAACTTTATTGCATCCCAGATTCGGAACAAAAATATATTAGGAAGGAGATTTGCAATCTATGGCCTATGAGCCAAACTCTGTACTGTTTGCTTTTGAAAGGAAAGTTTAATTGGAACACACTGACTTACATATTGCCATAGAGACTGTGTGGTCTGCTACAGAAAATATTGTCCTTCCTCCAGACATTAAGTAGGAAACCTGCATTCATGAAACTGCTAAGCTAGTCAGAGTTTGCAAAGGTAACTTTGTACTGATCTCTACCTCAGAACCAGATAACTGGCCTTTGAGGTAACTAACTCACCAATGATTTAATTCTGTTTCCAAGCTTATCCCAGGAGGTGCCACTAAGTTTCCTTGCTCCTCTTCTACAGCAGATCATGTACTTCTTGCTGCATGCTGTTTTCTACTCAGCTCTAGCCAGATGGAGGAAGAAGCTTGTTCTCAAACTCTTTCCAGGTGAATATACTGAGGTGCTAACTTGAGTTTTTTCCTGCAAAAGACATAACTGCAGAAGTTGAAATGGACAGATAATCTGAAAACAGCACCTTTGAATTGAAACTACCCTTTCTATCACCTTTGTTCCACACTTTCTGATCCTGATATCATAGTTAAGCCTAAACTTCAGAGTAGACATTAAAGTCCCTCCATTAAATATTTAATTTCACATGTGACCTTTTAAAAAATCTTTCATTACATATACTACAGACAATTTTTTTTCAATTTTCAAATTATTTTCACCAGTGGTTTAAAAATATTTTCACCAGTGGTTTTTCATAATGGACTAAATTTTGAGTGGCGTTGGCTCTGATACCTGAAAGTCACAGCAGAGACTCTTGATCCCGTATGAAGGAGCCAGGAGCTAAAAGGATATACTCATCATGACATAGGGAAAAGGAACAGCTTGAGGGAGAATCTAAAGCTGGTGACAGTTGCAAAAAAGTAACATTGAATAAATGTACATGAAGCAGTTTGTTTTTAACACAAAGCTGCAACATAGAAAATGCCTTAGTGATTGTATTGCAGCTTGTATTTTACCATAACTTGTTCGGATGCATACTAGTCATGTCATAATATCAAACAATCTGGTTTTGATACAAAGATCAAAAAATATGTTTTTCACAGAATAAATACATTTCAGAAAGGACAGGTGGCCCTTCCACTTGATCTGGTGCCACTTTTCATCCTCCACCTTGCAATTAGCTCTTGCTTTTGCTTCTGGAAACATCAGTAGGACCAGGACTTCTCTGTCCATGCTCCTCAGGAAACTGGGAGCCAACAATATTTGTCCAATCACTGGATGATCCTAATAAATCCAATCAGATTTTTAAGACCAGTTATATGATTTAAGCCCTCTTTGCCTTATTCTCCATCCCCAACACTGTTATTTTTGACTTGTTCACAATTCCTTTCCAAAGGGAAAACTTTAAACTCCAAAATTTAAAGAAAAAAATTCAAAACACAAACACACAGTCAGATAACAAATAATTAGAAATTATGTTAATTCAACTGAGGACCATTCACAAATTTCAATAGCAGATTGCTCCACATTCTGAAGAATGGATAAAGAATGGAAAGTCTAGGGAAGATTGTATCAGGAGAGGTTCATGTCACCCTGACTCCCTTCAAAAACAAGCTTCTGCCTGGAGTCAGTCTTTTTTAATGAGGTGCTCAACATTGTCCATTGAATTTGTACCTTATAAAAAGTTAAGAAAATTAATGTTTCATGCCCCACCATGTATTTTAATATTGTTCTTGCTTTCCTCTGTTTTATTCTCTCCTTATTATGGGCCAGGCTATATGGGCAATGACCAAACAGACTCCATTTTACCCTAAGACTCCATATCATGTATGAAATGCTTCTCCCATGGGAAAACCTCAATGCTGTACCCATTAATAGTTACCTAGCATAACATACTTTGCAACACAAAATAGGAATTCTTACACAATGTAAAATTGTTCTCCTTGCTTTCCTTTTATCTTGAGCAATGTACCTTGTCAGAGATTGATTGTCTAGACATTAGTAACCATTCTCTAACTTGTACTCAACTAGGATCATTTTGACCTACTTCCCTTCTGCTTGCTTGCTTCTATGCCAATCTGGAAATTCCTGTGGAAAATACCAATGTACCCATTGCATTGTCTCACTAACTGCCCAATCCAGTTTCTGTACCTGCTTGCTTACAGCTCTGTCAACCCAGATATACTTTTCACCTTTAAATATCCTAAAATGCTCAGGATTGGGGCTGTTCCTTGCAGAGATAGTAATGGGTCCTGTGGTGGGCAGTCGAAAGCAAGCTGACTACATAAAGACTCTTCAATTTGGATAAAACTGGGACTTGGTGTGTTTTCTGAACAACTTTCCCTACAACATCCTGAAGTTTCTTTTTATTTTTTTTTGGGGGGGGGGCGTTAAGTAATTTAAGAGATAGCACTAACAAATGTGTTCAGAATATGGCATTTGCAGATTGCGAAGAACATTTTTACAAATCAGATAAAGCTGTAGTTCAAGCTTACTTTGAAAAGCATCTGCTACAAAGTTTATTTTCTCCCTTCTCTGAGGTTGTTGATAGTCATTGATCATTATTTTGGTTGACAGATATCTTGCACTAACTTAGGTTTCTGTCATTACGTATTAGCATGCAGATTTCTTCTTAAAGTGAGCATCTGAATGCACTGCAGATATAACAAGGGAGATTGCAATTGTGAACGCATTTTTTTTGCTGCATATTAAAGATGTGTATTTCTTACCTATTGCAACAAAGGTCTACTTTTCAGATAATTGTAAAAATGATTGGCTTTGAGAAAATGCTTATATGCACAATTTCAATTTTATTTGTTTCTAAAAGCAGCGTAAGCTAACTTAACCTTTTAGCAAACGTGGTTCTGACAAAATTCTTATGAAATAAATATGGGTCAGAAATCCCTACCCATCTCTTCTGCTTATTCAAAGAGAGGCTGAGCTCAGAAGTCAATGAGCTGTGAGGGACCAAGTGAACGAGAAAAACCAAGTTAAAATCATAGAGAGTGGATTAGACCTGGCTCATGAATAAAGACTGAAAAGAGACCATTTTTCCCAGGACACTGAAAGAATGGACATGGTTTCAGATGAGAAACCTTGTTTTCAATGACAATTCCCCTATGACCTGACTATATTTATCCAGAACTTTATATTAAACCTCACTGTTGGTTTAAGGAAAATTAAGCAGGTTTCAGTTCCTTAAAAACAATGATTCCTGGCTATAATAGATATTTGTACCAGGACATAATAGAGAAATGTATAAATTTGCCTATTGCTTTGAGAAGCTGGGAGAGAGAAAGCAGAAAGGGCTAGGAAACTCTCTGTAGCATACAGTAGGACTCGCCTAATTAATTCATTTACTGTAACCTGGGGAGATCCAAATAAGCCACTGAAAATATTTGGTGAGATTTGGTAACAAAAAGAAAGGTATATGCAGATCTTTATGACATTTAATTAGTTTTAGTAGAAAATGATTCACTTTGGTCCATGGTAACATTGATGCATGTGAACAGTAAAAAGTCAGGTGCCCACTGTAGAATAAAGGAATGTCAGGTTGTCATTAACAGAAGGAAAAGGGACCAAGAGGAGGAGCAACTCAATAAGGAGGTAATGAGGTGAGAAGTTTTGGCATTACATCCTATGAGAGAAATGCCTTTTAAAGATTCTAGAATATTCGAAGCTTAGGGAATCAGAATCAAAAGGGTCAGAGTCAGGAAAGAGGAATTTAAAGGACAAATCTGGATCACATTACAAAACCAAAGAGGGTCTAAATACACCTTACAACTCTGTATCATCCTCATCACATTTTAATTTTGTTGATCCATGTTTTTCTTCTCATAATTATTAAAAATAAATGTTTTTTTTAAATAATGAGGATTATCGGTGCTTTTTAAAAATGAAATTAGGGTTAGGGAACCTATGTTCTATTCCACAGCATTCCAGAGAAAATAGCAAAGTCTTAGGGAAGATTAAATGACATAAAGCTGGGTGTACGGGAGAAAAACAAGGAGACAGGAATAGACCTCAGAAGTAGTTCTGAGATGTTAGCTGGTAAGAAACTTCATTTTTCCCCACGACAGTGTACAAAATGTGCAAATAGACAGGAGGGCCTGAAGAAAGAAGTTGAAACTATAAGAGAATTATATCAAGGCCATTCAGAAGTTAGAGATGTGAGGCAAGAACATTCATTATTTGCTAAAGTATGCTTTTGGACATCTATTCTCTACTTGGGACAATTCTAAATGTCTGACCTCTGAGGACAACACCTGAATTTTTTGAAACTGCTCTTCAGTCTCCCTCTAAAGTGAAATTTGAAAGAAATACTTTTTATTTACCCTCTGATGATTCAAGTAAAATGATTACAGAGTATTCACATAGTTTCTTTGTACTAACAAAATCTATCTTCAAAAGTTTAGGGGTTTTTTTTCTCTCTCTTTTATTGAATAAAATAATCTCTCTGTTGATATTTTTTAAATTGGGTCAGAAGATAAGTCTTGCCAAAAAAAAAAAAAGAAAGGACTTTTATTTAGGCTTTGACATAATTCATTATATTTGCAACTATACATAAAAGGAAGAAAGATGAAACCCAAAGTTGTAAAAGCACTTTCATATAACTGTCAGGAAACACAAACACAGCTTCCATTTATCTGATGACACTGGAGAGAAAAGTTGTTCCCAAATGATGTGAGGTTAAATCTACAAAGGTGAGGTGAATTGTGAAGGGAAGCATTCAGCAGATGAAACCAATCAGCACAGACAAGCAATCAAGAAAACATTGTCATTTCTTCCTCTCTGTAAAAGGTGTATGCTGTTGGGCTTTGGGGACAGAGGACCTTCATAATTGTTTCAAATGTTTGCTTCACTTAGTCTATCTGCACACCACTAAGCCACCACTTGACATAAATCTAGTTGTTGATTACTCTAAGCAATCTTGACTCAAATCTTCACTCCCCTTTGACCTTACTACAGAGTATTGTTATGGCCTGCTTACTTACCAGTCTCCCCCACCTGTCTGTAAATTTATCGAGGACATGGACTACATCTAAAATAGTGGTTCTCAAAGTGTGATTCTGAGAACCATAGCATTATGTGGGAAATGAGTAAAAGTTAAAAATTCTTATGTCCCACCCCAGATTTACTGAATCAGAAACTGCAGAGGACTGGGGGTATAGATGGATGGCAGAGCCTTTGCCTTGCATGTGTGATTCCCAGCAATGCAAGAAAAGAAACTCTGGGATGGAACTCAGTACTCTGCTTTAAGGAATCCTCACCTGGTCATTAAGATACTCATTAGTGATCATGAAACCCACTGACAATGATTCAAAATCAGGTATCAAACACAATACTTGACACAGTGTAGTGCCTCACAGGAAAAAATAAGCTTATGGGGAAACCAGTATTTTAATGCTTTCAGCATATAGGTCAGTCCCCACCCCTTTCTCTAGAGCCCAGCTATTATAAAGAAAAGTAAAATATTAACCTATTCTTATTATGAAACCATGTTACTCCTTTCTAAAATATTTGCAATATTAAAAGGAAAATGCAATAAGAAATAGAAGGTTGTCTTATGCAGGACTCAACTACCTTTTAGATCAGGAGCATCAGGGAAAGCTGCTGATTTAGGTAACAGCTCTTAGAACTCTCATAAGACCATGAATTGCAGTGAGCCATTTTTTAGATTTTTCTACTTTCTTTCAATGTGGGCTCCTTCAGGGTAGATTCTGTACTCATAAACCACAGAACTTAGAACTATACTTAGCGGGTAGTGGATATTCAATATATATTTTAAATGAATTAATTAATTAACTCTAGAAAATCAACAATCCATTTATGATTATATAGTACTATAATTTGTAAACACATATTTCAGTAATAAATTCCATGCAGACTGGAAACCATTAAACTTATTGACATTAAATAATGCACATTGCCAACACATTCAGTCACACTTTGCTGAGAAAATACAATGTTCTTGTGTTCCAGTGATTTAAAAGTATCCCACTAACAGGATCATTATTCATAATTATGACCATTCTCTTCAAGATGAACAACTACTTGGAAGTAATAGGTCAAGAGTCAGAGATAATACATATCAATAGAAGAATAATTTTATTGGCAAGTTCTTTGGGTATGGGTTAGTCAGCTTTCCATCACTATAACAAATATCTAAGATAATCAACATATGAAGAGAAAGATTTGTTTGGCTCACAGTTTTAGAGGTTCCTGTTGACTATAGGGTAGAAGATAACTGAACTCATCATTTCCAATTATGGGGACAAAACTGTAAATATAAAAATAGAAGCTGATATTTGGCTGCATATTGGGTACACTGAGTGCTGTAATATTGAGCTCTCCCTAAAAGATGAGGTATTGGTAACCTGTAGGGTTACCACTATAAGGCAATATGGCAGAAGCTATAATACCTCGGATCCACAGTGCAAGAGAGGAAGACACACAAACATCATGAAAAAACAAGGGAGGAAAGTACCTGAAACAAGCCAAGATACTACAACAATAGAATCCATAGATAGCGCAGTAGGTGAAATGTCAGAGAAGGAGTTCAGAATATACATAACTAAAATGATTTTGGAATTAAAGAATGACCTAAGTGAGGAGATACAGGCAAAAATCAACCACACCAACAAAGAGATAAGACAACAAATACAGGTTGCAAGAGATACAGGTTCAAAAAAGAGAGATTCTGGGAAAAAAAAAAAAAAAACAGAAATCCTCAAAATGAGAGAAAAAATAAGCCAAATAAAAAACTCAATAGGAAGCATCACCAACAGACTAGGTCACTTGTAAGACAGGACCTCAGACAAAGTAGACAAAATATACAATCTTGAAAATAAAGTTGACTCACAGTGAAGATGGTAAGAAACCATGAACAGAATATCCAAGAATTGTACAATACCATCAAAAGACCAAATTTAAGATTTATTGGGATAGAGGAAAATTCAGCGATTCAAACTAAAAGAATGCACAATCTCTTCAATGAAACAATATTAGAAAATTTCCCAAGCATGAAGAATGAATTGGAATATCAAATACAAGAGGCCTATAGGACACTAAATGTACAAAATTAAAACAGATTTATACCAAGACACATTATAATGAAAATGCCTAGCATACAGAATAAGGATAGAATTTTAAAGGCTACAAGAGAGAAAAATCAGATTACCTATAAGGAAAGACCAATTTGGATCTCAGCAGATTTTTCAACCCAGACCCTCAAAGCCAGGAGATCCTACAACAGCATATACCAAGCTCTAAAAGATAATGAATTCCAACAAATAATCTTATATCCAGCAAAATTAAGCTTCAGATTTGATGATGAAATAAAAACCTTCCATGATAAACAAAAGCTAAAAGAATTTACAACAAGAAAGCCTGCACTACAGAACATTCTTGGCAAAACATTCCATGAGGAGGAAATGAAAAACAACAATGAAAATCTGCAAAGGGAAGAACTATAATAAAGGAAAAGTCAACCAAAGAAGAAACCAAGTCAAGCAAAGTAAAGTAAAACACAAAGTAAAACGTAGTAAATACAAAAAAGTAGAGATACTACCCTGCATTCTCTCAGACCATATGGAATAAAATTAGAAATCAATGATAAAATAAAAAATAAAAGCTACTCCAACACCTGGAGACTAAATAGTATGCTATTGAATGAACAATGGGTTGCAAAAGATATTAGGAAGAGATTAAAAATTCTTAGAGGTAAATAAGAACACGGATACAGTGTATCAAAATCTATGAGACACTATGAAGGCAGTTAGTTCTAACAGGAAAGTTCATTGCATGGATTTCATTCCCTCAAAGAAGAAAAAGTCAACGAATAAATAACCTAACATTGCATCTAAAAGCCTTAGAAAAAGAACAAATCAACCCCAAAAGCACTAGAAGATAGGAAATAATTAAAAGCAGAGCTGAAATCAATGAAGTTGAAACAAAAGAAACAATTGAAAAAATTGACAGAATAAAAAGTTGGTTATTTGAAAAAATGAATAAAATTGATAAACCATTAGCTATGCTAATGAAGAAAAGGAGAGAGAAAACTCAAATTACTAACATCCATGATGAAGAAGGAAATACTATGACAGACGCTACAGAAGATAATTAAAAATTATTTTGAAAATTTGCACTCCAATAAAATAGAAAATATCAAAGGCATTAACAAGTTTCTAGAGGCATATGATATGCCCAAACTAAATCAGGATGTTATACACAATTTAAACAGATCAATTTCAAGGAAGGAAACAGAGGACGCTGTCAGAAGCCTACCAACCAAGAAAAGCCCAGGACCCGATGGATACACAGATGAGTTCTACAAGAATTTTTAAAAAGAACTAACACCAATACTTCTATTTCATGAAATAGAAAAAGAGGGAGCACTTCCAAACTTATTCTATGAGGCCAATATAACCCTGATTCTAAAACCAAACAAAAACTAGGCTAAACCTATGCAAAACAATGTTTTTCATTTTGATTATAAACATATATATCACTATTGATTCAATATTTTCCAATTTTGTGTCTATAAGTTTTCCTGTGATCTTTAGGAAAAGGGTACCCTCAATAAGATCCTTAATGTCAAACCATTTCCCAATTTCTACTCCTATTTCTAATTATATTTCAAATTGATCCTGCAAAGAAATAGCCCCTTCTCTGAAGGACTTTAAAACATAAGAAAAGTCTGATTCCTTTTCCCAAGCCACTTTTCTTTTTCTGCCTGATAAAATTTCTTTAATTTTTAAGTAACCTAACTTGTGAACCTACTTCCATTTTTACTGATAACCTCTTTTGATCCATTTCATGACTGTAGCTATTACCTATATGTTAATGATTCCCAATGAATACTTACTTCATCCCTCCCAAGTGCCAGACCCATATAAACCACTTAGCATTGGACATCTCAAGATAGTTTTCAAAGCACTTTAAGATCTATATCTCTAAATCTTAACTCATGATCTTCTTCCCCCAAGTGCTATTCCTGCTACTCAAATATTTCCATATGATTTCAAAGCAATATACTTGGACTACGTGCTCAAGATTTAACTAGGTGCTTGATCATTCAGCCAAACAACTGACCTAATCTTGTATATATTAACTAATAATATCTCAAATCCATCTACTTGACTTGATCTCCATCACCACCACCCATTTCCAAGCTACTTTTATCTTCTCCCTGGACCACTAGAATAGTCACTTCACTATTTTACTTCCTATGTGGCTGTGCTGAGATCCAGCATCTTGGCATCTATACTCACAAATCTGATCATGTTACTATCAAATATAACCTGTCTGTGGCCTCCTATTGCTCTTAGATGAAGTTTGTAGACCTTTATCACACCCTTTAAGGTCCTGCTTGAAGTCTGAACTATTTACAAGGCCTACCATAACTGATCTCTCCAGTTTTCATCTACCTCTCACTTTTCACCCTCTATGTCTCAGCCAAACTAGCCTTCACATTTCCAGCTAAGTCATTTGTTGTGTTTCATTCTAGGATCTTTACTTTCACTGCTTTCTCTGAGAACAATATATTTTCATATTTATTTCCCTTTAACTAGCCTCAACTTAAATATCAATTTTTTGAAGTTGCTATGTCAGGCAACTTCAAAGATGGCTACAGCACAGGAAAATGTATGGGACTCTAAACATTTAGAACCTTGCCCTTTAGCAATTGAGCAGTGGAGGTGATTTTCCTTCCACTTGGATCTAGCTGGCTTAGGACTGCTCCAAATAGTAACGAATGGCAGAAGTAATGCCACATGCCTTCTAGGGCTACGTCATAAAAGAGATGCAGCTTTTTTCTTTCTGACTATCTTGGGACATTCACCTTTGGGACCCAATTACAATGCTTAAAGTCAGTTGCAGAGCCCTTATGTGGAGCTCTAGCCAGCAATCCTAGCTAAGATCCTAGTCAACAGCCAGCATCAAGCACCAGACAGTGAGTGAATGACCTCCCAATGATTCCAACTTCCACACTTGGAGTCCTCTACTGAGTTCCCAGACATCAAGGGCCAGAGGTCAGTCATCCTCTGTGTCCTCTTTGAATCTTTGATCTACTGAGTTTGTGAGCACAATAGCTATTGTCTAAAGTCACTAGGTTTAAAATTAATTTGTTCTGCTTGCCTGGAAGAAATGCCTCATCTTATCCTTCTCTGCACCTAGGTTCTGCTGTTGTAGACAACAATATCTTCTTTATAGTTCTTTCAACAAAGTCTTCAATGTCTGTCTACCTTCCCCTATACCTTGGAAATTTGATGGGGATGTGGTTTTTAACAGAATTGTTCACTTCTATGTTCAAATTAGATATTTAGTAAATATGCTTTAAATTATTGAATAAAGTTGTTAGAAATATTTAAAGAAAGGAATGTGATATTGAGAGACAAAGCAGAAATTATTAGTGACTTTTCAAAAAAATCCTTTAGAAACAAATTAAGAGATGATAATGCTATTCATTGGGAATGCATTTTGGTGGCATTCGTATTTATGAGATGGGAGGAAGCTATGGCTTAAGTAAGATGGATTAGCAGCATATATTTTGACATGAAGCACAGCTAAAATCATAAAATCATGGAAATTGGAGAAAAAATAAAAAATACCATAGCAAGTTAAAAAAAATATGTAAAAAGTCACCCACAGCTTTTGGAAAATCAAATATCTAAGCAATGGTGTCATTAAAGAAATGAAAAAGGGGACAAAATGACATGAAAAGTAGGAACCAACATCAGAATCCTGTTATAAGTAACAAAATAAAAATTAGATTGAGGTCAAGACTTAGTACTGTCATATGTTTTCCACTAATTGCAAATATTTCTTTGTAACTGAAGAGGATAGAGACTGTTGTACCTTCTTCCATACCAAATAAGGTAAATAAAAATTAATACATTTCCAATAACATCAGATATAAAAACCACATAGGTTAAGTTCTCCAACCCCATTTTCTTTGCAAAGCCTTAAATTCTTCAAATCTGATTTTTCCTTTTGCTAAGTTTTTCAAGATTCTAATAATTCTCAAGATATCTATATTGTATGCTTATTTGTTGTAAACAATCGTGAAATTTCAAAAATAATTTAACACAGCACTTAAAATGAAGGAAAACATGTATGTAGAAAAGAAATGTAAGGGTATGTAGACCTCATTGATATTATCAATAAATCCTTAAGGAAAGCTATTTCGATTGCTATTTAAAATTTTCTATGGCATTGAAAAGTGGGTAAACAAAGATTAAATAAAAAATCTCTGAAAGGAAATCAACATTCTTCCGCACAAAGAAAGAGCAATAATAAGGTACTTCAAGGATATGTGCCGAAATAGATTCAAGTTTTAGCGAATATCAAAGAGAAGGTATAATAAATTCTCTAAAGCCATGGTTCAAAACCAAGCACTTTGAGATAATAAAATATCCAGCCAAATGGACTTGTCATGAAAGATTTCTACAGCGGATAGAAATATGCCAGCAAAGCTTTACTGTAAGCACATGTAAGATAATGTATTAAGCAAGAGGTAATCCAAATCCCATTTACAATCTAATTGGGTCTGAGCTATCAGCAAAACTCAGGAAACACTCAGAAAGGACTTTGTAGATTGACACTCCCTAAAGGCATCCATGGAATGTGCTCCTCTAAGCTCATGCCCTTAAACAGAAAGTCCTCCATATAGAAAAAGCACACAGGCTTGTAGACTAGTCAAAAACTGATTCCTGAACTGCCCAAATCAATCTCACAGCTCATGCAGTCTCGTTCTGATTTCCCAGCTACAAAATTCAGTATTCATTTCCTTTTATGCTACTGTTCAGCTCACAGATTTGACAACTTAAGCTATCACGGGCTAAAATTCTGTCCATCTACCCACCACGAAGCATCACCTGCAAACCTTCTAACACTACTCTTGCAACACATGGGCTCTTCGACCTGGATAGACCCCTTCCAAAAACCAGTTGCCTCCCAAGGAAGACTGGGTATAATGTTCTGCTGTGGCCAAAATGACTGGAAGTTTGATGGGGATGTGTTCTCACTTTTCTTTTTAAGCAGGAATACAAATCATTTTCTGTAATGAAAACATTAAGAAAATTAAGATTTATTTTGCTGAATTTGGTTGTAGAAACCTTTTCCATAGAGCATCAACACAATAAAAGTTACCTCAATTTTGCCTAAATTATGTTGGTTTTGCATGAATATAAATTTCACCTTCCTTGTTTCTCAGTGAGTTGATCATCACTGGATAATGTCCCTTAGTTCAAATTACTATATTGTCAAATTAGCAAGAATACAAACACAAAACAATAGCAATAGAATCATTAAAATGTAGGCTGTTAAAATATGTGTAATAATATGTACATTCTTTGAAAATACCAATGTCACATAACTGAAACACAGCTACTGAATGTAAACGTTTGTCTTTCCATGTCTCTTTAACTCTGTAGAACGCTACTACCTTAATAACTGATCTTCATGGTTTATAATTACCAAATGCCATATGCGTTTCTCTTAATTAGAATGATCTACATAGTACATCCAGTTTGCTTTATTAAAACAGTACAAAACCAAAAAAAAAACTTATTGAAATAACTGAAAGATTAATCCTTTATAATATCAATCCAGTTTATGAACTAGTTTCTATTCTAAAGACTATCAGCAAAACTTGTGAGAGTCAGAAGTGTCTGTGATGGAATTCTACAATTCCATTTACATTTACAGTGCCCCAAACACAACAAAGACATATTTTTAAAACAGGTTGAGATCAATTTGTTCATGCCTTGAACATACAAGTTTTCACGCATTCCAATTTGCTGTGTAGTGTGCTTCTGCCATCTACTGGAGGAATGACATATTGCAGTTGCTATCACTTTTGCAGCAATTAAAGCAATGGTGGTTGAAGCATATTAACCAGTTTAAAGACGGTTTCTCTGGGTTCTACTGCGTCTAAAAAGAGACTAAATTGACTCTTCAAAGATTTCTAGGATAAGTGGCCTCCAGTGACCCTACCTCCCAGTATCACACCTAGTATAATCTCCTTCAACTGTGGGCTGCAGCTGAAATCTTCCAAGATAAGAGCCCTTCAGTAATGCCTGAGAGCCTTTCTTTTGTGGTAAGATTACTATTTTTTTTCCCAAAGGTACATTTAAAATTCTAGGTTACTTGTTAAAAATGTGTGATACCATAGAGAAACAAAAGGAAAAATCTGGATTTCCCCCAGCTGGACACCTAGATAACATATAGAAAAATGCATAGTTATATAATATCAATCAATATGGATAGATATTATAAAGGATTTTTCAGTAAACATTAAGTTTGGTTGAAGATTTGTTCTGACTTTTTCTATAAACATGATCAACTGGATAATTTCTATTTTATTTCCACAAGAAAAGTTTTCCATATGAATTTATAATAGCATTTAATCTTGCAGTTCTTTGAGTTAGTAGAAGCAACAATATTACCTCATCTGAAAGGTGAAGAGAGTGAAGTATCCAGAATTGGTAGCTGGCAGACTCCACAGTGGCCTCCAGTGACCCTACCTCCCAGGACCCACACCTGGTATAATCTCCTTCAACTGGGGGCTGCAGCTGGAATCTGACCAACAGCCCCTCCTCAACTGAACGTCAGTCAGGGACCCTTTAATTGAAGTCTTCACAACTAGTCCTTTGCCTTGGTGTTTTAGCCAGAATCCTTCATTCTGAATGTTGAGTGTATGGGATACTCTCCCCCCTGAAGTTAAGTTTCCTTCTCCAGAGAACATCCCGGAATCCCTTACCCCTCCCCCCTCCTCTCTTAAGGGTGCCATGCCAAAGAACCCCAAATTCAAAAGTTTTCTTGACCAATCCCCGCAGGACACAGTGTCTGCTTGCTGTTCCTGGGCCACCCTGCCAATCAGCACCCGCCACATCGCCTACTCAACCCTTCTTAAGCAGAAGCTTGCAAGCTCACACTCTCTGCCCTCCTCCTCTTTTCCTCTCTGCCCTCTTCCCCTTCTTTCTCTCCTCTCTCTGCTCTCTGCCTCTCTTCTTCCCCTTCAGGCAGCTCCCCCAATAAAATCCCTTGGTTGAACTTCCGACATCGGTGAGTCACTAGCCTTTCACTGAATATGTCTTCACTACTGAAACATGATCAGATCCTAATTCCTCATCATTACATCTAATCACCCTCACCTACCTTCAGCAACAAACCTGGTTTTGCCCAAATCCTGGCCCCCACTGGTGTTTCCTCTTAGTAATTTTCCATCTGCCAGTCCCCCACCACTTTCACCTCTACTCTGCTCCAGCTATAATTTCCTCTTTTTCTTCTTATATTTTAGAGTTGAGCCCAATCTCCCTTCATTACTACTGAAAAACTCTAATCCAGGGCTCTCTCTTCCTAGGAATTAATAATTGTCAAGAACAATTTCTTTCTTTAAAAAAAAAACAACACAATAGAATCTGACAGTCCCTGATTTACAATGGCTTGATGAACAATTTTTCTCATTTACAATGGTGAGAAAACACAACCATCCAATCTCTGTGTTTTTCATTTTCACTACATTGTCTAATAAGTTGCGCAAGATATTCAACACTCTATTATAAAACAGGCTTTGTTTTGTCCAACTGTAGGCTAATGTAAGTGTTCTGAGCACATTTAAGGTAGGTTAGGCTAAGCTATTATGTCTGATATATTGAGGGCATTAAATGCACTGTTGACTTACTATAATTTCATCTGAGTGGGTTTATCAGGGTGCACCCCATGGTAAGTCAAGGAACATTGGCACCTCAAAAAGGATGGCATGTCATTTCTGATATTTGGTTATAGAAGACTTGATTTCTGTCTTACTGGCTCTACGCACCATCCCCTCTCACATTCTGTCTATGTGTGCATGTCTATCACTTCCCCACCCCCCTTCTTTCTTGCCAACTCTGCAAAGCAAACCTCCTTTTTGCAAATGATCTTTGTACCCTGTGGGTGGCAAGGAACCCAGGAAACCTCTGATCAATAGCTTTGAAAAATAAGGCCCTCAGTATAACAACCCTGAATCATATCCCAGCAGATTAAAAAGAGATAGAAGAAACAAATGATGCAGTGCAACCAAAGTGCCAACCAACTATCTTTGCATCAATTAGGTAAATAAGAAAGCAGTTCAGTATAGTGATGAATGAAGAGTGTGAAAATATGCACATGAGCACAATGGATATAGATAATAAGCTCAATGTGGAAAATGCTGAAAGAAGAATATCTTCTCTGGAGAAAGACCAGGAAAAAGTTCATGGGACATAAAGCTTTTAATATAGGCCTTATAAAGAAGTTTAGGATTCCAAAGTGGGGAGAGAATTCTGAGTACTGTTAAAACATGAAAAAATGACAGAATTTAGCAAGTGGGGCATATTTAAGGGTGGTTAGTATATTGAGAAATATCAGGGACTAAATCCACAACAGTTAAAAGAGGTGAGAAGAGACCTGAATGCCAGATCTGAGAAGACTAGATTTAATTAATTTTGAAAAGATTCCTTGGAGTTCTTAGAGAAGTAGAAAGCTTTAATCAAATTAGTATACTGAAATAATTATTTTGCATCAAATGAACAATGTTTTCATATAAATTTGGATAAAGTTATAAAATATTTGAAATGGACCAAAAATATTATTGGATGAATTCAGTGGCAAAATACACATGCTGAGAGTTGGGATTTAGGCCTACAATGACCTAGGGGCCAAATCTAGCTGGCAGCCGGTTTTTGTATAGCCTTTGAGCTATGAATGATCTTTATAAAAAGATCGTAAAGCAAACAAGATGAATATATAATAGATACTCTATGAAGACCACAAAACCTAAAATATTTTTATTGAGTACTTTACCCAAAATGTCTGCAAATCTTTGGTCTAGAGAACACTTTTTCAGGTTCTGTATTGAAGGGTTTTGTACATTTCGTGACCATTTGAAGTATTTTCTCTAAGTTGTAAATAACCAATAGTAGTGTAGATAATTCTTGTCTATAAGCATAAAATCATTTGCATCTAATGAAAAAACATTTTATTACTCTCCCTTACCCCAGGTGTAAGGCATTCCCCAAAGGTAAATCTCTTCATGGGCCAAATACCCTCCTCTGTTCTTCTGAACTGCTTGTAAATCTAACTGACTACCTCATTAATTCACAAGTTACATAAAATCTTTGACCTGTGTTCAATATTTGGCCCTTTCATATAACTTTGAGCCATATGGGGGTTGGGGGAGAAGATAAATCAAAGCCAATTGAAAGCACCCCTTAGACTTAACAAGTCATAGTTGATATTATTAAACCCTACTGAACTCTGGATTTCTCTAGTTGATCAAATTCAGTACCTCCCAAGTACATATGGGGTGTAGAGGCTAAGCAGTTAACCCAGCATTCTAATGTATTAAATCTTGCAGCTGTTTTGGGGTGTCATGAGACGAAGACTGGGCAAAGTACTTTGATATAGAATAGCATCCTTCCTACTGGTTGTTCATCCAGTAAGGGGCAGATAATGAAAGAACCCCCACCAAGTAAACATTTTAGCAAAAATTCTTCATTGAAACACAGGAAAGCAGAGTGCAGGAGGTCAAGCTGTGTGATTAGGTACTTGGGTGAATCTCCTCATAGAGTCCTTTTCCAAATACATGATGTGGTAGATATTGAAGTTTTCTCTTTTCTTGAAAAACACATAACTTTTCTCCCTGACCTTCTGATGTCCGTTTTGGACCAAAGTATGCCTTCCTTCTCAATGTTCTTCCTTCTTTCTCACCTCCACCTTTTAACTTCCATACAAAAATCCTTTTTGATGGTTCTTCAATTGGCTCTTGTGGTTCATTAGAATCAATTCAGCAAATAACTATTTAGTTTTGCTCCACAACAGAAAGGGCTTAAGCCTTGAACCCTGGGTGAGTTGATATTTGGGTGTTTGAGGAACATAATGGTGAGATATTTAAATTGTGTAAAATAGAAGAAATTTATTTTCCCTATCACAAAACTCTAAATTAACTTTTCATGTTTCTTACAGATAATGGAAATGGAATTGGGGGAAAAGGATGTACATTGATAAGGCTTTTAAGGGAAAGTAAGAATAAGTTGGCATTTTGTGGGATACAGAGGGTAAAACACAAGAAGTGGCATACAGGTTCTTCAAATACATCCAGCCTGGGTCATTGGTAATGATATTAACTGACATGAGAATTCACGCCAGGAATTAGTTTGAGGAATCATTTGAGAAATTGTTTTGCCTTTGTCAAAGTGAAGACCAAACATATTTGTAGCAGTCATTAAAGAATAGTATCCAAGATTGGGCTGGGGTTGTGGCTCAGTGGCAGAGCGCTTGCCTAGCATGTGAGAGGCCCTGGGTTTGATCCTCAGCACCATATAAAAACAAATAAACAAAATAAAGGTATTGTGTCCAACTACAACTAAAAAATAAATATTTTTTAAAAAGAATAATTTCCAAGATAGTGATTAGGAGTCTTCAAACTCCCTCTCTAGTTTTTTTAAAATATATAATTGTTGTAGATTATGGTCGCCCCATTGTGCTATACAGTATTATAACTATGATCCCTATTTCTCTGTTCTCATACATAAATAAGTAAAAATATTATGTTAATTAAAGTAATGATACGATGGAGGAAATATATTATTGTGAAATATTAGAAATTTTTTAAACTGGATACCAAATGGAAAACAAAATTCAAAGGTAATGATTAGGTATTAGAGAATAAATAACACATCCCATCCATACTACAGATAAATCGTACGTTTTGGGGTACTTATTTTCCCTTTCACTTAATTCTAGAGTGAGAATTTTCTATGACCTCATAGAACTTCTCTACATTTTATTCTTGGACCTGAAGAACAACTAAAACTTTATGTTCGCATACCTTTTTATGTTTTGAACATAATTTTGGAAGTTCCTTATTTTTAAACAATTATTCTACATAGCAAAATATCTATTATTAGTCTCTGAAGGCTGTGTATCTTCCTTGATGTTTATTAACTAAGCTCATGGGTAATGCACTCCTCAAAGACTAAGCCTGCAATCATAGAATATTTTTTATCAGTGGAAATTGATATCCAGGAATAGGCAGAATAAGTCACATTGTATTTACTTTATCAGACCAATGCAGATTTTGAAAAAAAAAAAAAGGTAAGATCTCATGATTTTTAATGTGATTGTGTCAATGCTTGATTATTTTGCTTTTTATCTGAAGGCATAAAAGGGGTATTTCTGAGTAATAAATAAATAATATTTTCAAATATATTTAAAAATCTGCTTCTCTATTGCTTACTGGGAAAAAAAAGTCAACCTCAGAGTTAAACATTCCCCATTTCCCCTTTTCCCTTTGTTATTTTGTACAAAATACAACTTCATTTGGAAAAGAGCAATGTTAAGGTTTTTTAAGAAAATGGATTGTATCTAACCCTTGGCAAGCCTATGGAAATCAGCACTCAGTCGAATGAATAATATGAATCCTAGTTTCAGGACTTGCTTTAGGCAAAATATGTCAAGCAGGCAATCTCGCCTTGCCTCCCTGGAGACCAGGGTGAGAATCTGACAGGGTAGAAACCAGAAAGCACATTACCCTCAAACTGAAATATTGTTTAGGCCCAGCCATTTCCTATTCTCTTTAAGAAAACTGAGACCCACACACTGCGTGACAGTTAATTCCTTTCAAATAAATTTGTTTTTGTACAGATCCAGTGGTGAAGAAAAGATTAATCTTCAAGCAAAATACCAAGAAAAAGCATAAACATGCTTTTTTTCCCCTACCTGTTGTAATGAATTAAACATTCCTTTCTGAGGTAGAACAAAGTCTTAGCTGCTTTTGAATGGCCTGGAGCTAATACAGTGACATACACTCAATTTTTTTTTTTTTCATTTAACTGATTTATTACAGTTCTTCAGCATAACCAGGAACCCATTTCAAATTAAATCATTTCACTACTGTCAGAACTAGAATTTAGCAAACAATATTTGAAATTCAAAAAAATATTGAGAATGACTCCTTAATGACTTATTATACTTTTTTTTTAAACAGAAACTTTATATGATGAAGCAAAGGATCTCTTAGGGGCGTTGCATGCAATTAATCATACACACTTGGTTTCTGGGAAAATAAATCTATGTGGTTTTTAAAATTATAGGACTAAGGAGTCTTTTTGAAATCATGTGCCAAGGTAATTAAAATTTAAATTTGCAAGTAGAAAACACAAGACTTTTGCATACTAAATCTGCCTATTTTGCATGTAGTTATATAAGGCAATGCCTTCCACATTTTTATGCTGGAAAATATCTAATCTTTGAGATTCCCCTTTTATGCAGAAGGATTTTTTATAATCTAAGAATACTATACTATATCATAGGCATGTGTGAGCTCCAAAATCAAACTGAAATTAAGACTATGGCTTCATTATTTGTACTTAATTACATAAGTCTTATATTACCAATCATTTAATGAGCATTTTGATTCTACATTTTGTCTTTTTTAAAATTTTTCTGGTTATTCAGACAGACAACATTATTGGCTATTAATTACATATTGGCTAATTTACTAAAAAAATAAATATCTATTTAGTATAAGACTTGAACAAATGTAAGTATATTTGAAACTGTAGGAAATGGAGACATTTGGCTTTTGATTGAGGAGTTCTGAGAGAGTAGAAAAAGAATAGAAGTTTACTCAAGTACATTCCATTCAAATCTGAGATCTATGCTATTGGCAATTGGCCAGTTTGAGACTTGATTTTCTTATCTGTAAAATGGGGCAATAATATAGACCTTGCAGATTCAACCAGATTGAAATTCCTTATCAGGTAAAGGAAAAAACACATGTAATTAATTGTTCAATGAATTGATCAATTTCTTTCTTTTTTGTCTCCTGATGTCTACATAATGGAAGTTTGAGAAGAAGTGGCTTGGATTCACATGCTTTCTATTTGAGAGAAAATTTTCTTTGGTTGTTGAATAGACACTTGGGAATATTTTATTTTATCAATAGAATACAGAACATCTCAGTTTTATTGGATTCTTTATTTTGGTCTCAAATAGACTCTACTTACAAAATTCTGGTGCTTTAAATCCAGTAATCTTGCATTGCTTGACACTGTAATTACAAGATCACCATTCTCACAGTTCACTACAATTATTGGAAAAAAATCAACTATTTCTCTGCTTTGATGTCAGAATTAAATATCTACAAATTCTCTGACAAACTCAGTCAGTTTATGTTCAGATAAGTACTAGAGAGGCACAGTGGTACCCAAAACAAGTGGAAACAGGCATCCTCAAGTTGCCTTGGATTTGCAGTTTCTTTACCTACAATAAAGTCCTCCAGCCTGTCTACCTTACACAGTTATTAAGAATATAAAATATGAAAACACTACAATTTTTAAAGAGCTAAACAGAAAGGTAAAAAAAGTATTTGATTTCAGGAAATTCAGTATGAAACTTCACTATTAGAGAATGTGTGCATCTATTCCTATTCCACAAGAGAAACCAGTACCATGTTTGGCCTGTATGGCCAAAATATCCACAAAAACTACACTTTGTTAAAAAAAAAAAAAAAAAAAAAAAAAGAAGAAGAAGAAAATGAATATTTCTTGTATAGACACATTTACCTTTACCTTGCAAAGAAAGTAAGAGTAAAGCAAAATGAAGGAGAAGATTTATGACAAAAGAGTAGGGTACAAAATGAGCCTTGAAGGAGCAAACTGAGACAAATTCGGCCACTTTGTCAAGTACTGACCTTGGTTATTAGGACACCAGATTAGGAAAATTTGATTTCACCACTGAAATGGTCACCACTGGCTTCCTTGCCAGGAGTAAAGAGGTCATTAATGTCCCTGGGGAGTATAGTGAAACCAATCCTCCACAGACTCTGAGAGATGACTCTGTGTTTGTGTGTGTGTGTGTGTGTGTGTGTGTGTGTGTGTGTGTGTGTGTGTTTGGGGGTGGGAATCATTCCTGCAATTGATCCTGTAAACTATAAGATCTTAAGGAACAAGAGAGCACATGTGTGCACACACACACACACACATACAGAGCACATCATCTGCCTACTGATACTATTTGAATTTCTCTTTTCTTTCTTCCTTTTCTCTTCAAGACATATGTTTAATAGATAATAGATAGAAATAATAACTGGCTTCTCTTTATGGAGAATAACTATATCTAACCTTTAGCCAAAATAAGGAGATGATGAGCACTGAACTTTCCAAGTAGTGCTAACACAAATTCACAGATATATCCCTGTGGCCAACAAGAGTGATTTTATGTTCCTCTTCGGCATCCAAAATTCTAATTGAAGTGGTCAGATGACTGCAATACGATCAGTTTGACATTTTAAACTGTATTTACACGAATTAGTTTTAAAAAGTCTCAGTTTTTCAACTGACTACATAGTAGATATTTCACATAAGGATGAATATTTTTTAAATATCTTTTTACAGTATTTTAGGGACACTAAATCTGTTTTGAAAATTAATTTGGTCAGAAGTATTCAGGACTATTTAATAAGTAAATGGACAATGACATGTTTTGATACAAAGCCAAACAGCCAAAAGAGTGATTTCTTTCCTCACTTAAAACCACTGCCATATCCACTTCGTCCTTGTTAAATGTCTATGCCCACCCTCTGCTTTGGTGTATTGACAGGAATGCTAAGAAAATACAACTAGCATATAGATCAACATCGACCCTCCTAAATGTTCTGAAACTTCTTCCAAAAACATGCACACATTGCAAAACCCTATGCATTTCTAATTTACTACAGTTCAAATGCTGGGCTATATATTCTTGGTTCTGGTCAAACACTATGGAAATATTTAATGGTAAAGATAAACCAAGCATTTCTAGCCTGTCACTTTCAACTGAGATCGATACAGTGTAATGATGATTTAGGATGCTTCTTAGTTTAACTTAAGTAATTTTCCCTTTTCTACTTTGAGATTGTAAATCTGACTAATTGCTTCACACTCTCTAGAACTGCTTCTTCTAGCTAACTATAATTGCTATATCTGGATTCTCCTATGCCTCAAGTAATTTTATGGAGGGCTTACCTACCAATCTCATTATACTTCCAACCCATGCATCTGGCTTTGTGCTGTTATTTACCTACTTCAGTATACTTGATAAATTAAATCCAGGCCTTGTTAAATTTACTCCTTTAAGGCACAAATATCACAATTTAGTATGGATTAAATTAAACTAATAGGCATTTTTCTTCTTCCACAGTGGCAGAGACATTAGTTGACTTCAATTTGACCATGGAAATACCAAGCCAAAGGAAAAGGAATAAGGCAATTTGTGAAATAGACGAATTTGGAGAAAGACTTTTCCAGGATAATTTGGGAAGTGGAAAAGTGAATATATCCTATCATTAGTTAATCATTCCTTAACTATAAAAGTAGAATGCATGGACAATAACAAAGAAAACAAGATAAAAGTGGTAAAGAAGTTAAGAATAATTGCCATTTTGTTCGAGCACTCAATTATAAAGACAGTTATTTTGATAGGCACACAGAATTGTCCTTTTTAGTTTTTTTTTTTTTTTTTTTACCCCATTTGGACTGAATTATTTTGATCCCCTTAAGAAGAGTACTCCAGTTTGATGAACTTTTCTGTTGTTTTGCTCTTGTTCTCACAGCTGGAAAGAAGGACAATCCACTGGCTCTCTGTCACATACCTGATTTCTTTGAAGTTTGTTTGGTTGCTGGTTCCCTAGGAAGAATTTATCTCTTGACTGTTTCTCTCAGGAGAAGCCTTTGAGCAAATTCATTTGCATCAGCACTGAGGTGTCACTCACCTGGAACAGTCCAAGGGGTTAAAAAAAAAAAAGTTCTCATCTCTCTTGCTCTATCTTTGGAGCATTTCTCTGTAGAAAATGTGCTGACCTAAGAGCATGTGCTGCAGAATGCACTCTTTAGAACATGGTGGGAAAGGTTGAAGTCAGCTCTGAGATTTGAATGTTAACTAAAGCACAGCCTTTTGCAGGGAAAACCGTCCCTCCAATCAAAGCTTTGGGACATGATGTAGACATTTTGGTTCTCCTACAAAGAACTCTTAGATGCTAACAAAAATGGACATTTCTATATGGGTTAGTGTCAATTCAGGGGGAAAAAATAGAACCAAAAAATTTTAAGAATATTTTCAAAAATATAAAATGTGATCTCTCAGAAATGCATTTCCCTGTAACCTTTAGTTGGGAAGTTCCTTGATGGATGTGAAACCAGAGAACAAACAGTTCTTTGTCCATAAGTAATTTCATTCTGCTGGCTAAAAAATTAATCCAACAACTTACTTTAAAGTTACTTAAAATGGTAAAATTTGTGGATCTTACTGTTTGGGTGGGTTAAGAACTTAGGAGTGGCTTACTTGAGTGGTTTTGGCTCCAGTTTCCTGACAAGGTGACATTGTGCAGAGCTGCAGGTCTGGAGAGGGTTGACTGGAGTTAAAGCATCCCTTTCCAAAATGGCTGGCCCACGTGCCCGTTAACAGACGGCTAACACTCACGTAGCCCTAGGCAGAAACCCCTTGCTGTTTTGTCAGGATCTCTCAGTTTCTTGCCACATGGACTGCTCCACAGGATTTCTTTATGTCCTCATGGCATGGCAGCTGGTTTTTCCCAGAGTAAGAAGAAGGTCACAATGCCTTCTGCCTCAAAGGTCACACTCTGTCACTTCTACCACTTTCTATTTGTTAAAAATGAGTCACTAAGTCCAGTCCAGACTCAAAGGAATTAAGTGTAGGGGTCTAATGTTTAAAAGGTCACATTTAATTCACCTACAATGAACGTACTTCTCACCCACTAATATTCTGACCATATTGTACTTGTGACGGACAGATTTTAAGATGCTCTCCATGGTCTGACCTTCTGGTGTTCATGCCTTTGTGTAATCCTCTTCTCTCAGAGTGGACAGAACTGTGACTTGTTTCTAACCAATGAAACATGGGCTAGAATGTACACAATTATCTAGGAGTATGGCACCTTTCTTGCGAGGTCTCTCTCTATCTCTGTGTCTGTCTCTCAAGAAGCCAACAGACATAAATCCTACTGCTCCAAGGAACTGGATTCTGCCTAAACCTGAGTAAGCTTGGAAGCAGATCCTTCCCCGGTTGAGCCTCCAGATGAAAATCCAGCCTTGGATGACAGCTTCACTGCAACCTTGCAGAGGGTCCATCTAAGTCATTCTTGGCCTTCTGCCCCACACTTTGAGATAATGAAAGTGTATTGGGTTAAGCCACAGACCATGGTAATTGTTATGCAGCATAAAAAACAAATGCAATATTGAATCCTGAAAAGCCAAGTATGAGTTAGTTGTACTTAGAAATAAGCTTTTTCTCATCCAGAGTATCAATATCCTCATCTATTAATCAAGGGGGTAATATTAATATTATGAAGGGTGCTCGAATTATTTTATGTCATGAAATATTACATGAGGAGTTAATATACAAAACAGCTAAAATGATCTCTTCTTATTAAGTAGAGGGAAAGGTCCTCAAATATCTACTCTCCCACCTTAGAAACTAAGAGTTCAAAGAATCGTGGATTGAGTATTTGGGGACTAGATCACTTTTAAATTATCCAAATTCTTCTAGCCTAAACTGGTTATAATTTTTTGAGAGACCCAAAATAGAGAGTAAAATGGGGAAGGGTTTTACACACTCTCTTACAAGATAGACAAGGGAAAGTCCAGGCAGAGACTACAGAGTTTCTTTTGTCGCTGGATGGCTGGAATATACTGCTACCCATCCTTTTCCTCTTGGGCATGTCTCTTTGAAGTGTGGGGCAGAGAAAAATAGTAGACTATTTATTCTTCATTATATTGACTTACAAATAAATTGTATATCAAAGTCCTATGGAGTAACATATACCATTAAACACAGATCAACCGAAACCCATCAGTGAGAAGACATGTTGGCTGCATGTGCGAATGTGTGGGGGCACACGTGTGTGCACATGCTTGTTTAAGCAGAGGGATTGATAGTATGGATAACTGGCTTACTAAATTTCACCAATGGCCCAATTTTTTACTCTTTCCTACACCTACACTTTCTGTAAGGGAGTTTGTAATTTCTTTAAAAGTGGAGCATATTCTCTTGCCTCTCAAATTTTGGGCTTGGCCATAAGTAACTTACTTTGACTAATATCAATTGGGCAGAAAAAAAAAGAGTATGCCAGTTTAAACAACAAAGATAAGATACTTCACACATGTTCTCTTGTTCTCCTTGGGCCTCTGTCAAACTCTCATGTGAAGATTATATTCCTAGTAGCCAGTTGGTCCAGGAGGATGAGAGACACAGGGTAGAACCAACCCAGACAACCCAAAGACCTTTGGATGGAAATAAAGATAGTCAAGCTGCCCGCCTGGTCACCTGAGACAGCCTAAATCCACCAAGTCTACCAATTCACACATCCTTTAGAATAACTGATTACTCTTTCAAGTCACAAACAATACAGCGGCAGAAGAAAAAAAGAAAGTCATATGCTGAGGTTGCTAGGTTCTATGGTAAGAACAAAACTTCTTTCCATAAAATTGTGAAGAGGAAAAAAATAAATTTGTTCTAGTTTTGCTGTCACACCTCAGACTGCAAAAGTTATAGCCATAGTGCATGGTAAGTACTTAGTTAAAATGAGAAGGCATTAAATTTGTGTGTGGAAGACATGTACAGAAAACACGTTCCAATTGTTATAAATATTCTATTTTATTGTTGTTGTTAATCACTTATTCTGCCGAATTTATAAATTACACTTTATGTATATATAAGGAAAAGCCATATATATAGTGCTATCAAGGGTTTCAGGAATCTATAGGGAGTCTTGAAATATATCCTTTGCAGATAAGTTGCAACTACTATATTAGAAATCTTGAAAGGCCAAGAAAAATATAGAATTGATATTATAAATATAATAAAGTAAGAACACCAAAGTATCCCACATAGCTAATACATTTATCTTTACAAAAATATTACTATCAAACAGGAGGTTTTAGGATCTGCACTCTGTTGGGGAATACATGTTTATTATTGCTATGTCTTCCAGGTGGATTGACCCTTTGTTATTATGTGTACTCCTTTCTATCTTTAGTAATTTTCTTGCTCTGAATGTGATTTACATGATATTAATAGAGCCACATTTGCCTTCTTTTAATTAATATTTGTATGGTGTATATTTTTCCATTGTTTTATTTCAATCTACCTACATCATTATGCATATATGTTTTATTTCAATCTACCTACATCAGTGAATTTCTTGTGGACAGACAAAATATAGTTTGGTTTTTTTTGAGTGTTTATTTGGTTTTGTTACTGGAGATTGAACCCAGGGATGCTTTACCTCTAAGTGACATTCCTTTTTTTAATGAGACAGGGCCTCGCTAAATTGCTTTTGAGTCTCACCAAGTTGCTAAGATTGGCTTTGAACTTGGGAAACTGCCTCAGTTTCCTAAGCCATTACAATGATCACAGGTATTTGCTATCACTTCCATTAATTTGCTATGTTCTTTGCCCACTCTGTAAAACTCTATTTTTTAATTAATTCTTTCAAATTATTCAGTTATGGAAACAATTGATAAATTAGGGTTTATCTGCCATTTTATCTTTTTTATTGTTTTGTTTTTCTCTTTGTTTCTGTCTTCTTTTTCCTAACCTTCCTGTGGTTTATTAAAACATATTTTAGAATTCAACTTTGACTTATCTATAGTATCTTTAAATATATCTAAAAGATGCTTTTTACAGCTGCATAGAATCCCATTATGTGGTTGTAGCATAATTTAATCAGCCTACATTTTATTCTTCCCTCATAAACACAGCCTCACTGAATTTATCTGACATCTCTGACTTCAGACTTTTTCAATTATGATATTCACTATATTAAAGGTTTTCTTTTCCAAAATAGTATTTACAGTTTATTTTCACCAAAAAAAGTGATGATTGTTCTTCAAAAGTCACATCCTCCTTGACCCTTAATTTGCTGCTCATGTACAATGCAGCTTATACAAATGTACTTGTATTTTGTCGGGTCATACTCATTGTAAAATAAAGCCATATTAAAAGCAATGCAGAATTATCTTGGCTCAGACAGCAATCTCTATTATTGCTATGCTTTGGATGTTAGGTATCCTCCAAAAGCTCATGTGCAATGCAAGAATCATTCAGAGGTGGGATGGGTGGATTGTGAGAGTTGTAACATAACAATGGATTAATCTATCAGTTGTGAATTAACTGGGCAGTAATTCCAGGCAGGTGGGAAGTGGTCTGAAGAAAGTTGGTCACTAGGGGGTGTACCTTTGGGGTTTATATGTTGTCCCTTTTTAGCATTGCTCTCTCTTCTTCCTATTGCCATGTCCTGAGCTGCTTTCCTCCACCATACCCTTCCACCATGATATTCTGACCCACCTCAGACCCAAAGCAATGGAATTGGCCATCAGTAGACTGACACCTCTGAAACCCTGAACCAAAATTAATTTTTCCTCCTCTACATTGTTCTTGTCAGGTTTTTTGGTCATAAAAAAATGCCTCATCTGCCTATTAGCACATTCTCTCAGTTATAATATGGCAGAACAATTTTTCTCTTTGTTTTTAGCTCTAGCTTCCCGAGACAACATGGCAGATATGTCTGATGCCCACTGGGCCATTTAAATGATTCTTAATGTCGCTGATACTATTTCTCCTGAAGAGATTTTTCTGTGCAATGTCATCACACTGTGTTATACAAGAAATAGAACTATTTCTATATAACATACTAGAAATAGAATTACTAATTTCTCATTGAAGAATTAAGGAATTAAGTATGTGGCTATGGAAGGTAAGATTTAGTTTATAATTTTTAGGTTAACTGTTCACACTTAACTAATTTGTTAAGCATAGTTTATTTCTGATCAACTAATTAATCAATTTAAATATCATAATTCCTGTATCTTAACCTGAGAGTTGCATGGTCACAATCTAAATTTTCATAACACTGTTTTCACTCAATATAGCAGACCTATGAGTCGTTCATAATCAGATATGTAATTGGTCAGACCAATTAATCAGCAATCATCTGCTAAGATATTTATAAAACGTTGACTCAGTCAAGGAGAAATAGATTCAATGGTCCTGTATTATAGTTATACTCTATCATCAGAAAGAAGCAGATGCATTATTACATTTCCTTTAAATTGGTGAGAAGTCAGTATTCAAACCATTAAATAAGGTGTTAACACTCTAATTCAAAATTCTTCAGCTTAAGGGCATTGAATTGAATCTCCTAAAAGTGTAAAAGATCTTTTTCCAGGTAATTTTCTATTCCATTACCATATGTGATGCACAAGAGTGTAGCTACACATCAAGTCAGCTTTGGGGCTGATAGGTTTTTACTCAGTATTTATAGGGCATATTTTTCTACGTTGTAAGGCACAGCGCATCATGCAGATCTTCTTAAAATTTATTATTATGACTTCCCCACAAGAGTCACATCTTTCTTAACTGTGAGAAAACCAGAGCACAATTTGACCTTTTGACCCAGAGAATCAATAGAGGCAAGCTTCTTAACCAAGAAGTGCAATAAGCCATGTATTTCCCCCATAAAGCCTCACCGTACCGCCGTCATTGCATCATTCTTCTAGAATAATGAGTCTCCTACAAACTTTCATTTTCCGGGTAACTGGCATTAATATGATGCCTGACGAGAAGAAATAGCAGATTTGTAGCAATCTAAATAAGTTTTTATTGGTTTAAAAACAGCCATACAATTTGCATGTGACACTTAACTACAGACATCATTCAAACATGAGGACAATGGTTAAATGTTCAGGCTCCCACCTGCAGTTTCACACCCAGGTTTAACATCCTGGCTTGGCCAAATGTTAGGTGTTTGAACATAGGCAATTTACTTATTTATTATACCTCAGTTTCCTCATCTGTAAAAATTGGAGCTGTCTTAAATATGAACACTCATATGGTTGTGAGGTTACTAAATAGGATAATTCACATGAAGAGTTTAACAGAATTCCTAGCACAAAATAAATGAGAAGATTAACATTGAATATTATTATTATATCTACAGGCTAATGTACAGTCTGACTAGCTAGCACATGTTCACTATAAGTGTACCAGAACATGTAGGCAAACATTATTTTAGGAACCAGGAAAGGGAAAAGTAGAAATAAATAAACTTCTAAATGCTGAAAGTCATGCAAGATCTGTTCATGTTTTATTGGCTTGGGAATAGATGTTACAAAAAAATGTAATATTCAAGAGCCCACTTCAACTATAAAGGAAGAGAAAATACTCATTCCATCTTTATAAATAGACGGGTAATTCCAGGGAATGAAACCATGCAATAAACACTAAAGTAAGCTTTAGAAGCAAACATGCAAATCTTCATTTTCAAGTTAACATTTTTCAAAAGTGCATTATTTTATTTTCATCCTTTGAAATAGAATGTACCAAGTAAATTTAAAATGTGCCTCGTTTCTGCCTCTCTAGATGCCATGACATTTGTTTGCTGAGCCACTTCTTGAGTTAAAGAAATAAAACATGCACATGGTTTTGCAGAGCTGCAAATCACATTGTCTCTTTAAATTAACACCCATCTCTCCAGCAGAGGGAGTAAAGAAGTTTTTGTATTTTCACTTCTACAAAAATGAACTTCTCTGACTTACAATGTGCTTTGGAACATTTTGAATAAGAAGCTGTATTAAAGAATAAATTGATACTAAAAAATGCATTCAAGCAAACTCAATAGCGTATATTAAGTGTTCATAAAGCACTCACAGATGTAGTTTCCATAGTTTTCATATTTCTAGAGGTACTCTGTGAGAATTTACATATAAATATCAGCCAAAGCAAAATTCTTTTAATTGTCTGAAATATTAAAATATACACAGTGTATTTTTAACAATTAACTTCTAGAATTTGTGTGTGGGGTGATCTTTCTGGTTTTGTTTTTATCTGATTTTTAGAAAACTAATACTAGAACATGCCAACCAAAGGGTGGGAAAAGATGGTTACATTATGGGTGTGCTGTGCTTGTGAATTAATTTGTGGTGTGATTTCTAATTCACTTTAGAACAAATCATGGTTTGACTGTTCAGGCATCCAAATTATTTCTCTTACATGTAGCCCCAAATCATTTCAATCATTTTTGAATAAGCTTAAACTTTGCAGTTAATATGATTTAAAAAAACTCCAGAGTTTTTAATCTTCCCTTATCTAGATTTGCTTTCAGTGTTAGAAATAATGAATTAATAGTCTTAAGAATTAATGACTATTTGTTCTGAGAGATCCCACTAAGGCCTGAAAGTTTATTATAGACTTTTTGCATTAATTTCTATTCTCAAAGGAGAGCCTCTTTAATGTGCATTTAGTGCATTTAGCATTTATAAATTCTTAATATGTATCCTGGAATTAGGACTTATTTGCCAAAATTCTAAAGTCAAATATTATACACACCTACACACACACACACACACACACACACACGGAGTCATGTGTCACTTAATAACTCAGAAGTATCCTGAGAAATGCATCATTGGGTGATTTTTCAAGACATGAACACCATAGGGAGTATTTACAGAAACTAAAGTGGCTGAGATATCACTTGCTCATATCTTAATGGGACCACCTTCATATATGCAGTCCATTGTTGACAGAAATGTCCTTCAGTGCACAATTATGTTCATATAAAATTAATTATTATATAATAACAATTTTGTAAGTATAATTTCCAAATATGTCTTTGATTCTAGTATTTTTAACGGTATTTGAAGACATTAAGAAAGTCTCCTACTGTTGCTGAGATATGTTTAACCAAGGCAACTCAAAGATGCAAACGGTCTTGAATGCTGAAGTGTTTTTTACTTCTATTTTTTTTTTATTTTTTGCATTACAATTCTTAATACACCTTTAGACCACAATTTGTGGGGAAGAGGAAGAACACATAACTAGTTCAATACTCCAGTCTGAGACCATCCTTCAACATGACAGAAGTATTTTATAATAAAAAATTGTCTTAAGTTTTACTGGGCCCTAGTTCCTTATTATTTTTTTTTATTTTTCAGAGATGACTTCCATTAACTTTTCCCATTATCTGGACAATTCTTTCCCAATTCCAAATATTTATAGAGAACTCTGGTAATGATGTCAATATTAGGTCCCTTGCCTCATGACTGCAGTCTTCTTTATGCTGAAGACAATACACAAAGCAAACAAATGGTTCTTTCCTCCACATCATGCCTCCAGAACAAGCCAGAAATGAGATGAGCCCTGAACCCTCTATCTTTTCACCACTAATGTCAAAATTGTCAAACACTTTGTTTCCACCTCACAAATTTCCAGAATGTTCCATTATATTCTTTTTTTTATTCTATTCTATTATTTTTCTATTAAATTATCTTAGGGCTATGGTCTCTCAATTCAGGCAACTAAAATGGCCTACAGCCGGACTCATTCCAGTCAACTCTGCATACTACAGTCAAATGTAGTTCATTAAAATGCAAATCTTATCCTTTGTATCCTGTTTCAATCATTCAATGATTTCTAACTGCCTTGAGTACAAATCTAAACTTTTTCACATGGCTTATAGGAACCTTATTAATTTGGACCTGCCTAATTTTCCAGTTTGTTTTTCTGCCCCTGTTGTATTCTCTAAGCAAATGGATCATTTATTTCAAACTTTAATCTTCTTTTCAATTTTATTAACACTTAACCCAAGTCTGGGTTCCTCCATCTTGGCACTGATGATATTTCTGGTGAATATCTTTTCATCTTGGAGAGATTTCCTGGGCTTTGTAGGATATTAGCAGTGTCCCTGGAGTCTTCCTGACCGAAGACCCAGGCCAGTTGTAATAACCAAGAGTGACTCCAGATTTTGCCAAACATCCCCTGGAGGGAAGAGACAACATCATCTCCTGTTGAACCAACCCAATTCCTCCAGTTCCTGGTTCTATATACCAAATATGACAAGAATTTTAAATGTTTAGACAGAGTCTCTCCCTCCCCCTCTCTCCCTCCCATCAGCAATCCAGCAGTAAATCACTGACAGTATACATCAGCGGCAAGATTATGAAACACCCAGGTTGCTTCTTAGACTTCATGAAACTTTTCCCCTAAGAGAATTCACTACCACCATGTATATATTCTAACCAAGAAGATAAAACCCAGAATAAGTGACTGGTTTCCCTTCTTTTAGGGCATAACCGTGACCATATACACTTTTCATGAGCTGCAAAGAATTCTGGGAAATATAAACTTTAGATTTTATTATTAAAATAGAACATTAATAAAAATAAATAAATGAACAAATAATCAACACGGGGAAAATGCAAATCAGGAACTACTAGCATTTTTTTTCCCACAACCTGTCCCTTTGACCACCAAATGATCTGTTGTTGACCTTTCTTTACATATTGAAAATATATTTACAACTTACCCACAGGAAAACAAAAACAAGATCCCAGACAGCTACTGTAGGCAAATCAAAGCCTTGGCTCTCGGGAACAAGCCCTCCCCATATTTTTCACGTGCTGCTTCTCTTGACCAAGTAATTGAAACAAGAGGAGAGTTACCTGGTCCCATCACCATTTATACACACATGCTCATGAATTCCACACCAGACAATGTTGTTGGATAGACTCTAGTTTTTAGGAATAATCAATTCAGAAAGACTTCTGTCCTGCCCTGACAGGGCTTACTTCTTGGCTGGGTAAATCCAGCTGGCAGGCCCTGCTGGAAGTAAAACTAGACCCTTAATTTTATTTCCAGAAGCTACTTCTTTGTCCTTATTCTCTGACATTACATCATAATGGCAAAGAGAAAGAAAAGTGTTATTCTTAGGGGCTACACTTTTGCAGCCTTTTACCTGCTATGGTGGTTTAGGTTTCTGAGTTGCAATTATCATTGGATTTTCTAGGTCAGGTCTGTGGTTTCTTAGTTGATAGTAAATTTCTTGTGTTGGCATCTATTATAATATTTCTAGAAGTTTCAAGCATGGAAATTTTTACTTATTAGTCACTTTACTGTTCCAATCCCTTTCTCTCAGTTCAATTGTGGTTTCCTTCAACATCTGAAGGGATCAATTCAGGAGGAGGGCATCCTACTGAAGCTATTTCCTCAGAGTCACCCTTTCTAACTGTTTCAACTGAGGCTAAGAGGCAGATGTTAATAGTTAATTTTTCCTTCATCTCTGCAAAGTGCTAATTACTAGACTCCTCACTTAACATAGAAGATGAAATCATTGTGGATTTTTTTTTTTGTCTCCACCAGTGTTTTAGTCAATTTTCCACTGGTATAATGAAATACTGAAGATTGGGTAATTTGTAGAGAAAAAAAGGTTTATTTGCCTCATGGTTGTGGACAATCTAGGGCAATGCACTAGCAGCCACCTGTACCTGGTGAGGATTTCATGGAAGATGGCATCACATGACAGGAACCTGTACAGGAGGGAGAGAGCACAAAGGGAGACAGTAAGCTAAAAGGAAGGGAGAGGCCAATGTTCACTTCCCACTAGGTTCAGCTGCTTGATGGTTCACCACCTCTCAACATCGCTACACTGAGGACCCAGCTCCCAATGGATAAGTTCTCATGGGGACAAGTTCAAACCATATTTGAACCATAGCAACCAGCATCTAACATTGAGGATGACTCTTACCAAGTGTTCAGTAAATGGTTTTCATGTACTTTAAGTTAATTATACAAGATTTGTGTAAAAGACTACATGGTTTGCAGGCTTGGTGTAAGATGTTCAAAGAAGAGATCACTATGGCTGCAATTGCTAAGAAAACAATCCTACAGGGAAGGTAGGATTAATTCAGACCTTTCCATGTTCAGAATTTTCTTTTAAACTCCAGTTGCATTATTTAATCTTCAGATTAATCAACTGCCAATGTTTACAAATGACAAAATAGAACTTCAATAAGAAGTAGAGGCTGGATTCAAATCCATATCTTCCATCTGTCAATACTGTCAATATCTTTTTTCTTCCTATTCTCTATAATTGTCTCTTATCACTTACACAGGCCAAGAAAAGTAAAGGAATGTATTCTCATCACAGGAAGAAAGCCATGGGCATATAGTGCAGAGAAAGAAAGAAGAATGTTTGGAAGAGAATTATGCATTTAGGTAAGCTTGCATAGAGAGAATGGTGGGTTTAAACAGAAAAGGATAATAATGAGATGTTAAAGTAAAAGAACCTTCACATCAAAAGATATTTTGAGTAGTTTGATAACTAATGAGGCTCCATTGTGTTGAATTCCAATACAGAGCAAGTCTTCATTTTACAGAAAGAAATTTTAATGTGTACTTTCTCCCTTTTATGAGAGAGTTATTGTTTGAATTTCTAGAATAATAGTTTGCTATTATTTTTTACTACATTGGAGGAAAAAGTTGAAATTCCCTTCTTTTACAAATATGATTCATAGTGTTTAATGTTTATTTTTTATTCATTTATTGTTTCTGCCACAAGTAACAATGAAGTAAATAATATTTTGATTTTCCTTGAAAATTGTTTAGGAAAACTTATTTCATTCAATCTTAAAGGATGGAATTGTGGCTTGTGTTTTCTTTGAATGTCTTTATCTAACATAGGAAACACAAATGAGTTGATTGTTTGGGTACCCATTTTAACAAGCTGGCTTCATTGTTAGTGATTCATTATCATTGAGGAGTTTCAAAAGAAAAAAAAGGGGTATTTGAGGGTCACTTAATTAGATAAATGGATCTTGGTAATTAGGCTTTTTTGGAAAGATAATGTATTTGTCAAATGAATTTAGGCAAGTTTACTTAATAAATATCCTCTGGAGATCTTGGTTCCTCTTGTATTTAATTGTGATGGGTTTCTATACATATCCTGAGGATATTAGGGAATTTCCTGTTCTGTTAATGGGCTGCTCCAAATTCTCTCTTAGTTTCAGAAATGACAGAGATCTCATCCCAGCTTTAATGACTATTTAAAGAATACTGACTGAAGTAGGTGATTAGCAACAGGAAATAGGGTTTATGTAATTGAAATTTATCTTGGGCCAAAAAAGACAGCAAAAGGAGACAAAAAAAAAAAAAAAAAAAAAAAAAAAAAACCTAAGGCCTAACAGTTTTTTACTGGCTCTTGGCTATTGAAGGCTAAAGAGTTATCTCTGCTCTTAAATCAGTGCTACTCTGACTTCAATTGAATCTCCATTTTAACTTACAGCTTTTGGTACTTGTTCATATAGAAAAGATAATCACTAATCTTGCATCCCAAGTAGACTAGTGAAAGATAATTTTATCATGCATCCCAAACTTAACCAGTAAAATTATGAATCAATATATAAACCTTACATATAACCTAAATATAAACCTACATATAAGCCAATTTATAAAATATATCAAAAGGATGTATTGGTATTTTTCATGAGTCAAGCAATCAAATGATAGCACATATTGACATACAGCACTTCTCCAAGGAACACCAATTATTTAAAAATATGTACAACTAACAAATATGTTTTATTTTTATATGCACAGTTCTAAGTCAAATTGCAGAACTAAATTTTGGCCAATAGGAAGACGATAAAAATTTTTATGATCTAAAAATGGAAAATAAAACACAAGAAAGTAGCAAGGTTTATTATGTGAATAATAGCATGAGAATAATTTCAGACTTGAATCAAATAAAATCCAACTCAGAAAAAGACAATGCATGTAACACCAATTGATGCACTTTATAGCCTTCACAAACTTGAATTAAATGTCTTAAATCTTGTTCAGGTTCAAGCAGGCACATATAAATAGACAAAACAATATATAAAGCAATATATGAGGAGCTATCATTACTTTTATTTCTCAAATTCAATCAGACAGATCCTTTGATGATCATTCTGGCAAAGATGAAAAGTAGGACCCAACTTCTCTAGCAATTGATGTAATAAAAATAGCAATTCAAGAATTTTTCTCATGTGATGTCACTGAGATCCTTTGAAGGAAAAGTGAAGGCTAAAGGAACTAGCTGGGATTCTCCCAGCAAAATGCAGAAATGGAGATGGCAGATGTCAGGCAGACAGGCAGGCAAACAGCCTGCAGTAATAGGGGAAGGAGAGCTCGGGCGTGTGTCAGGCCTGAGTCCTCCACTCTAGTTTATAGGTCATGACTTTCGATAAATTATCAAATTTCTCACAGCCTCAGCTTCTTAATCTTCACCAAATTAAAGGGACATGCAAAGAACATAAGTTAACATGGCCTCCTTAGCTAAGCCTGCCCTGTATGCCACAAAGTAGCACCAAGAAAACAAAAATCTTATTAATGAAGCTAAACTATTTATTCAACTCAAGATTCTTAGCAGTATCTCAAAAAGGGAAACAAGAAAGAGATATTTATAGGGTCCTGGGACCCTTGCTGAGTGACATCAAGGCACAGAGGTGCTCAGAACGGGTAGTTTATTTGGATTGTTCAAACCTATCAGTGAGTTGATCTTGAAGGGAGTCCTGTGGGGCAAACTGTTAGTTTTGATAAGTTAGCTGTGCAGCTCTTTTGCAATCTTATCTTCCAGGAGGGAATATTTCAGGAGTTTGCAAGTAAATTATTATTGCTTGGTCCCAGTACTATTTAGTATAGAGACAGAGAATTATGTTGGTTTCAATTATTAGGTCTCACTTGCTGTTTCCCCCTCAGGAATAAAGATAGTCACTTTAAAAGAAAATTGCCATCCTCATGCATTAAATAGTAACTCCATAGAAAATTAACTTAAGAGTCTATAACAATAGTGTCTTGCTTTGAAAGCAAGGCTTCCTGTAATTCTCTAATATACTCTTGAAATTGTGGAAGAGTTCTACATTTTTTTGTTTTCTATTTTATTATGTTTTATCTTAATATATTCCTTCTAATGTCCTTTTACTTATTTTTTTTAATTTCTTGTGTTAAATGATTAATTTCATAGGCATGGATTCCTTTTTGTTTATTATTGTAAGTATTTTCAACAATAGATTTTTTTTCCTGTGGGTACAGATTTAGCTGTATATAAGTCATTATATATAGCATCTTTATTAATTGTATTTTTCAGATTGTATACATTTAGATTTCTTATGATTTGTTTAAAAGAGTTGTTCAATTATCCCATGGCATGGTCGCATTTTAAAAAAACTCTTGTTGACCATATTTTATTATTTTACATTTATTATTATTATTTTTAGTATAAAGCATACTGTGATCAGATGATGGGGAGGTGGATTTAAAATTGTTAAATCTTGGTGAATTTAGCAACATTTTCTTTGGAACCTAATATATGGGCAATTTGCATTAAGGTTTCAAGAATACCAGTATTATTTCCATTGCCTACATTCTTGTTATTTGTAATTTTACTTATATTTTTTCAGACCTATTTATCTGTGATGGAAAGACAGCATCAACTAAAGACTCCTAACAACACTGTTTCTGACTCTTCTACCTTAAAGTTCTATAAGGTGTAGCTACGTAAGTGTTGCTGCTATTCGTCACACACCTACCACATGTTCATTTTGGATATTACCCTTCATTATGATGAAAGGGACTTTCTTTTTTGTTGTTTATATTGTGTTCTATTCTTTGTAATCCTTTTCATTTCTTCTTTTGTTGTTTCTCTGTGTTCAGCCTCTGGAAAAGTCTCTGTGGAACACTCTCTGATGACATGTTTTGGTAAACTATCACCACACATGCCTTGAGGACAGATTGTCAATAGTGCTCCAGGGAGATGGTGGGCCCTAAGTCAGACCAGGGAGCAAGACCAGGATATTGATCAATGGGAAACAGTTTCTCTCTACCTGTTGTTGCTAAACTGGTGATAATAAACCTAGAAATGCTGTGGACTTCTTTGCCACCACTTGGAGACAACCTGCTTGAGAATGAAACCAATATAGATTAAATTGAATTGAGATGTGGAGATTCCTGACAATATCTATAGATCAAGTTACAGCATCAGTTATCTGTAACTTTCTATAATCCAATAATTAGCCCTCTCTCCTGAGGGAGATTTAAACTAATTTGAGTTGAATTTATAATAGTGCACTCCTACCCACAAAAATCCCTTTTGTGATAAGTAAAAAATGTTCTGCTATCCACCTTTGTTCCCTTAATATTTTAGGTCAAATTTAATTCAAAAAGATTAAAACTATGAGAATCATATGTATATGTATAAAGAGCTCTTGTGAAAGACATTTAACTCCTTAATGAAAGGACAAGAGGAGGGGATCATAAAGCTGCTTTAAAGGGTAATATCATACACCCTTATTATATTCAGTAAAAGAACAGAGATTTTATTTTAATGTTTTAAACAAAATTATGTTTAGTATCTTTCAGTTAATGTAAAACAATGAAATTGTAGGTCTTTTTTAATCAGTCTTTTCTTTCTTTGTTGATATATAGATTAATTGTTCCATCAATTGTTTTTGTGTTTGTTTATTTGATACCAGTGATTTAACCCAAAGATTTTTAACCACTGAGCCACATTCCCAGTCTTTTTATTTTTTTTTTATTTTGAGACAGGGTCTCTCTAAGTAACTTAGAGCTTCACTAAGTTTCTAAGGCTGGCTTCAAACCTACAATCCTCCTGCCTCAGTCTCCTGAACAGCTGCAGTCTCAGGCCTGTGCCACTAAACCTGACTCCATCTGTTATTGAAAGCTGGCTATTGATGTCTCCACAACAAGTGTTGACTTTGGGCCTGGCTTCTCATCCATTTACCTGAGTTAAAACTATCTGCCACACTCCCATAATCCACATGGTTATGTTGGTGAGGTTTATAGTGACTATGTCTATGCAATATTACTGGATTCCCTTCACTAGCTATGGATTGGGAGAGATCATGAGTCAGTTTCTGGCCCTACACTGGTACAATCAATTAGTCTCTTTTCTATGGAAGTTTGGAATTGAACAAGGAAATAATCAACATTATATTGCAATGGAACAAATAGTAATTTATATAAAGACTGAGAAACTGATGAATATTGGCTTTCATCAAGCTTATATAAAGAAAGAAAAAAAGAGCATGTGCATAGAAAATATTTTCTTGATTACTTTTAGCACTCTATTTTATAGCCTGGGTTGCTCTTGTGGCTCCACCATACATCTAGCTCTGGGATACATGAATCACCTCTGTAGAATCATAATATATGTTCCATTTTTACTTATACTAGTATCAAATGGTTTCTACTAATTTCAACCAAAATAGACCATAATTATTCAGGGGAAATATTCCTTAAAGTCATTAATAGTCAAGTAGACAAAATAAAATTTGGGCAAAACTGAAGATATCACTTAGAAATGGCATTCAAAAAAAGAAGTTCAGGGTTTTAAGAAATCAAAGAATTTCCATTAGTAAAATACTTTCATCAAGACATTTAAACCTAAAAAATTAGCCCAAGAAGATCAAGGATAAATAAAAACTGTGTATGGGTAATCATAAACACATTATTTATATTAGCAAAGAATGCCAAAAAAAACTTGGAAATCATCTGCATGCTCAGTACTGTGGAATTCATCAAATATTATGAATTGCTTGAAAACTTGACAGTTTTTGGATTTAAATAATTGACAGTGGTTAAAGTATTATGCAGTTCTACCTACCTAAATATGAAAGAAATTCAGTAAATTGTTAAAAGAACAAGTAACAATCATTTTACAATTTCTCCCACTTTTAAAATAAGACTTTGTTTTTATGTGTGTATATGAAAAATGCTAGATGGATACTTAACAATGTAATAATTATGATTTTCTGGTTGGTGGACTAAAGGTAATTTTATTAACAAAATTGGTATAGTTTGCATTATTTATAGTAAGCATATATTATATGACGGACAAAGATAAATCATTTCATTTTGAGAAAAAAAAAAGAAAGGCATGTTTGTGACTGGAGAAAACAATTTTATTCTGAGAGAAGAGTCACAGAAACTCAAGCATTGGGAGATCAACATGAAATGGATCTACTAAGGATTAGGTTATTTTTTAGTATTTCCAGAAAAGTCATACAGTCTGGTAAGAGATTTAAATAGAAGTTGAAGTTTGACAAATAGGTTATTTTATTGAAGATTCTGAAGAAATGTTTTCGATTCTCTTCCTGAGGAGGAAGTTGGAAATGGCTTGCAGTGTGGTCTTGGGCAATTTAACTTGCTTTAAGTTAATTTAATAATCCATCTTTTACCCTGTGTCAAACTTTCATTGGCCCCCATATGCCTCTGTCCTTTCCTTGACCCTGCTCTGTGCTGTGAAGTTTCTATTAGGAAGTTAAGTGGGAGCCTCCTGGGTCCTCCAGCCTCTTGTTCAACTCATCAGAGCCCTGGGAGGAAGGATGAGGAAGGTGGAGGGAGAGAATAGAGTGTTCATTCTGAGGTCAGCCTGTCCCTTCTGCTGGGGAAGGACTCTACTTCTCTCCAGAGGCCTGCTCCTACTCCTTACTCCTTCAACCTACAGAATGGGAGTGCGCACCACCACTAGTGCCCACAGATCACCAAGAGTCGACTTTGCCCTCATGTTTACTAAATTTCACAGATTAACCAATGTGGTGTGCCATCTGTTTCCTGCAGGGCCCTAACTAATACAAACATTTATCTCTATCAGATTAGGTGGATCTATATCTTCTTTTTTTTTTTTTCTAAGAAACTCTTTTATTAAATACTATTCCATCAGCTCTACAGTTGATCATGGGATGCAGTTGCAAATGGCCTGCAGCAGATCTGGTCAGTATTCTGTCTGTAACTCATACATCTCTCTACTCATTTCTTTTTCTTTTTTAATGCTTGTATTAGTGTTTTATAGTAATTCATAATAGTTGGGTTCATTTTGACACAATCATACATGCACGGGCTTCAGTTTCCTTCCCTTTTCCCTCCCTCTTCTCTCCCCAAAGTCCCTTTCCTCCATTCCACTGATCTCCCATCAATTTTCATAAGCCCATCTCCCAACTTTCCTTTCCTTTTTCCTATCTAGATTCCACATAGCAGGAAAAAAATAAATCTGAGTTTGGTTTATTTAACTTAACAAAATATTTTAAATTCTATCCATTTTACCTCAAATGACTAATTTAACTTTTCTTTATGACTGAATAAAACTCCATTTCATATATATACCACATTTTCTTTATTCATTCATCCACTGATGGACATCTAGGCTGGCTTCATAGTTTGGCTATTTTGAATTTTGCTGCTATAAACATGGATATGCACCTATCACTATATTGTGAAGAGTTCCATCCCTTTATATTTCATGGAATAATTTGAGGAACATTGGTATTAGTGTATTTTTAAATGTCTGGTAGAATTCAGAATGGGAGAATCCATCTGCTGTGCTTTTCTTTGGTGAAAGGCTTTTTAACACTACTTCTACCTCTTTTCAGTTATTGCTCTGTATAAGTTTTCTATGTCTTCTTGATTCAATTTTAGCAGGTAATATATATGGAGTTTTCCTCTGAATTTCTGTAACGTCTGTGGTGATTTCTCATTTTTCACCTCTACTTTTGCTAATTTGGATCTTTCTTTTTCTTTTGGTTACATGGGTTAAGGCCATATCAATCTTGTTTATTTTTTTAAAAAACCAACTCTTCATTTCATTGATTCTTTTTATTTATTTTAATTTTCAATGTCATTGATTGTAGCTCTGATCTTAATTAATTCCTTTCTTCTACTGATTTGGGGCTTGTTTTTTCTTCTTTTTCAAGGACTTTGAAATGCATCATTGGGTTGCTTATTTGTGATTTTTCTGATTTTCTTATGTAGGCACTTTTATCTATAAACTTTCCCTTTAGAACTCCCTTCAAAGTGTCCCAGAAATTCTGATATGATGCATTACTATTTTTGCTTGATTCTAAGATTTTTTTTTAATTTCTCTCCTGATTTCTTCCTTCACCCAGTCATCATTCCAGAGTGCATTGTTCAGTTTCCATGTTTATATTATATAATTTGGTAGGATTTTTCAGTGCTGATTTCTAATTTCATTCTATTATGATCTGAGAAGATGTGAGAAATTATATTTTTTTTTGTATTTGCTAAAAATTGATTTGTGGCCTAAAATATGGTCCATTTTAGAGAAGTTTCCATGAGTCACTGAAAAGAAAATATATTCAGCTGTTTTGGGATGAAATATTCTATAGATGTCTGTTAAGTCCATTTGACTTACAATATTTTTCAGATGCAAAGACTCATTACAGAGTTTATGTATGGATGACCTATTGATAAGAAATATGTGTTGAAATTACCTAGTATTATTGTACTGGTCTCTATCAGATGTTTTAATTTGAGTAGCGTTTCTTTAGTGTAAGTTGGTGCATCAATGTTTGGGGCATAAATATTACAATCTTTTTATCTTTTGTTGAATGTTTTTCTTTACCAGGATGAAGTGATTTCATTTTCTGATTAATTTTGGCTTGAAGTCTGCTTTGTCAGATATGAGAGTAAACTACTCCTCCTTGTTTGGGGGCTCCATTTACATAGTATATCCTTTCAGTATTAGCCTATGGCTGTCTTTGCCTGTATGGTGAGTCTCTTGCAAACAACATATATTTGGGTCTTGTTTTTAAAATCTATTCTGCCAGTCTATGTCTTTTATTTGAAGAGTTGAGACCATTTACATTCAATGTTATTATGGAGAGGTGTTTATTCCTGCCATTTTAAATAATTTCTAATGTTTAATTTGATCCTGTTATCAATTGTTAGATATTCTTCAATGATATTTGTTCATTTTCAAGCTCAGGGATTCATTTTTTGTTTCTTCTGTGTAAAACATTTCTAAGTATTTTCTGCAGTTCCACCTTAGTAGTCATGAATTATTTTTCTCTGCTTATCTTGGAAGGGTTTTATTTCTTATTCAATTTTTAAAAGATAGCATAACTGGGTATAGCCATCTTGGTTGACAGTTATTCTCTTTCAGGACTTTGAACACATTATTTCAAGCCATCCTGGCTTTGTTTGTATTAATAAATTGAAAATCTGATTGGTTTAGCTCCAAATATGACTTGATGTGTTTCCTTTGAATCCCAAGCCACAAAGCAACTGGAAATACAGCCTTCCTCTTATCTGATATCCTGATTCCTGCACATTTTATTCATATATTTGTTGGCCATTTATATTTCTTCTTTTGAGAAATGTCTATTTAGTTATTTTACCAATTCATTAATCAGGTTATTTGTTTTATTGTTGTTGAGATTTTTAAGTTCTTTACATATTCTGAATATTAATCCCCTGTCAGAGGAGATGCTGGCAAAGATCTTCTGCCATTCTACAGGCTCTCACTTCATGTTCTTAATCATTTCTTTACTTGCATAAACTTTTTAATTTAATGTCTTTCCACTTATTGATCCTTGATTTTATTTCTTTGGCTTTGGAGGTCTTGGTAAGGAAATTTGTGCTTACATCAATATGTTTTCTTCTACCAGTTGCAAAATTCCTGGTCTAATTCCTAGGTCTTTCATCCTTTCTGATTTTACTTTGGTGCAGAGTGAGAGATAATGATCTAGTTTAAGTCTTCTATGTATGAATATCTAATTTTCCTAGTGAAATTTGTTTAAAAGGCTATCTTTTCTCCAACATATTTTTTGGTATTTAGCTAAGTATTTCCTGGATATATTTTCTAATAAATCACTTTTATCCAAGTCCTCATCTTAGAATCTGTTTCAGAACAACCCAAATGACTGTAAGCATGTGGATTTGGCTCTGTTTCTTCTATTCTATTCTATTCTATTGGTCTTCATATTTATTTTTATGCCAATACCATGCTGGTTTTGTTACAATGCTGTATAGTTTTACTATTATACAAAAGTAGTATAATTAGATGTTAGGTATTGTGATGCCTGCAGTATCACTCTTCTTCCTCAAGATTACTTTGGCTATTCTGGATCTTTTGTTTTTTTCCAAATGAATTTTTCTAGTTCTGTGTAGAATGTCAATATTATTTTGATGATAACTGCATTGAATCTGTATAATGCTTTAGTAACATGGCCATTTTGACAATACTAATTCTGCCTATTGATGATTGATGAACATGATTTTTTTTTTTTTTTTAGTTTCTCTGATCCAGCACCTACTCTCTTTGTTGGATGTTTACCTCCATCTGCCAGAATCCCTTTATCTATAAACAGGAAAAGACAAAAGTGCCTGACACACTACATACTCCCATCCTGACCAAACATCCTAACAGTAGTTAATCAATGACTAATGGGGTCAATGTATAGGTATTTTATCTCCCTTATACTTTATGCAGACAAATCTAAGGTGTGACACAACCTGTCTCCAAACATTCCCTGCTGGATTGAGCCACAGATGCCCTCAATGGGATTTAACTTTACAGCAATCTCCCTTGAATTTTTCCCTATCATCCCCTCTCTTTTTCTTCCCCATTTCATGTTCCCATTCAGCAAAGATTTTCCTGGATATATTTTCTAACAAATCGTTTTTAACCAAGTCCTCATCTCAGAATCTGGTTCAGAGCAATCCAGTCTAAGAAAGGAACCACACATCAGGTATTAGAAAATAATTTTTTAAAAATATAAAATGATATAAAAATAAAAAGTATTTTATAACTATTATAAGCAAATACACATCTAAAAGAAATCCACATCAGATAAATATTTTATGATCAAATTTGATAAAATTTATTTTTAGCCTTGTCAGAATTTTCTAAAAAGCAATGCTCTGCAAAGAGTTCATTCACTTTCTCTGACATCTTTTCAGTTCTGAGGTATGAAAACCTAGGCTCAGATGAGATCGCATTGTTCATTACATGTAAGTATGGCACTGCAAAGTGCAAGGAGCTGACATCCTTCTGGCTTCCCACAGAACTGCAAAAGCAGTAGGTACTCAACAAGGTAGTTACAGTTGGAGAGATCTCCTGGTAACCCCTTGGCCAACTCTAGGGTGGGGGGAATTCAGACCCTGTTCATCCCTCACCTCTCTGAAGGAGAACAGGCATCTCTGTAAAATCAGAATAGTGACTGGATAAAGAGACCAAAAAGACCTAGCTCATCTTCTTCCTATTTCAACCTTTCACCAAGGTCCAAGAGTTTATGTGATTTATACAAACCATTCAGCTGATTAGTGGAAGAACCATACCCCACACCCAGGTACCCCAAGTTTTACTTAAGTGAGTTTGCACAATTGAAGTTATTTATTCCACTTTTTAAATTACTTAAATATTCTAAACATTCTAAAACAGATGCAAATTTATTCTTTCATCATCTTTTTTTGCAGATAATTGTTGCCATTATATCAGAAAGCTAAATGATGACTTTGTTAATTTAATTACCAAAGTTGAATGAAGTGAATTATTTGTAAAGTCATTAGAATATTTAGTTTATCCATTATAAGCTTGATACTAAAATGAGAAGTGGGATATATGGATCTTCCTTCTGTTCCTGCAGCCCTCAAGAATGAAGCCTGTGTCACCAACAAACCAAACATTTTTGGAGAATTTACCATAACAATATGTCTTAGGACTGGGTTGTAGCTCAGTGGTAGAGCACTTGCCTCTCATGTGTGAGGCTCTGGCTTCAAACCTCAGCACTACATAAAATAAATGAATAAAATAAAGCTAAGAAAAATCTTATAACAAAACATAGGACATGTATTAAAGTCAACAAAAACAACAAAACATTGAAACAATTAATGTCTTCCATAGACTCTCCTTTTCGTTTACAGAGTAGAATAGATGATTGTCCCCACTTTGATTTCTGAACAATTTCTCAATTTAGAATATATTAACCAAAAAATAACTATATTTTGTCTACACCGACAGAACACAAAAAATATTTTTCAAAAATGTTATACTATGCTGTGATAAACCTACACATTCTATTTTTTCTAATATCCGTCTCTCTACCTACATAGAAAACTAATATTATTTGTCAGAAGAGATATTCATATAAGGAATAATTAACTTGAGGAAAAACATAAATATGAATAAAGTAATACTACTTAGAGAGACATTGTCTCATAATTAAAGCCATTCTGAAAAAGAGAAAATAGTTTACATGCTTTTTGTTTTAGTTATATGCAAATACAAAACTATCTTTGAAACGAAACTCTTCCCTTCTAGCATTAACCCTATCAGCAGACTTGAGCCAACTGTGAGAGTTCCATCCCAAAGCAACACCCACCAGCTGGATAACCTAAAGCAGGTTATATATTCCCTCTGAGCCTCATTTTTCTTATATGTAGAATTGAAATATTAACAACAATAATCATGTCATAGCATTACTGTGAGGATTTAAATGAATCAATGTACATAAATATATAGAAGAATACTTAGCACAGAGTTTCACTATATGTTTTTACTATTTTATTATTCCCAGTGCACAGTAGGAACTCAGTTAATATCTATTGAATTAAATTCCCCTCCAAACTAAAACAATACATAGTAGCCCAAATCTGATCATATAACTTAAAATAGTCTCATATTTAATGAATATGTAATTTCGAAGACAGTAGGAAATTCAGAAACTCTGTTCAGAAGCCAGTGGTTACAAAGAGGAATTATTTATGAGTATTACCTGAAGGGCTCTGAGAAGTCCATATCCCTCCTACCATATCTGTTCAAGTGCCTGAAGCCCACTCAATACTACCTTGGCTAACCCTTTGAAGGTCTTTTTATGGGTAATCATTAAGAAGCAAAATGCATTGATGTTGCATATTGAAAATAGTCAGCCACTTTGAACAAAGTGAGGAGTTAACATACTACCAATACTTTAGCTTCACAGATTTATTTATTTATTTATTTTAGGTAAGCCAACTAGTTGTAGAAACATTCTGTGGTACTATATCAAAGAACAAACATGCCAACAAGAAAGTGCTAGAAGGGCTTTATGATAAGGTGAGAGGAATGAATTGCCTATTTTTTTTTCCAGAGGCTAGGACACCTCTGTCATATCATAATACCATCAATACTATTTTAAAACAAGAATTTTCAACCTCAGGATGTATGGGGTAGTGTATCTAGCTTTTGAAGTCACTGACAAAAAGATCTGATAATGTTCTGTGTTATGACACTTCCATTATCCCACAAAATAAAGGCTTTCTTCCTTAGGGGGGATAAAAAAAGTGGTCCCATGCTTCAAAGAAAAAGCTTGTCTCCACCTAACACTGAAGGTTTCATTTATACCATACACAGAGTACAAATTGCAGTGCACAAGTGAGTCCGGATCTGTCAGTGATACAATTAGAGAGGCTGACACAAGGTTACCAGGGCAGAGACTGCTGCTATGTCACCTTGACCTGCTACATTCAAAGGTGAAAGAAGAACACAGAAACCGCTGGTGTGCTGTAAGAAGCAAATGGCGCTGGGTTTTGTACATACCTACTGAACTAATTTCAGAAAGTTCCAGTGCTATAGAATTACTTTGAGTTCCGGGGTCTGGGTTAACTTGCTCAGGGTGTATATTATGACAGGGAATGAAGTTTAGAAGATATGTAGTAACTCATCTGATATTTCTATTGGTTACTGTTATGTAAATTTGAGGTAGAGGATCTATAAGCAGCACTGCTTTCCTTCCCTCCAAAGATCAGATAACACAGACATAGGAGTCAGAGTGATGGAGGCTAATGTGCCAGCAATTCTACTGGTAAAATTAGCTTGGAGGACACAGGGCACATGTGCTGAGATGGCTTGCTGACACTGGTGTGACCATAATTTCTACTCCACAGCCCCAAGATGGGGTGCAATAGAAAGTTAACTCCACTACTCTCCAAGAGCACAGATCAGAATGGATTTTCTCAACACATAAGCAGTCTTCCCCCTCCAAAAAAGAAAAGAGTGGGCCAACACTCCTGTTTTTTTCTTCTTCTCTGATGAATCAGGGAGCCCACTCCTCTTCATTTGCAGAGAGTCCAGGATGTCACTCTAATGTAATTTTCCGCTGAGATTTGGATGTATTCTTTCAGAGACTTTGGAATATGAATGGGGATGTGCCTGCAATATAGTTGGTATTCACCAGAGTTGACACAAATCCTCCAAAGCACACTCCAGTCCCGGACAATGAAGAATTATCCTGCCTAAAATTTATGGATGTCTGCATTGAGAAGCCCTGCTAGCTACCTTTCCACAGGGGAGCAAAGAATGAGTCACCGTAGCAGTATTATAGGTGGGCATGTGTATGTGCACAGGGTTTTCTGCACCTCTGAAGTACTAAATCTATGGGAATAACTCTTTCCTTTTTTAAAATGAAGGTATAATTTACACTAAAAAAAAATAGTTTACCCTTTTTCTGTGAACCATTATAAAATTTGGCTGCCACCGAGATATAGAATAATTCTATCACCTACAAATTCAGCCATGACTTTTGAAGTCAACCTCTCTGATGCCAAGCCCCTTTGATCAAGCCCTTTGATCTATTTCAGGTCCTCATTATTGTGACCTTTCCAGAATATCATAAATGCAGACATACTTTTATATCTGACTTCTTTCACCTAGCAGAGTACATTTGAGATTCATGCATATTGTTGTATGTATTATTAAGTCGGTTCCTTTTTACTGCTGAGCAGTATCTCATTGGGGAAATATGCCAAAATTGGCTTATCTATTCCCCAGTTAAGGGGCCTGTCCCATAAACTTTTAACTCTTAGAGATTCAGATTATAGGTAGGATAAAGAGCATTAAAATACTCAAGTACAAATCTTCTCACATGCTCTAACTCCTAACTCCTTTAGAAACCATTCTGATTCAGAGGAACATACTGAATCTAGCTTTCTCATACATGATACTCTAACATCATTTCCTACTTTGTAATTATCAATTTCTCCCATTAGGCTTTGAACTAATGGGATTAGATATGGTGTCTCAGTTAGCATATTTTATCCAAGGCAAAAGTATGAGGCCTGGCACATATAAGGTACTAATTAATACTGAACAAAACACTCTTGTTTGTGAATATTGTTTGTGCATTATTAAATTAAAGATAAGTACATTTTTGTCCTAGATTCAATTTTGTAGAATAATTAAATAAGAATCAAATATCAAAATAAGAAGTTACCCAATCAACTTTACTCATCACAGTCAAACTTTTCTAAAGTACTCAGTGAAAGAGAAAGGTATATACTGTTAATACAAACCCATTCATGAGCTAGAATATGATTTTTGGCTTTGTCAATAGGTGGTAGAGAATGATAAATATTTAATAAGATGAAATAAGATGAAGCTATAACTGGAATAAATATTTCACAATATGATTATTTTTAACCTGGAGGAAATCACAATAAAGTTCTAACCTTGGGCTTCAAGCCAGAGTATCTAAAACTTAGTAGCCCTTGAAAAAATTAGGGTCAAAAAGTCAAAGTGAATAATCTATTTTGCTTTTTGGAATTACTTTTTAAAATATCTCACAAAATGAATATTGAGAATAAGGGGAAATAATTGATTATTACATACATGAGAGGAAGATTTTTATCACTCAGAATTTTTCACTAATACTTATATAGGTGTGCATCAATATCCTAAAAAGTAGTACATTTTTAACAATAGGGCAATTGATGATGGAAAAATGCCTAAATATTTGCAGCCATTGATCCCACAGCAAAAATATACCAGATACCTGAGTTCAGAAGATCCCATGCAAACCAAAATGGTCTGCTTTCAAATGTCATTTTGTATACTTAAAAGAGTTTTATGAAAAGAAAGATGAAAATCTCCAAAGGTATGCTGTGCTATAGTCACAGTCATTCCTTCTCTGCTACCTCCATAGAGGTACCCCAAGGGTCTAAACCTCCATGAAACTTGAGATGAGGAATGACTTGCTTTCATAAAATGGAAGACACATTGTTGGAAAAGTAGTCACAGATTAATTTTAGGAAATAGTCACAAGAAGGTGCAGAATCTAAGAAATGCCCCTTAAAACATCCAGGATCTTGTATTAGTACATTTTATATTGCTATAACAAAATTCCTGAAGCTAGATGCTCATTTATTTTTTTTTTTTAAAAAAAGGATTTATATAGCTCACAATTTTGGTCTAAGTTGATGAGGTCTCATCTGTTCAGGCCATTTGTGAGGGCCCCTTGGCTGGATCACAACATGGAGAATGAATGAAAGGAAACTGTATACAAAAAGGCACCAAGTGCACAGGGTGGTCTCAGTTTATAACAACCTACACTTTGAGAACTAAATCTTTTTTTTTTCCTTCCAAGGATAACACCCCTAATGACCCCTTCGATGACCTAATTACCTTTCACTAGGCCCACTTCTTAGAGATATTCCATCACCTCCAAAATTCACCACACTTAGGACCTAACTTCCAGCACATGAGACTTTGGGGTCCAAACCATATCCAAATCATAGCAATTCTATTATCCTTTAGTACGTTATTTTATACACCCAGGACTACATGTGTCCCAGTTTGAAGAATATTCATGATAAGAATTATTTCTAAAATATTGCTAGGATTTCTTCTTGAATTAAATCTCACATTCAATTGCAAGTGAAAACATTTTGATGATACAACCTGCAATGAGTAAAACAGGATAAACTTGGAAACTTAGGCTTTTGCTTCACTTATTCACTAGGCTTTCTATATACCCCTGCTTTCTGTGGTTCTTCTTTGTAGGATTCCACACCACACCAGCCCCAGTGTGTCAGCTATTTTTGACTATTCGATCAGCCGAGGTGGCAATTCTATTGACAGAGATGACAGTGATGTGATTCACCCTATCTACAAGAGATAAACTACTATTAGTGATAAATCCTTAATGGCAAAAACATACATCCCCAATATTAATAGAGTAAATTATGTCTCTAGTGTTATTGTGAATTATATTAAGCAATGCATCCACATGCATGCATTTTTAACTTGGATAAGCATGAGATTTTGTGTCTATAATGTTAACACCTGGACTGATTTATAGAATTCATGAAACTTAAGAGATAAAAAGTTGAGAACTACTGGTCTAGACAAGAGAAAGCCAATTTGGCAATAACAGTTATTGGGACAGGCCCACAATGGCTATAGTTAGGCTCTCTTGCCAAGGCTTTTAGCAAGTTATGTTATGTTTTTGGTGTGTAGCCAGGTCTGGGAATCAGCTATGTTACAGTTAGTCAAGGCCAGAAACACTCATCAGCATTTATACTCAAGGTCATAAACATTAACTTGTGAGCATGTACTCCCTTATGTAACCTGTTGGCTGTGCACCTTCTTTGGTTGGCCTGCATATAAAGAAATCCTATGGAAAAGATTCAGGGGTTAATGGGAGTGAAAGGTGGGCAAAATGGAACTGGCTGGAGGCTGAGGCAGAATTTGGAGGCTGAGGGCTATAGTCATCACTGAATAAAGCATGTTTACTATCTACTTGCATCTTCTACCTGCTGAGCCCTGAACCTTGTTTCCTGGATTAGAGCCCCCACACCACACCTGTCACTCCACTTTGTTCCCTTTCTTAAAATCTCTGGCCAGTAATTGCTGAATTTTGAAGAAAGACTTCCTATAATTTAGTCAATAGTTTGCACAAACTAGAAATGAAGTACTTTATTTTTAACATATCTCTGATAAAACTTTTCTATATGTGTAATAATAAGGTTGTACTCTCATGTGACACCCTGAATTAGCATGATCATTCTGTAATGTGGTTGAAATAATGACTTATGAACACTGAGATTGCACAGAAATACAACTGTTGTGTCTAAAGATAAAATGTTATGACAAATTTTGGTTTAGTAACTTCTTATTCTACCTATCCATATCTTCTAAAGTTAATTTTTTCCCCTCCCTTATGTTGCTTATATTCTTTTGAACTATCAGTACTTCAAAGTGATATATTGAAAATATATTTCAATAATTAACTTTGTTCTTCATATGTGATATTTTTGGCATCTCTAGCAGTGGAAATGAAGACTTACAAAACCCTTGAGGAAAAGGGGAGCTGGGAATCTGATCTGTCACAGTCTCCCTTATCTGTCCAGCAAAAGTAAGCCTTCTAAAGCTAAACGTTATAAAACTCAGATCTTTGTGGTAACCATTGCCATTTTCCCTCTTGAAAATGTGCTCCTCCACTGCTTAAGAAAGCATTGCTGCTCCATTGAGTATATCTCCATTTCTTTTTCTTTCTCTTTCATTTGGTGCTAAAACCTGAGATGGGATTCTGAACTCTCTACCTCTCTCTGTTCTAACAAACCTCTACTGTCTTTTCTCTTCTCCACCTTTCCACTTCATTTCTTCTTTTATCTTTTATATATTGAGGCCCTTCAAACTCTCTGAGTCCACTAGAACACAATGGCCACTGGTATGTGACCTAAAATGGACCCTAATCTTGGGCTTGATTTTTGCTGCCTTACTTCCATGTGGATGGAGCAAGAACCTGTATCAGGTCCTTTATTGGTATTGGAGGGATCCTCTCTCTAACCCTGCCATCTCCAATTCCTTCCTTTTCTTCTAGATCAGAAGCTGCTTTCTGCCATTTTGTTCCCACATGCAACAGTAGCCTTCTCATTCTTCAGAGAGTTAAGATCCCTTCCAGTCTCTTGAAGAGGCACACTGCCTGAGACCCTCACATTTGGCTTATTCTGGATCCTGGGGGTCCTCCACCATTGTGATTGCAGGAAGGGACACCCTCTCATTCTCCAGTAGAATTCTGTCCAGTGACAGGAGACATCAATGGATGTTTTGTCTCTAATATCACCTCAGTTAAATCTATCCAACATGAGGGCTAACTAGTCCATCCCACAGGACTCCTCATTAGGTAATCTCATTAAAAGCAAATGTCTTATTAGGCTGAGTACTTAGATATGGCCACAATCTAAATTAGACAACATAAGTCAAGGCCCAACTTCAGGATTTGGGACCTTTGACCCAAAAATCCTCCAAGACGTTGACAATTTCCTCCAAAAAAAATGGCATATGGGCCGAGATTCTTTAACTCCAAGCTTTCTTTTACCTTCACTCAAGGCCCTCCTATGCCAACCTTTCTCTACTCTACAATTAATTCTCACTGACTACCCACTCCATAAGCCCCCTAGATTAGGCCCTGACCCACAGTCCTCTTCCTCATTAAGTGCCCTTGAAATAGCAGATGAACACCCACCAAAAGTAAGTAAAGCTGGAGGCTATAAAGGAAAGTTTCATAGACAAGAGTGTGTGGTAACTATCAAAGAGACTATCAGAATCACAAGGTCTTTTCTGAATCAATTTGAGACCTACAAATCTTCTTTACTTCCTACATGGTCAGGCTTGATCTGTGTTTCTGTGTTTGCTAGTGTGATTATCTAGCCCCATTATTTATCCCTCATATTGGTCTAAAAGATGTAATGTGGCACATAAAAGTCTTAACTAACTTTTCCAAGAAACCCCAACTGACACAGATAATAGGATCTCTACTAAACACAGAGGTAATGCCAAAAGAAAGGTATTTTGCAAAAATCAAATGGCATTAGACATCTTAACATTATCTCATAAGGAGATCTGTGACATTATAAAAGCTAAGTGTTGTGTATAATTCTAACAAATGGGCCCACTGTGCTGACCCCAGCATGCTTTCTTTTCCAAGAAGCAATTTACCTGCAGCCCTGCCTGGCCTCTGTGGACAGCAAACTATCTGTTCACTGCAGGAGAAATGCAGGCCCAAAATAATGTTAAGAGTTTTCCTGAAGGAGGAGACTTTTGTGACCAGAACCTGAAACTCTTGGAGATGAGGATAGTTCTTCCTAGCCATAAAATCTGTAAGAATATATGGTTAGGAATCCAATTAGAACTGATTGACTTGGGCCAAGGTGACCTAGCGTTGCCATGACAGTGGAGAAACAAAAGTATGATGTCACCCTGCTCTTCATCAAAAGTCAAGAGGTGTGTTGGATCCCCCTTCCCACAGGTGTTAGGAATGTCAGTCAGTTTCTTTTCTGTTGGAGAAATTTGATGCATGGGACGGAGGAAGGCTTGAGACAACTGCAGGCAGATGGCTGGGGCCACTCCCCAGTGCTGCATGAAGGTCTCATGTCCCAAATCTGACCCTGACAGCCCTAAGGGGTATTAAATATTGACTACTACCTGTCTCTATTTCTGATTGACTTGGACTTATGATGGAGGGCACCCTCACCCAATGAATCTAAGATCCTGAGGTGAAATCTTGGTCTGATCTGAGGTCTTTGGAAAGAGGTGACCTGTTAATCCCCAAAGCATGAGCCAAGCATTTCTTCTTTTTCAGAAATGCTTCTATCCCAATTCTGTCCATTCTATATGCCTCTTAATCAGGGACCCATTATGAGAGATTCTCAAAATAAAGCTCTCCACGCTTTAAAATTAGACTACCTTCCCTAGACTCTCATAAGACACATTTTCCTCTGTACTTCCCTCATCTGGCAGAAAAAAAGACCAGAAAATCTGTCTCACTTAATTAGAGCAACACTGCCCCTTATCTGTCCTAGTTCAGGAATCCAAATTATTTATTTTCTTTAGTGGAAATATCAGAGCACTAACAGGCTTGACTCCCTCTTCAAATTGAGGAACATAATATGAACTCATGGTCCTGTGAATATCAGGACCCAAAAGGACAAAGAGAACATTTAAGACATTTTAAGGGCACAACTTGCTAGCAAATATCCTTCCTTAAATTAAAGTAGTGTCAAGAATTTAGTATCCTCCACTCTGAGTGAGGCCCCAGCCAGAGGTCATGGAAGGAAAGGCAGAAACTGCTGATCCATAGAGGCTACAGGGTCAGGGAGATGTCCCCTAGCCAAAGAGACAGTTTTCTGGACACAGGCACCCATGTTTTATGGTCGGTCTCTCTCTCTCTCTCTCTCTCTCTCTCTCTCTCTCTCTCTCTCTCTCTCTCTCTTTTCCAGAGGGGATGATCTCCTCAAAAGTAATTGCAGGGGATGACATAATTACAGTTGACATAAAGGAGATGCCTAATAACTTTCTGCATCCAACCTGGCCTGATTACCAAGGGAAATGAAAAAGGGTCTCATGAGGAAACAAACTATAGGACCACACCTTAAGATACTGATTTTACAAAAGAAAAAAAGTGGTTAAAATGCCCTATTTCTGAGGTTTTGCCTCTCAAGCTCAAAACAGCAGCTTCTCTTACTTTATAGATTCTGCCAGACCTCTATTTCTCCAAGGCTAAAAGAGCCTGCAGAGCTTGCAAGATTTACAAGGCTTTCAGAGAACCAGTTGAGACCAATGGAGGAAAAAAAGTGTCACTTTTAAATTTAAGCCTAAATGGCTAGGTATCTTATCTGCTCTTGCACTGTACCACCCTGATTTCTTAATGAGTTCCTCCTTAAATACTACAGCAGAAGGAGGAAAGATGGAATGATCTCATGTATACGAGTCTTCTTTACCTTGAGTATCTTTACCTAAGGAATTCAAGGTTCTCTCTTTCTTTCAATATCTGAACTGACTCTAATCTGACCCAAAAATGCACTCTGATCTGATAAAGATGTTCTGCATGTTTCTTTACTGGTTACAGCCATGCCACTTTTTTAGATTGCCTGTTTTTAAAAATTCTACATTTTTGAACTCTCAGTTTTATGGTGAATTCACAATTGATCCTGCATGCATAAATTAAAATATTTTTCTGATCAGTCAATTTTTATCCAACTGTAGAGTTTTTTATACTCTATCTTTGTTCAGAGGCCAAATTTTCAAAGATTAACTCTCAAATATCTCAGTGTCCACCATGGCTGTTAGATTTAACTCCTAGCATTTCCAACTGCACAGGTTCTATATTTAGTCATAAAGTGAAAGTCTGATAAACTCTATTTTAGTTTCCAATAGCTAAAATATAACAGAGGCTTTTTTTAGAGAGAGAGAGAGAATTTTTAATATTTATTTTTTTAGTTTTCGGCAGACACAACATCTTTGTTTGTATGTGGTCCTGAGGATCGAACCTGGACTGCACACATGCCAGGCGAGCGTGCTACTGCTTGAGCCACATCCCCAGCCCCATAACTGAGGCATTAATAAACATCTGTAGCACTGTCTCCTACCTGTGGATATCTACCTACAACAGCTGTAATTCCTGATTCCTGTCTGTTTTATGTATGTGTGTACACCTGTGTCCTATATTATTTGTGCCTACATATGTGCTTGTGGCCATGTACCATAATCAAAATTGGCATATAGATAAGTGAGTGCTCATAAATTAAAATTTTAAAAAGAAGTGGGTTCAAATACCTTTCAGTTCACGTGACTTTAAAAAGTTCAATTTAAATTAGGTAAACAGATGAGAGTAAAGATGACTTTAAAATTACTATCTCACAAGTTTTTCTAGGTGGTCAGACAATTAACAGAGTGTTGGTTTCTACAAAATGTCTAGAATGTAATATGAATTGTTTCTAGGATTTTTCTTCAACAGAAATAGCTGGTGCTGTTAATCACATTTGTCTGATAGCTTGGATTTTACAATTAAAAATGAGTAGATTATATTTAACATCAACATCAGTGGGATTAATCATAATGTGTTAGAGAAGACATCTGATTAATTTACAAAGTTCAAGTGCTAATACATCAACTGCTAAATATAAAATCAAATACTCTTGACTTCCTAAATTACATAAGATAATATATTTGAACAATAAATATGTTGTATAAATTGGTAAATTAAAAAAGAGTTTAAGTTTGCTTTTTTTTCTGGATCTTCACTAAAGCAAGTTACTAAGAGTTAAAGTTCTAACAGGTATAATTCTGAATTCAAAGGGTGCAAAAATTTTCAGCCCTGTTTCAATTAAAGTACTGTAAATAACAAAGTATTTCATCTTATTAAGGGGAGTAATTGGAAAAACTCAGAAATTTCACGGTTGTTTCAGAATGTGAATTTAAAAAGGAATTAACAGCTAGGAGAGAGATATAAAAAGGTCCTAGGTATGAAAATATGTTTTAGTATGAAATTAGAAAGAAAAATAAATCTTTCTGGATGTGAAAGTCTTTTGTGTGATAAAGTAAAAAGTTATAGAATATCTAAGTATGTTGTAGAAGATTTGTGGAGGGGAAATTTCAAAAAGTGTCTGTGTAACTAAGTTGGTCATATATAAGTAGCACAATCAGTTAAAGTTGTTCAAGATTTTTCTCTGAGGTCAAATATTAATGTACTGATATAAACCAAAGTGTAATATTCTATGGGTTGAAGGAACAAGGATTTCTTAAAACATTAATCTGCTCTTATCTATCAAGATAATTTCTTGTGTCTGTTAAGTTTTATTCTTTAGAGACATTAGTCTTAAAGGAATTAGGGTTTGTACAGCTTTGGCTGTAATTTTAGAGTATTACACTAAATTACCGGTTCTGAACTTTTCTTTGAAAGCTAAACTTGGTTAGTATAAAAACATCAGTGTAATCATGGGACTGTTACTATCTTCTTTGTCATATCTTCCAAGTATATAAGTCTTTAAAGTATAAACTTAATATGTTTTTACTCCTCTTAATTTCATTGTGTATTTTTCTTATAAACCTTATAACTAGTATCTGTTAGTGCCTTACAGAAGTATAACTTCTAATATAACAACCTGAATTAATAATCCATCATCTAAAGGACAGACAAGATGTAAAGCTGACTTCCAGTACTAATATTGACCCCAATTAAATAGGTGGGGTAACATAATGTCTTATGAATATTAAAGTTAAAGAGCTCAGTACTCTTATTTTAAGACTGGTGAAACTGGCTTGCTGGATGTTTACAACAATGCTTAGGTACTAAACTTAAGGAAATAAAAGGGCCAAGAAAGAAAAACTAAGCCAGTATTTGGCTCTTGCCCTCTGAATCCAGGTTAGACCAAAGAATGACAGGACTTCTCTAAGGACTTTGCAACTCTGGGCCATATCATCTCTCCATCAGGGGACCAATGAGACCCTGGAGAACAGGAAGCCCCCCAGAAAAGAGCAGGGTCATTGGAGAGGTAGATGTCCCTAATGCTTCTAAGGGAAGCCATGTGGTCAACGAGACACTGACCCATCCTGGCAGATGGCATGAGGAGAAGGAGGCTTCTCTCAAGTTCCCAAGAGTGATCCCCTGAGGGAACTCAGCTGACTCTTAAAAATAGATAGAAACAAGGTCAATTTGACCAGCTTGGTCTTAAATACCTAGGGAAAAAAAAACAGTTATAACCAAAGAAAGCCATACATAGGCATTTAAAAGAAAATATAATAGTTCTTTTAATAGAATTTAAGATGTACACTTATGTCAGTCACACCCCTGTTGTCACCCACAAATTCTGAGGAATTTTTCTTTTCTGAAGCTCATATTTACCCCTGGCTACCAAAAATTAGATTGGTCTCTGTACTTTGGTCTTCCTTACTCCTTGAATTGATGTTTTACCTAACAACCAAAGTTTGCCTACCCCTATAATGGTGCACACCAGACAAAAGAGGGCCATTCAGTTTATTCTCTTATTCACAGGGCTAGAGATATCCACTGGGATTGGCACAGGAGCAGTGTGAAGAAGAACTTCTATTCACTAGTATAAAAAGTTGTTAGAACAGGTTATTGAAGATATCCAACAGGTCACCAATTTGGAATAGACTTTACAAAATCAATTGGATTCCCTGGTGTCTGTCATCATGCAAAATTGTCAAGGCCTAGATCTTCTTATTGCAGAACAAGGTGGCCTCTTCCTCTTCTTCAGGGAAGAATGTTGCTTCTATGTTAATAAGTCAGAAATACTAAGGAATAAGAAGGCTAAAGAAACAAGCTGCTAATCTAGCAACCATCTCTTTCTTCCCTGGATGGTGGGAAGGTGTTAGAGTCTATAAAAAAGTCAAGATGGCGCCTGGCATTTTGCCAGGGGGAGTGGTTTGAGAAGTAACGCCAGCAAGCGATTAAGTGTTGAGATTCCTTATTGGTTGACTGCTGTATCTAGTTTATGTTAATTAAGATAAGCTGTGTGGAATGTATATATACCCCTCCTGTCCTACAATAAACGGCTCCTACTCCTGCTGTATCAATGTATACAAGTTGCTCGTCACCCCCCCACCCCCCCCACCCCCGGTTAGTTTGCTGCAGTCTGACTGCTGCAGATGGTGGCCCTTACCAGGAGCCCCGGGACACTCGGGGGTAAGTGACAAAAAAAAAAAAAAAAGCTGCCCGTCCATAGATAGGAAGGGAGCAAATCTGCTCATCCCCAGATAGGGTGAGAGGAAAATGGCCATTTTGAGAAAATGGAGAGGATTGATGCAGTATGTTTGTGTCTTGTTTTGTCTCAGTGTATTGTATTGTCTTTGTGATAAAAAAAAAAAATGAAAGGGTTGTTAAGTAAATTGATAAGGGAAAGAGGCACCCCAGTGGAACCAAGAATAGTTAGGGCATGTGTTGATGGAAGCCCAGGAACTCTAGTCAAAAAGAAGAAAGTTCAGAGGAGGAAGGATTATCAGAAAAAAAGTTGCAACAAAAGGCTTTTACTGAATACTTTCCTTACCAGAGGGTGCGTGAATTGGGGTGGTGCTGCCACGTGCCCGAGCCAGTCATGGCGCAGCTAGGACTTTCCAAGCGACAGCAGCCGGCCCTTCCCCACCCCCAGCCTGGGGATTGGGATGCCACTGCTGCAAGCCCAAATCCAAACCTGACCTGGAGGCACAGTCTCGAAGGCTCTTGCTCCCTGTACCCAGTGGCAGTTTGAGTCCGGAACACTCCCCAGACTCTCCGCGGAGCCATCTGGGGCTGCCCTGGACCTGCAGGTGGAAGACAGCCCTCGTCCCTGAAGTTTGATCATTTCCAAGGCCAGTAACTACAATGGTTCTCCCACACCTGGAAGCTAATCAGTAATGAGCACTATTAAGGCCTATTTCAAATGTAAAAAACCTTGAGATAATGTACTAAATTGTTCAGAAGGTTGTTTTCTTAGTGGAATGCTACATGATTTTCTTTAGCCAGCATTGCAGGCATTCCTGCCTTCGTCCCAGTGCCAGTGAAGACGTGGGTGGAAGAATTTCCAGTGTTAAGAACCAGACGAGACTTCGGATCAAGCTAGCTGCCTGCAGAACTTACCTGGACTGTGATTTATCTGGACTGTGAGTTAATCTATTGAGACACTGCTTTACCTGGACTGAGACAAAAAACTATAATCTACAACAAATTCTAACTCAGTATCTTTGCTAACGGTGTCATTGCTGGTATAATTTTCCCAAGGGCTTCTTGCATGGAGCCATCAATTGGCTTGGTATTGTGGCATTTTGTATCCTCCCCTTCTGCTTGTAGCAGGTTATTTATGGTGTTTATGTAAAAACCACTATGGTTGTTATTTAAATTAAACAAAAGGGGGAAATGTTAGAATCTGTAAATAAGTCAAGATGGAGCCTGGCATTTTGCCAGGGGGAGTGGTTTATGAAGTAAAGCCAGTGAGCCATTAACCATTATTGGTTGACTGCTGTATCTAGTTTATGTTAATTAAGATAAGCTGTGTAGAATGTATATATACCCCTCCTGTCCTACAATAAATGGCTCCTACTCCTGCTGTATCAATCTACACAAGTTCCTTGTCACCCCCCCCCCCCCCCCCCCCCCCCCCCCCCCCGGTTAGTTTGCCCAGCTGCGGCAGGAAGGATCCCCGACCTGGATTTGGCCTATAAAGATTCCCATTATCCTGATTATCTTCTTTCTCTCCCTTCTTCCATGTTTCATTAATCTTTTCAGAGGTTTCTAACAGAACTGTCATCTCCAGGGCTACCACCCAAGAACATGTGAAAGCTATGTTCCTCCTTCAGACTCTAGAAGATAGCCCAGTGATGCCCCTTCTCAGAAGGAAGTAGCCAGATATGATGACATTTCCCCTAACTCATTATACCTCTTTTGGAGTCTGGAATAAAGGAATGGAAACTTACAAAACCCTCAGGGAAAAAATGAGCTCAGGAATCTGACCTGTCACAATCTTATCTGCCCAAATTCCCCTGCCCATCAAAAGTAAGTCCACCAAAAGTAACTGACCAACTCCTCCAATGACCTGGCCCTGAAAAACCCTATAAAACTCAGACCCTTGTTAAAGCCTGTGGCCATTCTCCCTCTTGAATGCGTGCCCCTCTGCAGCTCACTAAAGCATAGCTGAACCATTCAGGTCTATCTTCATTTCTTTTTCTTTCCCTCTCATTTACTTTCAGAAGAGAAGAAAGGAAGGGAGTCAGGAAGAAGAGTGAGAGAGAAAAGTTATAGTGACAGTCTAGATGCAGAAGACTATGATGTTAGATAGATTACTACATGTAAGAACAATTCATGGGCTGGGGTTGTGGCTCAGTAGTAGAGCACTCACCTAGTGCATGTGAGGCCCTGGGTTCCATCCTTAGCACCACACATAAATAAATAAATAAATAAATAAATAAAAAGAAAGGTATTGTGTCCAATTACAGCTAAAAATAAAAATATTTTAAAAAAGAACAATTCATTATGTTTTCCAAGAAAGAAAAATAGAATCATTATTGCCTACTATACTACCTCTTAATGTTAAGTCATAATATTTCTGCTACAAAAGAAAAGTTCAACACATTAACCAGGGCACTCACATAAAGCAACAAAGTCAGGAGCAACAGACAAATAGAAATGAGAATAAATGAAACTCTGATAGATTGCTTCAAAATATTGAAAAAAAACTACAATGATATAAATTTATATTTATAATTTGTTAGTTATCAATTTTAGCCTATTCAAAAGAAATATTATGTGTTTCCAATGAGTATCTATAATTCAACTATAAAGCAAAATAAACTAGTGAGAACTATGCATTCTATTGTCAGCTTATTTCATTTCTTTTGCTTTATTAAGCACATCTTTATCTGGCTCTTTGGAAACCAATTCTTTATCCAGGATAGCAGTTTCAGGAATGATGTATAAAGTGTCTGCATATCTCTTATTAAAAATTCTAACTGGACTATTTTACAATTTCTAAAGGATAATTCAGACCAATCTTATACACTATAATGTGCAATTTTTTTTCAAAGGAACTAATATTAATGGGCTTTGCCAATTTCTCAGAAATCACAGCTACTCCAATCTCTGTAAAATGAATAGAAAGAAATTAGGAAACCATCTGTATTCTATCCATAAGGTCAAATGGAAATATTAAGGAAAACTGGGGATGTATGAAAAACCTGAGAAATGTATAAAAAGAAAAGTTGGTCAATTTACTTGAACTTCCCTTTCTTGCAAATATCCAATGAAGCCAACACATAGTGGTTATGCAGATATTTACTAAGCTGAGAAAACTTCCAAATTTGCAATGCACATTTTCCTCATCCCCAGGTTCCTTTAAGAATTTCACTCACTGAGAAATAAATGCTGGGGAATGCAGTCCCTAATTCCCCTCCCCCACTCCAAGAGAGGTTTCTTTCCATTTTGATTTTCTCAGCCACAAACTAATCAGTCTTAATTGCTCCCAGCTGTGAATCTTTCTCCCAGGGGTTGCTTCCTGCTGGCACCCAAGTAGTAGAGAATCATGCAATTTTGTTAAACTCCAATAAATACATGGGAGCTTTATAGAACCTAATTCACTACACAAGATTTCAAGCACTGTAACTATCAAGTAAACTTTCACTCAACTTTGAAAACAGAGCACATAATAAAGACCACTTTTTTTTTTCCAAAAAGGTAACAAAATATCCAGCAATTGAAAGTTATATTTTCTACTATTAGGGATTTTAATGGAGTAGTGTAATTACAAATAAAAATATAAACACTATTCCATTAACACATATAAACATTAAAATATTTCTGGTACATTCATGCATTTTTCATGCTTATTTGGAAATTTTATTTAAACTATGGTTATAAGAAAAAGATAAAATAAGAGTTCTCAATTATATGATGCTGTTGAAACAAAGCCTTTTATAACAAGATATGAATCATTAATAGGATGTTTGGAGTATCAAGGTTTTCAAAAAAAATTACCCAATTGAATCCTCCTTACATTTTTACTACTGAATCTCAAAAACTGAGATCTTTTTTAATTTTTTTAATCCTGGCTATCAGAAAAGCATCTTCAAGTTATATGTCCAGAAAAGAATATTAGAATTTTATCTTTTTTCACTTAGTAATGATATACACTCAACCATTTCATTGGTATTAATGAATCAAAACTCTGTTAATTATTTCCCTACAAAGATAGAAAAGGAAGCAACAACAACAAAAACAACAAAACATGACCTGAAAAAAAATTAACTACATCTGAAAGTGATTTAAGATGTGAACATGGGCTTTTTATTAAAACCAGTGAATCTGAAGTTTCAATTAATGAACTGCAATTCAGGGCTATTAGCTTAACTAATAAACTTTGTTACTGGGCAGAAAACGGAGGATAATAAAGACTAAGTATCGAAGGTTGAGAACAGTTTGCCATTGATGGAAATTGAGTAAGTTCAAAAGCCTAAAAAAGAAAGTTTCCAAACAACATTAGGAAAAATCACCAAAAGTCCATTTTTTTTCTTTCTTACACCTAGAATCTTTATAAACTCATTACAAGTTACCAAGGTATAGATGTGCTCAAAGTAATACAAACATGGATGGCATCAGTGTACATAGCAATAGAGGTACAAAGCTAGGTAAGGCACTACAGAATTCCTTCCTCCCCAAAAAATAAGAAAAAAAATTATTAAAATATTTAAACATTATCAGGATCACATAAAGGATTTCTTGGTGTTATTTTTGTTTCTGAACAGAATTTTGTACATAGTAATTCACCACCACCTGGCTCAAAATGTGGCATATTTACACTAATCTCCATGATGTGAAAACCCAGTGTTCACATGGAAATAAAATTTAGAAAAACTAAATTGAAAGACAATTGTGTACCTCATGCCATACCAATGACCCCACGAAGAACAAATAGTAAAGGCAAGTATAAAAGTTGTTTATTTAAAGGCTCAGATTGCTATAAAAGCAACAAAAAAATACCAAATAATAAATTAGATATGGGAAGACCACCGAGAAGTGAGCTAATAATCCACAGCTATTATTTTCCTTGGAACATTTGTCAGTTTGTAGCACCAGGAAGAGAAGAATCTGCTTTAGCCTAGGCAGAAAGCCACGATGGGAAGAATAAAACCAGTGGAAGGTTGAGTGATTATAAGGAGCTATAAAAAGAGAGAGAAAGAGAGAGATTGAAAAGTTGAGTGGCCTCAGTGGTCTTTGTGGGAAATATGATTTAGACTGTAATGGGAAAGAAGCAAAAAAAAAAAAAAAAAGAGCTAAGCTATGAACCTCTGAAAAGGAAAGCACATCAAAGAAGATTTAAAGACGGCAAATGAGCATGTGAAAAGATCCTCTGTGTCATATGTCCTCTGTGAATTATAAATTAAAACCACAATGGGATACCACCACACAGCTATTACAATGGTCAAAATCCAGAACACAGGATCACGTGCAGAAGAGGGAATAGAGCAACAGGAACCTTCCTTCTTTGCTGCTGGGGATGCATAATGGTACAGCCACTTTAGAAGAAAGTTCAGTAGTTTGGTAGTTTACAAAACTAAACACATTCTTTTCTTATGACCCAGGAATTATACTCCTTGGCATTTACTAGAAGGAGATGGAAACTTATATCCACACAAAACCTGCACACATATTTATAGCAGCTTCATTTATAATTGTCAACATGTGGAAGCAACCAAGATGAATGGAAAGATAACCTGTGGAACATCCAGATAACGGAATATTACTCAGAACCTAGAAGAATGAGCTACCAAGACATGAAAATACATAAAAGAAAGTTAAATGCATATTACTAAATTAGAGAAATCAGTGTAGAAAGATTCCAACTACATGACTTTCTTGGGAAAGATAAAACTCTAGAGACAATAAAAGATCTGTGGTTGTTAGGTATTCATGAAAGGGAGGAATGAGTAGGTAGAGCACAAAGGATTTTTAAGGGCGTGAAAATATTGTGTATGATGCTATAATGGCAGATGCGTTTCATTGTATGTTTTTCCAAACCCAAAGAACGTAAAACACTAACAGTGAACCCTAATGTTAAAATATGGATTTGGGGTGGGTAATGAGGTATCAATGTAGGTTCATCAAGTGTGATAAACATAGCACTATAATGGAGGATATTGACAGTGTGAGAGGCTACACATGTGG